>NC_141599.1:28994025-30194025 GCF_047967505.1 Dipteris shenzhenensis
ATTTCCTTCATTGTGCTCTCACACCTCTTGCAAGATGCATCTATTCTATCCTACAAGATTCTACAAGTGCTTTCCTTGTAATTTAGGTGGAGTGGCAACAAAATGAGGCAATGTTATTGTATTCTGATCCATGCCATCTACAATGAGGCACATGTAGTCATCGGGATGCGAAATAGCTTGCTCCTTCAAAAATGCATATTTTTGTCTGGAATGTCGAATAAGGTCATGATGAGATTTTTGATTTTTTTTGTATAATTCCCTTTGATTCGGACATGTTGCATTCTCAATCGCTCACTTTAAATCATCATAGACATTGCACTTTGACATTTTTTGCCTCTTTGGGATTTTAACATATCCAAAGTTCCTCTTCCAAAGAGTATACAAAGTATGAGAAGAAACCACGGCATCCCCTCTTTGCCTTTGCTTTTCTGCAATAGAGTCAAATACTTCGAGCTTTGTCAAGCCCATTGGAAGGTGCATTTCAATGATCGCGTCACCGTTAGGGAGTTTGGTAGATATATGGGTTTGAGGTAAAGCATTTTCATGTATGAAGTCTTGCAAAATTGCTGCTGGCCTGACAGTTGAGATTCTTGATTTGGACCTTCCTCTATTATCATGAATTCTAAATTTGTTGCCACCCTTTGCCTTGGTGACTAAATCACAATATGTACCATGGCATAATCCAGTAATATTGCGATATGCCTTATTGCAAATCTTTTTTCCATTTACGAGAGGTTTTACCTTTTGTCTTAAACTTAGCCTTTTATTGCCATTCTAAAGAAAGCAAGAGAGACTTGTGAGAAGGTATTCATTTCTTTTGCTTCCTCTTCTTTACCACACGTGTCCTCTACATTCCCTAATGTCTGCAAGATCAATGAAGCGCATACATCTTTGCTTGCAACATAGATATCCCAATGCATTTAACATGTTCTCCTCCTTTATTACTCTCTTCCTCTTTGGTTGCTTTTGTGGATCTACCTAGATTCACTTTCTCTTCATGCATATGTATGACCATTTTTGTTCCTCGTGCACATTGTTATCTGAATTTATGCACTTCTTCTCCTCACATTTGTTTGTAACCAAGCATCCATGATTGGTCATTGCATCCTTGGCCATATCACAATCAAAGTGAAATACTGAATAATCCTCTATTGATCTCATCCTCGTTTTTAACATACTCTTAGGACCATTCAATGAATTCAATATTCTACGAGAGTATTGAGAACCATAAAACTCTTCCACTCCTGAGAGAACATTGCTCATTGGGACATCTTGCATTGCTTTCACAAATCCACAAGCTTGTTTGACACCAGGTTTGTTAATATGCATGAACTCATCCACACTTGACAAGACATCGCCATTGAAACCTTTGCCCTTCTCACTATGCAAGAATTCATCCACCCTAGATAAGGCTTCGCGTCTAAAATCATTTTGTTTCTCGGAACCAATGAACTCATTCACTCCAAATAAGATGTCACTTTTATAATTGAGTACATTAAAATCATCCACATTTGAAGTGATAGAGCTTGGCACATGGGCATGCTTTTTAGGTCCTTTGATATTGTAGTATACCTTGTCCTTATCATTGAAAACCACGTTTAAAAATTGCATGCTCCATCTCATATTATTGCCTACCTCATAGTAGGGATCACATAAGGATGTTATGTAATCAAGCACTTATGGGATGGGCACCACTTTGCATGTAAGTTAATTCCTCCTAGTTTAAGTTTTGTGCAAATTATTGTACCCATCAGATATGCTTTGCATTGTTGATCAAGCATAAAACATTGTTTTTTCCTTAGTGTCATGCACAACCATACAAAAACACGGTCCTAGGTGTGTTATTCAAACAAGTACTTCTGAGGTGGGGGCTCCACTTTGCATGCAAGTTTTTTTCATCTAGTTTGAGGTGTGTGCAAAGTATTGTGACCATCGGATATGCTTTTCATTGTCGATCACACATTATACACCATTTTTCCCCTAGTGATATGCACATCCGTAAAAAAGCACGCCCTTAGGTGTGTTATCTAACCAAGTACTTATCGGATGGGTGTTACTCTTTGAGAACATGTCAATACCACCTAGGTTGAGGCCTAGGAAGTTTATTGTGCCCATTGGATATCCTTTGCATTGTGGATCGAGCATTAAATACCATTTTTTCTCGTGTCATGCACATCCATAAAAAAACATGCTACTAGGTATGTTATCCAATCAAGTACTTATGGAATGGGTGATTCACTTTGCATGTAAGTCAATTCCACCTAGTTTAAGGTGTGTGCAAAGTATTGTGCCCATCGGATATGCTTTACATTGTCAATCAAGCATAAAACCCCGTTTTCGCCTTAGTGTCATGCACAATCATAAAAAAACACAGTTCTAGGTGTGTTATTCAAACAAGTACTTCTTGGATGGGGGCTCCACTTTGTACATAAGTTTGTTTCAACTAGGTTGAGGTGTGTGCAAAGTATTGTGACCATCGGATATGCTTTGCATGGTCGATCATGCATTATCCACCTTTTATCCTGTAGTGATATGCACATCCGCAAAAAAAACACACCCTTAGGTATGTTATCTGACCAAGTACTTATCGGATGGGTGTTCCTCTTTGAGAACATTTGAAATACCACCTAGGTCAAGGCATAGGAAAAGTATTGTGCCCATCAGATATCCTTTGCATGGTCGATCGAGCATTAAATACCATTTTTGCTCTAGTGTCATGCACATCCGAAAAAAAACACACTACTAGGTATGTTATTCGATCAAGTACTTATGGGATGGGTGCTCCACTTTGCATGTAAGTCAATTTCACCTAGTTTAAGGTGTGTGAAAGGTATTATGCCCATCGGATATGCTTTGCATTGTCGACCAAGCATAAAAGACCATTTTTGCCTTAGTGTAATGCACAACCATAAAAAAACACGGTCCTAGGTGTGTTATTCAAACAAGTACTTATCGGATGGGGGCTCCACTTTGCACTCAAGTCAAGTTAAACTAGGTTGAGGTGCATGAAAAGTATTGTGACCATTGGATATGATTTGCATGGTCGATCATGCAATATACACCGTTTCCCCCTAATGATATGCACATCCGTAAAAAAACACACCCTTAGGTGTGTTATCCAACCAAGTACTTATCTGATGGGTGTGCACTTTTTCAAACAAGTCAATACCACCTAGGTTGAGGTGCAAGTAAAGTATTGTGCCGATCACATATGCATTGCATGGTCGATTGAGCATTAAATACTGTTTTTGCTAGTGTCAAGCACATTTGTAAAAAAACATGGTCCTAGGTATGTTATCGGATCAAGTACTTATCTAATGGACATGCCATTTTTCATGCGACTCAATAACACCTAGGTTGAGTTGGGTGCAAAGTATTGTGCCCATTGTGTTGAGATATCAATCTTCACTCGTGATATGCCAGGGTGACCGTTGTGCATTTATGTCACCGACTTGTTAGCTGCAGATGCGGTTGGTACACTGCCCATGAATAATAGCTAGATGATAGCTATCCTTATGTAATCTAGTTCGTGGCTCAATTAGTATGCCACCTTATTTAGCTAACTTTGGTTTAAGACCCACATATAGGGTTCTTCTATTTCTTTGTACTTGAGTTCTTTTGGCTTTCACAACTAAGAAGAGAAAAACTGTTTTCAGCCTCCACCTTTGTGTGTATTCCCCCATTGTGTATGTGAGAAAGCTGCAAGTGAGAGTCCTTCCTTCTCTCCCACTATCTTCACATGGTATCAGAGCCTGGTTCGTGGTAAGGAGCTCAAGAAAGCAAACCAAGTTCATGGTGTCCTGGTAACCCTTGCTAATAGCTTTGTAATCCATATCACTTGATCAAAGGTCTTGGCGGCTAGTTGCAAGTGCATGGAACACAAGAGGCTATTTGAACTAAGAATTGTTTACTCCACAATAATGTCACTCAATATAATCCTTTTGGTATAATTGCCTTGTACAATAGGGTCTTAGAATCCATGGACAATATGTTTCACAATGGTATCAATGGCTTTGAAATAATTCATGTTGCCTATCCTAGATGTATTTCAAAGGATGACAAAGCACTAAAAACTCTATTTTTCCCTCCACCAAACCACTAGACCTAGAGGATGATAAATAGTCTAGGTTTCTCCACTCAAATCCCACAAACTTTAGCACATTCCAAATTGGAAACCAAAAGGTGGTCTCGTACTCAGGTTTCAACAATCACACAGTCCCTATCAATGGTCCACCCAGAGTCAGCATGCACCAGGTGACTAGGGAATACTCTAGTCCAAGGGTCCATTAGTCACCTCTTCACCTCTTCAAGCATGTATACATAAGATATAAATCCACCCCTCCTGGTGTCATTTTTAGGGTAAGTCATTCTGTTCAACCACATGGTCAACTACACCTCCAAATGTCAAATCAAGTTCAGTCAAACTTAGTAAAATGTCAAGACATGTCAAGGAATGTAAAAAATGTCCAAAAAGTCCAAAGTTTTCAAAAAATAGTCAATTGGAACAAAATACTAAATTAAGGCTAATCCAATCACATCAATTAATAACTTAGCACGCTCTAAATTGCTAATTTTGTATTGCACTAAAATTCTAATCAGTGCCCAAAAATAGTAACTCAATGCTCAGTGTGTAACCCGACGATGACCCCACATGTCATGGGGATATTGGAGTAATGCAAATAGAGAATCCACTCCCAAAAACCTCCTTATGAGAGCTTTGCAAGGCACAAACCTATCAATTCTGTCATGCAACTGCCTATCAGATTGTGTCAATGTAACTCCACAAGAGTAAAGAAGGAGGAGGGAAAGGGGAAGGGAAGGGAAGAGAGGGGAGGAGTCTGGAAGAGAGGGGAAGAGAAGGGAGGGAAGAGAGGGGAAGAGAAGAGAGTGAAGTGGGAAGAGAAGGGAGGGAAGTCTCACTTGACAAGAAGATGGAGAGAATGAGAGAGCTTGTATTCCCAAAAGTTGCAAGTACACAAGGAAGACCAAAGTCAAAATTTTGGCCTTTTATACATTCCACCTTTTGAAGGGAGGGCCAAACTTGTTCTTTCTCACCTCTCTCTATCTCTCTTTTTACAAGCACTTAGACCCATACGGCTCTAAGGCAGATTTTATATTGCCTATATCACATCCTCTCCTACTTCTTCGCTTTATGTTACAAAACATCTGGCTCTTACATGATTTATTAACCATGGCAGTTAACATGTCGCCCTTCCTATTCACAATCCATCCTTGGATTGGGTTCGATGCATTATGTTGGACTTGAGGGCGTTGTTCATGATGTAATCTTGATCAAATACTCTTCTACAAGATAGATGGAGAGGATTTTTAAAATGTGTCTCAAACATGTTTTGAAAGGTCTATATATGATGACCATTAAGATTTCAGACATGGAAATGTAGCCGCATAACTTGTGGAAACTAGGGGCTCGTGTTGAGGTCAAATACTATTTTGAATTGCAGCCTTTGAAAATATTCCTTCACAGTAGGCTCTTGAGTTGGGATTTCCCGTAGCAAAATGATGAGCAGTCAGAAAAAAAATTCATTATCACTACAATTGTTAGATCTATGACCAAGGCAAAAGTTGTGTTGAACTCCTCCGTCCATACCACCAACACATAGGAGGTATCCACTTCTAGAAAATTGAGACATGGAAAATTATAGGCTATATTTGTGAAGATAGTGGGAGAGAAGGAAGGAGTCTCACTTGCGGCTTTCTCACATACACAATGGGGGAATACAGACAAAGGTGGAGGCTGAAAATAGTTTTCCTCTTCTTAGTTGTGAAAGCCAAAAGAACTCTAGTACAAAGAAATAGAAGAACCCTATATGTGGGTCTCAACCAAAATCAGATAGCTAAGGTGGCATACTAACTGAGCCACGAACTAGAGTACATAAGGATAGCTGTCATCCAGCTATTATTCATGGGCAGTGTATCAACTGCATCTGCAGCTAACAAGTCGGTGACATAAATGCACAACGGTCACCCTGGCATATCACGAGTGGAGCTCAATATCTCAACACTCCCCCTGGAGCTCAATCCCAATTCTTGCACACCAAGCAGGTCTCTAAACTTGCACAACTTCTCTGTGCCCAATGCCTTCATGAATATGTCAGCTACATGATCCTCTATGCTGACATAAACTAGATCAATAAGACCTAGTAAATCCTTCTCCCACACATAGTGATAATGCACCTCAATGTGCTTTGTTGTAGCATGATAGACTGGGTCATTTGCCAAGTGTATACTGCTCATGTTGTCACAATAAATGACAACTGGCCCATCTGTAGACTGATGCATATCATAAAGTAGCTTATGCAACCAAGCTACCTCACATGCAACCATTGCTGCACCACTGTACTCAGCCTCTATGCTCGACAAGGCAACTGTAGGCTATTTCTTGCTGCTCCAAGTGACTGCAGCACTCCTAAGAGAGCACATATCCACTGGTAGATACTCTATTAGAAATACTACCAGCCCAATCAGCATCAGTGTATCCATGCAACTGTATCTGAACCCAAGTCTCATAAAATAGTCCATACTGCAAATGCGGTTTCCTTAGAGCCTGCATAGAGTGACTTATCAATCCAACAACATAGCTCAAATCTGGCGTGGTAACAGTCATATAAATCAAACTTCCTACTATGTGTCTGTACATAGTAGGGTCTTCTAGAAGCTCACCTGCATCTACGCTTAGCTTTACATTTTGCTCCAAAGGAACTGAAATAGGCTAATAGCCTGTCATCCCATATTTGGACAACATGTCCAATGCATACTGCCTCTGCAAGAGCCGTATCCCACTTGGTGATCTAATCACCTCAATGCCCAAGAAATAACGTAGCTCTCCCAAATCCT
Source organism: Dipteris shenzhenensis (assembly GCF_047967505.1). Classification (NCBI taxonomy): domain Eukaryota; kingdom Viridiplantae; phylum Streptophyta; class Polypodiopsida; order Gleicheniales; family Dipteridaceae; genus Dipteris; species Dipteris shenzhenensis. The sequence goes on from NC_141599.1 coordinate 29,000,881, forward strand.
TCATCCCAAACTTCTCCTTCAATAGCATTTTCACATGAAGGATATCTTCATCACTATCACCTGTGATGATCAAAACATCAACATAAATGACAAGCAACATAATACCTTTCTTTGTTTTTCTCACATAAAGTGAGAAATCTACCTTGGAAATCTGAAAGCCAATAGTGACAAGATACTGTCCTATCTTGTCAGGTGCTTGCTTCAAGCCATACAAGGCTTTCTTCAACCTATAGACAAACTCAGGATGAACATCATGAACATAACCTGGTGGCTGCTCCATAAAGACCTCTTCTTGCAAATCACCATGGAAGGAGGCATTCTTTACATCCATCTGATGTAAAGACCATCCCTTTGATGTAGCCATAGCAATGACTGCTCTTACAGTTGCCATCCTTGTAATCGGACTGAATATTTCTTCATAATCAATGCCATATGTCTGTGCATACCCCTTGACAACTAATCTTGCCTAGTATTTGTTCACAGAACCATCTACATTGTGCTTCACCTTATAAACCCACTTACAGCCAATTGCATTCTTGTCTTTCGGCAAAGGCACCAATTCCCATGTAGCATTTGCTTCCAAGGCATCCATTTCTTCATCCATGGCTTTCTTCCATTTTTCTTTTCCCATAACTTGCTCAAAAGAAGTGGGTTCTGGTTCCTGTATCACTTTGACCATATAGGCATAGTGAATGGCTATAAATCCATCATATTTCAGCCTATTCACAAGATACCTAGCTCTAGTAGACCTGCACAAAATAGCTCACTTCCAGGTGCTCCCAAAACATCCCTGGTCTTCCTTACTCCAGGTGTAACAATAGAAGGAATACCCAACTCATCATGAATGCTATGTTCTGAGCCATTGGATTCACCATCCACATAAGAGTGACCTGCATTCACATCAAACATGGGCTGATCTACCTTCTCTTTTCCTTTTTGTGATACCTGCATATGACTATCTGCATTGCCTTGAGGAGATTCTCCTAATCTCAATCTGCCTGTCCATGGTGAAGTATGTGAGCCACTACTAGAGGACACTGCACATCCACTAATATTTTGTGATTGCTGCTGTGAATTATGTGCAGCATTACCATTTTGTGCATCTACATCATCAATCACATTTGCTGGTTTATACCAGTTGCTCATCTCATCAAAAACAACATCTCTGCTCACTGTAAACTTACAAGTAGAAGGGTTATAGCATCTATACCCTTTTTGCTACAGAGAATAACCAATAAAGATGCACTTCTTAGCTTTTGGATCCAACTTGGACCTCAACCGAAAATTTTCAAATGAGAAATATCTAGTTTCCTACCAGTATACATCTCCTTTGGCGTCATGCCATGTATTGCTGCAGTGGGAGTGCTATTCATTTGTAAACTACTGTAGCAATTGCTTCAACCCAATAATAATCTGGTAGGTCTTTTTCATTTAGCATGGCACGAGATACCTGTCCAATATGCCTGTTTTTCCTTTCTACAAGTCCATTATGCTGTGGGGTATGACTGCATGAATATTGCTGCTTTATGCCATGCTCCTGCAGGAACCTTGCAAACTCATTTGAGAGGTACTCTCCCCCTCCATCTGAGCTTAGGCATTTTATTTGTAGGCCTGTTTCTTTTTCAACCATAGCTTTAAAAGCTTTGAAATGCCCAAACACTTCACTTTTATTTTTCATAAAATACACCCAAACTTTTCTACTGTAGTCATCAATAAAAGTGACAAAATAATGATAGCCTCCAATAGATGCAGCTTTAGTAGTCCATACATCAGAGTGGATTAATTCCAATGGCTTCTTACTCTCTTGAACATGTCTAGGAAATGGTTTCCTTGCTTGTTTTCCAAATTGACAGGCCTCACATACCTTATGCATTTTTGCAACCTTGAATTTAGGCAATCCTACAATAATATTTTGGGCCTACATTGATTTAAATTACTGTACATTGACATGACCAATGTGTTTATGCCAGATATTAATATCTGCAACTACACCGGTCCTATGTGCAAACATTGGTGCACTCAATTCAGGCATGTCTACATCCAACGTAAACATCCTGCCCTTCTTCTTTCCTTTTGCTATCAAGTGACCGTTATTTTTCATATCCTCAACAAAGCATCCATGAGGAGTAAATCTGACTTGCAAGCCCTCCTCAACCATTTGACCAACAGAAACTAGGTTCTTGGTGATATTCGGGACATGAAATACATCAGACAGGTATTTCTTTTTCCCATCGTGCATAGATAAAGGAATTTTACCAATCTGCACTATAGGATGTGCAGTATTCACCAGTCTCTACAAATCCTGGTCTTTCCATTTTCCTTGCATCTCCTGCATCCATTCTGCATGACCTGTCATGTGGTTTGACGCACCTGAGTCAACATACCATGCATCATTGCTTTCTTTTGCACTTGTCACAGAATAGGTCATGTGCTGCACCATAAACAGATGCTCATTTCTGTCATCACCCTATCTACTAGAAGGTGCATAATTCCCTTGCTGCAATTTTCCATTCATGATATCATTCTACTTTTTATCGCAGATTCTTTAGCCATATGACCCATTTTACCACAGTAGTAGCATTGAACATTGCTGTTTGCATTTTGGCCTCTCTGCCATCCACCAGGACCTCTTTGGCTCCCCTTACCTCTTGAGTTACCATGTCCTCCTCCATAGGACTGGTTTTCTTGAGTTTGCTGCATATTTTGATTTCTACCACGGCCTCCAGATCGGCCTGCTCTACCTCTGCCTCTACCTCTTCTAGCATTTGAGTAGAAGACATCTTCTTTTGAAGTTCCTGCTGAAGAAGATGCACCACCATTTCTCTGCTCTTCAGAAATTAGAAGAGCAAACAACTCCTCAAAATCAAGAAATTTTTCAAGGTCATTCAAGGTCACAAAAACTAAATCATCATCTTCCACTGGCGACCCAATGGAAGCAAGTGCATCTGCAATTTTCTTCACCTTCATGTGGTAGTCATTGATGCTCATATTTTCTCTCTGCAAATTGTGCAGCTCCCGCTGGAGCTGCATTTCCCTAGCTTGTGTATTTGTGCTATACATTTTTGCCAAAGTATCCCATGCCTCCTTTGGCATACTTGCATCCTGAATATGCACAATCATAGAATCTAAAATACTAATAGACAGCTAGTACATAACTTTTCTGGCTCTCTCATGCCATCCTTTAAATGCTTGCATTTCCTGTTGATTGGGAACATTAGGAAGAACTAGTTCTTCTTCATTTCCTATAGTGAACTCCCAATAGCCTTTTCCCATAAGGAAATTTGCCATTCTAAACTTCCATGCTTGGAAGTTATTCTTGTCAAGCTTTTCAATGACAACCTGTGAAAGAGAATCAAACGCCATTACAAAACACTGCAAAATATTCTATCACTATAAAAAACACAGCTTCCACCTCACAAGGGCAAATCTGCAAAACTGATGAAAGTGGTATTTGACCACACAGTCACTTCCTAGTGATGATTTTGCATGAACAAGCAATAAGGATGATTTTGTAACTCCCAATATCCAGTGCTTACGGAGAACTTCCGCCTCCAAAACAGGCCCCGAAATGGCCTCGAATCAGAGAAATAAAGTCACCAAGGCCTAGCCCTCTCCCGCAGCATATACTGCCCTCTCGCCACACTACAAAGGATGTCTCAATCTGGGACAATGCACTCTTGCACTTTCCAGCTGTGCTACCTACAGAGATTTGCTCCCAAACTTGAAGAAGGAAAGCAACACTGGTCCTGTTACTAGGACACCGTGAACTTGGTTTGCTTTCTTGAGCTGGTTACCATGAACCAGGACCTGATACCATGTGAAGATAGTGGGAGAGAAGGAAGGAGTCTCACTTGTGGCTTTCTCACATACACAATGGGGAATACACACAAAGGTGGAGGCTGAAAATAGTTTTCCTCTTCTTAGTTGTGAAAGCCAAAAGAACTCTAGTACAAAGAAATAGAAGAACCCTATATGTGGGTCTCAACCAAACTCATCTAACTAAGGTGGCACACTAACTGAGCCATGAACTAGAGTACATAAGGATAGCTATCATCTAGCTATTATTCATGGGCAGTGTACCAACCACATCTGTAGCTAACAAGTCGGTACATAAATGCATAACGATCACCCTGGCATATCATGAGTGGAGCTCGATATCTCAATAATATTTGGATCAGAGCTTCGCATAGTTGCAAAATCCTTCCATGGTCATCTGCATTACAGAGACATATAGGTAGGGTCACCACCTCAATCAATGCTTACTAGAAAATAGGTCCACCAAAAAGCCTCATGCTTCAAAAAGGGAGTCCTCCACTAAGGTTAGAGACCTACAACCACATCTGTAGTAGTAGGCACTTGATTCAGATCTAGGTGGTTGTAACCATCTCTAGTGACCTTGAGAATTTCTTGCCACCACTTCCAAAAACTCCATTGAATTGACTCTGTCAGTGCACACACCCCATCATTTCTTCATGGCTCAGTTGGAAAATCTAGAGCTGACCCTTCCACCTATTGATGTTCAACACATCATCGATGACCCCAAATGATGTGATGGCCGATACCAAGTGTTGTGGTTGGGTGGGGGCTCCTAAGGTTGCTCCTCTTTCTCATGTGGCTTTTCACTAACCTCTTCAATATCTTCCTATTGATAGGAACCCTCAACATCTGAGAAGAGCATGGGCTTTAGGATTTTGTACCAAGTGGTAGTGCCCATGTCTTCTAGAACCTCGAGACCAAGAGGCTGTTGTTACATGTTTGCGTTGGGTAGTGTGGTGGTGTGCTCAGAAGTGGAAGGTTGAGATGCATCAGTGGTGACATAGGAGGAAGTGTGGCCTTATTGGGGTGTAGTGTTGTGATTACATCAAACTAGCTAATTCCTATTTGAATCATATTCTGAATGGTCTCATGGCCATTACGGTGGGGTGGTATTATTGGATATTATGCTGGTGGGGTGGTACTATTGGCTATTTTGTGAAAAAAGGGTGGTATGTGAGTGTCAAAATGTTGGCATCATCTTGGGGGACAATGTCTTCATGAGAATAGGATACAATAATGATAGGATGTGTCCAAGTGAGAAGCAGAGAGTGGATGTGTAAAATTAATGTTATGATGTGTGGTGGCAATGGTGGAAATAGTGTGGAGGTAGAAGTTGAAGGTGTCTTCAACCATGTGGATGGACAAAGCAAGTGGGTGGAGCATGCAGAGGCATACATCAGTCTCTCTTGGAGGTTGTTAGTGTCTTGTTGTGAGGAAGAGATGGAATTTGTGTAGCTTGCAGTTGCTATTCCTATAGATGAATGTTATGTTATTGTGTTTGCTATAGGGGTGCATGGAGCTACTCTATTTGGTGGGCCTATTATGCCACTTGAATTTCTAGAGCCAGCTTTTGTTCTTGGAACTTCTCGTGTTGTTTGCTGATCCAATGTGGCCTTGCGTTGGAGGGCATCATAGTCTACCTCAAGGGAATCAAACCATTAGCACTCTGTGATGACAAGGGCTTCTTCCATTTGTTATAGCTTGGGCTCGATCTCCTTACCATTGGAAGGCATCATAGTCTGCCTAAAGGGAATCAACCCATGAGTGCTCTATGATGAGGGCTTCTTTCATTTATTATAGCTTAGCCTAGATCTCCTTACCGATCTCTATTGCCCTTAGGCCACTAGCCTCTATGACCAATCGGTTGGCCCATTCCTTCTCTACTATGGCCTCTACCTTTTGGAGTTGCCACTAGTAGAATTCACTTTGCAGCTGAGCACTATCTGCAATAATTGATTGATGGATAGTGTAATCCTATTCTGTGCCAGTATATTTTGCCTTGTTTGCACCATGGCTATCAAGGCCTCCATAAAGAACTATTTGTTTTGTGGGATTCTTATATCCTCTCTTATTAATTTGGCATAATTCTAGGCTGGATAGGTACAAAGTTCCATTATCACAATGTGTTGAGATATTGAGCACCACTTGTCATATGCCAAGGTGATCGTTGTGCATTTATGTCATCGACTTGTTAGCTGCAGATGTGGTTGGTACACCGCCCATGAATAATAGCTAGATGACAGCTATCTTTATGTATTCTAGTTAGTGTCTCAGTTACTATGCCACCTTAGTTAGCTGAGTTTGGTTTGAGAGACACATATAGGGTTCACCTATTCTTTTGTACTTAGAGTTCTTTTGGCTTTCACAACTAAGAAGAGGAAAACTGTTTTTAGCCTCCACCTTTGTGTATATTCCCCCATTGTGTATGTGAGAAAGCCGCAAGCGAGACTCCTTCCTTCTCTCCCACTCTCTTCTCATGGTATCAGAGCTCGGTTTGTGGTAAGGAGCTCAAGAAAGCTAACCAAGTTTGCAGTGTCCTAGTAAGAGGATCAGTGTTGCTTTCCTTTTTTTTTGAGTTTGGGAGCAAATCTCTGCAGGTAGCACAACTGGAAAGTGCAAGAGTGCATTGTCTCAAATTGGGATGCCCTTCGCGGTGTGGCGAGAGGGTAGTATATGCTACGGGAGGTTCATATCGGTGTTGAGGCCATTTCAGGGCCATTTTCTTGATTTGAGGCCATTTCGAGGCCCGTTTTGGTGGTGGAAGTTTTTCGCAAGCACTCAGGAAAGTGCCCTGCTTTTTCTGTGCGACCACTGTTTTGTAGGTCGGTGAAAAGTTATCACAGAAATTACATTGTATGCCTATGCGCAGAGATATTGCGAGTGACAAAATCATTCTTATTGCCTGTTGATGCATAATCGTCACTAGGAAGTGATTGTGTGGTCAAATACCACTCTCCTTAGTTTTGCACATTTGCCCTTGTGAGACAGAAGTTGTAATATTTTGCAGTGTTCTGTAATGCTGTCTGATGCTCTTTCATAGATTGTCACTGAAAAGCTTGACAAGAACAACTTCCAAGCATGGAAATTTAGAATGACGAATTTCCTTAAGGGAAAAGGCTATTGAAAGTTCATAACTGGAGCTGAACAAGAACCAGTTATTCCTAATGTTCCCAATGAACAGGAGTTGCAGGCATTTAAAGGCTGGCATGAGAGAGCCATAAAAGTTATGTACAGGATGTCTATCAGTATTTTAGATTCTATGATTGTGCATATTCAGCATGCAAGCATGCCAAAGGAGGCGTGGGATACTTTGAGAAAAATGTATAGCACAAATACACAAGCCAAGAAAATACAGCTGAAGCAGAAGTTGCATAATGTGTAGAGAGAAAATATGAGCATCAATGACTACCACATGAAAGTGAAGAAGATTGCAGATGCACTTACTTCTATTGGGTTGCCAGTGGAAGATGATGATTTAGTTTCTGTGACCTTGAATGGATTATGCACAATTCCAAAAATCTATTGCCACAGTCTGTGAGAATTTTTGTGATTTTGAGGAGTTGATTGCTCTTCTAATTTCTGAAGAGCAGAGAAATGGTGGTGCATCTTCTTTAGGAGGAACTTCAAAAGAAGCTGTCTTCTACTCAAATGCTGGAAGAGGTAGAGGCAGAGGTAGAGTAGGCCGATTTGGAGGCCATGGCAGAAATTAGAATATGCAACAAATTCAAGAAAACCAGTCCTATGGAGGAGGACGTGGTAACTTTAGAGGAAAGGGGAGCCAAAGAGGTCATGGTGAATGGCACAGAGGCCAAAATGCAAACAACAATGTTGAATGCTACTACTGTGGTAAAATGGGTCATATGGTTAAAGACTGCTATAAAAAGTAGAATGACATCATGACTGGAAAATTGCAGCAAGGCAATTATGCATCCTCTAGTAGATAGGGTGATGATAGAAATGAGCATCTGTTTATGGTGCAGCACATGACCAATTCTGTGAGAAGTGCAGAAGAAAGAAATGATGTGTGGTATGTTGACTCAGGTGCATCAAACCACATGACAGGTCATGCAGAATGGATGAAGGATGCAAGGAAAATGGAAAGACTAGGATTTGTGGAGACTAGAGACGATACTACACATCCTATTGTGCAGATTGGTAAAATTCCTTTGTCTATGCAGGATGGAAAAAAGAAATACCCGTCTAATGTATTTCATGTCCCGAATATCACCAAGAACGTGGTTTTGTTGGTCAAATGGTTGAGTAGGGTTTGCAGGTTAGATTTAATCCTCATGGATGCTTTGTTGAGGATATGAAAAATAAAGGTCGCTTGATATCAAAAGCAAAGAAGAAGGGCAGGATATTTACATTGGATGCGGACATGAGTGCAGCAATGTTTGCACATGGGACCAGTGTAGTTGTAAATATTAATATATGGCATAAATGCATTGGTCATGTTAATGTACAATGACTTAAATTAATGCAAGCCCAAAATATTATTGTAGGATTGCCTAAGTTCAAGGTTGCAGAAATGCATAAGGTATGTGAAGCCTATCAATTTGGAAAACAGGCAAGGAAACCATTTCCTAGACATGTTCAAGAGAGTAAGAGGTCATTGGAATTAATCCATTCTAATGTGTGGACTACTAAAGTTGCATCTATTGGAGGTTGTCATTATTTTGTCACTTTCATTGATGACTACAGTAGAAAAGTTTGGGTGTATTTTATGAAAAAGAAAAGTGAAGTGTTTGGGAATTTCAAAGCTTTTAAAGCTATGGTTGAAAAAGAAACATGCCTGCAAATAAAATGCCTAAGGTCAAATGGAGGGGGAGAGCACCTCTCAAATGAGATTGCAAGTTTCTTGTAGGAGCATGGCATAAAGTGGCAATATTCATGTAGTCATACCCCATAGGAAAATGGACTTGTAGAAAGGAAAAACAGGCATATTGGAGAGGTATCTTGTGCCATGCTTAACGAAAAAGATCTTCCAGATTATTATTGGGTTGGGCCAGTTGCTAGAGTAGTCTACATAATGAACAAGACTCCCACTGCAGCAATACATGGCATGATGCCAGAGGAGAGGTATACTAGTAGGAAACCATATATTTCTCATTTGAAAGTTTTTGGTTGCATTACCTATGTTCATGTGCCAGATGAGTTGAGATCCAAGTTGGATCCAAAAGCTAAGAAGTGCATCATTATTGGTTATTCTCTGTAGCAGAAAGGGTATATATGCTATAACCCTTCTACTTGTAAGTTTACAGTGAGAAGAGATGTTGTTTTTGATGAGATGAGAAGCTGGTATAAACCAGTAAATGTGATTGATGATGTAGATGCACAAAATGGTAATGCTGCACAGAATTCACAACAGCAATCACAAAATATTAGTGGACCTATCGTGTCCTCTACCAGTTCACCATGGACAGCAGGCAGATTGAGATCAGGATGATCTCCTCAAAGCAATGCAGATAGTGGTATGCAAGTATCACGAAAAGAAAAAGAGAAAGTAGATTAGCCCATGGTTGATGTGAATGCATGTCACTCGTGTTGATGGTGAATCCAGTGGTTCAAAACAGAGCCTTGATGATGAGTTGGGTATTCCTTTTGTTGTTACACCTAGAGTAAGGAAGACAAGGGATGTTTTGAGAACACCTGATAGTGAGCGTATTTTGTGCAAGTCTACCAGAACTAGGTATCTTGTGGATAGGCTGAGATATGATGGATTTAGCCACTTCTTTTGAGCAAGCCATGGGAAAAGAAAAATGGGAGAAAGCCATGGATGAAGAAATGGATGCCTTGGAAGCAAATGCTACATGGGAATTGGTGCCTTTGCCTAAAGACAAGAATGCAATTAGCTGCAAGTGGGTTTATAAGGTGAAGCACAATGCAAATGGTTCTATGAACAGATACAAGGCAAGATTAGTTGTCAAGGGGTATGCACAGACATATGGCATTGATTATGAAGAAACATTCAGTACTATTGCAAGGATGGCAACTATAAGAGTAGTCATTGCTATGGCTGTATCAAAGGGATGGTCTTTACATCAGATGGATGTAAAGAATGCTTTCTTGCATGGTGATTTGCAAGGAGTTTGCAAGAAGAGGTCTATATGGAGCAGCCACTAGGTTATGTTCATGTTGTTCATCCTGAGTTTGTTTGTAGGTTGAAGAAAGCCTTGTATGGCTTGAAGCAAGCACCCAGAGCATGGTCTGACAAGATAGGATATATTTTGTCACTATTGGCTTTCAAATTTCCAAGGTAGATTTCTCACTTTATGTGAGAAAAATAGAGAAAGGCATTATGCTGCTTGTCATTTATGTTGAAAATTCAATCATCACAGGTGATAGTGATGAAGATATCCTTCATGTGAAAATGCTATTGAAGCAGAAGTTTGAGATGAAGGATTTGGAAGAGCTGCGTTACTTCTTGGGCATTGAGGTGATTAGATCCACAAGTGGGATATGGCTCTTGCAGAGGCAATATGGGTTGGACATGTTGTCCAAATATGGGATGACATGTTGTAAGCCTATTTCAGTTCCTTGGAAGTAGAATGTGAAGTTGAGCACAGATGCAAGTGAGCTTCTGGAAGACCCTACTATGTACAGACGCATAGTAGGAAGTTTGATTTATATGACTATTACCAAGCTAGATTTGAGCTATGATGTTGGGTTGGTAAGTCAGTTTACGCAGGCTCCAAGGAAACTGCATTTGGATGCGGCTAGACGCATACTAAGGTATGTGAAGTCCACATTGCAATATGGACTATTTTGTGAGATTGGGGTTCATATACAGTTGCATGGATACACTAATGCTGATTGGGCTGGTAGTATTTCTGATAGATGATCTACAAGTGAATATATGTTCTCTTTTGGGAGTGCTGCAGTCACTTGGAGTAGCAAGAAATAGCCTATAGTTGCCTTATCGAGCACAGAGGCTAAGTACAGGGGTGCAACAATGGTTGCATGTGAGGTAGCTTGGTTGCATAAGCTACTTTATGATATGCATCAGTCTACAGATAGGCCAGTTGTCATTTATTGTGATGACATGAGCAGTATACACATGGCAAATAACCCAGTCTATCATGCTAGAACAAAGCACATTGAGGTGCATTATCACTATGTGCAAGAGAAGGTTCTAGTAGGTTTTATTGATCTAGTTTATGTCAGCACAGAGGATTAGGTAGATGACATATTCACGAAGGTATTGGGTGCAGAGAAGCTATGCAAGTTCAGAGACCTACTTGGTGTGCAAGAATTGGGATTGAGCTTGAGGGGGAGTGTTGAGATATCAAGCTCCACTTGTGATATGCCAAGGACTGTTGTGCATTTATGTCACTTACTTGTTAGTAGATGCGGTTGGTACACCACCCATGAATAATAGCTAGATGACTTGGCTTAGAAAGTTCCAAATTGCCTCATTGGGGGGAAAGATAGATGCTCCCTAGAGAATCTGACACTAATCCCAAAAATTAAGGATTATAGGGTGCAATCGTAGGTCAACAATGTTGGAATCATCTTCTAAAATGAGGCCTCCACATAAAAAGGAAATCCAATTGCACAAGTCTAATCAAGCCCAATCAAGTTTATAAGCTCGATTTTCTTCCAAGGGTTACCATTTAGTGCCCTCTATAGATCATCTCAAAGTCCAAAATCAACAAAACACTAATTTAAGAGCCAAGTTAGTGTGGTATTTGGGTTGAGCCTAGGAATTACACCAAATGAAAGCCTCGCGTTGCACTCCAGTGATTGGGAGGGTATCATCGACCCCAGTAAAGAGGTCTATACTCACAAATTCAAAAAATTGGTCATTCAAATTAAGACTTCCAAATAGTATGTTGATTTATTCATAAGCTAACATGGATTTGTCAACCAAGCAATTTCATGATGCCAAAAAATATGGTTTTTGAGTTGCAATGATATCGATACATCAAGGAACAAGGTTCAACATCAGAATTTATTGATTTGGCCAGCTAAAGTCTCAGTTTCCAACAAAATTTTGACTTATACTAAGTTTGTGTAAGGTATTGGTTTGACCATACTAGGGTATAATTTTGCATCCTAGTGCTTCAAAAGGTATTCATAGGCTCAAGAAACAAGTTCTCAGCAATAACTCAATAGGAGCCCACCGTGTTGAAAAATTGGTATTAATATTAGTAGCTATAGGCATTTAAGAATTTAAGCTTCTTGATTAAGTAGCACTCAGGATTTTGATAAGCCAAAGTGCATAGATCAAACAGGACACTGATTTATGTTAAGTCAGTGTGGTAAGTCCATTGAGCATCTAGTAATCTCAAAATCTACATGGAAATTATTAGAACTGCCTCATTATGCCTTAACAAGGGACTATGACTTTTACAACACCTTAGAACCCTAGAAAGAGCATGAGCATAATAGGAATCTGACTTATCATTATGTCAGCATGATGGTTGAAATCACCACTTCATTAACTTGAAATAAGACATCAGGTGATGGATGCACCCAACAGGTATTAGGCAAGACTATCAAAACCCTAAAAGGCCCATGTGTTTTATCATTCTCAGCACTAATGTTGATTTAGGCTACATTAGCACCACTGACTGTGCAAATGTCTTTAAAATGACCTATATCAAAATTAATACAAAATATTTCAGCTTGCTTACAAATCTACACCCCAACATTCCAAGCATCCTCTACACACATCTTAAACACTCATGTTTTGAATTCCTCTAATTCCATGACCCAGCTACTCAGGAATCCCTATGCCCAAGAACCCCATCTTCAAATTGACTTTGAAGATGAGAAGTACATGGAATGGACAACTAGTCTGTCTAGCTTCTTAGCCCACTCTTGGCCCAAAGGAGAAACCAAGCACACTTGAATGGCATGCTTGGTGCAGAGTGGTGGAGGAGGTGGGGTGTCAACCCACCTTTTCTTCTGAGGCCTTGAAGTGGAAAGTTATCCTGAGGTCTCTATTTGAGGTTGAAACTCTTCTATAGATTTGGTTGATGTTGAAACTCTTTTGTAGATTTGGTTGAGGTTGAAACTCTCCTATAGCCACTTGACTTGGTAGCATACTGGACAATGTCTTGGAGGTGGAGGGGCAAGCAGATGTTGTTAGCTTAGAAGAGTAGGCACTTACTTATGGAATATCTTGACCATGGTGCCAAATGTTACAAATGTTTAATAGATCTAGAGGTACAACCCCATTTGGAAGCCTTGGGACTAAATTCCATAACAACAATAGGTCTCACAGCTCATCGCCGAACTTCAATATCAATACAAACACCACCCATGTTGAAGACTCCAATGGCCAAGAAAAGGGGATGACCTTAAGCACTGATGCTATCTAAGCTGCCTTCCAATTTCCAATTTTATGTGACCCCTTTCACAAGCTAGAGGGACCAATTAACTACACCCTTTGGAAGTACAAGGGGGGTTATACCATTTGTTGATCTACAAAGCTAGACTTTATCAAGCTTGACTGAGTTCTTTGACTTCTCAACAATGTAGATTTCTCTCACCACCGCAATGTAATCAATTCATCTCATCTTGCTCGACTCCACCAACCCCCACAAAAACTCACCAACTAGGAGGACTATTTCTTCCAAGAATTGAAGCTGGCTTGCACACAGCATGAGGACAATGTGGAGGTTAAAGGCCACTATACCTTAACCTTGGTTATGTACAATACTCAAACACATATATATATGGATGACATAGAAGATTAGGGTGTTCTACGCCCACCAAAAACTTGTGTTAATCTCTCTTCTGGCTCACCCTCTCTCACACCTTCTTCCATTCCACTTCCATTGTTGAGATCTCTCAACTGGTATCAGAGTGCAAGTGTTTTAGCTGAGCTCGAGGGTGAGCTTAGAGCCCAAAGTCTACTACTATAGCTCTGTGAAAGGAAGCCTACGTGGATTTTGTGTGTTGGATCTCTAAATCCAGGCCACCATTTGCAGTTTAGACACTCACAATGGATTTAGAGTGGTCCAAAACTTCTACTTGTAAAGCTGCTTCTAATTCCATGAAGTTCTAAAGTTGTGGTGAAGCTCTATCTACTCCAACATCTTCATTTCATCATTTCCTGTGTGAGTGGGATCTCAACATCTAGGCCTCCATTTGCAGAGCTGCCTGTCTCGTTACCTGAAACATTTGTCTACAAAGCTGCTTGCCATTCCATGAAGAATCGAGGGAGTTGTGCTTCTTTGTGTTTTTCTGTCGTCTCTTTGAAGGAAATTTCCCAAAGTTTCCAAGACCTTCTCATTGATTGCCATGTGGCATTTTTGCTAAGGTGAAGTTTCCTAAGGTTCATTTTTACAAGTAAATGCAACGGTTGATTGGCTCTTACTCCATCCTTGGATGAGATTTTGGTGTTGTGGTAGGAGAGAGATATTTGCAAATTGTCTTGTTGAGTTCGATCATGCATTGATGTCCATGTTTTGAGATATCCCAGTGGTCATTGCCGTGGGGCCATGATTTCTTGGATATACCTTATGCAAATCACTCTGGCTGCAGTTTGAGCCATGTGTGCACATTCATGGTTTGTATTGGGTTGCAATGGATGCTTTACAATCCATTTGGATGCATTGTGATCCTTGTTGGATTCATGATAGGCCCAAATTGCCATGTGGGATGCTTTATTGATGGACGTTTAGCACAAAGATGCTATTTTATGATGTTTGGCATATTGGAGTGGATGCCCAGGTTATTCTATGATCTCTTGGATGACATTTTATTGATGCATATGCTCCTGGACAACATTTATGCTTGAGGCATTTTGGCACTTATTGGCATTGGGATTGCCATTGTTTTGCCATTGCAGTTGGCATTTTCTTTTGGGCCAGATTTGCTCATATGGATGCATAGTATATGCACATGAGTCAGATGCATTTTGATTCTTTGAGCCTTTCAGGTTTGGTGATATTACCTTGCATTTTGTCATACACATTTGGGTGCACCTGGTATTTGGTGTGATTTCTATCTTACAGGTACTAGCATTTGGGATTTTGTTTCATTTGCATCATGGCATCCTCTTACATGTCTAAAAAGGAGTTTTTCAGCATTAAAAATTTTGATGGGATAAACTTTTCATTTTGGAAAGGATAGATAAGGATGTGCTTATTCAAAAGAAGCAGATTCAACCCTTGGCAAGGATTGAAGCTAAGCCTATAGATATGCCTAAGAATGATTGGAATGAGTTGGATGAATTAGCAAAGTCTACTATAAGACTTCATCTTGTAGAGTCAGTTTATTTTATAGTAGTAAACTATGGAAGATTTGTGGAAGAAATTGTATGCTACTTATGAGAAGGAAACTACCTCTAATAAAGTTTACCTCACGATGAAGGAAGGGGTCTCCATTGCTTCTCACTTGAATGAATTCAATATTATTTTCAGCCAGCTTCACACTCAGAAGATGAAATTTGATGCAAACACTAAGGCAACATTCCTCTTATGTTCATTGCCATCCTCATGGGATACCTTCCGTACAACTGTTAATAACTCTGCACCTGGTGGAGTACTAAAGTTTGATTATGTTGTGGGTAGCTGGTTGGCCAAGGAGACAAGAAGGAAGTCTATGGATGGCAACAATCAGGATACAACCTTAAATGTGCAAAGGGTTCCTTGGAATTAGAAGGGATAACATAACATGTCCTTTCTTAATCGCCATAGAGGGTGGAAGATTATAATTCACCAATATCACTGGCCATACACTGTAAAAGGTGCTTTTGAGACCAAATGGGTTCACACCATCCATACCCAATCCAAGTCTCAAGCTCCTAGGTTCTTCCTTGAAGCTTGGCCATGTGTCTTCAATATGCTTCCACGTAGGAGTGTCTGCGGGAGTTCTCCACTTGCCATCGGTTGATCGATGGGAGGAATGCCATAACATGAGCTCTGCAATGGATTTGCACTTGAACATATGTTCGATGCGAGGGATTATGGGAAAATGTTGCAGAACATTACGAGGCACATCCAAAGTTTTGAGATATGTTCTATATCTTGCCTCTCCACAAGTAGGACACTCTCTTGCATCCTTATGTAGTCCACAAAACAAAATGCAATCATTGACACATGCATAGATGTGCTTGTAATCTAATCCTCCAAGAGAGGTCACATATTGCCTTGCCATATCTCTTGAGGTCGGTAATTTATTCTCCCTTGGAAGCATTTTACACAATAGCCTGCACGTGAAGACCTGCACGTGAAGAACATAAATGAGGAAAAGCATTCAAGTAATTGACCCACTAGCATAATTCACCATGTTTGCAAAATAGACTTTAAAGCTTACTTGAGTAATGCATCCAAACTTGCATTGCTCCATCCTAGATGGTTTGCAAGTTTAGTAACTCAAGGGAGGAAGATAGAATAGAGAATGTGCACCCCTAGAACAGTGGAGTCGATGTTGTGGTAAAAAGATCGTCCTGCTCCATGCTATCATCCCTCCCTTCTGATTGATGGACATATAAATCCGCACCATATCATCAAACACCTCCTCCTCCACGGCTTCATGACGTAATGGCTAAGGGATACTATCACCATCACTCCATGCATTCGTAATGGTGCCTCCTGAAGATCCCACCTGATATCGCTAATGCTTTGCCTCTTCATGACGAGCATAGGGCAACATATGCGGGTGTGGCACTGCATCCTGTATCAAATTAAAATGGGATCATAACTCAAACATATGAACACCCATAGGTATCTCAATCAACCTTAACTCTTTAACACTTACCATGTTTATGGTCGCATCCCATTCTCCATACTTTGAGATGTGATTGAGTGTAATCCTGTGTGCACGAAACATGTTTCCTCGACATCGATCACACATACATTTGATTTTTTGCTCCAACCACATTTCGCAATGGTGGATAGAGAGGGATTCATCCTTACTAGAGCTACTTGTTGAAGAAGAAGACATCCTATGAATAAATAACCCAAAAAATTTGCTCTTGTATCAAATATTTAATCCTAAAACTCTGTGGCACGTCTAATACCACGTCTAAAACCGCATCTGTTCTGTGGTGCACGTCTATAGGCACATCTAAATTGTGTTGTAGACATGCAATTAAATGTGCATTTAGACGCATATATAGATGTGCAATTAGACGCACTTTTAGGTGCGCTTATAGACGCACTTTTAGATGCGCTTTTAGATGCAATTTTCAAACCTACTTTTAGCACACTTGCTTTTCTTCACATACTTTTAGTGTCACATGGCTTGCTTTGCTATTAACAGACACAGTTCCCAACATCCACACTTATCTCCAAGCACCCACACTTATCTCCAAGCTTACACAATCATCGCCAAGCACACAAGAGAACAGGATGAACAAGGAAGAGAAGAAAGAGAAGCAAAGGGTGAACAAGGAAGAGAAGAAAGAGAAGCAGCTTTAAAGAAGGACAAGAAGCTTCCATACCTCTATCCAAGGTAAGTCTTTTTACGGTTGATCTTCTTTGAAAGTTGCTCTCTTTGGATTCGTCGTTTGTCGTATCCAAGAAATGAATGTTTTTGGTACTAGTGTTGTGCTTTTGTGTCGGGCGCATGTCCTTTTTGAGTTTTTAGAATAGTTTGTCTGTCGAAGCGCATCTATAGATGCATCTGAGAGTGCATTTAAGAGCACGTATACTCTGTTTTTGGAAATAAATAGATGCACTGTTATATTCGAAGATAAACGTGCTTTGACCTTCCCTTGCCTTCCCTTCCCTTCCCTTCCCTTTCCTTTCCTTTCTCTTTCCTCTTCCCTTTTCCTTTCCACTTCCACTTCCAAGAAAAGGATTGCATATTGAATGATGGAAATAAGTGATTGCATGAATGAAAAAATGGATTACATGAATGATGGAAAGGGATTGCATGATTGAAGAAGGGGATTGCATGAATGATGGAAAGGGAAAGCATGATTGAAAAAAGGAATTGCACTCTATATTTTCCTCTCTTTCTCCTTCTCTCTTTTGTCCTCTCTTTCCTTCTCTTTTCGTCTCTCTTTTTCTCTCTTTTTTTCTCCTCTCTTTTCCTCTATTTTCCTCTCTTTCCTTCTCTCTTTTATCCTCTCTTTCCTTCTCTTTTTGTGGTAATTTCTCTCTCTTATCTCCTCTCTTTTTCTCTCTTTTTTTCTCCTCTCTTTTCCTCTCTTTTCCTCTCCTTTCTCCTCTCTTTTATCCCCACTTTTTCTCTCTTTTTCTCCTCTCTTTTCCTCTCCTTTCTCCTCTCTTTTATCCCCACTTTTCCTCTCTTTTCTACTCTCTTTCCTTCTCTCTTTTTCTCTCTTTTTCTCTTCTTTTTCTCTTCTCAGCTCATCAGTAATCTTCTTTTTTTCTTTTGTCTAGTTCGTCATGTGGCCAGGAAGCTCTTCAAGCTCACCTGATCTTTGGGAGACCATCTTTTGGGAGTTATATAACCTTTTGGGGCACCCTCCCAGTCCTGGGCAGTTATACGGCTACATGACGGGTACTCTAAACACCCCCAGGAGTCGGCACTATAGACTCTAAACCACCCCAACCCCACACCAGCTGAGATTACACCAGCGGAGTCAACACAACCCAACCAGCTACATAGCCGTGCCCCTTCCCCTATGCCGTCAGGAGGCCCTTCTACCTCGCAAAGCCGTCGGTGTACTCCTGTGCAATTGAGACTCGGTTCTCCAGCTACGAGTGGTCCACGTAGTCCCATGCAGTCGAGAGTCACTTCTCCAGCTACGAGTGGCCAGCGTACTAGCTCGACAC
Source organism: Dipteris shenzhenensis (assembly GCF_047967505.1). Lineage (NCBI taxonomy): Eukaryota > Viridiplantae > Streptophyta > Polypodiopsida > Gleicheniales > Dipteridaceae > Dipteris > Dipteris shenzhenensis. Next base: position 29,019,399 of record NC_141599.1, read on the forward strand.
AACACAATAGTAGGTGTAGCAGAAGGGAGAGTGGTGGGAATGCATGGCATAGTGCTTTGGGAGGGGTGGTGGTGGGGACGAGGATGATTTAGATAATTTAGACATGCCTCCGGGTGATGGTACAATCTACTATGACATTACTTAGACAGGAGGCATCTTGATGGATGCATGAGGGAAGGACATCATGGCTTACATGCGCTCTGTAATTGCTAACAATTATAGAGATTGCTTTATTCATTACAAAGACCATTGAAAGAGGTTGGCTGATGAGACCCTCGCTGCTGTTCGTGCTCTAGGTATCCTAACCCCCCCAATGTTCAGTTCATAGATAAATGGGCCAAGTCAAAGATTGTTACGATACTTGGCAATAAAAGATCTTTGCTTAAGAGGCAGGCACTAACAGAGCTTGCCAAGCTCGAGGGAGGTCAACCACCAAGGCGCCCGCCCCACACCGCTCATAAGCATGAGTGGAAGAAAGCAATGAAGTCAACGAAGGAGAAACCAGTCTGCAGCACGTGGAGGCAAGAAGGGTCCAAATGGAGCAATATGAAAGCGTGCATTTTGGAGTAGGGGGTGTTGAATCATGGGAGGCTCAATTTGTAAGTATCAATCTCAAATTATATTGTCTATGTAGTTTATTAGGAGGTTGTTTCTTTGTACTAACCCCTCCGCAAATTGTGTAGTCTTGCAGCTTGATATTGTGGGCAGGTACCCTACTCCTGTCAAGACAGCCTACCACCACCACCATCGCAAAGGAGATACATGGAGGCACTTCTATAATGACGGGTTGATTACTGAGGAGCAGTACATCCGAGCTACTGGAGTGCCCCTCAAGGTATTTGAAAGTAATTAAATAATGTCAATATTATAAGTAAAGATTTGATTTTTCATACATTAATATATAGTCCCTTGTTTATAGGACCCTGCAAAAGAAGATGAGGAAGAAGACGAGGAAGAAGGAGGCAGAGAAGGGAGCACAGAAGGAAGCGAGGACGTGGAGAACTTACATTAGTCACAGAAGTAGTGCTAGCTACTCTTTTATGTACTTAAAGCCACTGGCTTGGCTTCGTGCCTCTTGTATATACACTCCTCTTATTTTTGGTACTTGAAGCCACATGACATGGCTTAGCTTCGTGCTATATGTACATACAAGCACTTTTTGAGCTATGAATTAATATACACTCTTTTTATTTTTTTGGCTTTTAATTTTCTTGTGCAACGTTCTATCAATTAATGCCTTGTGAACTAAATGTTTTGGAGTTGTAATGTTTTATTTGGAATTGTAATTATCGGCTATAGACGCGCTTGCAAGAGTGCTAATTAAAATGCGGTTGGCTATAAGAATTGAATACACAATGTGGAAATGGGATTCCTATAACTACATAGCATACACAACATACACAGCATTCTGTTCAAGCACACAAATCATGTCTATCAAAGCATCTATCAATGCATCTATATACGCGTCTATCTGTTCGAGGGGTGTCTATTTGCGTGTCTACAAATGCATCTATAAACGTGTCTATAAATGCATCTATAAATGCGTTTAAGGATGCGTTTGTCTATTTTTTTAATTTTCTAGCAGAGCATCTATTTACCCGTCTATATGTGCATCTATAGGCACGTCTGTCTGCTATATAGATGTGCCTTTAGACGCAGGTCTATAGATGCGTGAATAGACATGCAAATAGATGCGCATGTAAGTTTTTTACAAGTTAAGTAAACGCATCTGTGTGCACATCTGTAGGCGCTTTGTCTTGTTGTGGCTCTTGCCCTAGATAACGACCTATAACGACGTGAAGGAGATGAAGGCTCACGAAGTCTAGTCCACCAACACTCAAGGATGCCATGTTAATCTCCAACATCCATGTGCTTGCTCCCATCAAATGGGGAAGGCCTCCTCTGTCATAATGGGGAGATGGCTCCACACTCTAAAAGAACTAGTTGGGCCAATGTCCCACTACTCTATCCAATATACATCCTCTATCCAAGCATTAGACCCTCTCGGATGCCAAAGAAGGGTTTGGCACTCAAATTTCTCTTGGCACTGGGGTTTGGTCCAAATGATACCTTTGCCACACCATATAAAGGCTCCTTACCAATGGAGAGCCCTTCCTTGTGAGGGGAACCTCTAAGAAAATTCTTTGATGAGACTATTGCCATTAGCCACCTATGTCGAGTCTTCATAAGAATCCCTTGTTAAATAGCTTCCAAGGCTCACAGCCTAGTGTGATTCCTTGCACAATTATCTTTCCCAAAATAGCTCTACGTTGCATCTCTAGATCAATGATGCCTAGTCCTCCCTCTACCGAATGAAGGCTCTTCATTTTCCAAGAGACCTTTGCTATAATGTTCCTCGTGTCTTGCCCATAAGAAATGCCATCGAGTGCTTGAGTTTTCCCATGCATCCCCCATGAAAACATCATCACAATGCTATGTACCATGCCATGGCCAAATCTTGATCCAATACAAGGTCTTACTAAGCTCCAATACAAGGTCTTGCTCTCTTACCTTGTCTTACTCACTCTCAAGCACATAGGTGAATTGCTTATCCATGGGAAAATCAATGCCCCACCTAGTAACCTAAGTACCTTAGTATGAATTCATTGAGTTGATCCTAGGCCCCAACTCTCGGTAGTATAACTCAAGGGCACTATGGACTCTCTCTAGGCTCACTATTGTGCCCTATACAAAAAGGATCACGTCATCTTAAACTCTGAGTCTACAAACTTATCCTCTTAGTGGATTGCAATGTCTAGGATCTCAAGAAGTGGCTCCTAGCCTCTACCACAAATAGAAAAGGAAAGGTGCTAGAAGGAAACCTTAACATATTATGTAAGAGGCCTCTCTTGTATGGCCCCCAATAGGTATCTAACTGGGAGAAATTAAAGCTATATCCCGCTCAATTGAGACAAAATCTAAAGTTATGCCCGTCACAACCAGTCCAGGCATCAAGGGGAGTTGGATCTCTAGGGAGGATAGGGGGAGGAGGAAAGACAGAGTCTGCTTTAGTGATAGGGAGGGAAGGAAGGGTGGAGCTAGAGCAAATTGAGGACGTCTCATGAGAGTGATCATCATCTACCAATGGTGGAAGTGGGAGGCAAGATGTGAGGGGGGACAAGGGATATCAAGTAGGAAGGTAGGAAGGACTGTGGGGCAAGCTATGGAGAGGGGTTGTGAGGGAAAAGTGGGAACATCTATGGGCCTTCAATGTAGGTAAGACATGATGAATTGTGTCCTGTCTCTATGGAGTTGCTTCATAATCGTGGGACTTTGAATCGGGCAAGTCCGCAGGGAGAAAAAGATTGCTCCCTTAAGAACAAGGGACATCTAAAGGATCTCTCAAGGGCATGGGGACATCTACAGGGGATAGCTAGATAATCTCTCAAGCCTCTAGGGTAGTCTAGAGGGAGCGAGGCCTCTCATTCCCAACTATCCCTGAGACGGAGGAGCTAGTACAAGGCCTTCACTCACCCATCGGCACTAGTGGGCTTGACAACTATAGTTCTTTGTGGCCCTCTTTCTAGGCTGCTTATGGTCTACCCTATTTTGAGCATCATTGAAAGGATCCACCCTAGTCCAATCTCCCTCAAAAGTCTCCACCCAAGGAAATCCTCTTCAAGAATTTTTAGTCCCCTGTGAAGGATGTCGAGTCCTTTGAGAAGGATTTTCAATCCCCTGAGAAGAATTTCTGGTATGGTAATGATATTACTAGGTCCTATCGAGGGTACACTTTTCTACTCTGTCTCGTTCCCCCAAGCGAATGGATATGGATAGAGAACCATTCGTCTTTGTGAAACAAATCCAAGTCCCAATGAACCTCGACTATCTCCACCTGGGGTGGGCCTGGGACTACTCACCTTGAGGGGGGAAAACCGAGGATATAGACGAAAGAGGAAGAATTTTCTTATCTCAGTTATCCTATTCCGTAATGATCCATTGACATTGCCTAACCGACCATTGATTCTATCCTTGTAGTGCTCCTTGGCAAGGCTACAAGGAAGGGGATGCCGAAAGGTATTGTCCTAGAAGGACAAAAACCTCAAACCTCTGTCAAAAGCAAGGAGATGTAGACTGATAGGCAATTATACAATAAAAGCCTTGGAAGCAATGGATGGCTAAGGGATGGGCAGATTTCAGAGAATCAATCAGCCAAATAAAAGTAAAAACTCCCAAAACATACATAAGATGTTGCTTGTCGCTCTTGTGATCTAAAAGCACATTTATGAGCAAGAGGGGCACCTATTTGAGCATATATCATTGATTTCTCCATAAAAGCCCCAAAAAGAAACGTGAATTTTGTTAGATTCATTTCACCATACCAAATACAAGCTTGCATTTTCATGTATGAAGGATGAGTACAGAAGTAAGAAACATGGATGAGTACAGAAGTAAGAAACGTTCGAGGCATAAAACCAAAACACTTGGAAACAGCCTAAAGTGCTTTCTGTGATGGTGACACAAATAGGGACAACTTGACTATGCTTGGCATCCGACATCACGATTCACCAAGCGCAAAGGCATACATTTTGCAGTCACGCTCTTCCAAGTTTGATACCAGGCATCATCCACAGAGCACAAGCTCAAACTGGTAATAAAGACAAAAGACAACTACATTAGCAACCAAGAAGAGCGCACATCTAGGGGTACGAGATGTCCAAAATTGCACAAGGACCAACTCCAAAAACCCAAAAGCCAGAGATAGTTTTTTTAATCTCTGAAACAGCCACAAGTCGTTGCCTGAACATCCTTTCTACAGAACAGAGACTGAAACACCATTTAGGCATACCGATAATGTAAACTCTAAAACAGACTCGACTCATAAAGCATTAATGAACTCTATACAACCAACGACTGAACAAATAAGCAGATCAAATCGCCCAAAAAATTCATAGGATTAAAGATACGCCACATTCACCAAAACGTGCATCACGGAGAAGGCTCATCGCATGTACAAGGAAAAAATAATAGTTCATGTTTTCATCATGAATAAAATTACTAAACGAAAGGTATTTTAAAATGGCAAGCGCAGCTGATACGAAACTTCCAGGGAGGTTAGAATCCTTGGCAAATTACTACTACCGATCTGTTCGAATTTCAGCCGCACTTCCTACAATCGAGAACAAGTTCACACTGGATGAGACGTAACAATCCAAATTCATCAGGTATAAGACTCAACTCTTCATGCAGCCCAAGAAACATTCGCTATTCCGCAATAACCATTCAACGTCATGGAACTCTTTGTCGCTTGAGGGCTCGCTGTCTTTTCCTTCATAGATGACCTCGACAGGTGCGAAGCAGGTTTTCTTTAGCTGTTCCTTCTTTGCATCTATCTAGGTCATCTATAAAGAACTCGATAGAGATCGTATCTGTAAGTGGCAGTGTGGTCCATCTTTGGTTTCCACAAAGACAGAGATCTATATCCGAGGCGAAGTTGAAGACACTAGAAAAACAGATTTACAAGAACAACACGATTTGACTATCTGGGTTGTTCAATATACTTATCACCGAGAGCAGACATCAAACCTACAGCATTGCAGCCAATGAAAATCAAGGTGCACTGAGGCTTTAAGCCCTAGACATGATAAGGGTTTTCATTTTAGGGTTGTCTATTTGACAACACTTAAAGATGCTCGTAGTGTGGTGTTTAGGGTGTCAAGTTTGGGGTTAGATCTTGAATACGCTGTCTTCTTTGGAGGTTGGTGGCTATGGTGTGCGTGGTGGAGGCGGCATCTTCTCAGAGGCTTGTTGCGGATCTGCTCTGTGTGAAGGGCAGCTGGCGTGTGGTGGCGGCGGTTGCTGTGGTTGCAGATTTGCTCTGTGTGGAGGATGGGTGGCTCCTTCGTGCGTGGGGGTGGAGCGGATTTCATGGTTGCGATCGAGGGAGCGAAATTTTGTGATGGAGCACGATTTGCATGTAGGTCTGATCATTGAAGAGAGCAGCTATTATTGGCTTGCTCTCTTCAAAGGATCACATAGAGATGTATTCTTGGGGGCACGTGGCAGATTGACACGATGTAGATGGCAGCTTAAGCATGTGTTGTGGCTATAAAATGCGAGCGATTTGGGCGTTTAGCAACGTGTGAGTGGATTAGAATGTTTGCTTATGCACTTTGCGATCTGTGTCGGCTGGATCCTGATACGCAGATGGTTGATTCTGAAGGTTGCGGTTCTCTGAGTGTTGTACACCCGCTCGTTGCACTCTCCCCACACCCAGTCCTTACACTCTCCACATAGGCGCTTAAACGTCTCATAATTCAACACTGTCGAGCCTGCCTCTACATGGACATCGTCACCCTCCCCCCGAGCTCTCCCCACACTAACATTCAAGCAGACAAAAATCCAAAACTATCACGCATGAATGCCACGGACATACAAGCAACACTGTCGTCCGTCAATCTCTCCCCACACCCACTCATGACACTCTACCCACAGCCGCTTAACTGTCTCTGCATTCAACACTCTCGACCCTGCCTCTACATGCAAATCGCCAGTCCCTCCCCACACCAACATTCAGCAATGTCGACTCACTGCAAACCCTACCTGCTACATCCTGTTTGCCCATTGTTCTTTGCTTCATCTCGTAATTGCAACCTTACTCCCCCTGACAAAACCTCCTCAGCGCATGCCGCTCAACAAGCATCACAATTTCGAAATCCACCACAACTCATCACTATCCGACTACCAGCTACACAAAATGATGATTTCGCAACAGCAACGGGATACCAAAGCCGCACAGCAAGCCACAATTCTAAAGACGCATATTCTATACAGACCCGATGGGCAAGCAAAACTTCCAAAAACAGTCATGCATGCAAATAAGAATGAACTCATTATGTTAGTTAATTTAAAGAAAAAAAATATTGCAAACGAAACTTGCCAGCATTTAACAATTGCATGTGAATGTATGTCCAAAGGTTGCTTTAAATCGTTTCGTTGGAGGCCCTCAAAGCAAACCCAAACAAATTATAATGAGCAAAGTTTTTTCCTACAAGAGGCTTACGTGTTGTATTTGCTCTTCTATAAGAGCTTGGTAGATTATTGCACTTTGCATATTAGATTATTAGACTTTGCATTTAATGTTTCATTGAATCTCTCAATATCAAATTCATGATTGTGGTGAGGGTATGCTCTAATAAAAAGAATTTTAATGAAATAGATATTATCGCTCCTGAAACAAAAAGAGATAACATCCTTGCAACTAATATCTCTCCTTTAATTGTCCATGTTGTTAGCCCTTCTCTTTTGGGTGGAGTTGCATCTCTCTTAAATTGCTCCCCACCTCCTATTGCGAAAACTTGTGTGAGTGCGAAGGCATTCCCAAAGACAAAGTTGTTTGATGTGGAAACCTTTGATGAGAAGAAGCCTCAAGTAGTTGAGATAAAAGAAGAGTATCCTCGACAATGTTAATGTTCATACTTTGCATGAGGTACATGATTGGTGTGGCCCAGAAATAGAGGAGCCTATCATGAAAGTGTTGCAAGTTTCTAACATCGATCTTACACTTGTATATTTGATGGGAAAGTGCTTAACAAATATGGCAAAGACAAGAAGCAATACCATGAATTGAATAATGGCATGTAGCAAATGTTGATAAAGCTATTGATTTGCAAGTGTAATTGATGGAAGCATCAAGGTAGTGCCGATTGACGATTCATCCTTCTTGGTTGATTTTTTTATCAGAGATTTGTGCACATGAGGCATCATATCCCCACCTGTAATTGCCCCTTTTCTCGCATTTCTAGCTAGTTTTAAGAATAAAATTCTCCAATATAGCATTTCTAGCTAGTTCTAAGAATAAAATACTCTAATATAGCAGCTGTGTAGACAATACCTGTTGTTCCCACCTTTCCATCAGATAGGACAAGATATTTATGAAGTCAATTGATAAAGAACTGATTTGATCTTACTATTAGTGCCCATTTTGGTAGTGCTTGTGAATGCAACCTTTCATGATTTCATGGTTGAGAAATCAATGAGGTTCCATACTCCTTGGAAGGGAAAATATTGGTACGCCCTAGAAGAGCCAAGTTGATATAGTGCAAATTCTACATCATGCATCAAATTTGTTTACCTCCCTCATGCGATTGCTAGGCTTGCACATATCCACCCAAACTGTTTACAACTTGCCAAGGGATTTGATATCTTTCATGAGGATCATCCCCACAATAAGGCCCAAGAAAGGGATTCATCGCATTTGTGTTCTTTTCTTGCATACCTTCCAACATGTGTGAGTCTCTTAAATTGGGGGTTCAGAGCTACAGATTTGGGGCAGCTTGGCGCTTTTCAAGACCTACCATGGCCTGCCTGCACCTCAGAGTGTGGCTGAGAGAGAGAGAGAGAGAGAGAGAGAGAGAGAGAGAGAGAGAGAGAGAGGAGGGAGGGAGGGAGAGAGAGAGAGAGAGAGAGAGAGAGAGAGAGACAGGGGGGGGGAGAGAGAGAGAGAGAGAGAGAGAGAGAGAGAAGAAGGGGGGGGGGGAGAGAGAGAGAGAGAGAAAGAGATCCCCTGGGGATCTGAGTACATAATGCAACCCAAGCCCAGCAGTCATTGTAACTGTGTCCCCACAGACCAAGGGCCTATGCACTAAAAAAGAAACCCACAACAAGACAAAGCACCCATAGATGCGCACACAAACACATTTATTGAACTAAATAAAAAACTTACGGGCGCATCTATTTGCGCGTCTATTTTCGCGTCTGGAGACCCGTGTCTAACAGCGCGTCTATATAGGACACACATGCGCGTATAGACGCGCATGTAAACGCTTAAATAGACGCTCTTATAAACGCATTTGTAGATGCAAAAATAGACGCTTGTCGACAGACAGACACATATATAGACGCGTTTATAGACGCACTTTATAATATTTTTTTTTTAATTTATAGAATGTTGTGTATGTTGTGTATGCTATACAGTTACAAGAATCCCATTTCCACATTGTGTAATTCAATTCTTACAGCCAACCACATTTTAATTACAATTCCAAATAAAACATTACAACTCCAAAACGCAATAAAATTGAAAGCTCAAAAAGTGCTTATATGTACATATAGCACGAAGCTAAGCCACGTCATGTGGCTTCAAAGAAAAATAAGAGGAGTGTATATACAAGAAGCACAAAGCCAAGCTAGTGGCTTTAAGTATAAAAAAGAGTAGCTAGCACTACTTCTATGACTAATTCTCGCTGCCTTCCACGCTCCCTTCTGCGCTCCCTTCTGTGCTCCCTTCTGCGCCTCCTTCCTCATCTTCCTCGTCGCCTTGTGCACGGGCCTGTAAACAAGGGACAACATATATCAATGTATGAAAAATCAAATCTTTACTTATAATATTGGCATTATTTAATTACTTTCAAATACCTCGGGGACCGCTCCAGTAGCTCGGATATACTGCTCCTCAGTAATCAACCCGTCATCATAGAAGTGCCTCCATGTATCTCCTCTGCGATGGTGGCGGTGGTAGGCTGTCTCCACAGGAGTAGGGTATCTACCCATGATCTCAAGCTACAAGACGACACCTGTAGGATGTCTTCATCTTCAACAAGTAGCTCCAGTGAGGATGAATCCCTCAGTATCCACCATCGGGAAATGTGGTTGGAGCAAAAAATCAAATGTATGTAGGCCACTCTATGGGCAACTGATTTTGGTGGCATTTGGAGTGATATTCAGTCACCATTTGCTGATTTCCAGTCACTTTTGACTGCTACATACAGGCTGTGTGCTTGTCATTGACTTCTCTCAGCTTCTAGGCTGATATTTGGTCATTCTTTGGTGGACATTTGTTGTCTTTCTTTCACAAGTTCATCTGGTAAGCTTCTGTTCTTTCTGTTGCATAGTTGGCAATGCCCTTGTGCCTCTGGACTTGGCTTTTCAGGTACCATTTGACAGTGGACAGCAGTACACTTTGGCAGTGATCTTGCTCAGTTGAGGTTATGCTTTGAAAAGCCTTGAGGCTTACGCATTCAGTCACTGATACTTGCAGTTGAGAGCTTGAGGCTCTTGCTCTTTGTTTTTGTCATTCTTGTGCATTTGACTGCATAATGGCTGGTGGCAAAGATGATTTCTTTGGGGTCTTCGGTGCTGATGATAAACTTGATGGGGTTAACTACCCTATGTGATCATTTATGATGAGGCATGTCTTGGTGGCCAAAAATTTGTGGAATATTGTGAATGGCAATGAGCCTAGGCCTGTCAGGCAGGCTACATCTTCCACTAGTGATGTCACATCTAGTGGTTCTTCCCGTGATGCCTTTGTACCTCCTACTCAGGAGATGATTCAGTGTGATGGCCGTGATGCTAAGGCACAGGCATTGATTGCTCTTTCTGTTAAGAAGAGTCTTATACCTCATATCAGATCATGCACTACTGCTAAGGACTCTTGGGATAAGCTTGCTTCCTTGTATCAGGTACGCAATGAGGCCCGTGTTGCCTATCTTCGCAAGCAGCTGAAGGATACTCGTCTAAATGAGGGTGATAACATGGATGCATATCTTACAGCTATCCAAGATTTAAAGGAGCAATTGGCTAATATTGATGAGGACATCCCTGACTCACAACTTGTATCAGGCACATTGGATGGGTTGCCTGACTCTTACCAAGGTTTTGCCACTACCTTGAGGTTGGTTGCCATGGGCAATGCCAACTATTATTCCTTTGATCAATTGGTTGCACTTTTACAGCAGGAGGAACAGAGCCGTGTAAATCGGAATGCCAGTATGCACTCAGATCAGGCCTTTGTAGCCAATGATCGGAATAAGGGAAGATTTCAAAAATCTGTCCCTAAAAATATAGCAAATAATCAGCCTTCTACTTCATCCTCTCAGGGTAATCAGAAGAAGAAAAAGAGGTGCAATTATTGCAGGAAACCGGGCCATGAAATTGTTGAATGTAGGAAGAGGATTGCTTCTGAAAAGAAGAAGAAAGAAGCTGGACTTTCAGTCACATCTACCTCTGGCATTGATGCAAATACACATGGGCATGCTAATGAGCAAGCTAATTATGCCAGGGATCAGAATTGGGGCTTCATTGTTCAATGCCATTACAATCCTCCAGTGCATGATACAGATTCACATGCTTGTATGGCAGTTTCAGCCTCTACATGGTTCTTTGACAGTGGTGCTTCTAAGCACATCACCTCCTGTAAAACTTTGTTTACTCCTCTTGCTGATGCCCCAAAGGGGGGTTCCGTGACATGTGCCAACAATGCATCATATATGGTTAAGGGTATTGGGCAGGTGGCTGTTACATCAGTTACAGTGCCGTATTGTCACTCTGGAGAATGTCTTGTACGTACCAAGCATACGGAAAAATCTGATTTCTATTTCAGCCATAGCTACATGTGGATTTTGGATTTTCTTTGATGGGCATAGGTGTGCAGTCTATGACTTAAGTCATGCCGATGCTATTGTATTGACTGGTACTCTTCAGGGGGGCTTGTACAGCTTGGATGCATATGACAAATGCAGTGACAGTTCAGCTCATGATGCTCATACAGTTGATGCAGATGTTTTGCCTGATACTTATTTGTGGCATGAGAGGTTTGGGCATCTTAACTTTAATTCTATGGTAAAGTTACGAAAATGGTTGAAGATATGCCACAGCTCCAGATTCCTCATAAGCATGTCTGTGAAGCTTGCTTGCTTGGCAAGATGCACCGCTTTGTCATACCTAAGGATGGTAGAGTTGGCGCATCACGCAACCTATTCTTGATTCACAGTGATGTGTGTGGTCCTATGCGGGCTGCTTCCATTGGAGGTTTCTATTATTTTGTGACATTCATTGATGACTTTACCAGGTATACTTGGATCTTTGCATTGAAGTCTAAGTCAGAGGTGCTTACCTGCTTCAAGCATTTCATTGCCTTGGCTGAAAATGATTCAGGCTTGAAGATTGCACACTTGAGATCAGACAGAGGTGGTGAATATATGTCAGAGGAATTTAATGCTTACATGAAATCCCATGGTATTCATCATGAGTGTACAGTGCCTTACACTCCTCAGCAGAATGGAGTTGCTGAGAGAAAGAATAGGATAGTTATGGAAATGGCCAGTTGTATGCTTAAGGGCAAGAATTTGCCCAATATGTTTTGGCTGGATGCAGTCACATGTGCCAATTATGTGCTCAACAGGAGCCCCACCAAAGCATTGAAAACATTCACACCCTATGAGGCTTGGAAAGGACACAAGCCAACCATTTCTCACATGCGTACTTTTGGGTGTTTGGCCTATGCACATGTGCCTTCACAGAGGCGGACAAAGCTGGATGATAAGGCTATAAAATGTATATTTTTGGGATACAGTGCAGAAAGTAAGGGTTATAGACTTTATGAGCCTTCCACCAGGCGGGTAATTGTCAGTAGAGATGTCATCTTTGATGAGACATCTTCCATGCCCTTGCAGGACTACAAAGTGCAGTCTACACTTGGTGTCTCATATATTTTTGATAGTCTTGTGCCATTTCTTGGATCTGATGACTCAGATGATGCACCACAGGGTTATGCTCCTCCACCTAATGCTCATTTATAGCCTACTACACCGTCCGGACAGCCACATGTTTTGACACAGATGCCATGTGCTTCTGTGGACATTGTGGAAGAGGCAGTAGAGCAAGAATTGGCTGATATTAGATAGCCTAAAAGAGCTCCTCGTTGGCTCTTTGAAACTCTGAAGGACAACAAACTTGATGCTCCTTTGCAGGCACGTACGAGAGCTACAGCCAAAAGAGATTTGGCAAACTCGATTGCTCATGCATTGATTGCTATCGCATTTGATGAGGAGCCTGTTTGTCACAAAGATGCTTTCTCAAATGAATTGTGGATGAAAGCCATGCAGGATGAATTGGACTCATTCATGCAAACAAAACATGGAAGTTATGCGACTTGCCTGTAGGCAAACATGCAGTAGGGACTAAGTGGGTATACAAGGTAAAAAGAAAAGCTGATGGTTCAGTTGACAGGTACAAAGCCCGTCTTGTGGCCAAAGGCTATGCTCAGAGAGAGGGCATTGATTATGAAGAGACCTTTGCTCCTACTTCACGCATCACCACCATTAGATGTGTTATTGCCCTAGCTGCCCATAATAATGGGGAGGTGCATCAGTTGGATATAAAGACAGCATTTCTCAATGGTCTTTTGGCAGAGGAAGTCTATGTTGCTCAACCTCTAGGCTTTGAGGTTGAAGGGTCTGAACGCAAGGTGTGCCAGCTTAAGAAAGCCTTATATGGATTGAAGCAGGCACCCAAGGCTTGGTATGATAGGATACACACTCATTTGCTCAGCCTTGGCTTTCAGAATAGTCCTACAGAAGTTACTTTATATATCTGCAAGAGGGGGGAAGATTTGCTGATTTTGATCCTCTATGTGGATGATATGATTCTCACTGGGCCACATCCTGAGAAAATTGCAGATTTCAAGCAGAAATTACAGCAGTCTTTTTCAATGACTGATCTTGGCCAGTTGCACTACTATTTGGGCATTCAATTTGCTCGATCTGAGGGGGAAATTGTGATGTCACAATCGAAGTACATTGGGCAGCTTCTACATAGATTTCAGATGGAAGATTGTAAACCTGTCTCCACCCCATTAGAGACTGGTTTTCATTTCTCTGCTAAAAATGGCAGTGGTCCATGTGATGCTACCTCCTATCAGCAGGCACTTGGTTGTTTGCTTTATCTATGTCATACTCGGTCAGACTTGCAGTATGTGGTTTCTTAGTTGAGTAGATACATGCACAGTCCCACTCATCACCATTGGCATGCAGTGAAACGTGTCTTCAGGTACATCAAAGGCACGCAATACTTGGGCCTTCTCTACAGGGCTGATACTTCACTTATCATGCATGGGTTCACTGATAGTGATTGGGCTGGTTGCCGAGATACACGCGGATCCCACAGTGGCAATTGTTTTATGCTTGGTTCTTCATGCATCTCATGGTTCAGCAAGAAGCAAGCTACAGTTGCCACATCTAGTTGTGAAGCTAAGTACAGAGCAGCTTTCACAGCTACAGTAGAGTGTGTTTGGCTACGGAAATTACTTGCAGATCTTCTGATTGGTCAGACAGCTCCTACCATCATCCATACTGACAGTCAGAGTGCTTTGGCTATAGCACGAAATCTAGTGTTTCATGATCGCACAAAGCACATTGAGGTTCATTATCATTATGTCAGAGAGAGATGGTCAGATGGTGACATCAAGTTGTCTTATGTTCCCACTGAGGACAACTTGGCAGATCTATTCACTAAGGCTCTTCCGTGGCCTAAGTTTGAAGCTTTTCGACAAGCTTTACACTTGGTCCCTTTTGTTACGTGATCTGCCTTCTCTGTATAGTCATAGGTTGCTATATCCACATTGGATGAATTTGTGTAACCATGACCTAGTCTTTCAGGTATCTTGAGACGTTTCCAGGATACTTCAGCCCATACCATTGAGGGGGGTTTGTAGGCCACTCTATGGGCTATCCACAGATGTCACTCATTCCTTGGTATGTGCCTTGTAGGCCTAGATATTATCAGTTAGGACCTATGCTACACTTAGTACTAGTTCCAGTTGGGACACCTAGTACATGTATGACACCCAGTTAGGGTTTCATTATATTAGGTGTATCTTTTGTATTCTTTATAACTTTGGTAATACAACTTCAGCAGCACGCTTTGCTTCTTGCCTCCGTCTCCTGTTGCTTCTGTTGTTCACTCCACCCAACAATGTATGTGTGATCGATGTCGAGGAAACATGTATCATGCACGCAAGATTACACTCAATCACATCTCAAAGTATGGAGAATGGGATGCGACCATAAACAGGGTAAGGGTTTGTAAGTTAAGGTTGATTGAGATACCTATGGGTGTTCATATGTTTGAGTTATGATCCTGTTTTAATTTGATATAGGATGCAGTGCCACACCTGCATATGTTGCCCTATGCTTGCCATGAGGAGGCGAAGCGTCGGCAATATGAGGTGGGATCTTTAGGAGGGACCGTTACGGATGCATGGAGTGATGGTGATAGTAGCCCTCCACCATTACCTCATGAAGCCATGGAGGAGGAGGTGTTTGATGATATGGTGTGGGATTTATATGTCCATCAAGGGAGGGATGATAGCATGGAGCAGGATGATATTTTTACTGCAGCACCGACTCCACTGTTTGAGGAGTGCACATTCTCTATTCTACGTGCCTCCCTTGAGTTACTAAACTTGCAAACCATCTATGGATGGAGCAATGCAAGTTTTAATGCATTACTCAAGTAAGCTTTAAAGTCTATTTTGCAAACATGGTGAATTATGCTAGTGGGTCAATTACTCGAATGCTTTTCCTCATTTATGATCTTCACGTGTAGGCTATTGTGTAAAATGCTTCCAAGGGAGAATAAATTACCGACCTCAAGAGATATGGCAAGGCAACAAGTGACCTCTCTTGGAGGATTAGATTACAAGCGCATCCATGCATGTGTCAACGATTGCGTTTTGTTTCGTGGACTACACAAGGATGCAAGAGAGTGTCCTACTTGTGGAGAGGTAAGATATAGAGAAGATCTCAAAACTTTGGACGTGCCTCATAAGGTTTCATGACATTTTCCCATAATCCCTCACATCCAACATACGTTCAAGTGCAAATCTATTGCAGAGCTCATGTCATGGCATTCCTCCCATCGATCAACCGATGGCAAGTGGAGAACTCCCGCGGACTCTCCTGCGTGGAAGCATATTGAAGACACATGGCCAAGTTTCAAGGAAGAACCTAGGAGCTTGAGACTTGGATTGGGTATGGACGGTGTGAACCCATTTGGTCTCAAAAGCATGTCTTACAGTGTATGGCCAGTGATATTGGTGAATTATAATCTTCCACCCTCTATCGCTATTAAGAAAGGACATGTTATGCTATCCCTTCTAATTCCAGGGAAACATAAAGTCAAAAACCCTGATGTTTATTTGGAGCCTTTGATTGACGAGCTAGAGATACTTTGGAGAGGTGTCGAGGTGCATGATGTGAGCAGGCCTCCCTTGTCACAAGACTTCAACTGCAAAGCAGTCTTGATGTGGACGATGCATGACTTCCCAGGCTATGGTGAGTGTTCAGGTAAGCATTACACTTCTAATTATGAATAGGCAAAGGATGTGGCATCCTAAACCCACCTTCAACTCTTAATGGTGTCTATTGTTCAGGTCTCCCTACATCGGGTTACCATGCATGTCCTGTTTGTGGTCCTTCGCTAGTTGCCTCATGGGCAGACGCATTGAATAAGGTCATCTATGAAAATCACCATCGATTTCTCCCACCTGATCATCCTAGATATGTTGCCCCTTGGAATGAAGTCCTCCCACAATCACTCACCGCGGGAGATTGGATGAGAATTTGGGATGGTTCGACGACTCCTCCACCACTTGGCATGAGCCGGTAAGGGTTTGTAACTATTGTGTACTATATTGGTTGAAAATAAAGATTACCCGCTAACACTTTATTTTGTTTAGATACTCCATCTTTTATCATTTATTATATTGGTCCCACCTCAAGATCAATCACCTGCTTGATCCCATGCATATCTTCAAGAATGTGGCATCTACCATTTGGGAGCATTTGAATGGGACACGAGATTCCGTAGGCATAAGGGATGATCTACATACCACAGGGAGGATGCGTGAAGCTTGGCCACAAGAGAGACCGAATGTGCATGTTTTTTTACCTCATACACCATGGATGTTATCAAAGCTAGAGATGGCAATGGTGAAGCGCGCTATTACTACAATTCGTACTCCCACTGGATGCATGAGGTGTTTGAAGGGAGCCTTTACAAAGAGCAAGAAAAGAGGTGTAGAGCAATTATATGGCTTGAAATCTCATGATTGGCACAAGATGCTCCAAGTAAGTATTTTATGTGCATAATATCTTTTTCCTTTCAAATTTGTGCGTGAATAATTATAAGCAACTAATCAACCACCTCCTCGTGGTTTCAGTTCATACTACCTACTAGCATTTCACATAGTGCATTGAAGGACGTGAAAGATTGTATTTACAAGATGGGCGAGCTTGTGAGGTACTTTACATGATACAAAATATGATGCGTATCAATGCTCCATGCAAGTTTGAATGCATATTGCTAATATGCTGTACTTTTTCATTTCGAGGTATGTGAGCTCAAAGGAAATAGATCCCACCACGCTTGAGAATGCTCGAGTTATGTCAATGGAGGTAGTTTGTTTAGTGGAGAAGACATTTCCACGTTCTATTCTCACAAGCCAACTACATCGTATAGTGCATTTGGTGGATGAAATTGCTATATGCGGTACTATACATGCATGATGGTTGTTCTTTCTCGAGCGCTTCATGAAGACCTTAAAGGGCTTTGTGAGACAAAATGCAAGACCCGAAGGTAGCATGGCCAAGGGTTGGTTGGTACAAGAGTCACTTGTATATATATCTAAGTTTCTTGTTGATGTGGATAGCTCTCTCCCATGACTATGGAGAGATGATGAAGACCTAAGGATGACCTCTATTGTGCCTCAAGGGAAAGGACGCAACAAAGTAATAGACACGGAGTTACATAATAGTATCAACCTCTTTTGCATTCTTAATAGTGATGTGATGAAAAGATGGGTGACAAGATACGAGGATGCAAAGGCAAGAAGACAAGAAGAAAGGGCCCTCTTTCGTACACACCACGGATCTTGTGTGCCATACCCTCAATATCTAAGAGCACTTCTAAAGGATATTCATGTGGATTGGCTACTTGATGAAATGGAGAAAGCAGAGAAAGTTGAGGGTATGCATATCACAATGGAAGAATGGGAGTATGCTAGGGGATGCATGAGCAAGGTCGGTATATAGAATGTTATGCATAAGTTAGGAGCTTTCAATAATTTAGATTGCTTATTTAATTGATTTTTTATTGGTGTAGTGCACTATGTTCAATGCTATATGGTGTGAGGGCAAGCATTTTCGAACACAACGGATTGATGATAAGAGAAACACACAAGATTGCAGTGTCATTGCTAGCTTTGAGGGAGCCAATGGAGCCATGGATGATTATTGTGGCATAATCCAAGATATTATTATGCTTGACTTTCGACACTTCTTTGTGTATGTTTTGGATATAAAGTGGTTTAAGGACGTGGTGGAAAGAGGCCCTAATGCAACAATCAAATGCCAATACTCGCTTTTAAATATTTTATGCAAGAAAAATAACATGATTGTATTTGTGTTTGAATTAGGTTGTCTATCAACCAATGGTGGATAATACCCGATGGTGGCATGTCATACCTATTATGCCATGTTCCAAAGTGATGTATAGTACATTTACTAATATGGAGCGTATGGAGGATGATCATGGCCATGGACGTGATGATGACTGTGATACGAGAGAGGAGGATGAGCATGAGATAGGAGATACAGATATTGAGGCCATTACCCGTGAGGACGAGCCTACCATTGGTGATGCTGATTTCGATGAGCACATGAGTAGCACAAGTAGTAGTGGGTTGAATGTATTTGTAGATCTAAACACTTGTTTGGATTTTGAAGTAGATAGTTTGGCAAGGGTTGATCTCATTGAGGATGAGATTGAACCGTAGCCCATCATTGATATTGGCAAAACTATTTTACATATTGTCTCATTCTCCTCACCTCACTTAATTCTTGTATATGTGGGCTTGCAAAAAAGCATTGATGTTTTTGTTAAAGTTATGTGCTTTGGCAATCATGGGCAATGTTTGGAAAGTAATGATGTACACCAAAATCTCACTTTCTGTATTCTCTGGCTTGCGTCTATATACGCGTCTAAATACGCATCTGATTCCCAGTGTAAGCATGCAAATAAATGCGCTAATACACGTGCAAATAAACGCGCTGATAAACGCTATGTTAGACGGGCCAATCTTTTATCAGTTTAGATGCACAAATAGACATGTTAATACATGCACAAATAGACATGCTGATTAACGCGATGTTAGACGGGCCCGTATTTTCTCAGTTTAAACACGCAAATAGATGTGCTATTTAAACGCACAAATAGACGAGTTGTTAGATGTGCTTTTAGATGCACCCGTAATTCCTCTACTCAAGCAATGCCTATAGATGCGCCCGCTATTTTGCGCATCTACCAAGCACGTCTATGGGTGCTTTATCTTGTTGTAACCTACTCATCTTGTCAACTTACTATACCTAGCATGATCTAGAGGATTGATAAGAGAACTCATCCCAATGTATCTCTATATCTTTGAGATCCATCCATGCCCACTCATGCCTATCTGTGAACTAATGCGATTTTGGGTCCTGCTCTCTAAGCCGCTCAATGGAGGCCAAGTCCCATCTCAAGGCTCTCTCCCACACCTATAGAATTCTTTGATGGTGTAGGGCATGGGACAACAGCTCCTCACTACTACTCTAGATGGCCTCTATTGCCCACGTAGCCCATCTGCTCTCTAGGCTATCATCCAGCTGTCTTTAGATCTTTGCGGCTGCCTCTTGCACTTCTTGCTCCTGTAGAGGTGTTCAGGAATGCGGACCCTCTTCTGGGAGAGCCCTCGTTTAGGCTATTCAAGCTGTAAAATCATCAGGGAATTATCTGACATCATAGTACCTACCAAGATACCCATGGCACCACCCTTATGCAATGCCCAATCACCCACGTAGAAATGGTCAAGCCTCTCTACGAGACCATCATGCCTCTCTAAGAGACCATCATGCCTACGTTGTGACTGAACAAAAAACTAAGACTACCTGGAAGTCTTGAGAGCTCTACCTCTCTCCAAAAGTATGTACCATACTCCATGAAGATAAACTTTTTCCAGGTGTTCGTCTCTAGTGTGTCGGCATCTTTGCATTAGATGCTCCTCCCAACTTGTCTTTTGCATGTTGTAGACTGTGGAAGTCCCCTCCAATAGTCCAACAGTCTACAATATTGGGAAGACACTTTGTCAAACGTCTCCAAAAAGCTAGGTGGTACTACTGACACATTGGAGCACATACATTCAAGATGCCTATCTTGGTGTCCCCAATCGTAATCCCCATCCAAACTACCCTACCCATGATCAACTCTCCATGGCCAAAAACATCCCTTTGATAATGCTTATGATGCCAAAATGCAAACTCCCCCACTTTTGCCTACTACGGGGGATGACATCGCTGGTCCCCTCCTTGGCAGAAGATGGTGGCATTGGTAGATGTCTACTACCTCTGAAAACATATGCTCTTGAATAAGAAGAAAGTCTAGAAGAAAGTTTGTGAAAGTAGTAGGAGGAGAGTGTGGGGGAGGCAGGGGGAGGGGGGAAGAGGGAGGAGGACGAGGCTACAGGGAGGAAGGGGGAGTGGTCGTGTGAGTTCTCACAATCATCAGGGGAGTGGAGGAAGAGGTCATTGGCTCTACAATCACTGGTGCTGCCAAAGCCCTTTGATCCTACTATTTGCTCTGCTCTTGGGGACCTTGGCCTACTGTTGCATTCAAGGGAGCAGTCTAGGTAGCTGTTGGGGTCCCTTTCTCCAGGAGGCTCTCATCTCACCTCTACCCACTTCTCCTTTGGCAAGGGAGGAGCTTGCTTCTCCTACAACTGAGGAGTGGTTTCACGCTCTGTCCTCTTTTGCTCTCTCTACCTAGCACATGACCGTCGTTGCTTTAGGGCATTTCTATTGGGTTTCTTCTGCTTCACCTTGGCCCAAGCCTCTCAAGAAGGCTCTACCCAGGGTGTGTAGGACTCCATCCATTGACCTTTCCCCTATTGTTCTCCCTCCGGGCAAGTAGGTCACTGGTTGAGGCGTGGCTATGGAGCATCCCTACCTACCCTCTCCTATAGTCCTTGGCCATGTGTCCCATCTACCTACAATGTAAACACTACCCTTGTAGGCTTGAAATCTCCATCCTCTATTTGAACTTTGATCCATCTAGTGTCTCCAAATGATCTCTTCTAGGAGAGTCTTTGGACACTCAACAATAAATCTGATCTTGGGGACCTCAGCATCTACAACCACTATAGTGGCCATATGTTGAGGTGATTCCAAAACCATGCTAAAGGCTCCCCCAATGGAGTGAAGAATGGAAATGTACTCCATGGGGAACCCTGGGAAGACTCCATATCATCAATCATGAACCCATGGTACCAAGGGATAATGTAAAACAGGATGAGGGCCCAAAAAGATTGGGCTGCACTCCACTAGTGTCGAGGGAACTCAGTTGGAGAAGGAACACCTCTCTACCATAGATGGTAACCACTTGAATGTGATCCGCATCTAATGGTAAGCTTGCTTGGATCCAATCATGCACTTGGCTCTTGGTTGGTGTGAGGCCCAACTATCCATCCTGCCACTACCCTATATTGTAGTGACTCTACGGCTTAATCTACTTGGTGTTTATCCTTTGGAGAGAGAAAAACCTTAATGAATTGGGGTATCAAGGGTGCTACCATGTGAGCCCCTCTAACCAAAACAATGGTCATAACCAAAATTTGATCTCCACGAGAAAAACACAATGTTGCACGAGAAGAAGGGAAGGGAAAAGAGGGAGGTTAAGAGAGGACAAGCCCTGTCAAAGGACTCCAAAAAAAGAGGGCTGAAAGAGGTCAGCCAAAAGAGCTTAAGCAGGGGGTTCGAGGGCACCAACTACTACCAAGAACTTCAAAGAAAAATCAAGAAAGACAACCAGCCAAGGGATGGATGCAGGCTGCTCCAAAAGTAACAACTCCAAAAAAACTAAAAGGACCTTGAAGTTCCTTCGAAATTGGTCTTTAGAGAACTGATAGGATAGCCACCTCCCAAGAAAAATTGCCAAGAGGGGTTTCAATACTAAAGAGTAGAGAAGAAGTCCACAAAACACTTGGGGGGCATCTTATAGTGTTGAAAGAAAGCTCCTCCTTCTTAAAAGGCCTAGCCCACTACTTGAGTCCTAGAGGCATGATGAACCAACAAAACAGGGGCTGCATACCAGATTCTTGAGTGTATGCAGGGAGGTTGGGGCCTCCTTAACCACACCAAAGGCTAGGCAAGGGAGCTACCAAGCCTTGGCAAGTCACCTGAGACCAAGCAAAGAAGCCACCAACAAGCTCGAGCAGAGAAGCGAGCTACTTGTGGGTACCCCAGATAGGGGACGACCCCTATTTGTGAGTGATGAGTTGCCTAGAAAGGGCTTGCAAAGGCATGACAAAGGGTGAGGGAAGGAAGGAGAGGAAGGGGCAAAAAATGGGAGCTTGAGAGGATATAGAGGGGGAAGGAAGTGAGGGGGGTGAAGTGGAGGGTGGCAAAAATCTCAAGACAATAGTTCGAAAAAACAAAAGCAGGGTGTGTGTTAACCACCACCATGGTTAACAGTTCATGTAAGCGCCAAATGATGTGTAAGATAAAGTGGAGAAATAGAAGAGGATGTGAGATAGGCAATATGAGATCCACCTTGGAGATGTGGGCCCAAGTGCTTGTAAAAAAAGAACACGCCTTCAGGTAGGCTCTGCCAGTAGCAAAGCACCGAAGGTTCCTCCAAAAAACATCCATGGGCAATGAGGTACCCTCTCAATAGCCTCCATATGACTAACAAACGAGTGACCTTGAATCTCTACAACTCCATGACCTTCTGCAATGTCTAGCCACCTAGCGCTAGCCGACCTCAGCCATATATCGTGCATACTAGACTCTCGGCCAGCCCAATGATAACTACAATGACATCATCGACCTACCTTTAGTGAAACGCAATGACCTCTAAGCTTTGTCTACTGCTCATGGCTTCAACAACCTAGCAGCATCCAATGTCCAAAGCTCTTCAATAGCAACCAGCCTCACATACGCTCCCTCAACAAGCCAAACAACGAAGGCAAAAGCACTGCCATCACATGCCTCCACTTCAACAAACTCCAGTAATGCTTATGCGGGGTCTAGCTCCACCGACAGGCTTCTCCAAATGACCAGCATGCACAACAACATCTCGAGTAGACCAAACACCCACGCAGCTCACCAACATGCAAGGGAACCACTCCACACTGTCAATCTAACAAAAGTCTTGGCCAGTGATGGAATTTCATAGATTTTATCAAAATCTATGAAGATTCTAGCCTACCTTATCATCACCCAGGGTTGAGCCCTAGAGTTGACATCAAAATCTATGAAGATTCTAGCCTACCTTATCATCACCCAGGGTTGAGCCCTAGAGTTGACACATGGCACAAGTTTACCACTTGGTCCCTAGCTTGCCATGTGGCAACCTCATCCACCACATCAACAAGGCTCCCAACTACCATGTCACCACCATGGCCCACTGACACATCATCAACTAACACTGCAATGCCACATGATCTGGCACCGACTATGTGCCATGTCACCATGTTTGCCACATAGGCATACCTTGCCACCTCAGTCTGGCCACCTCATCAATGCCATGTGATAGAGCCCTCTGCTAGGCATAGTTGCCTCCACACATGCACACCTTTTCACATGGCACATGACCCTTAGTATCCCACATTACCCTCCATGCCACATCATCATTTTGATCAACCTCTTGGGATCAAAGTTTGGCTATCCTTCCAGGAGCCATAACTTTTGATCCAGGTGGAATTTGGAGGTGATCCAAAAAGTAAAAATGATCGCCAGATCATGCTCTACATCTACCATATTACTTTTCTATAGGTCAGATTTATCCAATCCTTATCATCAGAACCACCTCCTGATCCACTACAACATACCCATCACATAAAATGAATTAAGATAATATTCTTTTGCTACATTGGACGCTTCGACGTGTAGTCTAGCACTGCCATAGAGGATATCCAACTCCATCAAGCGAGTAAGCCATTGCCACATTACTCGATTAGTTCCCACCAGTGTTAGTCCCATTGGATCTATCATCGGTGTTCACATTTATACATTTGACACCAGTTTAGTACTCTTGGCACAGTGGCAGTTCCGTACATCAATGACACTTGGCAGTGATCTTCCTCGGATCCAAGATTGATGCACACATCTTGCATGCACATATGCCACCCATGTATAGTCATATTCATTGATTGTTTTTGGCATTAGTTCTTACACACATACACATCAGCCTTACAACCTCTTGGCTACTCCCAACACACAGTTGTCACCATTACATTACAAGCTTGATCTTTGGAATACACAATAGTTCTTTCACCATGACTTGGTTTTGATCGTTCAGCGTAAGCCCCCCAGAGGAAGCATACCGATTCTAGTGATGTATAGCCATCACATGTTTCTTGAATGAGCACGAGCAACCTTTCTAGAGTTAATCTCCTTTCAGATGAGCTTTCCCTTTAACATACAATTTTGGTTGTATCTTTTTGAGGTCTTTGTATTCCATGATAGCACTTTTCTAATTATTTTCATTTTAAAAAATTGTTTTTTTTCAGGCCCATGTGATTACATGAATATTAAGTCTCTACTCTTATGTCCTTGGTTGGTTTACTTCACATCCCCAGGAGTGTTACCACTTCTTTAAAGGCTCAAGAGTTGTCCACTAGTTTACTTCTCTCTCATCTACATATCATATGCCCTATCCACCACTAGCTCTTAGTCATAATTTTAATCAAAATGAAACATACAACAAAGCCATGTAAGTTTAGGAATTGAAAGGAAGTCATGATGAGATCAACAATGAAGGAGAAAGAGTAGTTTATGTGAAGATAGTGGGAGAGAGGGAAGGAGTCTCACTTGCGGCTTTCTCACTTACACAATGGCGGAATACACACAAAGGTGGAGGCTGAAAACAGTTTTCCTCTTCTTAGTTGTGAAAGGCAAAAGAACTCTAGTACAAAGAAATAGAAGAACCCTATATGTGGGTCTCAAACCAAACTCACCTAACTAAGGTGGCATACTAACTGAGCCACGAACTAGAGTAGATAAGGATAGCTATCATCCAGCTATTATTCATGGGGGTGGTGTACCAACCACATCTGTAGCTAACAAGTCGGTGACATAAATGCACAACGGTCACCTTGGCATATCACGAGTGGAGCTCAATATCTCAACACTCTCTATCGAGCTCAATCCCAATTCCTGCACACCAAGCAGGTCTCTGAACTTGTGCAGCTTCTCTGTGGCCCAATGCCTTCGTGAATATGTCAACTACCTGATCCTCTGTGCTAACATAAACTAGATCAATAAGACCTAGTAAAACCTTCTCCCGCACATAGTGATAATGCACCTCAATGTGCTTTGTTCTAGCATGATAGACTGGGTTATTTGCCAAGTGTATACTGCTCATGTTGTCACAATAAATGACAACTGGCCCATCTGTAGACTGATGCATATCATAGAGTAGCTTATGCAACCAAGCTACCTCACATGCAACCATTACTGCACCCCTATACTCAGCGTCTGCGCTCGACAAGGCAACTGTAGGCTATTTCTTACTGCTCCAAGTGACTGCAGCACTCCCGAAAGAGAACACATATCCGCTGGTAGATCGTCTATCTGAAATACTACCAGCCCAATCAGCATCAGTGTATCCATGCAACTGTATCTGAACCCCAGCCTCATAAAATAGTCCATACTGCAATGTGGACTTCACATACCTGAGTATGCGTCTAGCCGCATCCAAATGTGGTTTCCTTGGAGCCTACATAAACTGACTTACCAATTCAATAGCATAGCTCAAATCTGGCCTGGTAATAGTCATATAAATCAAACTTCCTACTATGCATCTGTACATACTAGGGTCTTCTAAAAGCTCACCTGCATCTATGCTCAGCTTCACATTCTGCTCCAAAGGAAGTGAAATAGGCTTACAGCCTGTCATCCCATATTTAAACAGCATGTCCAATCCATACTGCCTCTGCAAGAGCTGTATCCCACTTGGTGATCTAATCACCTCAATGCCCAAGAAATAATGTAGCTCTCCCAAATCTGTCATCTCAAACTTTTGCTTCAATAACATTTTCACGTGAAGGATATCTTCATCACTATCAGCTGTGATGATCAAATCATCAAGATAAATGACAAGCAGCATATTATCTTTCTCTATTTTTCTCACATAAAGTGAGAAATCTGCCTTGGAAATCTGAAAGCCAATAGTGACAAGATACTTTCCTATCTTATCAGACCATGCTCTAGGTGCTTGCTTCAAGCCATACAAGGCTTTCTTCAACCTGCAAACAAACTCAGGATGAATAGCATGAACATAACCTGGTGGCTGCTCCATAAAAACCTCTTCTTGCAAATCACCATGCAAGAAGGCATTCTTTACATCCATCTGATGTAAAGACCATCCCTTTGATGCAGCCATAGCAATGACTACTCTTATGGTTGCCATCCTTGCAACCGGACTGAATGTTTCTTCATAATCAATGCCATATGTCTATGCATACCCTTGACAACTAATCTTGCCTTGTATCTGTTCACAGAACCATTTGCATTGTGCTTGCCCTTATAAACCCACTTACAGCCAATTGCATTCTCGTCTTTAGGCAAAGGCACCAATTCCCATGTAGCATTTTCTTCCAAGGCATCCATTTCTTCATCCATGGCTTTCTCCCATTTTTCTTTTCCCATGGCTTGCTCAAAAGAAGTGGGTTCTGGTTCCTGTATCACTTTGACCATATAGGCATAGTGAATGGCTGTAAATCCATCATATTTTAGCCTATCCATAAGATATCTAGCTCTGGTAGACCTGTGAAAAATAGGCTCATTTCCAGGTGCTCTTAAAGCATCCCTGGTCTTCCTTACTCCAGGTGTAACAACAAAAGGAATACCCAACTCATCATCAATGCTCTGTTCTGAGCCATTGGATTCACCATCCACATAAGAGTGACCTACATTCACATCAAACATGGGCTGATCTACCTTCTCTTTTCCTTTTCATGATACCGGCATACCACTATCTGCATTGCTTTGCAGAGATTCTCCTGATCTCAATCTGCCTATCCATGGCAAAGTATGTGAACCACTACTAGAGGACACTGTAGGTCCACTAATATTTTGTGATTGCTGCTGTGAATTCTGTGCAACATTACCATTTTGTGCATCTACATCAATGATCACATTTACTAGTTTATACCAGCTGCTCATCTCATCAAAAACAACTTCTGTGCTCATTGTAAACTTATGAGTAGAAGGGTTATAGCATCTATACCCTTTCTGCTGTAGAGAATAACCAATAAAGATGCACTTCTCAGCTTTTGGATCCAACTTGGACCTCAACTCATCTGGCACATTAACATAGGCAATGCAACCAAAAATTTTCAAATGAGAAATATCTGGTTTCCTACCAATATACATCTCCTCTAGCGTTATGCCATGTATTGCTGCAGTGGGAGTCCTATTCATTATGTAAACTGCTATAGCAACTGCTTCAACCCAATAATAATCTAGAAGGTCTTTTTCATTTAGCATGGCCCGAAATACCTCTCTAATATGCCTGCTTTTCCTTTCTGCAAGTCCATTTTGCTGTGGGGTATGACTGCATGAATATTGCTGGTTTATGCCATGCTCATGCAGGAACCTTGCAAACTCATTTGAGAGATACTCTCCCCCTCCATCTGACCTTAGGCATTTTATTTGTAGGCCTGTTTCTTTTTCAGCCCTAGCTTTAAAAGCTTTGAAGTGCCCAAACACTTCACTTTTCTTTTTCATAAAATACACCCAAACTTTTCTGCTGTAGTCATCAATTAAAGTGACAAAATAATGACAGCCTCCAATAGATGCAGCTTTAGTAGTCCACACATTAGAGTGGATTAATTCCAATGGCTTCTTACTCTATTGAACATGCCTAGGAAATGGTTTCCTTGCCTGTTTTCCAAATTGACAGGCTTCACAAACCTTATGCATTTCTGCAACCTTGAATTTAGGCAATCTTGCAACAATATTTTAGGCCTGCATTGATTTAAGTCGATGTACATTAACATGACCAATGCGTTTATGCCAGATATCAATATCTGCAACAACACCGGTCCCATGTGCAAACATTGTTACACTCAATTCAGGCATGTCCGCATCTAACATAAACATCCTGCCCTTCTTCTTTCCTTTTGCTATCAAGCGACCGTTATTTTTCATATCCTCAACAAAGCATCCATGAGGATTAAATCTGACCTGCAAGCCCTGCTCAACCATTTGACCAATAGAAACTAGGTTCTTGGTGATATTCGGGACATGAAATGCATCAACATGTATTTCTTTTTCCCATCCTACATAGACAAAGGAATTTTACCAATCTGCACAATAGGATGTGCAGTATCATCACTAGTCTCCACAAATCCTGGTTTTTCCATTTTCCTTGCATCCTGCATCCATTCTGCATGACCTGTCATGTGGTTTGACGCACTTGAGTCAACATATCACACATCATTTCGTTCTTCTGCACTTGTCACAGAATTGGTCATGTGCTGCACCATAAATAGATGCTCATTTCTGTCATCACCCTGTCTACTAGAAGATGCATAATTGCCTTGCTGCAATTTTTCATTCATAATGTCATTCTGCTTTTTGTAGCAGTCTTTGGCCATATGACCCATTTTACCACAATAGTAGCATTCAACATTGATGTTTGCATTTTGGCCTCTTTGCCATTCACCATGACCTCTTTGGCTCCCCCTGCCTCTAGAGTTACCATGTCCTCCTCCAAAGGACTAGTTTTCTTGAGTTTGCTGCATATTCTGATTTCTACCATGGCCTCCAGATCGGCCTCCTCTACCTTTGCCTCTACCTCTTCCAGCATTTGAGTAGAAGACAGTTTCTTTTGAAGTTCCTCCTGAAGAAGATGCACCACCATTTCTCTACTCTTCAGAAATTAGAAGAGCAAACAACGCCTCAAAATCAGAAAATTTTTCACGGATGGCAATGGATGTCCAGAACTGTGCATAATCCTTTCCTAGACCATTCAAGGTCACAGAAACTAGATCATCATCTTCTACTGGCAACCCAATGGAAGCAAGTGCATCTGCAATTTTCTTCACCTTCATGTGGTAGTCATTGATGCTCATATTTTCTCTCTGCACATTGTGCAACTCCTGCTTGAGAGCTACATTTTCCTAGCTTGCATATTTGTGTTGTACATTTTTGCCAAAGTATCCCATGCCTCCTTTGGCGTACTTGCATCCTAAATATGCACAATCATAGAATCCGAAATACTGATAGAAAACCAGTACATAACTTTTCTGGCTCTCTCATGCCATCCTTTAAATGCCTGCCCACAATCTTCACATATAATGCAACCCCAAACCATATTGCTTGATCACTAAAGGAAAAGATAAGAAAGCACCATCAGCATGAAGCACATCATCCATAAATTGAATCCCTTTTGAGGAAATAAAATAAGCTCGTCTAGGTTTTTGCAATGCTATTAGACGAGCAAAGACCTTTGACCACTGCAAACTCTTAGCATGCAAGGAATTCCCATCAAGAGAATTGCAATATTGCCATTTAAGATGGGAGAGTATTTTTTTAAATCCGAAAACATTCGAGAGGAAAAAGTGCATTCCTTAACTTTACCATCAATATACACCATACCAAAATCCCATTGAATGGGCTACTAGTGCCCAAACGTATGAGTAGTCAAATGTGAAAGCAAATGATGCATCATAGTGACCCAAGGCTAATCACCCTACATAAACTCCAACATCATTGTCCCTTTAATTGCCAAAAGATATATATGAATATTCAAGATATTTAAACCACAGTGGAGGACGAGAGCAAGGGAAGCCCCTTGAGCTGAGCATTCCTCGTCAAGAGAAACCCTCCTCCTCTTTTGTCCTTCTTTGCTTCTCTGCCATCCTCTCCTAGAATCTTGCCTCCAAGCTATGCTTTTTTTTTCCATCTAATCTTTCACTTCGTGGACTTGCCCTTTTGTCTAATCCTATGTTCTCTACTCCCCAAGATGGTAATCAAGTGGACAACATCGTACCAACTTCCTACAATGGTGTGCTATAAGCATCTTGCAAGGGTCTCTACACTCCTCTACTGATTTCTTCAGTTGGTTGTCCCAACGAGTGCATCATGCTCAGCCAAATATGTAGCATTGTTTAACTATAGATTCAAATGCAGCTTCTTTGTCCAACAAAGGGAAAATGATAGTAGAAAAGATAGAAGTTGCTATCATTGACGAAGATGTTCTATTTCACTCTATACAATGGCTTGAGACACATGCTATAATCTTGCCCACCTACTCTTTTCTTGGACAAATGGATAAGAGAAAATTGGATTAAGAAGGGCTGGGTGGTTCAAACAGTAAGGTCCCTTTATAAAGGTTATCTTGATTTTTTTCTTGAAAGGACAAAAATAGCGTTGGTAGTTATGAACTATTCTTTATGGTCCAGTGTACCTCAAACTTTGGTCTCTGCCTCCATCAATCCTAAGTTTCCAGAGCCACCAAGGTTGCTGTTTGGGTAGAGCTACCCAATCTTCTTCTGGCATTTTGTAGCTAGGATAACGAAATCTGTTTGACTCTAGGGAAGGTATTTGGTGCTGAAAAGGAGTTCATAAATCCAAGTGCTCACCCTCAAGTCTATGTGCTCATGGACCTTGTAGGGAGCTTCCTGAGAATTTGCTTATTTACCCCAAGTCTTGTCCTCAGCCTCGATTACAAGAGCTTGTGTATAAGAACCTACCCAACTGGTGTTTTGTTTGCAGGAGAGTAGGTCACATAGTTAAGGAATATCCTAACAAGCGACCTCAAGTGGTTGCTATCTTTTCCTCTTCAAAACAGCAAAGCAAAGCACAAGGGGCTATTGTCAGTTCCTCTCATGAATGGAGAGAAGTCAAAAAACCAATTTATACAAGTTTGTAAGAAAAAGGAATTGCCTTGAAGGGTATGCAAGTATGTGGGGCTGCTATAAGTGGAGCCCTTGAAAGTAAAGTTTTGAATAGCAAAGGTGTTGCAACAAATGAGTGAGTAGCTCATGTTCCCCTTCTCAATAATTTTAGTGTGCTGCTATAGTTAGAGGAGGAGAACATGCAAATTGGAGTTGTGACAGAGGATATGTTTAAAGGATAGCTCGGCGCTCTTGATATAGAGATGCTAGGAAACTTAGAGGATGCTCAAACTGACCACCATCAACTTGTCTGAGAAGCAAGCTAGTACCATAAAGAGTAGGTTGTCAAAAATCCCTGTGAAACAAATCACAGATGCATTTGGTCCATAGGGACCAGTAAACAAGAAGAAAGGTAGTAAGAAGGCATGAAAGGAAGACTATAGAGAGCATTATATCTTTGGTATGGTTAGACAGGCAATGTATTTCTTGAATCTGTTGAGATAATGATATGAATAAATAAAACTTGCAATTTTTTTTGGGGGAAAAAAAGGATACCACCATGCATCTTTAGTGAACAGAGGTCCTTCATGGAGAGTAATCTAATGCTCTTACTGCCATGCTTTGAGTGCTAGATATGAAACATGAAATAGCCTTCTTGCCAAACATCATCAAGGGTAAAAAGATTTATCTATAAGCAACCAAATTTGATTGTTGTTTGCTCCTTCCCACGGCTTTTGCAGGAAGAGCAGGGTATTCTCAGTATGCAGGGTTCCGAGGCTCTTTGTCACCTACAGATATATCGAGGTTGTTGTTTGTAGTATACGTGCAGCTTAGGACCTCGAGTTGTATTCCGGTGAGAGATGTAGGCTCAAGTGTGGTAAGCAAACATAGTGCATGCATGTGTAAAAAGAACGTGTATCATCATGATTGAGGTAATGAAGGCTTTCATCTTCATTGGGGGTTGCAAGGTTTAGGAGGAGTTTAAGGGTTAGGAAAAGGTTCCAGGGTTTAGAAGAGGTTCTAGGGTTAGAAGGAGTTCCAAGGTTTAGAAGGAGTTCCAAGGTTTAGAAGGAGTTCCAAGGTTTAGAGAGAGTTTCCAGAGTTTAGAAGAGGTTCCAAGGTTTAGAGTACATGGTGGAGAACTCATCTCCCTTGTAGATCATGGAGTGTAAGGGTTGAGGAACGAAGGGTTTAGGGGGAGCATAGGAGTGGGAGAGGAAGAAGGTGTAAGAGCATGGGGGAAAGAAGAGAGAGGAGGAGGAGGAGGAGGAGGAGGGAGGAGGAGAAGGGAGGAGGAGAGAGGAGGAGGAGGAGGAGGGAGGAAGAGGAGGAAGAGGGAGGAGGAGGACGGAGGAGGAGAGGGAGAGGATGGGTTGCAAGGTTGGAGGAGAGGGGAGGAGAAGTTGCAAGGTTAGGACATGCTTTTGGACATGGAGTGCAAGGAAGCATGGACACTTGAGACCCATCTCCAAGGCCAAGCATTGGTTTTGTATCGCTAGATCTTGTGACTGCTAGTGCCTGTATGTTTCTCTGATTTCTTTGATTTGATTCATTGTAATCCTCATTGTATAGGAGCCAAGTACACCATATGAACACCTGGTGGTGGCTGCTACTGTGCTAATTTTGGTTACCTCTTGCATTATAATTGATTATAGATATTACTCTTTCTCCTCTATGTTTGCACCAAAGCTCACATTGAGGTCCTTATCTGTGGCCTTCCATGTCACAGTATTTGCATGCTTGATCTTGGTTTTGTCCTTGTTGATTGCCCCAATTTTTTTGATTGGGTCTTCTTGGCGTTGCATTCTTGAATCTTTGTTGTCCTTGCCTGCCTCTACTATAACCTGGTGGGGCTTGATTGTTTGAATTTTGAACATGAGGAGTAACTCTCCCTCTCTAACTTGGATTATACCAACATCTCTCTTTCTCATGATTGTCCTTCCCACAAAATGCATAAGCAACTTTAGGCAGGGGTGGGGGTGTTTTTAAAGTTTCCAATTGCTCTTTAATCATTTGCTCTATCTTAGAGGGCTTCTTTGTCTTCTTTTTGGCTTTTTATTTCTCTATTCTTTGTCTGCTTTTTCTTTTTCTTTGAGTGCTCTTCTTCTTCATTCTCTTCATCTAATGTATCATCACTATTCTTGTCTTCTGCATCAGTGTCTTTCTCTCTTTCAGAGTCTGTGTCAGAGTCGGAATGCCTTTTCTTCTTTTGTTTTTTAGATCTTGACTTTGTGCCTAGTCTTCTTTCTGCTTTTTGTGCTACATCAACCATGTTGTTGAAGTCATTTACTCCTCCAAGCTGGTGGTCTCTGCTAGATACTGTTGTCCTTAATTCCTTGTTTAGTCCTTTACAAAAATAATCTCCCAACTACTCATCAATGGGTTGTTGATTGTTTGTTAGTCTTCTATTTAGATTTATGAACATTTGAGCATAGTCTTCAACTAAGAGATGCTTTTGCTTCATATTTTGAAGCTTCTTGAGTATGCATTCTAGAGTTTTTCCTTTACGAAAATGGCTTACAAATGCAGTTTTCAATTCATCATAAGTTGCAAAATGAGCTACACCATATTGCATAACCCAAATCATTGTCTTACCATTAAAAGTTGCTGCAAACTGCTCTTTCTTCGTAAGGTCCAGAAGTTGTTCAAATCCGCTTGTAGCCCACCTTGTTTCAAATTGTCCAACATGACTGTCTGGATCTTGCCCTTTCTTGCCTGTGAATTTGGCTGACTTTACCAAAGGATTCTGCATTCTTGGCTGGCCTTGTTGTTGTCTTTGAGCTTGAGCTTGTAATTACTTTTTTGGAAGTCGAGGCAATGGATTCTATATTAGCAAATTGTTGACTGATTAGGTGCTTACCTAAGGGGAGATCAATACCTTTGAGGGATCCCTTATCCACCTGATGTTGTAGAAGAAAAGGTGCTAAACGATAAGGGCCTAAAGGAAGACCCTACCTAATCGATATTCTTTGAAGAAAAGGTTGAGTCATCTCACCATTAACATAAATTTTTACATAAGCATTGGTGAGTAATAATTTTACATAAGAAATGAATACCTACCAAGACTCAAATCCTACAAGGATTGAATTAAGAAATCCAGATCAATCTGTCGTAGACTTTGTCAAAATCTATCTTGAGAAAACATATGCCTTGTCTTGTTTCTTTTGCACATTGACATCCTTCCAACACATTAATTATTTCCTCAAGAAGATATCTCCATTTTATAAAACCTTTTTGTTCTTATGAGATCCATTTGTACACTTTATTCTCTGATCTCAAAGTTAAAGCTTTAGCAAAGATCTCATAGATGCATTTTAACATTGTCAGAGATCTCCAAGTTTAAGTCTAGATTTGACACCATCTTTAAGAATAAATTTAATTACTCCTCTATTTAAAAGAAAAGGGATATGCTATAGGATTAAAATTTCCTATCAAACATTCAATAAGCATGGACCAACCATGCCTTATAAGTGTTTATAGAATTCGATATAGATAGCCTGTCTTATCTGACAGCCTTTCCATTTGCCATTGAGAAAAAAACATCCTTGAATTCCTAAAGGGGCAGTTGCTTGATTTGAAAAAGATGAGGATCTACTTTAGGAAGGGCTCTTTCTTCTCGAACCAAATTCAAAATAGTGGAAACTGCTTTTTGATCAAATAGTGTTATAAACAGGACATCATACTAGTCTTGTGGGAGATAGTATAGTCCACTAAACCCTAAACTTGGTGTGTAAACTAATATACACATTCAAAACTTGAATGTGAGATCAAAAACTTACACAATTGGCATCTTGAATGAGATCATTAAGCTATTGCAAATGCTATAATGCCTATGAAGCATCAACTTGGACTGTATAGGATATTTATTTTAATTTTTGAACTTCAAATAATTGATCTACACATATATGAAAGCTATTGTTTATTTGAAAGTGCACTACTTGAGCTTCCCACAAACCAAAGGAAGCAACCAATTGATAGCCCTTTCTATGGTTTAGGGGGTCTCCAATATATGCTACAATTGTATGCCTACTTTGAGGGCAAGCTCAATAATTTCTCTTTTGGTCGGAAAGGAACACTTTTGAAAAAATGTACTCTAGACTTATGGAGCTAGTGCATGGTTGGTGAAATTTATAGAGTAGTTAATCCATAAATGGATGCACAAGAGAAAACTAAGAGAAAACTAAAGTCATATATGTGCAATGCTCTTTGAATAAATCCCACATTATTTATCATTTTGCATTGGTTTCTTTTAGAGTTAGTAGCTTGAAATGAGGCCCATAATAATGTCAAAGGTGGTTTCATTTCTTAATCCATAGCATCAATCTCACTAGTGAGCCATTTTGCCTTTTGTTTTTTTCAGGCATTTTGGGCCTCTTTGCACTCATTTGAGAGGCACAATTTCGTGACATGTATAATTGGGGACTGTGAAGAAAACCAATAGATTTGGTTCAATTTATGTGAAATCATGAAGCCTCACAATAAATGGACAGGGCTCTTTTGACCCTCTCTAGACTAGATGTTAAGCCATCCATATAGAGAGTTGTATCATCTACAAACTCAGGGTCTAGGAGCTCCTCCTCTTGCTGGATCAAAAGCCTCATCCCCATAAGGCCAAGTGCCTAAGAGTGTGGAAAGTAACCTAGGGCATCTGCTACAAAGAGAAATAGATAGGGGCCCAAAAGACAGCCTTGTCTCACTAAATGGGAAAGAGGAAAGGCCTCTCCTTTGTGGACCCCAATAATCACTTGGCTAGAGCCACCTGCCTAAAGAGTTGAAACCCCTCTGATCCATCTCTCTAAGAAGTCGAGTCACCGCATAGTACCCTCTAGGAAGGACCACTCCACTCTATCACATGCCTTCTCAAAATCTAGAAGGAGAATGGTGAGAGGCTACGACTCCTCCCTGGACTAGTCCACTACCTCAAAAAGTAAAGATATTATCCAAGATGCTACGCTCTTAGACAAAACCGGTCTACACCTTGTGAATGATATTTGGTAAGTGGTATCTCAGACATAGGCTCAATACTTAGCTAAGATCTTGTAACCCATGTCAAGAAGGGTGATTGAACTCCACTGACAAATATTTGACCTATCTCCCCCCTTCAGAATCGGGCATATCCAGCCTCTGCCCAAGGAAAGTGAAAGGGATATAGAGTCAAAGATCTCCTGGCATGCTAACTTGAGTGAGGTGGATATCTCCTGGTAGGCTAACCTTAATGAGGTGGAGATATACTCCCAGAAGCATTAACAGAAGCTTAGAGTCAGGCCATCCTCTTTGGAGCACTTTTGAGATGGAAGAGCCTATAAGGCCTCCCAAAGCTCTCCTCATCAGTGAAGGGCTCCTCTAAATGTCTACTAATAGTCTATGAGATAATTGAGAGAACGTGCTCCCATACTTCCTCTCTAGCTAGAAGAGTGCTGGATGAAGCCTTCCTCGACTGTAAGAGCTAGTGGTAGAAGGCTATGGTCATCTCTGAGGGTGTGTGTGCATATGTGCCTGTGAGTCCTTGAATCGGTGGAGCTGGATCCCTATAGACCATGATCTAGTGGTCTGGAAAAACTGCTGGACCCATCCTGTCACCCTGCTGGACCCATTTGGCCTAAGAAGAGTGATAGGAGAACTTTGCTCTATGGACCTTGAAATCATGTAGCTCCAATTGTGCACACTCCAGGCAATAGTGGGACCCCAGATCCTACTCCTTGAGTCTTTCAATAGATGCTAGGTCTCGACAAAGTTCTCTCTCCTACTCTTGA
Source organism: Dipteris shenzhenensis (assembly GCF_047967505.1). Taxonomy (NCBI): domain Eukaryota; kingdom Viridiplantae; phylum Streptophyta; class Polypodiopsida; order Gleicheniales; family Dipteridaceae; genus Dipteris; species Dipteris shenzhenensis. Next base: position 29,055,807 of record NC_141599.1, read on the forward strand.
AGAGTAGCTCTCCGTCTAAGAGCCTAAAATTAGAGCTCCTTCCTACTCTGTTGGATCCCCTCAACCACCCATGCTGCCCACCCCTCATAGGGTATGTCCTTGGGCTATTTGCAGAGCTCTACTATCACTTACTCTCATGCATGACCACATGTGATCATTGGTATAAGACCACCTACATTGAAGCAAATAGGTGCACAAAGAAATAATGGTGAGCATCTACCACCTACGAGGCTCTAAATTCCACAAGCTTTCTTATTGGGATCAAATTGCGAATCAATCACCTCTTTTACCCCATGCAGATCTTCATTAATTTTTAATGTGCAATTTGGACACATTTGGTTGGTGAGAGGATACCAAGAGTGCATGAGAGGACTTGAGATATGAGGACAAGATGAGGGAGTTATGGCCATAAAGAAATGGTCAAGGTTTCAATCCATGGTCCAATATCATTTTAGCACGTGCAAATGAGCTTTAGTAAGTAATATTACAATCTTTCTTTACGTGTGGTAAATTTGGATATCCTTCAAGGAGACCTTATCGTGACAACATCGATAAGACCAAGTTACATCTCCTTATAGAGCATTGATAAGGACACGAGAGACTCCATGAAATATATACTTTGAGAGGCACTTTCCATTAGGCAAGTGCATCTACTTGTACACATAGTGGATGAGTTAGCCATTATCAGAATAGTTTATAGTTATTGGATGTTTTTAATAGAAAGGTATACAAAACCCTTGAATGGATTTTGTGAGGTAGAATAAAATGCCTAAGGAGATTGTTGCTAACGTTTGGTTGATGTAAGAGCCATTGGTATATATCACAGAGTTCCTTGCGCATGGATCCTAGTATCCCACTCATTTGGCATAATAAGGATAAAGATTGATAATATGAAAGATGAGTGAAATTTTGAGAGAAATGGTAAATTATTTTTATATTCTCAATAACAATGACATTCAAAAGTGGTTTGAGAGACATGACGAGGCCACGAAAGAGACAGTAGCTATTATTGATATAGACATAGGACACCACCATATCCAAAGGAGCTCACTCTTCTCCCCAATGATATGTTAGGTCATTTGCTAAGATTCTCTTATGCAAACAAAGATGGAGGGACAAAAGTAAGTGAATGAGAGAAGAAGTTTACAAGGGGATGTGATCTACATGTAAGCTTCTTACTTATTAATATAACCCATGACATTGAATTTTGTTATACGTCATGGCCGCCATCAATATAACGTTTATCCTTATTGTTTTAATGCTTTTCTCTTGTAAAATTAAAAGTAAATTGCATTGTTGTCATATGGGCAACTCTTCCATCGATTCAAAGCAAACCACATTTGATTGTGGAATCATGGCTGACTTTATACAAGATAGTTGAACAAGAACAATGCATGCCAGTTCCTTTTCCTCATAATTCATACAAGTTATTCTAGAAATTGGATTTAGACAATTAAGTATTTTCATTCTTGATGTAAATACTTCAAATTTTATCTACAATGGTCAATCACAAAAGCTGCCAATGGCTTTTTTGCCATAGACTCATCCAAAGGTTGGATAGATAAGAGGTGATACTTTTGTTCTTCTTGACCAAGTAAGTACATATGTTTTCGGCTTGTGACCTCAATTTCAAGCATTTCTCATACACTTGTATCTTAATTGATTGAAAAATCTTTAACCAACTTTTTAAGAGAGAGATGTGGATACGAAGATGCTAATATTTCCAACTGGTGCATCAATGTTACAAAGGATAGTGGTGATTGCCACTCATTCTCTTCGGAGGAGACTACAAGTAGTACATCTCTAGTGCATCTATATCATCATCATCACCTTTTTAGCTTACATAGATCCTGATGAATGGGTGATATAGGAATACAACTAGAGATAGATTTATTTGGCATGATGAACTAAGCTGATGATCGCATGTATGGGACCTTTTGTAAAATGCTTTCTATAATTTTTTCTAAAATGCAAGTATTGGAATAGTATTCGGTATAGTCTTTCATATTGGTGCCAAATTTTATGACTGTATAGATGCCATATTTGAAGTTAATCATTGTCTACTATTTTGAAGCACAAGATCATTAGAGATACCAATGGAAATAGGGTTGAAAAACTCCAGATGTACTTTAAAATCGCACTCCATAAACCATGTGCACACAAGTAACGAAAGACACTTTAGACCCAGAAAAAGTACACTCTGATATATAGCCAAAAAAATAGTGTATCATGAGAAATGCAGGAGCTTGACACTTTAGCCAATATCATCACTACGTAGCTCTTACATGTCATGCATATTTGTAGTATAAATCGACTTTCATGTCAAGATCTGGACTGGAGATTGTCCTCCGGGATCCTCTGCAATTCTATCGGCCCAAGAATGAAGTGGGCCTGCTTACAGAAGTAGTCTACCACCACCATGATTGCGGTGTAGCCATGAGAGTTGGGAAAACCCCCCAAGGTTATTCTGAGATATCGCACTGGTGGTAACGGAGCCGATCTTTGTGCCTCATCGGTTTCATTGGCTTTAAGAGTTTCCATTTCTGTTCGTATTCTCCATCTTTTGTCTTCCTCCTCCTTCGTAGCTAAAATTTCAATGTTCAGTGGGCAATACGCCCTTGTATAGCTAGCAGGTCTAATCTAGCACTGTCACCGTAGATATAAAATTCCACTCCATTCAATGATACGACATTCAAGCCATTGGCTGCTGTGATTACGGTGTCAAATAGGTGCGATCTGTCGAGCATTCCAGCGCCCACCTCTGTTCTCTCGTTTTCATTGTCGGAACCGTTGGTATGCCACAGGAATAGAATCTTGTGACTCCTGTTCTTCTTGCTCTGAATCAGGATGCAAGCGAATCAACAAATTGGGCAGCGCGTCATCTTCCTTGAGATCCTAAAGAGAGCGAGTAACATACCTGCTGCTGCTGCTGCTGGCAGGTATGCCATCCCTCCAGCGAACTAAAGCTTGCTGCTTTTTGAGGCACGTGCTTTATCCTCGGCTTTTTGTAATGTGCCAAGGGGAGAGGGTACCAAGTGGCTTCTCCAATGCTTCCAAGTAGAAAAGGGCAAACCCTCTATTTCGTAACAAGCAAGAAACAAGGTGAATGATGTACGATCATTCATAAGGCCTTCCCAAAATCCTAAAAGAGAAAAAGATGAATTTCATTCATGTGCTTGCCCAAGATGGTGCATGAAAAAAGGGCGAATTGAAAGTTGAGAGAGAGAGAGAGAGAGCACGTGCAAGAGAGAGGGCAGGCAAAGAACAAGCAAGTACAAGTACTCGTGAGCTGCCTTTACTAAGGGAGGGAGGCAGAGAAGGATTGCCTTTACTACTCGGGAGGGAAGCCGGAGGGGGAGGGAAAGAGGAGGGGGAGAGAGAGAGCGCAAAAATAGAAAGGAAAGGGAAAGAGGGGGGGGAGGGGGAGAGCACAAAAATAGAAACAAGTTGATTACTCAGGGTGGCGAAAGGTTACTTTTTTTAATGAAAGTGTAAGTGAGCGCTGCTCCAGGGCAGTGCTAAATAAAACATAAGAATAGGTAAATTGAAATTAAGGTAGGTTCATGTTAAAACATAAGAAAGTTACATAGAATAGGTATAAAAGGAAAACGAAACATAAGAATAGGTAAATTGAAATTAAAGTAGGTTCACAAAAGGAAAACGAGTGCGTTTGCCGGGAGTCGAACCCGGGTCTATTGCTTGGAAGGCAATTATCCTAACCGTTGGACTACAAACGCCCGTGATGACATTGGTCTGTAATTTAATATAAGAATGTAAAACTCTATCTGTGACTAAATGTGTCTGTGATTTAGTACAAGTTTCTGGCTGGAGAAAATCCCGAGTCTGCAGCGATGACCACGGCCCACGGCCTTGAAAATGTGTGGGGGACATACTTGGTGGGTCATGAAGGCATGTCTCTCCGGTTCTTGTGTGAAATGCGATTAGCATAGAGGCCTTCACGATGCTGCTTCTTTCCGTTCCCTTTCGGCAAATCTGTCAAGAACCTTGCAGGCTACCGCACGAGATCAAGGAGATACTCTCGGCTTTTGAGCTAAGCCACTTACTTGGAAGAAGACGATCTTTCTTTTTTTTAAAAGCACCGCAGCTTTCTGGCCTCTCGTACGTAAAATTATTGTGACCGCAATTGCAAAGAAGGAACACAATTTTTTATGGAAAAAAAAAAAAGAAGGAACACAATATTCAGAAAATTTTAGCCATTTTGAATTCAATTTACTATGTCTCAACGAAAGATTAGCCATTTTGAAATTTATTCTATGCTTAACCGTTTAGGAACATGAACCAAAGGACAACTTGAGTATTTGTAACATAGGCCCTATTTTAGGGATGGGAACCAAACTTCATCCAAGGAGAGCTAAAGGTTTAGGAAATATACTTTAACCAAACAATATCCAAAGAGAACTAGGGCTAACCTATGCCTTTGTGTGTGTGTGTGTGTGTGGGGAATTTCTTTAGTAGCTAAGCTATTTTTGTCATGTGAAAGTACCTTATTGCTATGTTCCATATCTTTTAATAGCCAAGCTACTCCATTTCTCTATCTCTATCCTCGTGCCCACCTTGTGGAGTCTTATCTTTCTTGATGATTCAAAACATCTAGGCCATTCCCAAGATATGAAGATCCTATTTGATTTCAAGCATATTTCTATGCCAAGGAGAGAATGAACTCCTAAATCCATTATCTCTAAACACTTGCTTGAGTAGATCCCGTACTCCTTGAATATTTTTGATTATTATGTTTCCCCATCTTTATCCTCTCCCCTCTTGCACAATGATGGCATAGTGTTATCACTTAAAATTTTCTTCTTCCCCCCCCCCCGCTCTCTCTCTCTCTCTCTCTCTCTCTCTCATCATCACCTTGTATGGATTGTAATCCTTGAATATTTTAAAAGATCAAATGCATTAACAATTGTTCAGGACAAACTCAAACCACTTATCCATGTTGGATCATTACAACTCTTAGACCCCCTTGGCTCCATACCTTACACAAGCACCAATTACATATGCACTTTGAGAATCATGCTTGCCTTAATTGGATAATCCATGCCTCATGTGTACATCCAAAATCGAATAATGCCTTAAATTTTAGCCCCATTACCAAAACTTTTCTTGCACATGGTGTACTATGCCTTTCAAACCCTATTCTTGCAAGTCATGTACTAGGTAATCTAATGGTAGACTAAAAAACCCACTATTAGTGGCAATATGCCAAAAAGGTCTAAACTAAAAAGCAAAATGCTATAATAAGCATAACAAAGCACAAGAATGACATAGAAGGGACTCAATTTTAACATTATTAACCATAATGGAATATACCAACTACACTGCCAATGATTATCTACTATCTACCATGTGCATACATCATGATCATTCAATTATATTGTCAATGAGTAAAAAAGAGAGTTGAACCAAAAAATCGAAGCATTTATTTATTCTATGCTAGTTATTGCATAGTGATTAAGTTGTATTCAACTTGCATTATATGGTTCAATATCCCCTGATATACTATAAAACCTTGAAAGGACTTAGGTTATGGTACGATACCATAATGTGGTTCAAGACATAGGTTGTCCTACAATATGTGAATCACTATCAATAGTCAAAGTCTTGGTTGTCCTACAATATGTGAATCCCTATTAATAATCAAAGCCTTGCTGGCAATCCCAACTTTTATCCTTCCCCCCTCTATCTTCAAAAGTCTTGTCATTCAAAAAAATTAATCAATGCTTGAAGCCTCATTTGTGGTCATCATGTAAGATTTTGACATCTTCCAATGTTGTCCAAATTATGCTCAAAAGGACAAAATCACGAGCCCTTTTTTTAAGAGCCTTCAAAGTTGTCCAAGGACCTACACCTCGCTCATTATCCTGCAACATATGCTTTAATAGACATCCATATCAAATTAAAATAATAATTATTGCATATGTGAAGCTAAGCAATTGGCCAAAGATTATTGAGGCCCTAGTCAGTAAGACTTTATAATATGAGTTTTGAAACTCTGCTTAAAATTGGATCAAGGAGCACCTTAATGTGCCAAACTATGGCAACTCCTTTGGTACAAGGCCCATCAAATCGCAAGGAACCAAACCCAAACTTGAACTCTAAAATTCATTTAACACCCAAATTCTCTTTTAGATTCCTCAAGAAGCAAAAATTAATTTCCTCACAATAATGCAATAATGCAATTATACCTATGATTGCAACATGTGAGGCCAAGCCAAGGGCCACAACTAAGTATGTGCAAGGTTTACCCATGGACCCTAGCTTCATTAACCTTTATGTCAACCTTAACCCTCATTAAAGCAATTTCATGATACAAATAGGATTTCAAACCACAAAAAAGGCTCCACACCTTGATGAACTTAACTCACATTGGCACTAACAAAATACAAGTCAATTTTCCATGCATCCATAGTTTGCCTTTTAAATTACAGTATATGAAGCCTCTACCTCGATTTGTTCCCTTTTGCCTTGGAAGAAGAAATATAATAGTGTCAACAATAACATATGTTGCAAGAGGACCAGAGCCTTCCATTTGAAAGAGAAGAGAGAAGGAAAGAAAAAATTGAACGAATATATAGTTTCCCTTAAATCAAATAAGGGCATTCAATAATTGACATACATCAAAATTGAGCTAGTTCATAACTCCCTGACAAATAGCTTCAGAGGGCATTCAATAGGTTTTTGCATACATTGAAAAAATCTCTTCCTTGGCTAAAACCTAGCTTGGCACATATGCTGTTCAGAAATAAATAAAGTTGCTGTTTGAGAAGACATGAGCAAACCGTTTTCTGTACAGGTGGAAATCCATCCATATGGAACAAGAATTGACACCCAGATCTGAATGCAAATCGCAAGATTTCATATCCTATTATTAGGCGAAAATGAGCTCCCCAGAGCTGAGTGCAAAAACAAGGCAGAATTTTCCACCTGGACAGCCAAGAATCTAGTCTCGCCTCCTCACATTCGCACGCTCAACATGGCATAGTAGCAAAACCCCAACTTTCAAACCAGAAAGGCCATCCCAAGAACCAAATTACCAAAGTGTTCAACCATTGATTACAGATAGATCTGGGAAGATAAGCCATCCATTCTTGTTCCTCAAGACACCCTTGGCAGACAGTAAAGTCTATTACAAACAAAATGGAACTGAGCAAAACTAAAATCAACAGCAAGCAAAGCCATCCCTACAGAAGTCTAGCCTTGTAAAGTGAGAAAGGCTTAGCTCGAACCTTTCCTATGCTTTCAACCCGAGATTTTCGTAAGTTAACTCACTGTTCTTTTATAGAAAATATAATCAAATCCGGCAAGAAGGCAGACTGTAACAAGGAACCTGCACTGAACACCCTTGTTGATGCATTTCCTTGGACCATAAGATCCATACTTCATAGAGCTTCAACCCTATGACCTTGGTGTCACTTCCCGTATGAATTCGAAACCACCTTGGTATCGCTTAGTTAGCAAGAATCATAAAATATGGAGTTCATAAGACTTGACATAAAGAGCCATTTCAGGGTAGTCTTGTTGTAAAACTTACAATTGAGCTGATCGTCTGGGGTTATTCAGATCCAGCTCTGCACTGGTGTTAATTAAAGGAAAAGACAGGCTAGCAGATATTACAGCTTGCAGAATGAGTGGAAACCATTCAAAATTGGCAGTGTTTAGTGCTCAGATCCAAATTTTGTTAGCAGCAAACTGCAATACACAAAGCCATATGCATGCATTGACCATGGTGTTACTCAGCATTCATTAAATGACAAAGGGAGAGCTGAAGGTGCACATCTCTATGGAAAAAGAGAGGCCATTCTATAGTAACCCGTCTAATCTTTTCTACTATTAAACATAATGGCACTCAATCCTCTTCACCTCCGATCATTCTTTTCTTTTTCTTCTTTGCTGACTTCTCCAAGCCTGGTGTACTTCCCTCAACTGAGTCACTCACAACACGCTTCTTCTTCTTCTTACTGGACTCCAGCTGAGGTGTCTCTTCTTGCTCCAAATCCACCTCTTCTTCCATCATTACATCTGCCTCTTTTGACTTTTTCTTCTTCTTCCTCGCTGATTCCTCAGGGACTGTGGAATCTAGATGAGCACTTACTGCATTCTCAGACTCCACTCCATTTGCAGACTGAGTCTCCATTGAGACTTTCTTTTTCTTCTTTTTCTTCTTCTCTCCATCTGCACCAATAATCAGAGACCAAAACATGGGATCGCAAAACATGGGATTTTTTCCCCAAAACATGGGATCGCAACCAACGAACCTCTGACCTTGTTATAGCAAAACGTATCACTAGTTGAGAAAAAAGACTTACTCTCTTGGGGTACTGGTTCAATAGCTCCATCTGCAGTTGCCTCCTCTGCAAGAGTACTACCATCAGTCGAAGCCTTTAATGCCTCTTTCATTACATCAACATTCTTGCGGGGTGCAATGCCCTTATCATAGAATTCTAGCCTTTCTTCCACCTGTTCTCGGAGCTTTTCCCCAAAGATATTTGAATTCACCTCTGTAAAATCCAGCCACACATAAATTCAAATTCTCTTGTATATATATACTTAATACATAATTTAAAAAAAGTACTGCTCATTCTTGAGTTTCCAATAACAAATGACATGCCCACCGAAGCATGTAAGGCCAATGCAGAGAATTGCTTTAGAACTTCAAAAATAACCTGAGAAACAATCTATTCTTGAGGCCAATGAGCACTTGTTTGCAAGGTAACGAGAAATGCGTCCCTTGTTGCGAGCAGTGGCTCTCCCAATAAAAGATGAATGAAATATAAGCCCATACTTGGGAGTGTTTCCTTTCGTCTTCAAAGCTCTGTTATCAAGGAAGAAAATGAGGTGAAGATGAACATTATGTATACAGTGCAAAGCTGAAACGTTGCCTAAACTCAGCGCATGACCTTGAAGTTTAAATCAAAGGAACAGCTGACATTATCATCGCACACAAGGTTTCATCATGCATTGCAGGGACTCCAAGAAATGAACTCACCAATGGCTTCTACAGCCCCAAACACACATAAAACATCTCTCTCTCTCTCTCTCTCTCTCTCTCTCTCTATATATATATATATATATATGAACTCACCAATGGCTTCTACAGCCCCAAACACACATAAAACGCCTCTCTCTCTCTCTCTCTCTCTCTCTCTCTCTATATATATATATATATATATATATATAGAGAGAGAGAGAGAGAGAGACAGATAGACAGATAGATAGATGGGCATGTGAGTGTATACACATACATACAGATACAGACACAGACAGATACAGATTCTGTACAGACACACAGCACGCACGCACACACACAAGAATAAATTCCATCACAAAGCAGGGACTAACCACTATGACATTCCCACTGATGTCATCAGCACCCAGCACGTGTAGACCACAGGCATAAACACATGCTCTAACAAATACTTATCTCACATGCACAGACAAACTTTGACCATCCATTTATACAAACATCTTCATACTGAGTTACTGCCAGCACTCCAGAGGTGAAGGCCTGACTCAGCAGTGAAAAAGGTTAGCACAAAATGAAGGCTAATCAAAAAGTAGTTCAGACCCTCTTCATGCAAACTACAACTGCTCTAGATGAATCCAAAACATGCCCAAACTCACCCTCTGACTCATAATCCTGGTTCACTTATCTATGCCGTCTCTACATTGTCAGGCAACCATAAAAACCATTCATCCAAGCACAAATTTATCAATTCAACTACGATCCAACTTCCATAAATACATACCTGAACAGTGCCTTCTCTGCACCCAATATTTGGACAGTTGATGCAGGACATTTTGCAAGGTTAGTGAGACTGCCAGCATGCGAAATGAGCCGAGCACCCACCATCTCTCCAATAAGAGTAGCCAAATTGGGAGCAATTGCCTGCATCTTTGAAATAAGATAGGAATGAAGCTGTTTCCTATACTCCGACAATTCGAGAACCCTTTGGGAAAAGCTTTCAATATTCAGAAGGTCAATGATGGAAATATCTTGCCCTGCAGTACAATGAAACAGTACATCAAGTCATGGAAAAAATGAAATATAATTTCTTACACATCAAATATTTTTCATCACCAAACCTGTCAAAAATCCTCCAAGTGGCTACATTTACCCCACCGAACATACAAATCCAACAAAAATACGCAAAAAAACCCACTTACAAGTGGCTCGCCACAGAGAAAGCAATGTGGTTTGCAAACAAAGATCCTAAAGTAACCATAATTTAAAAAATATTTTTTTTAAAAAAATGCAATCTTATGCCTTCGCAAAGTAAAACCCAGGCATTTTTGGCACTAAAATAGCATTAGATTATTTTATCTAAAAAGTTCATTTCAATGTTCCAGTCATCACCAAATTGAAAATAAAATTGGCTAAACTGAAGAATGGGGGACCTTTTACAGGCTGCCCCCCCCCCCCCCTTCCTGCCGTTGGCTGACTGAAAGCAGGCAAACCTGTTCAAACTGACCCTGTAACTGTTGGCCAACCCTGGTACGTGACCCTGGTCTTCATTGCCTCTTGAGCAAGACCCCTGTTCAAACTGACCCTGTAACTGTCGGCCAACCCTGGTACGTGACCCTGGTCTCCATTGCCTCTTGAGCAAGACCCCCTATTCCATCTTTCTTCTTGAGACTAAGCTTCCACTCAACCTATTAAGCTGGAACATCTTTGTCTGATATACGCTCAAATTACACAGAAAGCCGAGAACAAGTCTCCCAAAAACAGCATGGAAGGCAGCTACAAATTACAGAAACCAAAACAGAATTTTGAGGGTGGATGAGAGACCACAGGTCCAAATACCAGCGCTACACCATGCAAATTATTCGTATAAGATGAATTTTTTTGCTTAGGGTAGCTACAGAACACAGCCCTATTTGTTGGAACTGTTAACCCTCCACACAATATGGATAGTGGCTGCTATCTAGTTTTCTTCCCACCGCTTTAGATATTATACATATGGAGGTTAAAATCAGAGAGACACACAGATTCTGCCTCAAGGAGTAAACTTGGCGGGCAATTTGCAACATACTGCAAGGACAAGATAGCATTAGTGCTTTCGTCTCATAAAATAAAAATAAAGTAAAAAGACGACTGTCATTGACACTTTCATAACAAAAGTGCCCCAAGGTACAAAAGCTGCTAATTTGAGACATAACTTTGATTCTCTCTCTCTCTCTCTCTCTCTCTCTCTCTCTCTCTCTCTCCCCCCCCCCCACATGCACATGCACACACACATGCCTGCATAGGTATGTATGTATGTATCCATCCAAGCTCTAGCACTAAAATCTGCAAAGCCCCCTTTAATAACCAGCTAGAGTCATGCATAAAAGATATTATGGATGTAGTTAGATTGCCAGCTACTTGAAGAGCAGCAACTTATAACCATTGATTATCTCTCTCTCTCTCTCTCTCTCTCTCTCTCTCTCACACACTAAAATAAGTTTAAAAAGTACCCATTGAAGCTTTAGCTGCCTCGATAATCTCTCGTGCTTTTTCTTCATCACCAACAATTTCAGTCAACTCAAGCAATGAATCATCTGACAGCTTGGATTTATCTTTCACAAACTTAGCAGTCTTAGCATATATATAATTATCATTAACTATTTTGACCAATTCTGGAAAATGCCAGGAGTACCATTCCCTGCTCACCACAGAAGGAAAAACAATTCAGCATCCAATGCTTCCACTGAAAGCGAACATCTGCACGCATCACTTTCCCATCCCATCCCAAAGCTCAACGCATATAACTCCTCTGAAGTTAATAATCACTTCTACACTATTAATCAGACATAAGATGCTACACAAAACATGGGTGTTACATACCTGACTCGCATTCCAAAGGTGTTGATATCTTTGTCAAGCGTATCAAGTAAGCTGATGGCTTGAATTACCATGTTGTCCACTCTATTGACATTAAATTTAACTTTTGCCCTGCTGTAACTGTGTCCGAGTCCAAGCTGTGCCTTCTCTATATCCCCTTCCTGCAACATGAAAGGCCCAGCCATATCTTTAAAACTGTAGAATAACTTATAAAAGTTCAATAGATCGTTGTGCGCTTGACCTGCCCTCACTCCTCTTGTCATATTGCTGTTACCTTGAGGTCCTTCACAAATTTTGCGAAGTGCAACCTTATCCCTCTCAGCAACTCAGACACAAACTCGTTGCTTTGGCATGGAATCCTCAAGGATTCTAATATTTGAGAGCCTAATTTAGGCTCCGCCACTCCCAAGGCAAATTTTGGTTTCTTCCCCTCTTTAATCTTTGGCATATTTAGCTCCAAAAAATTTGATAGATCTTCGGTCAAAATCCCTGTAGTTGAACAGATAACGAAGTACAATATAAGCAAAAACATGATCCATGGATTCAATCAAACAATCTAAATCAGAACCCAATAAATTCAGAAAATGGGAAAGCAACATTGTTGATTGCTCCTAGTATGATGGGATACATTAAGAGTTAGTTGACTAGCAAGCGTATATTGCCTTCGTCGACGAAGAGTCACCATCAGCAACGAGCGAAGTAACATTGTTTCTATTGAATAGAGAATTTGCAAGATAGGCCACATTTCAACCTAATCCATAACGACAATACTGTTTAAAAGTAGAATAAAGCAATATAAATTTTGTAGTCAGCGGGAGTCGAGATTACACACTGTATAATCCAATTGTGGACAGCGATTAACAACGAGCAAGAACAAACTCAAAGCTGCACTCTTACTTCCTTGCCTTACAATTTGAAAAGCGGTGCTACCTTCCGATATTGCATTGCATTGCTCCAAGGCATTTAAGGCGGAGCTATAGGGCTTGAAAGCGCTCAACTTCACAACTTTTCCAAATCTTGTGAGGTCAACTAACGATTGCTGGACAACATCCGCAGTTTGACCAATCTCGTCAAGTCCATAGGCCTGAAACAAGCTATATCCGGAAGCAGACTCGTAGAGCAAATAGAGGGCCTGCAAGCATGGTGACAAGGCCAAACCCGAGCTTATACTCTTCTCTCGCTTGCAAAAAGGGTAAAGAGAATAGTTCAAAACTTTGCAAACGACAAAAGCGGGAGCTCTGTGATGCATGATGTGAAAGGAAAGAGCAGGTGAAAGCAAGGGAAGTGTTGTGGAGCCGAAAAGAGAGAGAAGCAAAGAGGGGATGGCGATGAGAAGGGACCTGTTGGGAAGGATGAAAGTCCGCCATGAATATGATGATGAAGCTCCTTGTTCAGCAGCAGCAAGCTCCTTGGCTAACAAGTGTCTGGATCTCTTCTCAGCTGCCCGAAAGTTCCCAATATGATGTGCTCATGCACACAAAGACACTTTTTGGGACTTTTGGCTAAAGCCCACCTTAAACCCCCAACTCCAATTAGGGCAAACACTTTAAGTATCAAAATTCACACAAAACGTTTGGGCATAGGACCACCAGGCTAACACGTGTTTGTGCGCCTGTGTATACTTGCCAGTTTTGCTCTCAAGCCTCTGGATTCTACCTTGGTCGCCCCCGGAGCACTATTGACACTTTCAATTTCAATACCTTTTGATTCTGCCTTGGTCAACCCGTATATGGTGATAAGGCAAGACCTTTGCATTTGGTAAACGTCCCCTCCATCCAAAAAAAGAAGAAGAAGAAAAAATCCTTTTGATTCAGCCTTTGCATATGGCAAATACAAGCAAACGACCCTCTCAGACCTGTTTCTACACAACCTGAGTGCGTGCATCTTGGAGCAAGAGCCTGGATCCCATCATGACCTTCACACACGTGGAGTGGAGGTGGCGCAGCCTGCGCAAAACGGTGGATGCATTCTTACACCAGTGCTCGATGGCGTACCGCCTCCTATCCACAGTGTTTCACACAAATGAGACTATGTTTTAACCATTAAATAGAATTTTGCCTGGGACTGGCAAGTCTTGATTCTTAAACATGGTAGGAGCACCACCGCGATGCTTAGAGCATGTGGCCTCAGTAGCTTGTGCTCCTTCCACCACCGCAAGGCCACTGAGTGCCCACACCACCAACTATAGATGTCCATCTGGAAACTGACTCGTGGTGGTGCCTTTGCATATGGTAAATGGCCCCTCCATCGGGACCACTCTACTCAAACTAAACCAAACTTTTAGAGGTTTTGATTGTGCCTTTGCATATGGTAAATGCCCCCTCCATCCAAACCAAACGTTTAGACTCTACTTAAGTTGGTATGGTATGCATTGCCAAGTGCTACAACTTTCATATAGAATAGTCACATGTCATGTGCTGTGCATTTTGCCATATGCCTTTGCATATGGCAAATGCAAGACATTTTGGTTGTGCCTTTGTATATATTATAAATGCCCCCTCCATCCAAACAAAACTTTTAGACACTATTGAATTGAGCTTTTATTGCATCATTTTAATGTGAGCACCCATCATGGCATATAAGTTATGAGCACTATATGGGTAACCGATCCCCCAATTACATACCTTTGAAATTCTCATAAGATTGGGAGGATTAGGCACTTGAATTTAGTTAAATGTAAGCTCATGATAAGTTCATTATAAATGCATATACATATGAAATTATGTACCTCATAAAACTTTGTAATTTAGTTAGTACTGCCTCATGTGAGCTTTTAACTTATGTCATTCCTCCTCAAGGGGTTGCATCGAATTATCAATTTGTTGAGTTTGTTCATCATGACGTACTTGCTTTGATTTAACCTTACCATCATACATTTAAGACATGTATAATTCATAATGTGAGGAGACAAAGCATCCCCCTTGTTAGTTAAAGTCAATAGTGCGGGACTTTAGCAATGGACTTACACTTAGCATGCACAAAGCTCACACATCAAAATCACATTATTATTACCAAATGACGTTATAGTCATAAATGGTTGTAGAGTCCTCTCAAAACAAGAGTGGGCCATGAATCTCTTAAGAGGATGCCCTTGTATATGCGATATTTCTCTTAACGAATTAATAAAGTATGCTCCCCCCTCCCCGAAACATGCCATTATTAATCAAAACCTATCACCAATGCACGTTAAAGCTATAACCCTATCTGAACAACCCCCCAATCCCACGATTGACAACTTTGCCCTTTAATCTTGAAGTAACTTACTTAAGGGAAACCCTCCCACCATATTGTGCATCCAATCTTTGTAATTAAAAGTTTGAAAGGGTGCCTTTGTTGGTTTGATATGAACATCCATCCAAGCACGCAAGATGTGTGTATTTTCAAGATGAGATCTATGTTTACGTTGCTTCTATAATGAGGTATCAACATGCAAGAAATGACAATATGCCAATTGTGTAGATGGAAGAGTTCACCGGAGTGAAGCTAGAGTGAAACTAAGTGTTCTCTGTGAGTTCATCACCATGCCCGTTGATAAGACATTGTCGCATGGCTCGCAACCCAACTCCCCTATGGACAAGACCTCGAGGAAAGCATTAAGAACGTGTGACGATGGCAAGGACATGGAAATGCCAGAGAATTCTGACTCTTATGCAAACATAGTTAAGAGCTTCATGTCAAAACTTGATCCATTGGACATTGCCTACCTTGAGAATGATTTACAAAAGACCAAGCTCACAAAGTGTGCAGTCTTCCAAGCAATAGACAGAGCAAACGAAAAGGTGGTTCAAGTTGCAGTGGTGGATATTCAACCAAGAGACCTATGTAGAGAATATAACGGGCTCCAAGATCGTGAATTCTATGTTCGCTTCATGGGCAGGATACCAACAAAAGATGAGTTTCCAAGGTGGTTCAGGAGCATATATTAAGCAAAGTGTGAGCTGGTCAATTACCGCTTCATTGGAAGAGTTACCAAGTGTCTATGTCAAATGCTTGGCCAAGCATGACTAATTGGTTTCTAGTGTTGTTGGTTTTAGAGGAAATTTGGTTTATGCATTCCCTTGGAGTGCAACTTTCTCTCTAGAGGAGGTGCTTTAGCATGATAGCTTAGTGGGGGTGTAGTATCCAAACCTTAACAAATTGTTGCATCGCAAAGTCAAAAAGATTTCGGCTCTTGTGGACAGAGTTCTCTACATACCACCAAAGCAAGTTAGGAAGTCATCACCCAAGGCTTGCATCCTGTGGGATCAGAGGAAGGACACCCTCGATGGGTTGGAAATGGTCATGTCAAACGGATGGACTCTCTTTACCAAAGTATGCTTCGACACCTTTCTTGATGCTTGTTACCACTACAGGACTAGCGGGCATTTTGCAAGAGATTGTTTGGCAAAGCAAGTGGAACCAAAGGGAACTGCCATTGAAGGTTCAATTCAAAAAGATAGCTTGGCTAGAAGTGCATGCGATGCCTCCACTACTGGAAAGACAAAGAGCAAAAGCAAGGATCAAACTATCTAGGAGCAATCAACTGTGATGCATGTAGAGAAGCTTGCAACTAGCGCAACAAAAGATAGGGAGCAATGAAAGATTTTGCAAGACGTGCCAAAGAACAACGGTGCCTCTAGATAGACAGTGCACGCAGGTGAGGGCAAATTGCAAAATGACATGGCACCCATGCAGAAGAGAAGTGTTGACTCAACAACTCCAAAGAAGGTGCCTCTTAGACTAGTTAAAGAAAGCCCAAGGAAAGGTCATGCGTTCATTAACATGTTTTCCCGATTGGCAGATGAGATGGAGCAAGTCTCTGATGATGGAGATGAATAATAGGCTCATAATAGGAGACCAACTCAGCCAGAAATATAGCCATCATGTCATGGAATGTCAATGGTGCTTGTTTGAGGTGGAAGCAAGTAGTAGTTAAAATAATCATTAGGGCACATAACTTGCATATCCTAGCACTTCACGAATTGAAAATAGGGAAGGACAACCTTGAGGACTACAGATGAACAGATACTAACTGATCAGCAATTGCCCCACTAGATGGCAAAGGAGGTACTACATGCTTAGTTCGATTGGAACTAGACTTGATCTCAACCCATTGTGATGAGAGAGGGGAGTTTTGTCTCCTAGAACTCTCCTTTAGATCTGTCTCATTCTGTGTGGCCTCTATTTACTCCCCTAATCCTTTTACTCAAAGAGCAAAGTTGTGGGAAAGGTTGAGGGCGAGGATTGTTGGCAAGCAAGCATTCTATATGGGAGATTGGAACAACGTTATGGGTCACTTTCGACTTTATCAAACACCTGAAAACTCTGACTTGGCATAACCACCACCACGACGCTTCATGGAGATCTACAAGGCTTGATAGAATCTACCTCATTGAGGGAGCTTAGTGGATTAAGCCGTTGGTGCAAGGTAAAGTAATCCAAGACTCTGTAACATTGGATCATCTTCCCTTGCTAATACATGTTGATCTAGTTGCCACAACAAATGCAAATAAAGGCCCAATACCATTCAAGTTCAAAGCGCTCTTTAGGATACCCTGACTTCGATCATGCAGTTCAAGAAGGATGGTGGAAGACAGCACGATAAATAAAGACCCTTTTCGAAGATGGGAAGCACGTATGGTCTGCATCACCAGCAGTGCCAAGGATTTCGAGAGGGAGCCAGCACTCGCACAATAAGGGCAAATGAAAGTTTTGTTGTAGAAGCCAAGACCTACCTACTTCAAGCAATCCAGGAGGCCCCTGAAGACCCAACACCTGCTTCACTCCTTAAAGCCACAGAGCCATTCCTCAGATCGGTTGAGCACAACAAGCTTATCACAATGAGAATACAGTCGGATTAAGGGGGACAGTGCAATTGCAGATGTATTTGTTAAACACTGAGCTAAGGTGGCAGGAACTGAACCGCTCGTCCCAGAAAACTACAATGATTGCATTGAGAATTCCCTCTCCAATGTGTCAAAAAGTGTTCTCCCTCACGAGGCTCTCCTCATTCAATGTCCCTTTTCTGAGGGAGAAATCAAGTTCATAGTAATGACAATGCCAAGGGACAAGGCTTTGGGACATGACAGTTTCTCTATATATTTTTTTCAACACTTTTGGAAAGCCTGTGGTGTAGATCTAACAAACTTTTGGAATGCTCAGTATCTAGCAAGATGCCTTCCCCGTAGCATGAACACTGCATAATCAAGTTCATCCCGTAATCCCCCAATAGATTATTGCCAAATCAGTGGAGACCTATCCATGCTCAATTGCACGTATAAGATCATGGCCAGTGATGTGGCGAATAGAATAAAATTCATTCTTAGAAGAATTATTCATCCTTGACAATACGCGTTTGTAAATGGAAGAAACATTCATGATGCAATTTTAAATGTTCTTCTTGCTATATATAGATCATGCAATCATGTAATGCTGAATCTTGACTTGGAAAAGGCAAACGATAGGCTAAGTTGGGATTTTGTGATAAGAATAATGCAAAAAATGGGTTTTGGCAAAGTATTTTGCAGGGTGACAAGAGTGCTTTTCTAGCATGCATTTGCAAAGGTATTCGTGAATGGGTACTACAACGGGAATTTCAGGCTACAGAGATCGATTTGACAAGGATCCCCTTGTCACCTCTAGTGTTTGCAATAGCAATAGAACCCCTACTATGACAAACCGATCACTATCAAAACCTCAGGCTGGCCTCCCCTTACCTGATAAATCGACATTATGTTCCCAATTCTCTGCAGATGACAATATATATCAAAATACATGTCATGTCTCTTCTATGTCAATGTCACACATATGAAAGGTAAACTCAATCTTGCTGGCAGTCTATGAGGACTTTGTGGCAGTATTAGATTCAAAGATCAACACCTCCAAGACTACAGTTGTGTTTCTTGATTGGGAAGACCCCAAATTGGGTAAATTGCTTTCAATTTTAGTGGGTCAAACTAGGACAAATTATCAAGTACCCAAGCTGTCCCGTTGGGCTAGGTATTTCATTAAATAGCAAATTTGATTGGTGCTTTCAAAAAATAGTTGCAAAATGGGAAAACAAGAAATTGTTGCTTGCATAGGCTAGTGAGAGCTAAATATGTCTTGCCCTCAATGACAATATACGTTATGTCTGTGATTCCCTTTGTAGCAAGATCACTGGGGTAGCTTGACAAGATTGTCAGGATTTTCTGTGGAAAGACTGTTGGCATAGCACCCACAAGAAACATGCATAAAAAGAACTTTGGAAGATAGTAGTCCAAACATAGGGTCTCTTTCAATACCACGAGGTTGTAGATGTTGAAATACTTGCATGTAGACAGAGAACCTTCTTAGCTTTCTCAATCAAGAATAAGCACATAGTTTAGATTGGTCTCCATAGAATCATCAAATCTAAGCACATGCAATGGAGGGATAAGCATACACATATATCAAAGTGCTGCCACTCACAGCTTTTAGATGTAAGATCTCTTTTCATAGCATAGAATCTTCTCCCATAGATTTGAGAAGCCATTCAACAACATGGAAGTAGATCAAATTGACATTCTGACAAACTATGCTATCCCTACCACAGAACCTCACCATACTTACTCACTGTAGTTACTACACCACCGCTACCATAGAGCCATAGCTAGCAAAAGATCTTAATCATGCACCATGAAGCAAAGCACAAAAGAGACCACCCCGCATAGAGCACGACCAAGAGACTAGCACCAACATGTCGAGCCACCATGCAAGCATGCAGCCTATCTACTGGACCGTCAATACCATAGAGCCGTAGCCATAAAAAGAGATGACTCAGTCATAGGAGAACACAAGAAAGAGACTAGTAATAGTGTCATGAGCCACCACGTGGCTTGGAATAGAGAAGGAGCATGCATCTATCATTTTATGACTTTTTTAGAGTTTTAGTCTTGGGAAAAGAGAAAATCAGTTGGATCAATTAGCTCTCCACTAAGATCTGGATCAGATTATTGATTGAACAAGATAATAAGGCTTTGTTGGACTTTGTTCAGAATTCCCCAAGCATTATGAGAAATATTTTTCTGAGTCACAATCTTACTCCCCTAGTCAGTCCTACATTAGCAAAGAATATGGGATTGAAATGATTTAACCCTCCACAAAGTTTGACATCCACTCCCCAACACAATTTTTGCAACTTGGAGGGGCTGTTGTGTTAAGATGACCGGGAAAAGATATTTTCAAACTTGATGGTTACTCCCACAAACAACACAAGAAGAAGTTCTAACGTCTTTATGGTTGCTAGCCATAGAGACCAAGCTAAGCACATGCACTAGAGGGATATGCACACACATAAATTGAAGTGTTGCCACTCGCAACCATTAGACGTAAAATCTCTTTCTATAGCATAGAATCTTCTCTTTATGAACAATAATAGCCACAGAGTTGAGAAGCCATTTAACAGCATGGAAGCAAATCAAATTGACATTCTGACAAGCTATACTATTGCTACCACAAAACCTCACCATATTTACTCACCGTATTTACTACACCGCCATGACCATACAACCATAGCCATAAAAAAATCTTAATCATGCACCACGAAGCAAAGCACGAAAGAGGGCACCTCGTGCAAACCATGACTAAGGGACCAGGACTAGCATGTCGAGCCACCACGCAAGCATGCAACCTATCTATTGCACCATCACTACCACAGAGCCATAGCCATTAAAAAAGATGACTCCATCGCAAGAGAACACGAGAAAGAGTCCAACAATAGCGTCGTGAGCCACCCCATAGTAGCAATGGCTTGGAATAGAGAAGGAGCAATGTCTTTATGGCTGCCCAGCATAGAGATTAAGGGAACATTTGGGGAATCCCCGTATGGACATAGTCTATGCATAAAATAAATTAAGCCATGGAGAAAAATAGGTTTATTAATGCATAAATAAATTAAGACATAGAGAAACATAGGTTAATTAAAGCACAAATAAATTAAGCCATAGATAAACATAGGTCAATCAAGCCTCCATGCACCAAAACTATTTGATTACTGGGTTGGAATAGGAGAGGTGAATATAAGATTTCCTGTGATAGAAGCAACCTTTCCTTTTTAAGAAATAAGAGAAATAGCCTGCTTCATCGCCTGTGACTATCAGAGACCGATAAAAGGGTGAGCCATCATTGCCAAAAAGGACACCTAGAGCTAGAAGAGTCTAAGGAAATTAGGAATAAATTTGTTCAAATTAGAGCGATCATTGCAAAAAGTTTCTTTGAGCACCCACGACAAGCAGATGTTGCATGCAAAAAAAGAACCTTGGAAGATAGCAGTCCAAACACAGGGTCTCTTTCAATACCACGAGATCGCAGATGTGGAGGTGCTCGCATGTAGACAGAGAACCTTCTTGGCTTTCGCAATCAAGAATAAGGACATAGTTTAGATTGGTTTCCATAGAATTGTCAAATCTAAGCACAAGCATTGGAGGGATATGAGCATTGGAGGGATATGTGCACACATATATCGAAGTGCTGCCACACACAACTATTAGATGTAAGATCTCTTTTCATACCACATAATCTTCTCTTTTTGAACAATAACAGTCGAAGAGTTGAGAAGCCATTCGACAACATGAAAGCAGATCGAATTGACAATCTCACAAACTATACTATTGCTACCACATATCCTCACTATACTTACTCACTATATTTACTACACTCCCACTACCATAGAGCGATAGCCATCAAAAAATTCTTAATCATGCACCATGAAGCAAAGCGCGAAAGAAAGCACCTGCACAAAGCACGACCAAGAGACCAGCACCAACATGTCAAGCCAGCATGCAGGCATGCAACCTATCTACTTCATGGTCGCTACCACCAAGCCATAGCCATAAAAAAAGATGACTCAGTTGCAAGAGAGCATGAGAAGAGACCGGCAATAGCACCATGAGACACCCTGTAGTAGTAGTGGCTTGGAATAGAGAAGGAGCAACGTCTTTATGGCTGCCCGCCATAGAGACCAAGCTGCCATAGCTAGAGTGAAAGACAAGGCATGCACAAAACCTAGCCCTAAGAAACCTAAAACCTATAGCTCCAAATCTATTTAAACTCACTCTAAGCCACCATCAAAGCCAAGGACTTAGCTGAGCTGAACCTATGCCAAACCTAAATCTAAGCCTCACAAATTTAAATCTAAGCCTCACACACCTCCCTTCGCACCATTAAACCTTACCTTATGGGGTCTTCCCATCACACACCATCCACCTTACTAAATAGGGCCCCCCAGTTGGTGAAAAATCCTATTAATTAATTAGTTGCTATGGGGGGAGTGGGTAGTGGTATATGATGGCAAATATTTAGGGATATAAGGGAAAGGGCTTGATTTGGGGGCGCGGAGGGAAATTCACTAGTCTCACGAGGAGATAGGGGAAGTGGGATGTGGGGGGAGGGAGGGGAGAGCTTGAATTAAATAAACGAGGGAGGGGGAGGGGCATTAAAGAGGGAGGGACGTATGACATTGGAAAAGGGGGGACCACTTATGAAGGGGATTAAAGAGGAAAGGGCATCCCAAAGGAAAATGGGGGATGAGGGAGGATGCCTCTCCTAGCAGTGGTGGTTAATCTATTGATCTGTTGCATAGGAGGACAACCATAGTCAAGGATGAGACAGTCGATCAACAAGCTTACAATATTTTTGGTTTGGTGGATTGTAAGATCAACCTTTGCTTGATCCTTTCCTTAACTTTAATACACAATGTTTGGCCTTTTGAATTGTAAAGTTTGCATAGAACAAACAAGTTCCTTATAGCATATCCCATATTTGGTTGTGACTATATGTGCATCATTTCCCCACCAAAGAAGGTGTTGGTTGCCTATACATCATCTTGGGGATATTGCAAGGACCTTAACCAAGAAAATTTGCAACAATACTTTGAGAGGTACCAGCTAGTGATAATCAAGCACAAGCACTTGCTAGCGGTGTCGTATGGGGTTTTGGTGGCATGCATCGTGGGGATAAATGTGATATGCTTTATGGCATTGAACAAGTAGCGTTACCTATGTAAGATGGGTTGAGACATACCCTTGTAATTTAAACATATTTATATTTGAGTTGTTAAAGATAGTGTGCAAGGCAATTCAAGTACATTAAGGTAAGCTTAGACTATGTGGTATTTATATAAGGTAGTGTAAACATATTTGACCCTAAGCACAAGCATTGGCTAGTGGTGTCGTGTGGGGTTTTGGTGGCGTGCATCGTGGGGATAAACATGCTATATTTGTGGCATTGAACAAGTAGCGTCACCTATCTACGATGGGTTGAGGCATATCTTTGTAATGTAAACATATTTATGAGTAGTGTTTGAAAATTCAATATTATGCTTTATGTCTTTCAATGCATTGGTTCTTACGAATTCATAGTAATCAACCGTGGGCATCATTAGCCCAAGCATGGATCATCTTGAGTTGTCCCTATGGGATTCCTAGCCCTTGGCAATATATTCTTCTTTCGGTGTTTCAACTGAAGATCAAGAAAACTGAGATACTTTCAAAGTTAATCCAAATTTAGAAGGTGAAATTCTAGGGATGCCATTGGAAGGGATTGAGGTGCCTATATGGCGATGCAGCACTGGACAAGTCGTTATGGCTCACAAATTGGGCGCTAAAGGGAGGTCTTCTGTTCATCAACAGATTTTCCCAAGTAGTGAAAAACCTTTGTCTTAAAGGGATTGTCACAATTCGGGTGGAAGCCAGTGGCATTCATTGGACTTCATCTCATACAATAACTAGAAAAGCCTAAGGAACTTACAGATAAAGTTGTCCAAAGTAGAGTAGTCATCGCAAAGAGTTAATGATGTCTTTAAATACCCATGTGTTTTTTGTCTTTTTTCCTTAAGAGAAATATAATTAATTTGTCTTTTGAATTGAAAAATTTGGACACCTTCAAGTGCTCAAACAAGTTATGATGCATGCGAGTATGTGTGTGAGGGTATTGACATGGTTTCTTGCTATTATATATGTAAAAAGGGTGGGGAAAAATAGGTCTAGAAAATGATCATGTGAAATATTGTTCAACTATGAGGCACTTTGTGAGGTCTCCTAAAGAAAGAAAAGAGAGGCTTGGATAACTTGGCACATGATAGGAGGCTCAAACACAGGTTTGACTTAAATGCATGTGGGCATGGGCATAAGGTAGAAGCGATGGGCAAGTTTCATAAAGAAAGCAACTGGTGATTTGCTCCATAACTTGCAACAGTTAGCAGGCGACATGTCCATGCCTTTGTTAGAGTGTGCCATGCGTTCATGTGAACAAACTGTTGTGCACGAGTGGTTGTATTAGTGGCATGCAGGTGCATCATCACACATGCAATCTGATCTAGATGTCAGAGAGAGCAGCAAAACCCAGAATCTAAATCTGCGATTGCTGTCCTAAGGTGTTCATGTTAACTTGCTATCCAACTCTCTTGAGTGAAATAGGAGCACATTCCACTCACACATTCGCCATATAGAGTCACACACGACATTATCGCATATAAAACCCCATAAACCCCGACCCAAGATGCTTAGTGCTTGTCCATGGGCAGGCCAAAAATCGAAATGTGATTGTTCCAAGTCTACATCAGTGGCAGGTTCACTTGCAGCTTCACTTGCTTGGCAATCCGAAATGCGAGCTCACCACAGCTTCTCCATCAGCAGGTTCGGCTTGCAAGGTACATATACATAGCAATAGCATCAGGGTTTTGGTTGTTTTCTTCATTGCTGCTGTCGCTGCTCGCTTTCCCCTCGAGCTCATGGATTCCATGGGTTTGATTTTTATAGTTTTCCCTCTCTGTGCTCTCTTTCCCCCCCAAAAGAACCTCTTAGGATTGATTCCCACAGAAACGACATTCAACTGATAGCGTGCATGTGTATTCCCTTCTTGGTTTGCGCTGTATGTGCTTTGTTTGTTCTTTTGCCCCTTCCTGCTGCTTTAACCGGTCTCTAAGGGATCTTATTGACTTCCAGACATGGTACTCTCAACTCCAACCGGCGCTCCAGCCCCTTTTGCATATGGCTGACCCCAAAAATAGTCACCTGGAACGAGACGCTGCTTTCCTTTTCACGCACACGGAGTAGTGGCAATGCTTGACCTCGGCTTAGCTTGGTTTGGGAGCATGGTGCTCACAGAATATTGAATATGATGGTAAAAATTCATGAGGAGGCTTTCTATGGTGCGTACAAGATTTGGGCAAAAGCTTTCTCCTTCATCACTTAGGTGCTGCTTCGTGGACAGGGAGCTTTCCTTGGCATCGAATCAAGGGTGCATCCATTCAGATGCTCTTCGTGTGTCGCAGGTTTCGACTGATCCTTTGTCTCGTACAAAGCTTTTGCTAAGGTCCGAATCATTTCCTTCATGGGCAAAGAGTATGAGCATCTCACCAGGGCTCGATTGCAGCCACGTGCTTTGGGGATCCTCAAACTCTGAATCCAAATATTGGAGCTGTGACTTGAATCAGTTTTTCGAGAGGTTACAGATTATCAGAGAAATTCACAGGGTGCTCAACGATGCGCCTTGGAGTTTAGAGGTTCAAGAGAGATTGAAGAAAATGAATATGGTTTTTAATGGTGAGGTTGTTTCTCAAGTGCTGAGGAGTGGCATACCGCCTACAACAGCACTGTGCTTTTTTAATTGGCTCAAAGATGAGCAGGCTTTTGATCACAACTTTTACACGTACGACAGTATGATTAGGGTCCTTAGAGATTCTGGCCTCACTGATGAAATGTCAGTGCTTATTGAGGAATATCGACTGACTAAGCTGGGGCAAGATTCTGCGTACTTTCATAACCTTATTCGGTGGTATGGGAAAACAAATAATCTAGAAGGAGCGCTAAAAATGTGGAATCAAATACAAGAGTCTCACATTAAACCAGGAATGGGGTCATATAACACCATGATCGATTTATTAGCAAAACACACGCGTTACCATGAAGCTGTGCTTTTGTATTATGAGATGGTGAATGCAGGGTGTGCCCTTAGTGCTTCCACTTACACGATCCTCATAAAACATCTTGTAATAGTCGGGAAACTTGAAGTTGCACATATGGTCTTCAGGAGGCTACCACTGCTGAAAGTCAGGCAAACAGCTCTAATGTTTGCCATCCTTATATCTGCATCTGCTTCAACTCACAGCCATGAACAGGTGAGACATTTATGCCTTGAAGTCCGAGACGCAGGTGTGAAACCTACTAGGCAAGTGCTATCATTTCTCCAGGCTCTTGTCAAGTCAGGAAAATCCACAGAAGCAGAATCAGTTGCTCAAGGATTTTGGCCTGAACTCTCTGTAGAAGAGAGAATGTCCATGTTTTTACATTTTGAAGCGGCTGAATCGCTTGAAAATGATGAAGATGATTGTGGCACTGAGGTCTCTGAGGAGCATGAGTACAGTGAAGTTGTGCAATCTTTTAATAGTTCCAGGTCAAAAGCAGGTCACGATGCTTGTATAAATGTGTATGCTTTTGCAAATGCCCTTAGAAGATGGACTTCAAATACTGTTTCCTGTCTTGAGGCTGCCCAGATGGATTGGACAAGCCAACTGGTTTTTAAGGTTCTTTGTCGTATTAAAAAGGCAGATGTTGCATGGAAATTTTTCAATTGGGTACAACATCAGCCAAACTTCAAGCCTACATCTCCAATAGTTTCCAGAATGTCAGTCATACTTGCAGTAAATCGGGATATACCAGCTTTACAGAAACTTTTTGGAAAAGTGAAACAAGGTAGTGTACGTTTGTCTGTGAACATAATTACGGCAGCTATAAAGGCCTATGGAATGGTGGGAAATTCTGATGCTGCCATGGAATTGTTCAGTAGGATTAAAGAGTTTGGTTCAGAACCCAACGTAGAGGCTTATGCCAACCTAATTCATGCACTTGTGAAGCAAGGTCGTTGTTTGAAAGCCAGAGAGTATTTTGAACAAATGCAACAAGCAGGCTTGAGGCCTGTTGCCAAAATATATGTGATGCTGATTGAGTGCTTTGGGTTGGCAGGTAGACTAGATGTTGCATGTTCAATATTTGGGTTACTTCCAGATACTGGTTTGAAAGCCGATGTGGACGTGTACACTGCAATCATCAAAGTGTACTTCTGGAGTCAGAAACCGGATATGGCCTTGAAAGTTTTTGAAGACTGTAGAGCAGCTGGTGTAGAACCAAGTGGTGACTTAATTGATACTGTGTCGAAAGGCCTACGCTTATTAAACAGGCGTAAGGAGGCACAGACACTTGAGAGGGAACATTTTGAAAAAGTTGCCATGAACAAACTTTGGCATCACTCTGAGAATCTGATGCTAATCTACGATCTTTTGGACAAGAACCTTGTCGAAAAGAAAGCTATTTTACTATCCACAAGTGGTGGTTAATGATTTCTAATTGTGTTCGTACGTCTTGCCTTCTTGATGAGTGTGTATAATGGTCAAGCATTACTCTGGCATGTATTGCTGGTGCTGAGTGGTTTTTGTGTTGTGCGCCAAAAGGTGCCATTGTATGTGCAGAGCTTTTGCATGAGAGACAAGAGCAATACCACTGTTGCCCTGCTTTTTCATGTGTGTGTGTGTGTGAGTGCACGCGCGCGCATGTGTATAATTTGTGCATGTACACGTTTGACCATGTGCATGCACGAGAGAGGGAGAGAGATAGACAGAGAGAGAGAGAGAGATGTTTATATCAATGGAGTGACATGTTTTGCTGATCCTGTGAGCTCTACAGACCTTGGTCCAGGTGTTGATGTCATGATTACATAGAAGCAATGCAACTAGCTTCATTGATAAGCTATAACTGCATTAGTAGCTGACTGTATCCTGTGGCCTAGACCTGGAAAGGAAATCTGCTTCTACATTGCTACATACTTGCCTGTGTGACGTCTATGGGCAATGTTAGAGTAGCAAGTTCCTGCTATTCGATGATGGATCTTATGGCTTTCAACCTTCTGGATGACTATCGTGACATTAAACTGCACTATTTGTTCTCTCTTTAAAAGGATGAATTGTAGGATTCATCTACATGTATAAAATACATACATACACGTGTAGGTATAACTGTTGGTGTGCAATGTTTGTAAGAGGTACAGTGCTGAACACAAGTTGCTGGGAGTCTTGCAGTTTTCATCAAATTGCTCCAACTTCATCTCAGCTCACATAAAGACCTACAAGGTGGTAGATAAGGCCTTAAAATTTTATGTGCTAGCAAATTGTCCGAGCTAGATTGTACAAATTATGAAAGGGAAGCCTCCATCTAAGTGTTGATTTGGATGCCTCAAAAGATGAGAACTATGTTTCTAGGTGGCTGGGCTTTATCAGCACTCTTATCATCATAATGCCACCTATAACATTTGCTACAGCTTCTAATGATTTATGGGATACTTTGAAGAGACTTTATGAGGCAACAATAGCACAGGGGAATCGTGCTTCCCCTAGGTTTCCCTATGCATGCACACGGATCTACTTCCAGCAGAAGGGTGACTAAAGTTGTAAGGTCTCCAGAATCTCTGCTCAAAGCCTCACACAAAAATTAATTTACAGCAAGAAATCATGATCAATAAAAGAAACTTAATTTTAGGGTAAAATTCTTAGGGGAAGGGATGGTTGTAATAAAGAGGACAGATTATAATAACTTATTGGGGTTTATAGCTATGGTGGTGAAGAGTGGTGGGAGGGGTGGTGGTGTTTTTGTGGGCTGGGAGGGAGGGTGTGTGAAGAGGGGCAATTATGGGTGCCCCTTGTGTGTTGCATAGGGGGGTAATAGAGGGGGAAGGAGGTATGGAGAGAAAGAGAGGGGGAGGAGCTAGGGCCCCTCACCTATTGTGTGCGCAACAAGTGGGTGCATTTGGGGGGGGAGAGACAATGTGAGGGGGGAAGAGATTAGAGAGAGGGGGCGAGTACAGTCGAGAGAGAGAGGCTCACATACATACATACATACAAGTGTGCATGTATAGATACATACATATACAGAAACACACCACAATAGGTGCAAGGTATCATTTTCAAAATTTATAAAGTATATCAAAATGAGAGCTACAATGATTGCTCTTCCTTTGCTAACATAGAAAACATCTTAGAAATGATTGTGACATACACTTTTTCTATCTTGAATTCTTTTGTCACTTTGTTACGGAATTGTATTTCCAATATTTCTTGCTATGGAAATTATTTTATTTTAGTGAAGTGTGACTATGGCAAAGTATTCCATGGGAGCGCACCGGACGCAGCGGGGGTCCTAGTGGATGCTTTGTGGGATTTTAGTTGGGGACGCCTAACTACCCGTGTTTTGCCAGGCTGGATGGTTAGTATTATGGGTGATTCCATGTTAATACTAATGTCGCTAGTGTTACTGGTGTTATTGCAATTGATCCCAAGGTGTATTTTGATGTCTATATCAAGCGTACAATTGTGTTGGGATTAGTTAGTGTGATGATTCATAAATTGATTGTAATAACTAACACAATTGGTGGCTTGAGTACAGATGATGAGTTAGATAACGAGGAATGGAGATGGTGAAGGTGATTTGGATTGATCGAAGTATCTAATGGTTGTCAAAGGCCATGGGTCATATTGTAAAGTAATGGATTTTTAAGCCATGGGCTAATTTATTTTATTAATTGTGGGATGAGGGCATATCAAGCCTTGTGATATTTTAAGCTCGTGGAGCTATGTTGAGCAATCCCTCTGATTATGGACAAGGGATGCTTTTGGATGTACTATTATTGGCTCTTTGCTTTTTTTGGAATTACAATTATAAATACTCTAGATGGGAAGCAAGAGCCACTATCTAGGGGGGGCAGATTGGACCCCATGCAGTGTCTCTCTCTCTTTCTCTTCTCTCCCCTACTTGTTTCCTAGTTCTTGGTTTCTATGGTTTTTGGTAAATCTTGAATTTGTGACCATGTTTGATTTTAGTTTTCGTAACACACTTATCCTTCTAAAATGATGCAACAACCCATATACATTGACGCTGAACGATAGCCATGACAATCACAATGTTTTGTAGAAGTGAGCAACAATAATGGCTGCTTCAGTAGGCAATAACCTATGTGATTCCTTGCAATCTTCTTGATACTATCCTACTATAAGGACTTAAGATTTAGTTCTAATGTTTTTATCAAGGCTGGAGGGAAAGCAGGCCAGTATTTGTTAACCTCTAGTTAACAACAAGAAACTCCAGTTGAGTTCCAACTCGGCATAGAGGACCTCGGGCAGAGTTCAGACAATAGATTTTCTCTATACCTTTCTCTAGGGTAGTGGGACTAGGGTAGTGGGACTCCACAAATCATGCAATAATGAAAGCTATAGTTAGCAACGGCCAATCATAGAGTGTAGTCTAGCCAGTTAGGGAAAGAACATGATTAGAAGGTGACAAGTTTGATTGTCCTCATTCAGGCCATGCGCTTGCCTACATAGGTGGGGAGAATTCAAACTTACTCGATTGATAGTGAGATATGAGTGAGTACACAAGTCCTAGTGAGTCTAGCAAAAAAAGGTTACTAGCTCATAGAGCTTCAAGCCTTAGTTGAGGTGAGTGAAGGTGTGCAAGAGCTATAAGATACTAAAATCCGTTCTAACTTCAATAATATTGACATTCCTTGGATTGGTATTCTATTATCTTTCTGCTTAAGTGTGCAAGAAGTGTCTCCATACAGTTCACCCACTCGACACATTATCCTGTTATGTTAGTTTATATGTTGGCGTCTGTTCCTCAACACCTCATTTCTAGTAGAAGCCTTGCACAACAACCTGGGGACTACAAGAGAGGGCATCTTCTACCAATGTGCACTCACAAACCGAGCTCAGGCACATGGGTATTTAGTCAACTCAAGAAACATGAAAAAGACCAACATTTGGCAATCCTAGTGGGGAGAGATGTGTTGAAAGTATAGAGTGGGGATTTGAGCGGAATGAGAATAGGCATTTTTAAGAATTAAGTGCACATATTTTCATAGTAGGATTTGGCTGGGGAGAGCTGTGTTAAGGATATCAAGTGGGAATTTGCGCAGAATTAGAATTGAGTAGGCATTTTAAGAACCAAGTGCATAAGTTTTCATAGTAGAAGCTTATGCTAATCTGAGCAAAGCTTCAATAGCTACTCCCTTTAGTAGGATATTACAAACGATTTCACCTAGGACGCCTGAGGACTTCAACATCTTGCAAACCTATGACTTCAACATCTTGCAAACCTATCTGATTACTGGGAATTATTCTCAAGCAGCCCTTCGTATCATTCACACGATACAAAAATTTTGATACATGCTTGGTGAGGAGAGAGAGATATGTGGCGAGGAGAGAAGACTACTTGCATATAAGACAAAAAGGTTGGCAGAATATGGAAGAGCAAGAAAATGCCATGAATTCTAAGCCACTAAGAGATGATCAATGGAACTATGAGGATGATTCAAAAGGCCGCTTGCAAAGACAAGCATGAGGTAGATGATAGCCAGTTACTTTTTGAATTACGACATTTTTTATTCAAAATGTGAAAATGTAAAAATTCTGTTTTTTAAAATCATCTTTGAAAAAAAAGAGATTAAAGTTATTTTTTAAATTAGAGCTATTTTTAATTAAAGAAAAAAACGTTTAAATTTTAGTTCATAGGAATAATTATAAAATATTTTTAAATTTGAAATGCATTTTAAAGTTTTTTTTAAATTTTTGAATTACGACATTTTTAATTCAAAATGTGAAAATGTAAAAATTCTGTTTTTTAAAATCATCTTTGAAAAAAAAGAGATTAAAGTTATTTTTTAAAAAAACGTTTAAATTTTAGTTCATAGGAATAATTATAAAATATTTCAAATTTCAAATGCATTTTAAATTTTTATTTAAAATGTGAAAATGTAAAAATTAGGTTTTTAAAAATCATCTTTGGAAAAAAAGAGATCAAAGTTATTTTTTTAAATTAGAGCTATTTTTATTGAAATAAAAAACGTTTAAATCTTAGTTTATAGGAATAATTATAAAATATTTTTAAAATTGAAATGCATTTTAAAGTTTTTTTAAATTATTTTTGGAATTACGTAATTATTTATTTAAAATGTGAAAATGTAAATATTTTGTTTTTAAAATCATCTTTTAAAAAAAAGAGATTAAAGTTATTTTTTAAATTAGTGCTATTTTTATTTAAATAAAGAAACGTTTAAATTTTAGTTTATAGGAATAATTATAAAATATTTCTAAATTTGAAATGCATTTTAAAGTTTTTTAAATTATTTTTAGAATTACGTACTTTTTTATTTAAAGCCTGAAAATGTATATATTTTGTTTTTTGAAATCATATTTTAAAAAAAAGAGATTAAAGATATTTTTTAAATTAGTGTTATTTATATTTAAATAAAAAACGTTTAAATTTTATTTTTAAAAATGATCTTAAAAAAAAAAGAAAATAAGAGTTTAAGTTTGTATTTAAATGTCAAAA
The DNA here is from genome assembly GCF_047967505.1 of Dipteris shenzhenensis. Classification (NCBI taxonomy): domain Eukaryota; kingdom Viridiplantae; phylum Streptophyta; class Polypodiopsida; order Gleicheniales; family Dipteridaceae; genus Dipteris; species Dipteris shenzhenensis. Next base: position 29,088,021 of record NC_141599.1, read on the forward strand.
AGTATATAATTTGTTTTTTAAAATAATCTATTTAAAAAAATTTATAATTGAAGTTTACAAATTACTGAAGTTTTGAATTTAATATAACGTTTAAATTTTGTTTTTAGAAATCATGTATCAAGAACAAGAAAATAAGAATTTTGTGAAAATAAGAAAATCATGTATTAAAAACAAGAAAACAAGAAAACAAGAACATGAAAAAGAGAGATTAAAGTAGGTTTTATGCTATTTTTGAAATTGGTGCTATTGTTATTTAAATAAAAAAACGTTTAAATTTTAGTCTTCAAAACCATCTTTTAAAAAATCATCTTTTATGTGGAATATTATAGATTATATAGTTGGTTAAGAGTTGTTTCATAATTTAGGTAGAGTAAGTAGGCTGTATAAAACACCACATGGGCATTATCCCTAAAACACCACACCACATGGGCAAAGACCCCAACACTAGAGTGGTTAGATGCATAAGCATATGGCTAATTGGATCTTGTAAATGCACCAGCGCATCAAAAACACATACGTAATTTATGATTGTCCAAAGGTCTCCTCTCTCCCCAAGCATGGGAACCAAGTAATGATCTATAGGAATGGCCACTAGTTGAGGTGGATTGCCCAACCAAAATAGATAATATTGAAAAGGCTTAATTATATTCTCAAAGTTCTCGCTTTAAAAGGTCTGTAGTGTCAACCCGCTCTCTTTTTTAATGTGTAGTCCGAGAAATACTAGATGTGCCTTGCTTGTGTATCGTTCAAAGTAATGTATTAGGTATCCTTCTATCTCCTCCATATCTATTGAAAACCCAAGGCAGTAAAGCATTCAAAGAAGGTCTTATTAACCAAACCTCTCCACTATCTGTCCTTAGTATAGGGGCCATAAGTGGACAATGTGGTCCTTACACCACATGTGGAAAAGTTTCATATTGGATAAAAAGTGAAAAAAGGGAAACATATAAGGGAAAAATATTTGAGACATCTAAGTTTAAAAATGCAACAACTAGAGTTTGAAAAAATTTTAATCAAAATTAAGAATTTTTAATAATATTGACTTTGATAAACATAATATTGAGCCACACATTTGGCCCATCTACCGGTAGGTGCATAGGATGATCCCAACGACATCCTACCTCATCAAGGAGTACGTACAAATAGTTTTCATTACGTAAATAGATTATAAGTCATATTGAATAGAATATTATTTTCATTACCCAAATAGAATATTAATTTCCATGTGTTTTTTTTGTGCATGTGCCAGCCAGCGCACAGGTTCTAGCACCACTATTCGTATGCAGATAGAGATGCTGAGAGCTGAGATGAGGGCACTGCAGGATGCTAGGGCACCCCCTCACTTGGTTGCGAGTCTAGATTCAGCTATTGAGGCTCTGGGTCGATTGGACACAGTTGAGGACGTTGTGGATAGCTTTTAGGCACAGGCTGAGGCGGCGATCACTGGTGGTGGCTTGGATTGGAGAGCCATTCGACAGTTGTTTGAGCGTGAGTCACATCACAGGCAGGCCTTAGAGGATATGTTTTGGGATGGTCACATCGAGGTGATGCGACCACGATCAGGGCTCCCCTTGCATATTTTACGTTGTAGGCACCCCATCATAGCAGCACACATTTATCCGAGATATCTCGCTGCGAATGGTGGTCGATTGCCTCACAACCGTCAGATAGCCAGGTCATTTGCCATGCACCTATACGCTGAGTTTGTGCTTGGTCATCGGGTAGAGTACCTTAGTACCCGTCTAGGATCAGGAGCGGGACATGGTAGGATGGGGCGTCAAGAGCATCAGATTGTAGGTGTTTGGCGTCGACGCGAGGCACCAGAGTTGCACACCATCCCTGCACCGGCATTGCGAGCGGTGGGAGGACAGATTAGGGGGGATGTTCATTCAGTGGCATCATCCTTGTAGCACATGGTCTCTGCCCTATCGAGATCTATTGCGATTCCACCTCCCCCACCTCGATCATCGATGGAGCCTCCCACATCTACACCACCTCCCACATCTACACCGCCTCAGCATGAGTTGGAGGCTCGAGACGCACGGATTGCAGAGTTGGAGGCATTGCTGGCCGAGTCTAGGGATGAGGTTAGTTATTTTGATTATGTTAGTTTATTTTTTTGTAGCGTGTTTTGAACTGAAGTTTTTTGGTTAATTCTCACCATGTACGCGACATGTTTGCATTGCAGGCACATCTATTGCGTCAGGAGATGGAGTCTCGCATACGACTGTTGCAGACAGATTTGGAGGAGCAGAGGATTCGGACACGCATAGCATACCATCGTGCGGAGCACTATATTTTGCAGTTGAGGCATATTAGTCGTGATCCATCTCACCATAGGATCGACCCCAGCGTGGCCCTATACCCCGCTTTTCCTGTAGATGTGCCGACTAGGACACCCATAGATGCAGCAGTCATAGCCAGGCTTCCTACTGCCACTTGCGTCCTTTGCCACGAGGAGTTTGACACCGTAGGGTGGTTTGGACTAGGGTGCGGCCACATCGCACATCTCCATTGCATGACCCGCCACATGGTGGCACGATCAGTGTGCCCTGTATGCTTTGCTGACATTGATGTGGCCACATATAGAGGACTAGGCATGGATGATCTATATCCTGGTCATCGTCAGGCCATTGATCCATTCGCCCGCGTAGTCTTGACAGAGCACTACAAGGAGGAGGCACAGAGAGCGTTGCTAATGCAGGAGGGTGCTGATACATCAGTGGTTGCAGCATGCGTTCCACGACGCTTTTCGTATGGTGATTTCATGCCAGGTGACGAGGCACGAGCAGAGGAGGCACGTCGGATTGAGCGAGAGGCAGAGCTGCAGACATCATTGTAGCAGTGGGTGGAGCAGCAGCTAGGGCGGGGCCGAGACTAGCATCTTCTACATGTAGAGACGATTACTCACGCTGGATTTGAGGCACGAGTATTCGCAGATGCACGGCTATGGGAGCTGAGACGCGCTTACATAGAGGAGGTGAGGGAGGCAGAGATGGCAGCGGTGGCACATGTAGCATGCCCTCCTCTTCATCAGGATGAGGCTGGCCCATCTCATGCAGGTGATGAGGCTGGCCCATCTGAGCCGGCTTTGCCTGAGGGCACACAGCGGACGGTTGGGTAGCGGGTCATACAGGAGCCACGTCAGCGTTCCACTAGAGGATCATATGTAGAGCTATCAAATTCGGATTCAGGATGATTGTTTAGGCTTCACACGTTTCTTGTATAGGGATGCACTTTTGCAGCATGATGATGATGATGTACAGATTCATTTTGGTACTTTCATGATATTGCTCCCACTTTTATGATGTATGAGCATTTTTGTATTTTCATGATGTTCTTCACACTTTGTTTATCTCAGTTTATCTCAGTTTATAGTTTGTTTAAATGTAACATAAACATTTAAAATTAGGAGTATGATTTTGAATTTCGAATATCTCAATTCACACATTTAATACATAAGGTATTTAAAAAAGAATGCCATGTGAAGTAATTGTAAACATTAAGCATTGAAAAAGTGTTCAAGTTCCAACTTTATCATTTTGAATATCATATTGAATTTCGTATATATCAATGCTTGCAATTTTTACACTAAACCTAAGAGCCGTGCGAAGTTTCATCCCCATGTGCGTATTTAAAATTAAGAGTATGATTTTGAATTTCAAATATCTCAATTCACACATCTAATACATAATGTATTTTAAAAATAATGCCGTGGGTCGTAATTGTAAACATTAAGCATTGAAAAGGTACTTGCAAAAATATATGCATTATACCTTCCACGTGGTGCAAACCAGATCAGTTGGAGACCAAATCTTGCGTGGATGTACGTCTAGGGTAGCCTAAGAGCCATGTGAAGTTTCATCCCCAACAGGGTTTAGGATTTAGGGCTCAAGGTTTAGGGTTTAGGGTTTAGTCGTGCTAGTAGGGATTATAAAAATGTACGCATTATACCTTCCACGTAGCGCATACCAAATCAGTTGGAGACCAAATCTTGCATGGATGTATGTCTAGGGTAGCCTAAGAGCCGTGTGAAGTTTCATCCCCAACAGGGTTTAGGATTTAGGGTTCAGGGTTTAGGGTTTAGGGTTTAGTCGTGCTAGTAGGGATTGTAAAAATGTATGCATTATACCTTCCACGTGGCACATACCAAATTAGTTGGAGACCAAATCTTGCGTGGATGTACGTCTAGGGTAGCCTAAGAGGCATGTGAATTTTCGTCCCCAACAGGGTTTAGGATTTAGGGTTCAGGGTTTAGGGTTTAGGGTTTAGTCGTGCTAGTAGGGATTGTAAAAATGTATGCATTATACCTTCTACGTGGCGCAAACCAAATCAGTTGGAGACCAAATCTTGCGTGGATGTACATCTAGGGTAGCCTAAGAGGCATGTGAAGTTTCATCCCCAACAGGGTTTAGGATTTAGGGTTCAAGATTTAGTCGTGCTAGTAGGGATTATAAAAATGTACGCATTTTTCCTTCCACGTGGCGCATACCAAATCAGTTGGAGACCAAATCTTGCGTGGATGTACGTCTAGGGAGCCTAAGAGGCATGTGAAGTTTCGTCCCCAACAGGGTTTAGGATTTAGGGTTCAGGGTTTAGGGTTTAGGGTTTAGTCGTGCTAGTAGGGATTGTAAAAATGTACGCATTTGTCCTTCCACGTGGCGCATACCAAATCAGTTGGAGACCAAATCTTGCATGGATGTACGTCTAGGGTAGCCTAAGAGGCGTGTGAAGTTTCATCCCCAACAGGGTTTAGGATTTAGGGTTCAGGGTTTAGGGTTTAGGGTTTAGTCGTGCTAGTAGGGATTGTAAAAATGTACGCATTTGTCCTTCCACGTGGCGCATACCAAATCAGTTGGAGACCAAATCTTGCGTGGATGTACGTCTACGGCAGCCTAAGAGCCGTGCAAAGTTTAATCTCCAACAGATAAGTCCTCATGCATATTTCGTTAGTACGTGCGCCATTTTTCACACAGTCGTGCTAGTAGGGATTGTAAAAATGTATGCATTTGTCCTTCCACGTGGCGCATACCAAATCAGTTGGAGACCAAATCTTGCGTGGATGTACGTCTAGGGTAGCCTAAGAGCCGTGTGAAGTTTCATCCCCAACAGATAAGTCCACGTGCATATTTCATTAGTATGTGTGCCATTTTTCATACGTAGTCATGCTAGTAGGGATTGTAAAAATGTACGCAGCTGTCCTTCCACGTGGCACATACCAAATCAGTTGGGCACCAAATCTTGCGTGGATGTACGTCTATAGTAGCCTAAGAGCCGTGCAAAGTTTAATCTCCAACAGATAAGTCCACATGCATATTTGGTTAGTACGTGCGCCATTTTTCACACGTAGTCGTGCTAGTAGGGATTGTAAAAATGTACGCATTAGACCTTCCACGTGGCGCATACCAAATAAGTTGGAGACCAAATCTTGCGTGGATGTATGTCTAGGGTGGCCTAAGAGTCGTGCGAAGTTTCATTCCCAACAGATAAGTCCACACGCGTATTTCGTTAGTACATGCACCATAGCTTTGCCCCAGTCGTGCTAGTAGGGATTGTAAAAATGTACGCATTGTACCTTCCATGTGGTGCATACCAAATCAGTTCAGACCAAATCTCACGTGGATGTATGTCTAGGGTGGCCTAAGAGTCATGCGAAGTTTCATCCCCAACAAGTAAGTCCACGCGTATTTCATTAGTACGTGCGTGAATTTTCTTAGTCACGTTTTTAAAATGTCCTAAAGCACAAAACAAATTACAACATTACTACTAATAAACAATTTTTTGTTTTACAAACACAACAAATCCCATTGAGAAGACATCGGACATTATGTAAAAAATAGAATCTAATACAATGATGTGTATGAACATGTATACAGCCATCATAGTGAAATACAAAATATGAGTCCATGAAAATTACAATGGTACGGTCACACAGTGAGCCTATACATATCAAATACAAAAAAGTGTAATCAACTAGTGATACCCAATAAAAATCAATCTGATCAACTGATGATCCCAAAAAATATGATATTAATGTGCTACTCCTCAGGATCAGCTCTCATGCCAATAGTTGCAAGTATGCTCTCGTGATCCGCCACTGCAAGGCACCATCGTGGAGTGGATGTCGCCTTGCGAGTGCGAACACGACTCAAAGTAATCTTGATCCCAACAACAAGATGAGAATACATGTATGCCTCCTGATCCGCCATGTACTCTTGGAACTCAATATAGCGACCACGCCTCTGTATCTGCTGAAAATAGTGGCCACCTACAATCATGCTATGAGCATTGAAGTGCATCCCATGTCCATCCTCTGTATCCTCATTCAGCACACTCTTCAGCATAGAGCATCGCAACAAGTAATAATCCACACGCTCCTCATTGCCCTCCGAAGCAATAACCGCAAAGATATCACCAATATGCAAAATATCTGTAAGCTGGTCATAATCTCTAGAGGAACTGAATCCTGCATCTTGATCATCATGTACCTCCTCCCAAGGCTGGAAGGGAGAAAGCACTCGCCGTACCCATGGATCGGCCCATGGTATCATGGAGCACCCTCCCCAATCATCATCAATGCATGCAGAGCAAAAACATGCAAACCGTCGAGAAAAGATCGCGGGGTGAGACTCACCTATGCTTCTGATGGAATGGAAATCAAGAGTGCCAGGCACAGAACGACAATCAAAAGGCCTTGACCGATCAAGACTCCCAATGTCCACGCACCAAAAATACCGGCTCACCACCCTATCGTCATGCGACTGAAACGAGGAGGTAGCACTAGTGGTGGCTGCACCACCGCACCACATCATGTGCATCCTTGAAGCGATCGGCACTGTGACGCAATTGGTATCGACGCAAAGCACGCTTCACGCAAGCACCTGCACCATCATGCTCTCCCTTACCGTGCCCTTTCTCGAAGTAGCTCCATGTAATCGGAATGCCTGTCTCACGGTGCCATCTGCAGAACCAATAAAACTGTCTAGCGGATTTGAACTGACCACCGCAACCGTCTGACCAGATCCAGCACTGCTACCATGTGACACCATGATCCCTCAAGAAACTATCATGCAAAGTGAAGCAATGCTGCACAAAATGGGCATCATGCGATCAATCATCACTAATGTAGAAGTGATACTCTCACACAATGACGCGTGAGTCCATGGTGCTATCAATGCCATCCACATGAGCCTGTGCATGACGATAGCTAATGTGCACATCATACGATGAAGGGTATAAATCTGAAATAAAACAACACAAGAATGTCAATAAGCAAAGAAAGAAAGCTTCATCTTAAAAATCCATACACCTCGTAAAGAAAAAAACCACAATAGAAAAATATACAATTAGGCCTGTGTTGCAGAAGATCATTTGGATAGTCTCGCAAGACAAGTTCTTTATGCATGTACACATGCTGAATCAAAACTTCTTTCACCGATATCTTCCCTCTGGTGATTTTAAAATCTCGTACTCTTCCCTTCCATGATGCCAAGTTAATGTTTTTTATCTGGGGTTTTTTTCTTTTGCTAGGTTGCATGAGCACCCATGCTCCTTTCGAAACACTAAACCTTTCCCAAGTTCCTTCCATTTTGACTATACTTGAATTCTCTACCGAAGAAATAGAAGAAGCAGGTCGATGGGGTAAAGATGTGTGGTATAATTCTGCCTTCATAGCATTATCATCCACAGAGCGTCTTCCATAAGAATGGCCGTGATTTTTATTCACCATGGAGACCTTCTGAATCTATAACAATAGCAAAGTAATGTAAACAAGATAACAAATTGAAGTTTCAAGAAAGAGAAAGTGGGCAGACAGACAGTTGACAAGAAACATCTTACTCTATGCCAAACAGGATCAAGGGAGCAGTTTTGGAAAAGAAGAGGCTGCTGCACAATGAGGAAGTGGTGTAGAATGGTAGACCTTTCGAAGGAAAGGCGGCACAACATTTCAAAGTTCAAAGGAAGGTGGAAGCGGGAAGGCCCTTGTCAGATAAAATGTCAGACTAGATTCTATCTTCTTGTCCAAAGATCTTGTGAGAATAAAAAACCAATCTCCACATTAATGTAGCACGCTTGTATCTACATAAAGTATTGTTTCTTTTTTCTATTTTCTCTTATTTTCATGAATTTCCAACGTTACATTGGCCCTTTATTGATTGGTTGAGAGCTTATTTTTCCAAACCATGAAAGGCCCCAAAATGAGCTCCCTTTTTTCCTAATGATTCTGAGCAATAATAGAAAAACAGATGATACTTTTAATCATTTTGTATTAATACATCAAATGTCAACTTTTTTTTTTGGTTGCAAGTAATACCTGGAGTTAATAGCTTTGTATTATCTGAATTGTTCTATTTACAATGTCCTTGCATTGAATTTTTCTTTCGCTCCTTTGAAGTATTTGCAAAAATAAAATTTTAGCAATATGTAAATGTAAAGAGAATCAAATTAGGAGAAACACAGGGTGGTCAAATTAGGAGAAACATAGGGTGGAAACTAACTTACTTCCTATTGTTCAAAATGAATGAAAATTCTTTACGGATGTTGTTCTCAGTCTCCATAATAATGTCATTGTATAACTGATAGAGAGTGCAGCATTGTCCTAGTGAGATGGATGTTAGAAGGATGTCATTCTCAATAGGCCACCATTCTATCTCAACCATTATCCAAAAATTTTGGAATTGGAACTTCATCATACCCCCGGGGGATTCACTCTTCATGAAAGGGGGACGTCACCTGCGTGCATGAACTTCAAGAAAACCCCCTATTTAAGATCCATGTAGGATGATAAAACACCCCTATTTAAGCTTATAAGATACCACCAAAATTCTATTATGTCCCCCCTTTCCTTAAATCTGCGTTCTTTCTCAAGCATTTAGATCGCACAATAAGAAAATTTAGATTACTTTCCCTATGACTATTTAAAACCATACACAAAACCAAACTTGTTTGGACTAGTTATCCAAGGTAGCCTATACTATGTCCCCCCCCTCTTAAATATGGCATGGCCCCCCTAACTTAAATTCAATATTGGGAAAAAATAAAAGGCCCCCCACCCCTAATGTATAAGCTTATGCCTCATTAAAAAAAACCCCCCTATTGTACACTCACGTGATATCATAAGTTTCCTCTTGTGAATCCCCCGGGATCATACCCTTTTGCTATGAAAGTCAACATTGTGTTACAAACTTTAACTAGATAATCCTGAAAAAGTTCTACAAAAACTGTAAGTGGCATAAAAATGTTGATTTTAATTATCCTGGTAGCAATATTTGGTTTTAGGGAATGTTGTACTTTTAAAAATAGTTTGGCTCTGTAGGATTCTGTGATGCTACCATTAGGGACTGGCCAATCAATTTTATTCCATGCCAGGAGATCTTGCTTTTTTAATAAATCGTGTGAGTGAGCATTGTCCATCAATTGATAAAAGTGATTATAAAAATATATACGCGATTCAGCCAGCATTGTTGATTTTTGACCTCTGTAGTGTAGCTCCCCAATAGCACCATGTAAAGCATCAAAGAATCCCAGTATGCACTCTAGTGGTTGCCACTCTTCGTATGATGAGGGATCTATATCTGAACTAAAACAAAGAGATTGTCTATCATGGGAAGAAACATATATTTCATTTCAAGTATTTCATTACACAAATACATTTACAATTGGGTCTATGGTGTGGAAGATAAGTAGGATGATCTCATAATACAAGTTCTTGGTGCATGTAGACATGTTGTATTTGAACCTCTTTGATGCATCTTGTGCCTTCCTTTTTACTGTAAAATCTTTCACTTTGCACTTCCAAGAAGCCAAAAAAGTATTAGTTGATTGTTGCTTTCTCCGCTTGTTGGGTTGCATTAGAACCCAATCTCCTTTTGCCACTGCTATCCTTTTCCAGCTACTGTCAACATTCACAGTATTGGAAACTTCTACACATGAGATTAGTGAGGTAGGTCTTCGCGGCAAAGAGATACTTTCTACATCCACATCTTCACCATAAGTAGAGCGACAGGCCACTTCCTAGTGGCATGACCAAAGTTTTTGGTTGCCATCTGAAATCCTCACTCTAATACCTACGAAGTCAAACGAACACACACTAAAATAGTAAGACATTAACAAAAATGAATGAAACTCAGAACAAGCGAATAAACGGTGAAAGGAGCTTATTGTCTTGAAAGTTTAAGAGCATCACAACAATAGTGATGCAATGAGGAATGCTTGTCGAAGAGAGAATGGAATGGCTCGTCGTGGTGAAAGTAGAGGAATGGCGTCGGAGAACAAGAGAATGGTTGTTTTGGGTCACCACGTGAGGGGTGTGATTTTTTGGTGAGCTTTTTGTCATGAGCTTTTTTTCAATTTTCATTAATATTGCGAGCTTTTCATTCACCTAAGAGAGAGAGAGGGGGCGGGGGGGTTCATGGAGTGGGGTGGGTTGAAAGTTTGGGTTATGGTTGCAGTTAAGAGGAGAGAGGGGGGGGAGGGGAGATAAAGGAAAGGGGGAGGGATGGGTGCATGGGTAAGGTGGCATGGAGAAGGGAGGGGAGGGGAGTTGGAACATATATTCATTATCATAGTGGAGAACGTAGAGGGGGAACTTATAAGGTATGCAAAGAGGAGTGCAAGGAGGAGAGAGAGGATGAGGAATGTGAAAGTTATGTTCATCTACTAAATGCAAAGGGGAAGTGAGAGCATGTGGGAAATTTGTTCATTTTAAAAGTGTATAATTTGACAAGTTTGACCTCATATTTGGATTTCTCGTCGAATTCCGGTCATTTTGAGTACCAACATGACCATATTCCGATAAAACGCTAGACTCAAAATAGGCCCAAAACAGGCCAAAATGACAAAAAACACCATTTTTTCAAGTTTTATCGGAATATGGTCATGTTGGTACTCAAAATGACCGGAATTCGACGAGGAATCCAAATATGAGGTCAAAAGTTTCAAATTATACACTTTTAAAATGAATATATCTCCCATAGTTCCTCCCTTCTACTTTGAATATGGACATATCTTCCATAATTTTTTGTCTCCTAATGCCACTCACATCCGCCCCCCCTTGTGCATAGTATACACTCTTCCACCCCTCCCACATGCTATGAAAATGAACATATCCTATATCCTCTCCCCCTCTTTCTAACCTCCCCATCTTTCTTATAACAAAAACACATATGGATTTCTAAAAAAAGCTCACAAAAAAAAAGAAAATGGTAAAAAAGCTCACATTAAAAAGCTCGCCAAAAGATTTTCCCCGCACGTGAGAAGGTTTCAAAATGGAGCTCTGTTTTGATTGGGTCCACATCTCTTGATACGACAGGCGAACTGTAAAGAAATTAAAAAAAAATCTTCTCATTAATGCCACACGCTTGTAACAACATAAAGTACTATTTTCTTTTTCATATTTTTTTCTTTTTTTGTAAAATTTCTACGTTGCGTTGGCCTTCTTCTCATTGGTTGAGAGACATTTTTTTGAACCCTTAAAGGCCCCAAAATGAGCTCCCTTTTTTCCTAATGTCTTTTTTAGTTGTGACTTTCTCAAGTGTATCATTTATTATTTTGTTTCTCCTTCTTTATTTTCACTTAATTTCCTCATTTCTTTTAAACTCTTAATGCAAATGAATTTTTTTCCTTGGTGCTTTGAAACCTTCAATTTTTTTCTACTATAGATTAGCTTTAATTTGATTATGGTTATTTAACCTTTTTGTTTCATTTTATAACCTTATTTGATTTACTTATGAATTTAATCAAGGATGTGGAACACCTCCTTGATTAGTTCTGTCAAAAAATGAGATGGTCTTTGAAGGGTGTGGACTACCCCAAAAGTTTTCTTTAAATGTCACTATTAGTTGTGGACTACCCCCAATACCAATTAAATTGGCACACACACTTAAATGCAAAACTATTCCATTTGGCACATTTTTCTTGGTGTAATTTTTGCTCAATCAGATGCCAACTTCTAAAGGCATTTAGAAATGAATTGTTTCATTACTCTTCTCTCTAAGAGAAAGATGCTTCTATAAGCTATAATCTATCATTACATAAGACATAAGGAAATCTTAAGAAATTCAAGCTCTAGAATACTATAAAGAGTATAATCAACCTTAAAAATTTGGAATTATGTGAACGTGTAATTCAAGCATAAGTTTTGAGTGCATTGGTTTAAAAGAGGCATACGATCATAAAAGGGAATTGGCCGGAGGCAGGAGGAATCACTCATACAAAAAGGTGCTAAGCAATTGTTGAGGTTTTACCTCGAGACCAAACTCATATGGATCGTAGTAAGAGAAAGGGAAGCTTTATTTTTTTGAAAGATTTGTGACATATCACTATGTGTAGAACTACATAGTGAAGGCGTAACTGTCTAATAGATTACATTTTTGGCAAAGAATGCATACCTATTTCTATTCGTTGCCGCAACTTTGCAAATTCAAATTCGGATGCAATAGTACATTGCATAATACAGATTACTGAACTTCACATTTTCTGTGCTGCTTGTCGAGATATCACTCGAAATTTCATGGAATGAGGTATTCATTCAGCGGCACAGAGGAGACGTAGCTGACGGAAGAATGGCACCGGGCAGGGCAGAACCCAGAGTGAGATAGCGGACGGGGTGTTTTTTTCAGTCTGACGTTCGAACTTCAAATATTTCCTTTAACGGGAGCAATAAGGAGTAGGAAAGGCAAACGGGGAGGACGGGTCGGGACTCGGAACGTGTCGAAGAATCAACACACGAGGACTTGCTGGAGGGAATAAGACAAGAAGAAGCAATTTACAGAGCCAATGCGTGCAATCAGGACAAGGAGCTAGAGACAAAAGGCAACAGCAGTTGGGTTAGAAAAGACTTGCGTATTCAGGGGAAGGAGAAGGCAATACTCAGAAGATGGAACTCAGACTACACATTAGTTCACCTGGCGACAGTTGCGCCGGATTTGACCTTGTGAACCAGTGAGTACACCAGTACTGGAGAGCTTGACGAGGGCAGAGGAGAAAGCTCCAAAAAAGGACGCGGGGTTACGAGCGAATTCCTGCAAAATGGGTGCGGTTTGAGGGTTTCTGGCCACTTCGGAGTCCACAGTGAACAGGCCTCTTCCTGAGAGCGAGTAACTGAAGTACTGAGTGTCGAAGACGAGCGAGGTGAGATCGTTGGGAAGGACTGCGGAGGAGCTGAATCGCGGAGGGCAGCGCAGTCGCAAAATGTTGTAGTAGAAGAAGCCGAGGCTGCGGTCTCGTGCAGGGTAAAGTCTGTTGGTGACGCTAGCGCAGTGGCCTACACCGAGCGTATGAGCACCTGTAACAGCAAACGGAAAAATGAAAGACGGTGAGCGAAATGGCAACTAATATAGATTTTCTCGGCTGTGAGGATACATGGAGCTAGTGAGCTAAATCGCCACTGGGGGAGAGCTTGCTTGGGACTCATTTGCAACAGGAATCGTCAATGATGCATCAGAAAGTGGAGAGATCGAGAGGGACGCATTTGCAAAATCGCAGCTAGAATGCGATTAAATCGAGCGTCGAGGATTCATGGAGCACACGTCGTATCTCGTGGGAAAGATGGCAGGCTCATTCTCTTCTCTGATCAAACGAATACTCTCTTGGAGGGGGAAAAACGCAAGAGCGAAATCACGGCCGGTGAAGTTTGCTGCGGACGCATTTGGCAACAGGAATCGTTCACGATGCAATTGCATATTGGCCGGGAAACGGGAGAAATGGAAAGGATGAGAGCGGTAAGATCGAAGGAAGAGCACGGACCGAGCATGGCGACGCTCTCCGGGAGGGACATGCCTTTGGAGGAGAAGACCTGGAGGAAGCCATCGAAGCTGATGTCGGCGGGGGGGAGTTGAGCCGAAGCGCGGGAGCTGCTGGCGGAGGTAGAATCGCGACGGCCGAGAGGCAAACGGATGAGAGGACCGCCGGCGAGGTTGACGGCCTGGCTTGCTGCGAGGGCGATGATATCTGCGCACGAAACAGTTGCAGGACAAGATGACTCTACAGCTGCCTTCATGAGGTCGATGAAATCCAGCCTTCGAATGCCCAGATTGGAAGGCGACTCAAGCTCCGAAACTATCCCTCCTTGCGTCTTCAACAGAATCGAAGCATCGCAGCCCTGCACACACCATCGCCCAACACCCCTCACGTTAGCTTCCGCCCTTCCTTCTCCACCACCAACACTTCTATCGCCACCTCCTCTTCTCGCCCCTCCTTCCTCCTCCACCCAGCCTCCTCCTCGCCCCTCCCTGCCTCCCTCCGTCCTCCTCCTCGCTTGCACCATTCGCTGTTGGCCGCAGTTCACACACACCACCATCCTCCCAATGCACCGTACCCTGCTTCACAGATTTGCGAACCGTTCACGTCAGCATCTTCCACCTCATGCACCATCCACGATAGCCTTCCCCACATGCTGCCGCACATCGCATCCCTCTTCGCCACCTTCCCAGATCTACAGTACCCAGCAGATTGACAGAGGTTTGTGCACAATTCAAGCGAGCATCTTGTCTCAACCCAGCCATGTTCCATCACAAATAACTAGCTCAGAATCACCGCGCAGACCACCACCGTAGCCCAGTCGGATTTCTATACATGTAGGGTACCCTACGCTACCTTCCAATACCGACAGGAGATTGGCGCACAATGCAAGCACACATCTTGTCTCACACAGGCCAAGCTCCACACACACTAAACTATCCCAGAACACCAGCCCAAACAGTCCCATACACGGACATTGCAACACAACTGGCTCAGACAAGCACCGCGCTGTCGACGATCGCCTGGCCAAATTCACGTTGTGTGCACAGTGCACACAACCCAGCAAAGCCCAGAGACTACACACATAGCAAGCAACACACAACTGATTGACACAAGCACCGGCCTCTTAACGAGAGCCCCGCCAAATGCACGTTGTAGGTAGCCAACCAACCAACTAGCTCCCTCAAATCTAGAATGTTTCTGTTCACATCGCAACAGAACTGCCTCACACAAGCACCGGCCACCCAAATGCACCTTACCCAACCGACTAGCTGCCTTAAATCTAGAATGTTCTTGTGACGATAGTAGAGAATTTAACAGACCTGAACTTGACAGTCGTGAAAGAGCAGCCGGAGCAGTGCAGCGGGTGAAGTGGGATCTCGGACCAAGTTGGCAGTGAAGACACTTCGTACAATGCCCGCGACACTAGGGCAGGAGTTGGCATAGAAGTTGTAACTGAGTTGGGCTACGGAAGGCTGAACCATAGCCATTGCCAGTGCCAACAGCAGCACAAACACATGCCGCTGGCTAGAACCCATTTCTGAAGCTCTACACGAGAGAGATGAAGATGAAGAGGTAAGTATCAAGAGATCAAAGAACCTCTTCCCGACTACTACAAATTATGGAGACGATGCATCTAATGGTCAGGACAATCCACAGTTTGCAGTTTATTATTCTCTTATCTACTTGCAATTCTTTGCTGCCAGTTGGAAAAATTGACAAACAATTCGCAGCTGTCCGAGAAGGAATAACTCCACCTACCAATTCTTATAATTGAGATGAAGCTTTTATATCGGTTCAGGCCGTCTACCAATGTCTGACAGTCATAAATTGGAGCTTAACTTTCCAAAAACAGTCAAAACTCATGCTGTTGGAAATTTAACTGCCTTGCAGGATGCCTTAGATGCATCAACAGATTCGAACTCGTCATTTTCCCACCGTTTGTGATTTCACAATTGTGACCTCAGCTCACTCGAAGCTCTTGTATGGCTATGTACTAGGTAGTCTACACTCGGGTTAGGTGAGAGTTAGTGCACGCTGGCAAGAAATGCACAGTCGGTGCTATGGGTTGATTTGGTTCACATGTTGTAAAAGCCCAAATAGCTTGAAGCCGTTATTACGTGCTTGAGTACTGCACACGGGCAAGAAATGCCAAGTTGGTGCTTTATAGGTTGATTTGGTTCACATGTTGTAATAGCCCAATAGCTTGAAGCATTTATTAGATGACTGAGTACTCTCAAGGGAGATGGTGTTCACGAAAAATCGAGGTTTAATGTCATGTGAATTGTTAGATTTTAGAAAAAACCTTGAAATTTTGGGAGAGAAGGTTTTGGAATTTGTAAATTTTAAGGCCATTTTAGGTATATTTGATGAAAAACTTGCAAAAATCTTGAAAAAACCTTGTAAATTTAAAAATTTTAAGGTTCTTGTATTGGTACCCAAAAACGTTATTGGTGAACACTCCAAGTCTAAGTCTCTACGTGTGAGAACTTGCCATCTTTCATTGGCTTACCTATCAAACTTTGTACCTCTATGGGAGCATTGAAATAGAGCACTAGTGCTTAAAATGACATTCTTTAAAATTGAGTTGTGAATTTTGAAACGAGAGATGCTTCACCTTTGCCTCAATTTTTGTGCAAGTCTCGAAATCTAGCCACCAGTGCTCCACTTCAGGTTTCATGTGCATTGAGCCTAAGCAATCGCTTTCGCACTTAACATTGATTCATGATGAGTATCTACTAGCAATGAGAATTATGGCAATGTACAAAACCCTGCATTCTAATCCATGAACAAAATTCATTTTTTTAAAAACCTTAAAAATGGGATTCAAAACTTTGTAACCATGAATGGAGGCTTAAAACTATTATCATTAAATTATAAAGTTTAAAACATTTCTACTGTCAAAACTAAAGATTTGAATAATTAAATTAAGAAAGAAATCCCTATAAGACCTCAACACGATGCTTCTAAGGTTCAGATTTCAGCATTGGAATGCTCAAGCTAGCATGGCACGAATGGGTTCCCATGAAGGCTTTACCATGACATTTATAAGGCTTGACAAGGATGGAAGATGAAAGTATTTGAGGCAATCCTAGTGCTTGGGCATTGTAATGCTCTACCAGCACATCTTCAAACCATGTTGTTGCATTGGCAATGCAACCCTAAGAAAAAAGAACCCATATCATTACAATAAGCGTGGGGCATGGTAATTTAGCTGCCAATGGGCTTGGAATAGTTGTGCTAGTATGCATGGGGAAGCACCCTTAGGAGGCTTTACTTTGAAAACTTGAGCATCTTCTCTAACATCTAAGAAAATGGCCAATGGCTATTGTTCTTGTCTTTAAATAATGAACAACATTCATGAAAGACCTAGGTCTAATGTAATGTGAATGCCTTTTTAGTCCAAAAGTTTTTTTAAAAATATTTTTAAAAATTATACTTATGACATAAAAAGTTTAATTAGTACCTATATATGTCAAAATTGTTATTTTTCTTTGTTTCTTGGGGATATAGAGCTTTCTGAATTTTACTTATAGATTTAAGAGGTTTGTATATGTGTATGCAAGAGTAGATGTGTGTGTGTGTGTGTGTGTGTGAGAGAGAGAGAGAGAGAGAGAGAGAGAGAGTATATATATATATATATATCTACACACACACACACACACACACACACACACACACACACACATTACATTAGACTTAGGTCTTTCATGAATGTTGTTCATGATTAAAGATAAGAACAATAGCCATTGGCCATTTTCTTTGATTGAAACCAGCTCTTAGTGCTACCTTTCCTTTTCTCTTAGTACTTTATATTCCATTAAAAGAGAATTGTTAGAATCTAGTTTGATAATTGAAAATTGAAGCCTAGAGTAGAGTTCTAGTCAAGAATGAAGACTCAAGAAGGAGCAAGATTAAATAATCTGAGAGCAAGTGAAGGTCCCTAGCTATTGGCTATTGAGCATAAATCTGAAGATTTTGACCAAGCAATGCTTTCTTATATGCAGTCCCCACTGATGAACCCACCAACTAGCTCCATGGTTCTTGTGGACAAAGACGACTAGTACTTTGTGGGGTTCTAGGAGGTGGGATGGGCACTCCTTGGCAACCAAAAAAGTCGATTGTGATCCTCCTATGCTAGCTAGATTGGGTCACCAACCATGGAGACTCACATAGAAACATGTGGACTAGTAGAAGACAACTTATTACTTAAGTCTTCCACATCTGGCTATCGATGACTTCTCCTCATCTAGAGGTGAAAACCTTGTCCATGAAGGCTGGCTTAGTATGGTCATGAATGACAGCTCAATAGTCGAGAGAATATGAAAGCATACATGCTCATATTTTGAAATATCTTCTACAATGGTCCTCATTTGGCCTACACTAACCCTACACCTAACATCTAAGAAAATGGCCAATGGCTATTGTTCTTGTCTTTAAATAATGAACAACATTCATGAAAGACCTAGGTCTAATGTAATGTGAATGCCTTTTTAGTCCAAAAGTTTTTTTAAAATTGCACTTATGACATAATAAGTTTAATTAGTACCTATATATGTCAAAATTGTTATTTTTCTTTGTTTCTTGGGGATATAGAGCTTTTTGAATTTTACTTATAGATTTAAGAGGTTTGTATATGTGTATGCAAGAGTAGATGAGAGAGAGAGAGAGAGAGAGAGAGAGAGAGAGAGAATATAGACACACGCATGCACGCGCATGCGTGCACACACACACACACACACACACATTACATTAGACTCAGGTCTTTCATGCATGTTGTTCGAGACAAGAACAATAGCCATTGGCCATTTTCTTTGATTGAAACCAGCTCTTAGTGCTACCTTTCCTTTTCTCTGAGTACTTTATATTCCATTAAAAGAGGAATTGCTAGAATCTAGTTTGATAATTAAAAAATCGAAGCCTAGAGTAGAGTTCTGGTCAAGAATGAAGACTCAAGAAGGAGCAAGATTAAATAATATGAGAGCAAGTGAAGGTCCCTATCTATTGGCTATTGACCATAAATCTGAAGATTCTGACCAAGCAATGCTTTCTTATATGCAGTCCCCACTGATGAACCCATCAATGAGCTCCATGATTCTTGTGGACAAAGATGTCTAGTACTTTGTGGGGTTCTAGGAGGTGGGATGGGCACTCCTTGGGAGCTAAAAAAGTAGATTGTGATCCTCCTATGCTAGCTAAATTGGGTCACCAACCACGGAGACTCACATAGAAACATGCGGACTAGTAGGAGACAACTTATTACTTAAGTCTTCCACATCTTGCTATCGATGACTTCTCCTCATCTAGAGGTGAAAACCTTGTCCATGGAGATTGGCTTAGTATGGTCATGAATGATGGCTCAATAGTCGAGAGAATATGAAAGCATACATGCTCATATTTTGAAATATCTTCTGCAATCATTCTCATTTGGCCTACACTAACCCTACACCAAGTTCGTATGTGTATCTATGCAACATCATTCTTATGTTCATATATACAAAAGGCATCCAGATTCCATCTTGCTCATTCTATCCATCTATCATGCTACATGCACCTCTTTTATTTAGCTCATGTCCTCCACCCATCTTCTTGATCATGAACTAATATTATTGCTCTTTTTACTAGAATGAGTCCTTATAATCTCTAATAAATGTGCCATCGTGGGTTGCATTCATGGCTAGTTTAATCAAAACATGTGTCTATTACTCTAAAAGAGATGGGAAAAATGGTTAGCTACTTAGGCATTTTGAGGCCCCAATGATTTTGGCATGTTGGAACAAATTATGTGCGCTTAGACAACTTAAAATCTTATGTGCTTTAACTCAACTTTAAATCAAAATCCCATTAATTAGGATTCCCCCTTGAAAACTTAATCAATTAGGCTAAGTTATAAGGGCCTCCAAACCATTAAGCCTAACCTAATTGGCCCCTTCTTCTCTATTTGATTGCTCCCTCCACTTTCTTGCTCTCCTTGCTAGCCTTCCAAAGCAACCTGTCCTTGCTGCCTGCTACGCATCACCACCTCTTCTTCTCCACCCCCTTTCTTCTCTGCATGGCTGCCCCCTCCCCTTCTTGCTCTCGACCCACTTGGTTACCTGTGCCTACTCCTTGCACCTCTCTACCAAACCTAGGGCCTTGCAAACACACCACCTTTCCTCCTTGCACTTGCATTCCCTTCCTTGATAGTTCATGTTAGGTTAATTTCTTTGAGTTGGATTAGATGTTAGTGTAGGTTAGTTAGGTTGGTTAGGCTATTGTGTTATGCTTATAAGCCCTACCTTAACAAATGTCATTACTGTTAAGGTTCAACTTGTATATCTAATTAGTTTTCTAGCATGTGATTTTTATACGCATTAAAAAAAAATGCTTGCTTTGAAATCATGGTCATCAAACTTTTAAATCTAAATTTAAAGATTTTAGAAGTGAGATGAGCTATTATCTATGTGAGCTAGAATAGTATTGAGGCTTTTTTTATGATTTGGGACTCTTGAAATTTTTTGTTTCAAACATCGGAGAGGAGAAGAAATCCTTCCTCAAGAAATGCTCATGAATGCCCCAAAAGTGCTCAACAATGCTATTGCAGTTAGGGCTTTTAGGAAATTTCCCACCCATTGCTAACTAGTTATCACCTTTTACTCTAAGAGAGCATTCCCACAATGTCCCACAATTGTAGATTCGCTATAAATTATAGTTTTCAATATTTGTGCCATAGTTTTAGGAGCTTGCGTTATCATCGGGAAAATTGAAGAGAATCATTGCAGCTAAACAACTTTTGTCAGAAAATTCATAGAGCAGGAAAATTTCTTTGTTCTCACACTATTTCCGAGCTTCCAGGATGAAAACTCTCACACCTTGAGCTGGACATCACAGAACTTTAAAAAGGTCGAACTGCTTCTGTTGATAGAGGCAAGTATAGCCCCTTCTTCTGAGGAGGGGCATCACTAGGGAAGCAGCTTCGTTGATTGTATTAAATGGGCTATAGCCAATGAAGTCTTGCCTAGCCTAATGACACCTCATGTAAGAGCCTTCAATGCTAGCCACCACCCTATGTGCATAGCCAAAGAACCCTCTTTTCTCTGCAAAGCTTCCAAAATCCACCCTTATCGTGTGAGTGTGATATCCATTCTCAAATCCATGAAGTTTGAGAACATGTGTGGTCGTCCCCTAAGAGAAGGTTCCCACGTATAGAGATCCTGGCAAATTTGCCAAGCCCCTAGCATATTGGGGTGAGGTAGAGCATGGTGATTGCTCATAATTGCAAGCAATAGGTAGTCTCTCAGGCTCACCCTAACCTCCGCCTCTCTCCCCTGCTCAACCCACCCATCCTTCCCCTCTCTTAGCCCACTGGGAATTTTCTATACAAAGAGGAATTTATTGGAGCCTTGAGAATTTTGGCCTTCGAATTAAGCTCTACATGCTACTATCGCTGAGAACCACTGCTATATTTGAATGTAGATTTGTACATGGCTAATGGCTCCTCTAACTTATAAAATTCCTATCTTCTACTCTACTAACAATCTACATGCTACTATCATTGAGAACCATTGCTATATTTGAATGTAGATTTGTAAATGGCTAATTGTATATACGTACATGGCTAATTGCTCCTCTAATTTATAAAATTCCTATCTTCTACTCTACTAACAATCTTCAACCGAATCAACTCCAATAGATTCCTATTTTTCTCTTCAAAATTCGCACACAGCTGTGCCTCCCTCCCTAAGCTTCACCTCTCCTAATTCAGACATCCTATTAACCATTTAATTAACACAAAATTAACCTAAGCTAATGGCCTTAAATTCACCTAAGCTAATGGCCCTAAATTCACCTAAGCTAATGGCATTAAATTAATCTAACCTCATTTAACCTAACCTAATCACAGTCCGCTCAGCCTCCCTCGTTTCATAGTGCGCTCAGCAGCCTCCCGCTCCAGTAGGCTCCGTTCTTCCTGATGCAGTGATAGCTTCCCCTCCGCCTTGGCTTCACAAAGATCACTCGTGAGCCCCCTTCTGCACATCAGCGCCAAGATCACCCGCGCCTGCACCTCCAATATCACCCGTGAGCACTCCACCCCCTTCTGCTCCCTCACGAGTCACATGTCTCTCAGTAACAGCAGTGAAGCTTCCTCCAGAGGCTCCGAATGCAACTCCATTGGAAGCTCCACCTAGAGCCCGCATCCCCTTCGTCTGCCCCCCCACTTCTCCCACGGGAAGATCTGCATGCCCGCAAGCTCACTCTCTCCGCCCTGCCTCACTCAGCGTCTCCCCTCCAGCGTGGAGCCCCAATTCTCTCCGTCCCCTCAAATCTCTCTCCCCTTCCCGCCCTCATATACTTACCTAGGGCGGTCCTGTGAACTTTCTCGATTTCGAGCTTTCTAGATATTCAGCAAGTCGCTTAATCGCGCGTCACATTAAAATTTTTGCTGTAACGTTATGTTAATCGCTCTCTTCACTCGCTTCTAATTACTCGTCGTGGGCATCTATGATCTGTGATCTATCTATCGAGCAGGGGCTGTAACCTTGAGCTATCGTCTGAGCTTTCGCTCTACAGTGAGTCGAGAGCGACTGTACAGCGAGCCCTTTAGGAGCTAGGTGTCGTGACTCGTGACTCGTGGCCCTTGGAGACTTGGTGGTTGAGTCATTAAAATCACTCTTGCTGGGTTCATCGCTGACGGTATTAGTAGATCATCATCGTCCCTTGCTGTGTAGACCTGCATGCGTCCAGAATCTCCGATAACCACCTCGGACAGGAGTACACTGTACAAGGTGGAAGTTCAAATTTCAGACTCAGTTCAGTTGAAGCAATAGCAGCAGACAGCCTTTGTTGCTATTGGAAGTTATCTCCGCTGGGAATTGCGAGCTACTCCCACCCTAGTCGCATCTGGCAACGAATTCGCCGTTGTCTGCACGACAGTCCGTCTCCATCCAAGGGATGATCCGTTGCCTCCTCGACCGTCCTTTATCTCCATCCAAGTAATTATCCGTTTGCCAGCTACTTGTGGTCGTTCATGAAGGGCCGATATTAAACCTTCTCAACTACTTATCACAAGAGATCGATCGGACTAAAGGCTCCCTTCATCGCCCCGGGGCCTGGATGATCAAATTGGTGATGGTGTCGCTGCATGTACGTCTTTTTATGCCCACCTCAAGATTCTTCAACCTTAATTACAGTCTCAAATTCAGAAATGCATAACTCTCAATTGAGTCACAAATGATTGGCATGAAGAGAAACCATACCTTGAAGCTTCCATGATCGACCAACGATTTGGCGGATGAATTTTCAAGTGCAGCGCTCGGTGTACGTTAAAGTAGTGAATGGCAAATTTTGGAATTAAACCGTCAAATTTGAAAATAGAACCTCAAATTTCAAGGCATTTTAATTATATTTTTGCTTAAAATGTGCAAAATTTCAATAAAATTCTTTGACATTTTCAGTAGGAAGGTTTTTGTATAGGTTAAAGAAAATGTTTTTTGTGAAGTTGTATACACATGGATAATGTCTACATACGGAATTTCCTCCAATCTCATGTTCTAAAGAACGTGCTACAAAGCTCGATCAAAATCATCACCTCAAGTAAGAAAATGATATGTTTTCATGTGTTGATTCGGCTTGAGGATGGATAATATCTCCTAAAAGAGCTCCACCTCAAGAACTTGGGGTTTGCTTGAATCTTACATTTAGTTTCTATGTTCGAGATGATGATACAAATATTCTTTCCCTTTGACTTGTTGCAAAAAGTATGAAATGAATCATCAAAGAGCAATTCAGGAGTGCTGTGGATTGGACATGCTAAGACATGTTTAAGGAGGCCCAATGCCTTTATTTATTGATAAGGGCTTGAAGTGAATATATCCTTGGCAAGCTAATAAAGTCCCCTCAAGGTGGGGTTGTTGAGGCCCCATATCATGTGCCCTCAATAATAACATTGTTTGTGTTGGAACACTGAAAGGAAAGAGTAGAGTGGACACAAAATCAGAATGCTTGCATATAGAATGAAGAAGAAAGAGGTCCTTAAGTAGGCACCTCATACAAGGTCACTGACATCACTGATGACCTCAAAGCTCCTCAATCATCTCCTCAATCTGCTCCTAGATTCACTCAATCATCCTATGTGGCTTTTCCACCACCTAACTGTGCTTGTGGGCACCTAACTGTGCCTCTAGCACTCACACATAGAAACATAAGGTGTGCCTGAGGCATACACCTTGAGATATTCCAACAAACCCCCCCTCAAGGAAATGCCTCAGGCTATGTCAAGGATACATCTAGTCTCATAGTTTCTCATGCCATCTCATGGTGGTCAAGGATAAATCTATGGCTAGGTTCTCATGCTAGCAAGGGTTCCCTTGGGTGTAAGGTAAACAGAAAGGGATACAAACAGACCTTCCAATGGTTATCTCCCCTACATGTACATGCACACAATGTCTGTAGGAGGTACCATGGAACAAAACATACACATGGCCTACATCATAAGGTGACCAGAGGTGTTTACAAAACACACAACACACAACAGTTTATTTTCATTCATTTTGGAGGACTATCCAGGTTGAGTACCTTGACATAAAAAGAGAGATCTGGAGCATACATAGAGATGAGTTAAAATGCATAATCTTCAAAGGATGCCTCATCTTGTGGAGGCTCATTCACTGTAAGTAGATTTGCATTTTTTGTCTTTGCTTTGTCTCTGCAAAACTTCTCACTATGGTTGTTTTTGCCACAGTGCTTGCATGGATTTACTTTGAAGCAGTCCTTTGAAAGGTGATTTGTCTTTCCACAGTGATTGCAAGGAGAATACTTGCCCTTCTGGAATTTCATAACATAAGTAGTGTCATTGCCTTTCCTTAACTCCATATGTCTTTCTTCTTCTTGGAGAGCTGAGATAATGCCTTCAAGGTTTGGATTGGGAAGATTCTTCAAAGTGCTTACAATGTGATCAAAACTTTCAGGCATACTCTTAAGTAGTACTGCCATAGCATCATCAGGGGTGATAGGTGATAGGAGAGTTGATAGAAGCTAACTAAGTCATAAGACTCCGCATATAGTTGACATGAGCAGCTAAAGTAGTATCACTTGCCATCTTTAATTCAAAGAAAGAGATTTTAAGTGATAGTTTAGATATGTGAGAGCTTGCATCAAAAATCAAATCTAGCTTCTGCCATGCTTCCGATGGAGACTCCAAGTCAGAGATATGATGTATGTAATCATCACCCAAAGCTAAAGCAATTATACCATATGCTTTTTCTTCTCTTGCTGGATCTCTTGCCGGTCGTGTCGGAGTTGAAGATTGTCCAGCATTGGAGGCCGTAGAAGAAGCGGTAGGAGTAGGTTTGACAAGTCCCCATAAGTTCTCCCGCATCAATGCAAATTTCACCTTCATTTGCCAAGTATGGAAGCCCTTTCCATTGAACTTCTCAAGATTATATAAGGTAGCCATGACAGGGTCTAACCCAGATATTGGGTAGTGTCTATCTCTCTTACAAGGCAAATATAACTGAAATACTTCCAAAGTATGAGCACTTGATGTAGCAAATAGTAGTGACTAGATTTCAAACAATGATGCTTCCTTTTACATGCTTCATAGAAGTGGATGAAATAAACACTTTCCAATCACAACCAGGTCTAGCAAGTTAAAACAAAACTGAAGCAACACTTGTAGTGAAGTTATTGAAAACTTCAAAAGACCAGAAATGCTAGAGTAGCATTTTATGTAGCATCATTTTCAAAAGCATGTCAAAACTGTCAAAACTAGAGAGCTGAACTTGGAGGGCTTGTAGCTCACTCTTCAAAGCAAAGAAAAGAGGGCTTTCTAAAGCAAAAGAAAGCTCATATACCAGAGAGGGTCCAACACAGAGGTTGGACGAAATGGTGCGTACTTTTGCCCGGGAGAGTTGCTACAGTCTGAAACTGAGTTTTGATGATTTCTCCCTCGTTACTGAACCAAATGACTTGAAAAATGGCTCAAAATCTTCGTCTTGAGGTCGCCCATCTACTCCTAAGAGGGCTCAGGCAATGGCGGAGCAGGCAGGGAGTATTGAGCAACAGAAGAAATTCGCTTTTTGGAGAATGGCAGCCACCACAGACGTTTTTTCTTCAATTGCTTGTAGGTGGAAGTTTGTCCATACTAGAGGAGTTTCCAGCTCAGAGGGTTTGGGCAATGGTCGTTTGTAGGCGGAGAACCAAGCTCTCTAAGATTTTGGGAAGAAGGAGGAAGATGGGGAAGAAGAAGATGAAGAAGAAGATGATGATGTGGTAGAAATGGGCTCAAGGGGGATCAAATGGCTCTGATACCATGTTGGAACACTGAAAGGAAAGAGTAGAGTGGACACAAAATCAGAATGCTTACATATAGAATGAAGAAGAAAGAGGTCCTTAAGTAGGCACCTCATACAAGGTCACTGACATCACTGATGACCTCAAAGCTCCTCAATCATCTCCTCAATCTGCTCCTAGATTCACTCAATCATCCTATGTGGCTTTTCCACCACCTAACTGTGCTTGTGGGCACCTAACTGTGCCTCTAGCACTCACACATAGAAACATAAGGTGTGCCTGAGGCATACACCTTGAGATATCCCAACAGTTTGTAGTTTTCTACTATGCTACAATTCAATTCACCATTAATAAAATCTTTTCTTATGAGAATGGTAAGCCATTTGTGGAATTGTTATCTTAAGGAAGAAATGATATTAATGTTTTAGTTATTATACCATATGCTTGCATATATCATGAAACACTACTTGTGCATAACATTAAGAAAGCATGTGTGATTATAAGGATGAATGCTTAATTAAGAAATGGGCTTATGAATTAATCAACAATCTTAATAAGGATTACAAACTAGGGTTGGATTTGTAAGGCATTAGAGCATAAAAGATCTTGTGCCTATGATTGGATTCTATCTCTTTTTTGTAGGGAGATGCACCGCCAAGATTGCATGGGAAGAAGAAAACTTGTTTTCTTCTCCAATAATGCAGGAACGAAGATGGCATGAAGAGTGCATGAAGATGGCATACAAGAATAAAGAGGGCATAAAGAGTGTTACTAAATCAATAACTTCTACAATCTACAAGGACCCAAGTCTCTTGCCCTTTCCTTATCTTCTCCACTTTCTTGACTAGTAGGCTTTCCAAGGGACAAATAAGAAGACCCTCCACTAGAGTTTGAAATGAAAATTCTTGTTTCTTATCATAATTGGGAAAGAGAGTGAGGGAATTAAAAGGTTGAATGGTTCATGCATTTGATGTGGATTTCCCCTTGAAATGAAAATGTCACTGAGTTGAATTTCCACTCTTTAAATTGGCCTTTCCACAAGTACACAACAAGTTGCTAAGAGCCACATGTTCCCACTTGATCAGAGAACTCCTTTTGGAGATGTGGAATATATGTTGTGATACACAATAATAAAGTGATGTACATACATCTTCTTAAAGTGGCTTCTCCACAAGTAGGTGGTCATGCTGAGGCACATGATAGGAAAGCCTATCATGCATGGACCATGTCCACGTTGCCCACTTAATGAGAGACCTCCAGTTGTTGAAAATGTGGACTTATGATGTGATGTTAGTAATCACAACAACACAAAGCAACTATAGACGCGCAAAATAGCGGGCGCATCTATAGGCATTGCTTGAATAGAAAAATTACGGGCACATCTAATAGTGCGTCTAATGGCTCGTCTATTTGCACGTGTATTAACACGTCTATTAGCGCATCTACGTTGAGAAAATATGGGCTTGTCGAACATTGCATTTATCAGCACGTCTATTTGCGTGTCTCTTAGCGCGTTTATTTGCGCATCTACACTGAGAATTAGACGCGTATTTAGATGCTAAACAGAGAATATAGAAAGTGAGATTTTGGTGTACATCACTGCTTTCCAAACATTGCCCATGATTACCAAAGCACATAATTTTAACAAAAACAACAATGCTTTTTTGCAAGCCCACATATACAAGAATTAAGTGAGGTGAGGAGAATGAGACAATATGTAAAATAGTTTTGCCAATATCAATGGTGGGCTACGGTTCAATCTCATCCTCAATGAGATCAACCCTTGCCAAACTATCTACTTCAAAATCCAAACAAGTGTTTAGATCTACAAATAAATTCAACCCACTACTCACCCACTACTACTTGTGCTACTCATGTGCTCATCGAAATCGGCATCACCAATGGTAGGCTCGTTCTCATAGGTAATGGCCTCAATATCTGTATCTCCTATCTCATGATCATCCTCCTCTCTCGTATCACGGTCATCATCACCTCCATGGCCATGATCATCCTCCATACGCTCCATATTAGTAAATGTACTATACATCACTTTGGAATGTGGCATAATAGGTATGACATGCCACCATCTATTATTATCCACCATTGGTTGATAGACAACTTAATTCAAACACAAATACAATCAAGTTATTTTCCTTGCATCGAAGGTATCAAATATTTAAAAGCGAGTATTTTTATATGTGTGCACAGTACCTGTTCACATTGTTGCGGTAGTACTAGTGTGTCCTTCCTACTTTGCCAAAACTTTGTGGAGTCAATAGCTACAAAGCCACTTGCATGGCATTTGATTGTTGCATTAGGGCCTCTTTCCACCATGTCCTTAAACCGCTTTACATCCAAAACATACACAAAGAAGCGTCGAAAGTCAAGCTTAATAATATCTTGGATTATGCCACAATAATCATCCATGGCTCCATTGGCTCCCTCAAAGCTAGCAATGACGCTGCAATCTTGTGTGTTTCTCTTATAATCAATCCGTTGTGTTCGAAAATGCTTGCCCTCACACCATATAGCATTGAACATAGTACACTACACCAAGAAAAAATTAATTAAATAAGCAATCTAAATTATTGACAGCTCCTAACTTATGCATAACATTCTATATACCGACCTTGCTCATGCATTCCCTAGCATACTTCCATTCTTCCATGTGATATGCATCCTCTCGTCTTTCTCTGCTTTCTCCATTTCATCAAGTAGCGAATCCACATGAATATCCTTTGGAAGTGCTCTTAGATACTGAGGGTATGGCACACGAGATCCGTGGTGTGTACAAAAGAGGACCCTTTCTTCTTGTCTTCTTGCCTTTGCATCCTCGTATCTTGTCACCCATCTTTTCATCACATCACTATTAAGCACACAATAGAGGTTGATACTATTATGCAACTCCGTGTCTATTACTTTGTTGCACCCTTTCCCTTGAGGCACAATAGAGGTCATCCTTAGGTCTTCATCATCTCTCCATAGTCATGGGAAAGAGCTATCCACATCAACAAGAAACTCAGAAATATATACAAGTGACTCTTGTACCAACCAACCCTCGGCCATGCTACCTTCGGGTCTTGCATTTTGTCTCATGAAGCCCTTCAAGGTCTTCATGAAGCACTCGAGGAAGAACAACCATCGTGCATGTATAGTACCGCATATAGCAATCTCATCCACCAAATGCACTATAAGATGTAGTTGGCTTGTGAGAATAGAACGTGGAAACAAACCACATCCACTGACATAACTCAAGCATTCTCAAGCGTGGTGGGATCTATTTCCTTTGAGCTCACATACCTAGAAGATGAATAAGTACACCATATTAGCAATATGAACACCTTGCATGGAGCATTGATATGCATCATATTTTGTATCATGTAAAGTACCGCACAAGCTCGCCTATCTTGTAAATACAATCTTTCACGTCCTTCGATGCACTACGAGCAGGTGATTGATCTTGAGGTGGGACCAATATGATAAACGATAAAAGATGGAGTATCTAAACAAAAGCTGGTCTTAGCGCGCAATCTTTATTTCCAGCCAATATAGCACACAATAGTTACAAACCCTTACCGGCTCATGCCAAGTGGTGGAGGAGTCATGGAACCGTCCCAAATTCTCATCCAATCTCCCACAGTGAGTGATTGTGGGAGGACTTCATTCCAAGGGGCAACATATCTAGGATGAACAGGTGGGAGAAATCGATGGTGATTCTCATAGATGACCTTATTCAATGCGTCTACTCGTGAGGCAACAAGCGAAGGACCACAAACAGGACATGCATGGTAACCCGATGTAGTGAGACCTGAACAATAGATGCAATTAAGAGTTAAAGGTGGGTTTAGGGTGCCACATCCTTTGCCTATTCATAATTAGAAGTGCAATGCTTACCTGAACACTCACCATAGCCTGGGAAGTCATGCATCATCCACATTAAGACTGCTTTGCAGTTGAAGTCTCATGACGAGGGAGGCCTGCTCACATCATGCACCTCGATACCTCTCCAAAGTATCTCTAGCTCATCAATCAAAGGCTCCAAATAAACATTAGGATTTTTGACTTTATGTTTCCCTGGAATTAGAAGGGATAGCATAACATGTCCTTTCTTAATAGCCATAGAGGGTGGACGATTATAATTCACCAATATCTCTAGCCATACACTGTAAGAGGTGCTTTTGAGACCAAATGGGTTCACACCGCCCATACCCAATCCAAGTCGCAAGCTCATAGGTTCTTCCTTGAAGCTTGGCCATGTGTCTTCAATATGCTTCCATGCAGGAGAGTCTACGGGAGTTCTCCACTTGCCATCGGTTGATCGATGGGAGAAATGCCATGACATGAGCTCTACAATGGATTTGCACTTGAACATATGTTGGATGTGAGGGATTATGGGAAAATGTCGCACAAACCTTACGAGGCACGTCTAAAGTTTTGAGATCTGCTCTATATCTTGCCTCTCCACAAGTGGGGCACTCTCTTGCATCCTTATGTAGTCCACAAAACAAAATGCAATCGTTGACGCATGCATGGATGCACTTGTAATCTAATCTTCCAAGAGAGGTCACATGTTGCCTTCCCATATCTCTTGAGGTCGGTAATTTATTCTCCCTTGGAAGCATTTTACACAATAGCCTACACGTGAAGACCATAAATGAGGAAAAGCATTCGAGTAATTGACCCACGAACATAATTCACCATGTTTGCAAAATAGACTTTAAAGCTTGCTTGAGTAATGCATTCAAACTTGCATTGCTCCATCCATAGATGGTTTGCAAGTTTAGTAACTCAAGGGAGGCACGTAGAACAGAGAATGTGCACCCCTCAAACAGTGGAGTCGATGTTGCGGTAAAAAGATAATCCTACTCCATGCTATCATCCCTCCCTTCGGATTGATGGACATATAAATTCCACACCATATCATCAAACACCTCCTCCTCCACGGCTTCATGAGGTAATGGCGGAGGGCTACTATCACCATCACTCCATGTATCTGTAACGGTCCCTCCTGAAGATCCCACCTCATATCGTCGATGCTTCGCCTCCTCACGGCGAGCATAGGGCAACATATGCGGGTGTGGCACTGCATCCTGTATCAAATTAAAATAGGATCATAACTCAAACATATGAACACCCATAGGTATCTCAATCAACCTTAACTCTTTAACACTTACCATGTTTACGGTCGCATCCCATTCTCCATACTTTGAGATGTGATTGAGTGTAATCCTACATGCACGATACATGTTTCCTCGACATCGATCACACATACATTTGATTTTTTGCTCCAACCACATTTTGCGATGGTGGATACAGAGGGATTCATCCTCACTAGAGCTACTTGTTGAAGATGAAGACATCCTACAAAGAAACAACCCAAAAATATTTGCTTTTCTTCAAATATTTAATTTTAAAACTCTGTGGCGCATCTAAAACTATGTCTGTCTGTTCTGTGGTGCACATCTATAGGCGCATCTAAAACCGTGTCTGCTTTGTGTATTTAAACACAGAATTACACGCGCTTATAGACGCACTTATAGACACAGTTTTAGACGTGACTATAGACGCGGTTTTCAAATCTACTTTTAGCGCACTTGCTTTGCTTTTCTTCACATGAGTTGGCCAATTCCTTTGAGAGGGAGAAAGCTTCTTGCTTTCAAAGGCTACTAGCCTTCCCTCTTGGAGGTGGTATCCAGATCCATAGTCCGATACTTAAGACGAAGGCACCCACACTTACTTCTAGGCTTACACTTAAGAGGAAGGCACCCACACTTACTTCCAGGCTTACAGGAGAAGAGGGTGAACAAGGAAGAGAAGCAACTTTGAAGAAGGACAAGAAGCTTCCATACCTCTATCCAAGGTAAGTCTCTTTACAGTTGATCTTCTTTGGAAGTTGCTCTCTTTGGATTTGTCCTTTGTCGTATCCAAGAAACGAATGATTTTGGTATCAGTGTTACGCTTTTGTGTCGGGCGCATGTCCTTTTTCACTTTTTAGAATACTCCGTCTGTCGGAGCGTGTCTATAGATGCATCTTAAAGCGCGTCTAAAACCGCATCTACAGGCGCATCTATCGACATGTCTAGCCTGTTTACAGACATAGACAGCTACACCTATAGACACGCTCTGACAATTTTAGATGCTTCCCTTCCCTTCCCTTCCCTTCCCTTCCCTTCTCTTCTCTTCCCTTCCCTTCCCTTCTCTTCTCTTCCCTTCCCTCTTCTTTTTCTCTTCTCAGCTCATCAGTAATCTTCTTTTTTTTCTTTTTTCCAATTCATCATGTGGCTAGGAAGGTCTTCAGGCTCACCTAATCTTCAAGAGTCTATTTTTAGGGAGTTATACAACCTTTTAGGGCACCCTCCCAGTCCTGCAGAGTTATACGGCTACATGAAGGGTACTCTAAACACCCCCCAGGAGTCGGCACTACAGACTCCAAACCACCCCAATCCCACACCAGCTGAGATTACCCCAGCGGAGTTAGCACAGCCTAGCTGGCTACATAGCCGAGGCCCTTCCCCCATGCCATCTTATGCCCCTTCTCCCATGCCGTCTTATGCCCCTTCCCCCATGCCATCAGGAGGTCCTTCTATCTCGAGGAGCCGTCAGCGTACTCCTGTGCAATCGAGACTCGGTTCTCCAGCTATGAGTGGTCCACATAGTCCCGTGTAGTCTCCAGCTACGAGTGGCCAGTGTACTAGATCGACACGACACGGTAGCAGGCGTAGTAGCAGGGAGAGCGGTGGGGGATGCATGGCACAGTGCTTTGGGAGGGGTGGTGCTAGGGACAATGATGATTCAGATGATTTAGACATGCCTCTGGGTGATGGTACGATCTTTTATGACATCATTCAAACAGGAGGCATCTTGATGGATGCATGAGGGAAGGACATCATGGCCTTCATGCGCTCTGTAATTGCTAACAATTATAGAGATTGCTTTATCCACTACAAAGACCAGCCAAAGAGGTTGGCTGATGAGACCCTCGCTGTTGTTCGCTCTAGGTATCCTAACCTCCCCAATTGTTAGTTCATAGATAAATGGGCCAAGTCAAAGATTGTTACGATACTTGGCAATAAAGGATCGCTTAAGAGGCAGGCACTAGTAGAGCTTGCCAGGCTCGAAGGAGGTCAACCACCAAGGGGCCCGCCCCACACCGCTCACAAGCGTGAGTGGAAGAAAGCAATGAAGTCAGCGAGGGAGGACCCTAGTCGACAGCACGTGGAGGCACGAAGGATCTAGATGGAGCAATATGGAAGCATGCATTTTGGAGCAGGGGGTGTTGAATCATGGGAGGCCCAATTTGTAAGTATCGATCTCAAATTATATTACTTATGTAGTTTATTAGGAGGTTGTTTCTTTGTACTAACCCCTCACAAATTGTGTCGTCTTGCAGCTTGATATTGTGGGTAGATACCCTACTCCTGTCGAGACAGCCTACCACCACCACCATCGCAGAGGAGATACATGGAAGCACTTCTATCATGACGGGTTGATTACTGACGAGCAGTATATCCAAGCTACTGGAGTGGCCCCCGAGGTATTTGAAAGTAATTAAATAATGTCAATATTATAAGTAAAGATTTGATTTTTCATACATTGATATATGTTGTCCCTTGTTTACAGGCCCCTGCACAAGAAGACGGGGAAGAAGACGAGGAGCGCAGAAGGGAGCGCAGAAGGGAGCGTGGAAGGGAGCGAGGACATGGAAAACTTAGATTAGTCATAGAAGTAGTGCTAGCTACTCTTTTTTGTACTTAAAGCCATTGGCTTGGCTTCGTGCCTCTTGTATATACACTTACTTGAAGCCACATGACGTGGCTTAGCTTCTCGTGCTATATGTACATACAAGCACTTTTTGAGCTTTCAATTTTCTTGTGCAACGTTCTATCAATTAATGCCTTGTGAACTAAACGTTTTGGAGTTGTAATGTTTTATTTGGAATTGTAATTGTCAGCTATAGACGTGCTTGCAAGAGTGCTAATTAAAATATGGTTGGCTATAAGAATTGAATTACACAATGTGGAAATGGGATTCGTGTAACTACATAGCACACACAACATACACAGCATTCTATAAATTTTAAAAATATTATGTAGCGCATTTATCAGTGCGTCTATATACGCGTCTGTCTGTTTGGGTAGCGTCTATTTGTGCATCTATAAAAGCATCTATAAGACCGTTTATAAATGCGTCTATACACGCATTTAACGATGCGTCTATCTATTTTTTAAATTTTTTAGCAGAGTGTCTATTTATGCATCTATATGCACGTCTATATGTGCATCTGTCTGCTATATAGACACACTGTTAGACGTGGGTTTCTAGATGCACAAATAGATGTGCAAATAGACATGCCCGTAAGTTTTTTTTTAGTTCAGTAGACATGTCTGTGTGTGCATCTATGGATGCTTTGTCTTGTTGTGAATGAGGTGACTTTTTCTTAGGTGTTTCTTTTTCTTGGTTCATATGTTCATCTTCCTAGAGGATTCCTCATAAGGCAAGCAATTATGTCGCTAAGAGACACGGAGCTTGCTTCTACATGATGATGATAAGGAGACTTAAAGATATGGTAACATGGCTATATGCCATGCATTCTCTTCTTTAAAGAAAGTCATGTGCTCATATCAATTTATTTTCCTTGGGATGAATTGTATGGACAAATTGTTGAACATTACAACTACTATGAAAAAGGGATTATGAGAGAATCTTAGATGTTATGAAATGCTAACCATAAATATTGGGAATCATGCTTCTTGGTGGTAGAAGTTCAAAGCATGATATACCAATCGAGTACCAACCGTAGAAAAGAAAGGAAATATGTTGGCAACCCTCGCACTTGCTTTCTTCTATTGTATATGCAAAAGAGAGATGATTTCTTAATTGTTTTCATTCAAATAGGCAAAGACATTTATGATTTATGAAATGATATGCTAGTTCTTGAAGTGGGAGTTTGGAGAGTCCATGAAATCCCAATCTAATGATGAGGGCTAATGCACGATCAAGCGTAGAAGATCATGGAACCATTTTTGGGGTGCACCGGCACGTGTGCTAGTGGGTGAGATTACAAAATCGATAGGTGGGTCATGATGACATGGAATAGCACACACACTCATGGGCTTTTTTTTGTGTGCAAAAGAGAGGGACTAGTTCAAAATGTTTACTAGCCACCATAAATGTAGCTTCTTTATTACACAAATGCTACTAGCATTAGTAGATCTATTGCGACTCTATCAGACATGCTGTTGTAGTTTGTGATTGCCATGTTGGTGCCTCCATGTGTATTCTGTGGCGGCATGCCATTGCAATCTGTGACCACCATGTTGGCGCCTACACATGGCACTACCCGTGCATCTTTGAAGCCATAGATAGGATTCTTGGTGGACCATGTCAACCATTGCACTTGGAAGACCACCACCATGGCCATGTCAACCCTACAGCAACCACAATGCTGGCGGGTGATATGGGAACATGTGGTGCTACACACATTGCTAGTAGCCTTGTGGCCCATGTCAAGCGAGCAACCACTGCAATGCTTGTAAAGTTCTAGCCAACTAAAAACAAACCCCACTAAAAATGATTTTTGCAATGTATCCCGATCGATCTTCGAGATCTTCATGGTTTAAGCCCTATACCTTTGGTGTGCCTTGCCATTTAGGCTCAACCCAAAAGCATTGAGCTTATCTAGGTCTCTAATGTCCCCAAAAGCTTCACCTAGGTTGGGCATAAGGCAATATGGAGCAACTACCGAATAGGGAGTATTCTCTAAGTGTTGCTTCCCCAAATCGGATATAATGGGGGTCAGGAAGCCAACATTCTAGGCAATGTGTCCTCCCTAGATTCATCCTTCTCATTCATGTGTGCCCTGAGTTAGATCATAATATCTCCCAATTGATTTAAAATTGCATTTGGTCAATGCATGACAACCTAGAGCACCAAAGAGTGAAGATAGGCCTCGAGATAAGAGTGGGGTCACTTGCTATGAATGTAGTGAAAAAGGTCACTATCACCCTGAGTGTCCTAGATTGAGAAAGAAAGAAGAAAAACAAGTATCCTTTGTTAGAAGCCTTGGGATGATGCCAATTAGGTTGGGGATCCAACTTGCTTACCTAATCTTCACTAATTTGACGCTGACAAAGGTTGGTAAGGAAGTTGTCCAGGGTCCATTGTCCAGGGTCCATCCACCTCGAGTTTTCATATCGGGATATTTGCTCCAAAAATCCTTGATGGGGTTATTGGGAAGTGGTATCACATAAAAATCATATACATCATTGGAATTTGGCATGGGAGTGGGAATTGGATTATCCGGATCCAAATATTCAAAATCAAATATTGGCTCATTTTTTGCTAATGGCAGCACAAGTAGTGTCAGAGGTGATGACGGGGCAGGGAGACAATTTGGGGACATCGGAGAGAAATATGGAAGAGTGTTAGTTGTGGAAGGGGTATCAAAGGGGAGGGAGGGAAGAACTAGGCAAATGGTTTGAGCAGCTTGGTAATCCTCAAGGGTAGGATTAGCAAGGGAAGGGAAGAAGTTAGGTGCGAGGGCTCATAAGTTTGTGACTATTGGGTTAGTTGAAAGTGGTGATAGGCATGAGCAAAGAGATGAGGAAGGGAGTAGATGTTAGGCTAGAGATCAAGGAAGGTTAAGACGGTGGTAGCAAACCTTAAGTCTGACTTCTTCTTCTCCCAACTCTCAATTTTGTGGTTCTTCTTCTCTAATCGTAGGGCTTTACCTTTATGCTCAACCCATACTATATCCCATTCTTTCATTTTCACTGCACAAACATCATTAATATATGATGGTCTTTTAGTGCATATATGCTCAAACCATTCATTACAAAAAATTTGGGCTAAAAAAGGGCCCTGTAAGGGAGCCCTTGGGTTGGTGACATGGAAGAATAAGGTGAAAAAACCCCAATAGAAGATTGGCTAGTGGAGGGTAATAGAATATTGAAAGTGGCCTGACTTCTCTATTTCTTATTCAATGGCCCAAACAATGAGGTGGAGCACCCACTTGCTACCTCAACTCTCCCATCACGTTTTTTAACTATAGCCAAACTAAGAAACCTAGTTTCGCAACCAAACTTGTACCATGTGACCTGAAACCAAATCCTCCCATCCAACTACCACACTCCTTTCATCCTTTCTCATTTCTCTTGCTTCCCCCTCATTTCTGAGCACCATTTTGAATTTTTCTTTGCTCCAATCCTTTTTCAAATTTTCTATTAGCTCTTGAGCGGGAAGCTTCTTTCTCTATTCTCCCTCTCATGGGATGGACTCTCATGCCAAAATCTCATCGCTTCTCTTTCTACCTGCATTTCCCTCCCATTTCACTCTCATTCTTTCAAAACATTCAAGATTTTTGAATGAGATTCAACCTACCTTCTTCTTTCTCTATTTTGGGCACTTCTCCTTCAAATCTTGCCACTTCCTCTCTCATCCGAGATTCTCCCATGATCTGAAATCATTTCATCTAGGAAGATAAGGCAATCAATGTTTTGCATGAGCCATGAATGATGCAAGGCTTTTGGAGCTTAGAAGGAGCTACTGGACGAGATTCTTTGAGAAAGGATCAAATCAGATTGAGTTTCAGGCATTGCAGTTGCTAATGCATGAGAATCAATCTTTCTTTTACCCATCTCTCAATACTAGTTACTTTCCCTACTGCAATCTCTAAGGGTGCATGATTTCGAACCATTTTGAAGGTTTGGGTCCATCCAGATAGCTTGTATGGAGGTTCAAATGAGATAATCTTTGGAACAATGCAACACAGTGATTATGACAAGATTTGTTTGTTAATGATGTTAGTTCGTAGCTCATTTTGGGTAGTTGTGTTGTTTTCTTTTATAACATTAAAAATTTTGTTTGTTTTGTAAGAAATTCCATGAGAAATGAGTCTTTTTCACTCTTACTATCAATGGTTTTCTACATAATATTGCTTGAAATAGATTTTGAGATGTTTGGGAGCATATAATTTGTTTTAAAGCAAGAACCATCAACTTCATCAATCCTGGTACACATTTGGGACCACTGGGAGGGACAAGTTTGATCACAATTTTCTTTCAAAAAACCTTGCTCCAAGAATCAGGTACTATTCATTCATGTAGTTTTAGAATGTTTTTAGTTTTCAACTCAAATCAGGGTCTATCAGAGCAACTTGCATGGAGATTCAAGTGAGAAAATCTTTAGAACAATGCAAGACAATGAAATTAATGAGATTTTATGATGCAACTTTGAAGAAGCAGTTAATTTGTAGTTTGTTTTGGTAATTTTGTTGTTTTCTTCTAATACATGATTGAAAGAGGAAGAAAGATTTTTTTGTTTTAAAAGATACACCCTTACTATTGAGGTTTTTTACAGAAGATGGTTTGAAATATATTTGGAGTTGTTTGGAAGCATATAATTAGTATTGGAGAAAAATCCATCAATTTTAGCATCCTAGATTACAAGAGGGACCATTGAGGAGGACAAGTTTGATCACATTTTTTCTTCAAAGATCCTTGTGAGGTATTGTTCATTCACATAGTTTAACGGTGTTTAATGATAACTAAATGTTTTTTTGAATTTGTAGATTTCAATTGTTAGATTTTGCATGCAATTGGGATTTTTATTTTTGCTTGGTTTGATACTTTTCTGAAACATGTCATGTTTGTATATTATTTGTTGATGTCAATGTTATATTATGTTAGGTGGAAAGTGTATGAAATCATGCAAGCTTATCAGAATTAAAAAAAGGTGGATATCCATTTTCAAATAGATGCAGAGAATGCACCATTTTTAAAGAGGAATGAATCCTCCTTAGCAAGTGAAAGTGATTTAGTAGCTCTTTGAAATCAAGGAAAAGCACATATGGATTTGTGGTTAGAAGGGAAAATATATCCAGTAGATTCACAAACTTGTCAGACTCCTCAATTCCATGGATTGACCAGCTTAATAAAGTTCCTATGTAAGGGTGAGAATGGTTTGTTAGGATATTGTTGGAGGTCGATTGGTCATGGAGCAAGTAGCCTTCACAGCCAATATCAATCTTTGTTTAGTTAAAGAGACAAAAGGATCGCAATGTTGGAGGCTTGGAATCAACATTTGGTATCATCTATGCAAGCTACAAGTGTTCAAATGTCTGTATATGATGTCATAGAGAAGAAAAATCAGGAATTATAGATAAAGGTTCAAACATTAGTTGCTCAATTGGGAGAGAGCACTATAAATGCAATTGACTTACACATGTAAAACATAGCTCTGAAGGATGAGATCAAGAAGTTAGGAAAAACATTATCATTCATGAAGGATACTCCAATGGGTCCAAGACTATGTAAGAGGAAATTGCATCCAATGGATGAAATATCCAATACAAGTGGTCACCGGAAGCGTCGAGTGAGAGCTTGTAGGAGTGTTTCAGAACTCATGTCTATCCATGATGAACACTATGGTGCTATGGGTGAAGTGTTTACAAAAAAAATGTTGGAGTCTGTTATACAACATCCAAAATTCAAAAGTCAAAAATCAAAGATAACATCTGAGTCAATGAACAAAGTTGTGGAGCATTTCAATGCAACTAGTGCACAAGGAGTTTGTGATACTATAGGGATAAGTACAAGGGCATATCGGCTCATATTGAAGAGCTTAAAAATAGCATGTCTTTTTTGTGGGAGCAAAAGTTAAGGCCTCGCTTCCTAAACTGACTGATGTTGATAAGGCCAAGCATGCACTCAATTTGGGTGTACTTGATTGAGTCAGTGAGCCCCAACATGTATGTAGTACACTAACTTTGAAAACAAAGGCTGCAGAGACTAAAGAATTGGAATTGAAAATCAACAATAACTTTGTGATGATGTTCGAAGAGTTTTGCAAGCCATGGTGAAGTTTTATGATATGCCTATGGAGGAATGCAATGGTACTCTAAAGATTGTACTAAAGCTTGATGAAAGTGAGGTGGTCAAAGGTAAAAAATTAGAAAGATCTAGTTTGACAATGATGAATAGAATACTAAACCTTGAAGTTGAGCTTGATGATGCAAGATAGTTCAGTGTGCAATAAGAAGTGGAGATTCGGTGGTTGGCTGCCTTTGAGGTATGATGGAAATTTGAATTTTAATGCAATAATGCAAAAAGACACATAATATTTATATATAAATAATATGTGAGTTTTTTTTGTAGGCTTCGAAAGAGTCACATTCAAATTTGAAGTGGTTTTTTGAATAAACCGATATCCCAAGTGTGATCAAAAGTCATAACAATGGTGAGCTACTTGAAGTTGAGGGCTATGGATCCTACCGTGTAGAATGGCATCTAGCTGCTGACCTCAAGACTATTAAATGTATGTTTAATGTGGTACATGGAGCAAATACAAGCCATCCTTGTCCACTATGCATGCAAATGAGAGTACTTGCAAAGAGTGGTAAAAAGAATCAAAAGCAATGGGCCTCTGAAATTGCAGAGATAGATCAAATTAAGGCACCAAATAGGGATGCTCCAGGGAAAGATCCATCATGGAGCCCAATTCTTGAAATTCCTCTTGAGCGAGTACACATTTGTGCACTTCATGCTATTGTGAGAGTAATTGAAAAGTTGGTGCATTTGTACATCATTTATACATATAACTTGAAGCCCCAACAAGAGAGTGAGAGGATGATTGCAAGAATTGAAAAGGTTCTTTCAGATATGGGACTACACTCTGGGCAAGTAAAGATTACAAAAGATGAAAAAAGAAATGGAAAAACATGCAATTTTCCTTGTAAGCCAAGCTTTGGTGGTGTCAAGGCTTTAAAATTCCTTTCTGCAAAGAAGAAGAATGACAAGCTCAAACGTGCTAATGAGTTTGATGTATGGAGAAAGTTACACAATGCCTGTTGTGAATGAGGGGGGAAGGGACCAAAAAGACTGGAAAAGGCACGAGTATGGTTAGCTCTTGATAGCTTGGTACCTTTACTATAAAAGAAAAGATTCGAAGAAGATGATGCACAATGTTTCATCAATGTTGTGAATTACTTTAGCCGGAAAATGGAGATAGCTTGGGGAAAGAATCATTTCACACAGTACATGGTAAACTCTAACTTGGACATTGAGATGTGCATATTGAATGGTCCTATATTTACTGATTTAATTTTCTATTTGGCAGCACATTTTATATGCTCATGCACCATACATGGCATGAAATTATGGAAGCATCAGAGTGTGGTACACGCAGGGCATGGAAAGATCACATTGGCAAGCACATTATGCATATAATTGTGCATATAATAGAGTGACTCAACACAGGGGTGGTAGAGCTAAGTAAAGCCCAATGGTTCAATTGGTTCAATGGTGGTACAGGCGTATCAAAATAAGAGTAGCTGCAACATTAGAATTCAAAGAGTCCTTAGTGTTCCATGCAATGCAAGATGTTAATGTGAAACATCGAAGAAGAATATACAACTCATCAAATGCAATATCGAATCATGCAAGGTGGCATGCAACCCATCATAGACAAGGGTGCATATGGGTGGAGACAGATGAAAATGATGGTGTACAGTCTTTTAATGTGGATGCCCATGCATAAGTTTCAAAATTTCTTTGTAATTTTAGTTATGTGATTTGCAGTAAAGCCAACGTATAATGGACATGAAATGCAGTATAAAAGAGAAATTTTGTGTTATTGGATGTTAATTATAAGTATTTAGCTCAAGGTTGCACTAATTTTACTTTTTTTAGGATTTTTATTGAAACAAGTATTTTTTTTAAATTAGGGTTTTGGGCCCGATATAAAAGAATGCACCCTCATTTTCATTTCATTGTTTAAAGAGCTCTCCACTTCCACACCACCTCCCACTTGCCCCTGACATTCCCACCCTATCTCTCGCACCATCACCCTTTCTCTCACACACTCTCTCCATCCCCCATGGCTAGGCCCAAGATCAAGGCACCATAGAGATTGGAAAAGCCAGACCCACCTCCAGACTCAGAGACAGAGAGTGATAGCCTCCCCTCCTCTCCTACCGATGATACTTGTCAAAGGGAGAAACTGCCAATCCAGAAGCCAGATAGGGAGCAAGACGGACAGAGGAAGGCACAAGAGGAGGTACAAAGGAAGGCACAAGAAGATCCTTTAATAGATATGGATGACTCAAAGAGCATAGAGGAGGAGCATGAGTAAGAGGAACAACGAAGGACAGAGAAGAGGACAAGGGAAAGAACAGACAATCAGGGTCCACGCCAACAGGGGAGAGGTGCCCAAGCTCCAAGTGTAGGTCAAAGAGGCCCTCAACATCTAGGAAGAGGCCCTCCACATCAAGGGCAAAGAGGCCCTCCTCCAGTGAGGCAGTACAAATTCAAGTGAGGGATGATGGCACTTCGGGAGATCATAAGGTTTTAGAAGTCCATCGATCTGCTCATCCCGATGGCAAGCTTCACAAGGGTGGTACACCAGGTCATGTAGGACCTCAACCTTAGCCCAACATCCTAGTTTTACAGGCGCAAAGTTGTGGAGGCTCCTTGGCATATTTCTAGAGATGCCTTGCTTGCCATGTAGCATGCAGCTAAGGCCTACCTCTAGTAGACCTCATGGATGACACCCAACTAGCTGCCATCCATAGTAAAAGGGTCACAGTGACCACCATAGACATGCAATTTATTGTACGTCTTAGGAATCCCAAGGGCACTTAGGGATTTTGTATGCTCCACCCTGTACTCTGCCT
This sequence comes from Dipteris shenzhenensis, assembly GCF_047967505.1. NCBI lineage: Eukaryota > Viridiplantae > Streptophyta > Polypodiopsida > Gleicheniales > Dipteridaceae > Dipteris > Dipteris shenzhenensis. The sequence continues at coordinate 29,130,700 of NC_141599.1, forward strand.
ACAGGCATCTATCTTGTACTCTACCTACGGGCATCTACCTTGTACTCGGCCTACCGGCATCAATATAATAAAATGCCTTTTTTAGAATTATCTTTGTATGTGCAATCTCATTTTTATTTTCACTGTATTTGCAATCTATTGATTTACTTACATGCAATCTCAATTTACTTACGAAAGACAATCTGATGATGTATACAATAGCAAAATGAAATAATAGACATCAAATCACAATAGAACATGCAAAGGAAATAATACTCAATTCAACTTAACATAGAAAAGGAAACAATATTCTCTAGCGGGAAGAGAAAATAATTTGAAAATGGTATTCTTTATTTACATTGAGTAGTATCACAAAGATCATCAAAGCTTGAATGCATAAGCTACTCTAGTCTATGCTTCTTCCTACTTGGCTCTAATGCCTTTTTTGCTTGTGCTGAAGTAGAGAGGGTTGCACAATTTCATTCTCTATAGCCTAGGGATCTGTAATGCGAGCTAGCCCTACAATAGCTATAAGACTATGTAGTGGATCGGATCGTGTGTTCGAGAACAAAAATAAAGCTACACTATGCCTAATCAGAACAACACGATTGATAGTAGGATGGATGGGCCTCATCTTCACCATCCGACTAAGGACCCTGAACTTCATGATGTTCATCTTTCCATTTGGCGATAATTGTCGATGGAACACCAAAATGTGTTGAGCCACTTTGTTAATGTAGTGGCCGATCCACACCGTCCCTCCACCAGAAGACCCTTTGGTTCCACCCTTGCGTCCGATATACTCATCAACCCATAAGATATCCTGCAACCAACATATTACATCAAAACCCAAAGATTATATAAATTAATAAAATATCATTTTTAAAGAATTAATAAGAATAAGGGTTTTCACTTGAATCAAATCTTTAAAAAATTATATTTGGGAACCCTAAGATAGGGACATCCATGGCCCTAGCTATTGTCTTCTTGAAGTTAGCACTCTGGTCAACATTGCAGGTGATGCACTGATAGTGCTATGCTCTCTTGGATGAGATATTATTAATGCATATGCTAGTGGACTGTGTTTATGCTTGAGTCATTTGGCACTTATTGGCATTTTGGATTGCCATTGCGGTTGGCATTTTCTTTTGGGCCAGATTTGCTCATATGGATGCAAAGTATATGCACATGAGTCAGATGCTTTGAGACATGAGTTTTGGTGATATTTCACTCTATTGTGGCATGCACATTTGAGTGCACCTAGTATTTGGTGTGATTCTCTCTTGTAGGCACTAGCATTTGGGATTTTTGCTTCATTTGCATCATGGAATCCTCTTCCATGTCTAAAAAGGAGTTTTTTAGCATTAAAAAGTTTGATGGGAGCAACTTTTCTTTGTGGAAAGAACAAATAAGGGATGTGCTTATTCAAAAGAAGCAGATTAAACCCTTGGTAGGGATTGAAGCTAAGCCTGCAAATATATCTGAGGATGATTGGAATGAGTTGGATGCATTAGCAAAATCTACTATTAGACTTCATCTCGCAGAGTCAGTTTATTTCACAGTAGTAAATGAGCAGACAACAGAAGATTTGTGGAAGAAACTGTGTGCAACTTATGAGAAGGAAAGTGCCTCTAATAAAGTTTACCTCATGAAGAGGTTGTTTGAGCTGTAGATGAAGGAAGGGGTCTCCATTGCTTCTCACTTGAATGAATTCAATATTATTTTCAGCCAGCTTCAGGCTTAGAAGATGAATTTTGATGCAGAGACTAAGGCAATATTTTTCTTATGTTCATTGCCATCCTCATGGGATACCTTCTGTACAGCTGTCAGTAACTCTACACCTAGTGGAGTACTGAAATTTGATGATGTTGTGGGTAGCTTGTTGGCCGAGGAGATTAGACGGAAGTCTATGGATGGCAACAAGCAGGATGCAGCCTTAAATGTGCAAAGGGGCAGATCACAGGTCAGGGGAAAGTCCCAAGAAAGAGGAAAGTCTCGTAGCAAATCCAGGGCACGGAACATTGAGCGTTACCACTGTGGCAAGAAGGGCCATATGAAAAAGGATTGCTACAAGATGAAAAGAGAGCAAAAGGATAAGAAAAAGAATGCAAATTGGGGTGCAAATAAAAAGGAAGAGAGTCCAAGGGAGGACAAATAAAAAGTGAAGATTGAGGAGATCAATGCAGTCACACATGATAGTGACAATGACATTCTCTTCATCTCTAGTTTATCTACAGAGTTGCTTATCACTTCAGATGATGCATATTCCCAGGATTGGATTTTGGATTCTGGTGCTTCATTCCATGTTACTCCCCATAGGGAATGGTTCTCCACTTATGACAGTGGAAAGACAGGTCGTGTGCATCTTGGAAATGACTATGCATGTGACATAGTCGGAGCAGGTGACATAAAGTTTTCTTTTGCAAATGGGTCTACATTTATTTTGAAACATGTGAGACATGTGCCTAAGTTGACCAAGAGTCTTCTTTTAGTGGGTCAGTTAGATGATGCTGGTTTTCACACCACTTTTGGCTTTCAGAGTTGGAAAATTCAAAAGGGCTCTATGCTTTTGGCTAGGGGTGCCAAATTGTAAAGAATGAGGGAGAGAGATAGGAGACTCAAGTTCAGCTTTCTTCACAACACACAAAAGAGAGGGGACACAAGGTTGGAGGGTGAAGCCTTTCTTCACTATTGCACACAACAACCATACAATAGAAGAGGGAAATACCCTATATGTCAAAACCTAGAATACGTGGTTCATATGTGAACCCAAACCAAAAACATACGTGGTAGTCTAACTACACCACGAGTACAACTAACATAGGCGGTGACATAAATGATAGTCATCCAGGAGATGTATCGGGGGTAGAGCTTGATATCTCAACACTCCCCCTCAAGCTCAAATCCATCTCACGTACACCAAGCAAGCTCCTAAATCTGCGAAGCTTCTCGGTACCCAATGCCTTCGTAAAAATATTAGCCACCTGCTCCTCAGTGCTGACATAGACAAGATCAATCTCACCAGCTAGAACCTTCTCTCTCACAAAGTGATAATGCACCTCAATGTGCTTCGTTCTAGCATGATAAACTGGGTTATTAGCAAGCATGATGCTGCTAATGTTGTCACAATGAATGACAATTGCTGCATGAACTGGCTGTCCCATATCTGCAAGTAGCTTCCGTAACCAAGCTACCTCACATGCAGCCATTGCTGCACCCCTGTACTCAGCCTCTGTGCTCGACAAGGCAACTGTTGGCTGCTTCTTGCTGCTCCAACTGATGGCACCACTCCCAAGGGAAAACATAAAACCACTAGTAGATCTCCTGTCTGAGACACTACCAGCCCAATCAGCATCTGTGTATCCATGTACCTGTAATGCACACCCAGCTTCATAAAACAGTCCATAATGCAATGTGGACTTCACATACCGCAGTATGCGCCTAGCCGCATCCAAATGTGGCTTCCTCGATGCCTGCATAAACTGACTCACCAGCCCCACAGCATAGCTCAAATCTGGTCTGGTTATAGTCATGTAAATCAAGCTACCCACTATGCGCCTGTACATAGTAATATCTTCAAGAAGCTCACCTGACTCTGCATTGAGCTTCACATTCTGCTCCAATGGGACAGAGATAGGCTTACAGCCTGTCATCCCATATTTGGACAGCATGTCCAAACCGTATTGCCTTTGCAACAGCCATATCCCACTCGGGGATCTAATAACCTCAATGCCCAAGAAGTAACGCAGCTCTCCCAAATCCTTCATCTCAAATTTCTGCTTCAATAGCAGCTTCACTTCATTGATGTCTGCATCACTATCACCTGTAATAATCAAGTCATCAACATAGATGACTATAAGCACAATCCCTCTGTTTGTCCTTTTCACATAAAGTGAAAAATCTGAATTGGAAATCTGAAATCCAATAGTGACAAGATATTGCCCTATCTTGTCTGACCATGCCCTTGGCGCCTGTTTTAAGCCATACAAGGCTTTGTGCAACCTGCATACAAAATCGGGGTGTGCATTATCCTCATAACCTTCTGGCTGCATCATATAAACCTCTTCCTGCAAGTCACCATGCAAGAAGGCATTTTTCACATCCATCTGATGCAAAGACCATCCCTTTGCAGCAGCCATAGCAATTACTGCTCTCACGGTTGCCATCCTTGCAACTGGGCTGAAAGTTTCCTCATAGTCAATTCCATATGTCTGTGCAAAACCTTTGGCAACCAATCTTGCCTTGTACCTGCTAACAGACCCATCAGCATTGTGCTTTACTTTGTAAACCCACTTGCAGCCAATAGCCTTCTTATCATGAGGCAAAGGCATCAAATCCCAAGTGTGGTTTGCATCCAAGGCAGCCATCTCTTCATCCATAGCTGCTTCCCAATTTTTATGCCCTGCTGCATCCTCAAAACATGTGGGCTCTGGCTCCTCTAGAACCTTGACCATATAAGCATAGTGATGTGCTGTATACCCATCATATCTCAGCCTATCAACTGGATACTTAATACGAGTGGACCTCCGTACAACTGGATCAGTTGCAGGAGTCTTTAAATCATGCCTGCTTTTCCTTGCACCAGGTGTAACAACAGAAGGAATCCCAAGTTCCTCATCAAGGCTCATTTCAGATCCACTTGACTCTCCATCAACATGAGAGCTACCAGCAGACACATCAAACACTGGAGCATGGTCCACTTTTTCTTTTCCCTTATGTGATACCTGCACAACACTATCAGGACTGCCATGTGACGATTCACTAGATCTCAATCTCCCTGTCCATGCATTAGATCCACTAGTAGAGGACTCTTTGGGTCCACTCAAGGCTTGAGATTGCTGCTCTGTATTTATTGCAGCATTCCCATTTCCTGCATCTGCATCTCCTACCATAACAGTTGGTGCATACCAGCTGCTCATTTCATAAAAAACAACATCTCTGCTCACTTGCATTTTGCGGGTGGAAGGGTTATAACAGCGATACCCTTTCTGGTGCAGAGAATATCCAATAAAGATGCATTTTTCTGCCTTTGGATCCAGCTTTTTTCTCTTCTCATCAGGAACATGAACATAAGCTATGCAACCAAATACCTTCAAGTGAGAAATATCTGGTTTTTGGCCTGTATACATTTCTTCAGGCGTCATGCCATGGACAGCTGCAGTGGGGGTTCTGTTCATAATATAAACAGCAGTTGCTACTGCTTCAGCCCAAAAATAATCAGGCATGTTTTTCTCATTTAGGATCGCCCGTCCTACTTCTGCAATATGCCTGTTCTTCCTTTCTGCAACCCCATTCTGCTGAGGGGTAGACCTGCATGAGTACTTCCTTTGAATTCCCTGTTCTTTCAGATATTCACAAAATTCTTCTGAAAAGTACTCTCCCCCTCCATCAGATCTTAGCACTTTAATATGCACACCTTTCTCTTTTTCAACCATGGCCTTAAAAGCCTTGAAATGGTTGAACACTTCACTTTTGTGCTTCATAAAATAAATCCACACCTTCCTAGTGTAGTCATCAATAAACGTCACATAATAATGGCATCCACCAATAGAAGCAGCTTTGGTTGTCCAAACATCTGAATGGATCACTTCCAAAGGTCTTCTGCTCACCTTAGCATTTTTGGGACATGCATGTCTGGCCTGCTTACCCATTTGGCATGCTTCACATACCTTTTGCATTCCCTCAACTCTGAATTTAGGCAAACCTGCAACAATGTTTTTCGTTTGCATAGATTTCAGCCTTTGTATATTCACGTGCCCAATGCGCTTGTGCCATATCTCAATATCTGCAATGATACCTCTCCCATGCGCAAACATAGCAGCTTTCACCTCAGGCATATCAACATCCAAGGTGAACATTCTGCCATTTTTGTTGCCTTTTGCAATCAAGCGGCACTTATTTTTCAAGTCCTCAACAAAGCATCCATCAGGATTGAATCTAACCTGCAGACCTTGCTCAACCATCTGGCCAACTGAAACCAGGTTCTTAGTGATTTTTGGAACATGAAGTACATCTGCCAAGTACTTCGTTTTGCCATCCTGCATAGCCAATGGCACTTTACCAACCTGCGTAATTGGGTGCGCAGTATCATCACCTGTTTCAACATAACCTGGCTTATCCAAATTTCTAACATCATGAAACCACTCACCATGACTGGTCATGTGGTTAGAGGCACCTGAATCAACATACCAAACATCATTGCAAGCTGCAGCATCTCCTGACATGGAGTTAACCATATGCTGCATCACAAAAAGGTGCTCATTTCTGTCGTCACCATGCCCACTTGATGATGCATAGTTGCTTTGCTGCAACTTCCCACTTTTGATGTCATTCTGCTTTTTATAGCATGTATTCTCCTTGTGTCCAGGCTTTCCACAATAATAGCATTCTGTGCTGCTATTTACTTGCTGGTTCCTTTGCCATGAACCACGGCCTCTTTGGCTCCCCCTGCCTCTAGAACTACCACGTCCTCCTCCATAGGACTGGTTTTCCTGTTGTTGCTGCTGGTTCTGATTTCCTGCACGGCCACCAAAACGGCCTCTTCCTCTACCCCTGCCTCTACCTGTATTCGAGTAGAAAGCAGTCTCTTGAGAAGTTGAGGTGGCTGAACCACCATTCCTTTGCTCTTCACTCAGCAAGAGAGCAATAAGTTCCTGAAAATCAGGAAATGTTTCACGGACTCCAATGGATGTCCGAAACTGTGCATAATCTTTCCCAAGACCATTCAAGGTCACGGACACTAAGTCCTCATCATCAACAGGTGCTCCAATGGAGGCAAGAGAATCTGCAAGGCCTTTCACCTTCAAGGAATACTCATTTATATTCATATTTTTCCTTTGCACATTGTGCAACTCCTGCTTTAGCTGCATCTTTCGTGCTTTGGTATTTGTGCTATACAGCTTCACCAATGTATCCCATGCCTCCTTAGGTGTCTCTACATCCTGTATGTGCACAATCATAGAATCTGAAATGCTAACAGATAACCAATACAAGCATTTTCTGGCTTTTTCATGCCATTCCTTAAAGGCCTTCAATTCAGCAGGAGTGGGAGCAGTACCCAAAACTGGTTCTGCAGTTTCACCACTGATGTAATCCCAAACTCCCTTTCCCATAAGGAAGTTTGTCATCCTGAACTTCCATGCTTGGAAGTTGTTCTTGTCAAGCTTCTCACTGACAATGGTAGACAGATTCTCAGACATTTTACAAATCACGAATTGCAACAGCAACCTGTAAACACAGCAAATGCCTCACAAGGGCAAATAGCAAAACTTCTGCGAAAAGCCTCACAGGGGCAGATCTGCAACACTGACGAAAGTGGTATTTCACCACACAGTCACTTCCTCGTGACGATTTTGCATCAACAGGCAACAGGCATGAATCTGCAACTCCCAATATCTCTGCACATAGGCATACGATGCAATTTCGGTGGCACCTTTCCACCGACTAGCCGCGCAGTGGTCGCACAGCGAAAAACAGGGCCTTTTTCTGAGTGTCTACGAAGAACTTCCGCCTTCAAAACGGGCCCCGAAACGGCCTCAAATCAGAAAAATAAAGTCACCAAGGGCTTCGCCCTTTCCCGCAGCATATACTGCGCTCTCGCCACACCGCGAAGGGCCTCTCAATCTGAAACAGTGCACTCCTGCACTTCTGGCTGTGCTACCTGCAGAGATTTGCTCCCAAACTCGAAATAGGAAAGCAACAGTGGTCCTCTTACCAGGACACCACAAACTTGGTTTGCTTTCTTGAGCTCCTTACCACGAACAAGGCTCTGATACCATGTAAAGAATGAGGGAGAGAGATAGGAGACTCAAGTTCAGCTTTCTTCACAACACACAAAAGAGAGGGGACACAAGGTTGGAGGGTGAAGCCTTTCTTCACTTTTGCACACAACAACCATACAATAGAAGAGGGAAATACCCTATATGTCAAAACCTAGAATACGTGGTTCATATGTGAATCCAAACCAAAAACATACGTGGTAGTCTAACTACACCACGAGTACAACTAACATAGGCGGTGACATAAATGATAGTCATCCAGGAGATGTATCGGGGGTAGAGCTTGATATCTCAACACAAATGTGGTACTTTGTATCCCTTACATGTATCAGGGGTATTTGATCATGTTGTTGCAATAACCGAGTAGCCAAGCACTTCTTTGTGGCATTGCAGGTTGGAGCACATGAACCAGAATGGAATGAAACTCTTATGCTGTTTGGGTTATGTACCCCATTTGAGTTTCTCTGATTTTGAATTTTGTGAGCACTGTCTCTATGGGAATGTCTCTATGGGAAGCAGACTAAATCAGCCCATAAAAGAAGGGGAAAGAAAGAGTTTGAAAAGTTTGATTTGGTGCATTCAGACGTATGTGGTCCCATGCCTACACGGTCATTAGGCGGGGCTGAATACTATGTGACATTCATTGATGATGCAACTAGGAAAGTGTGGGCTTACGTTATAGCTTGGAAGAGTGATGTGTTTCAGGTATTTCAAAAATGGCTAGCCTTGGTTGAGAATCAGATAGGTAGAACGCTTAAATGCCTACGGACTGACAATGGTGGAGAGTATCTCTCTCATGACTTTCAGCATTTCTGTGATACACGTGGGATTAAGAGGGAGCTCACATCCCCTCGTACTCCAGAGCAAAAACTAGTTACAGAAAAGATGAATCATACCATTCAAGAAAGGTTGCAATGCATGCTTTCCAATGCAAATCTTTCTGGTGGTTTTTGGGCTAAGGCAATGAAGACTGTAGTGCATGTGATCAATAGATCACCTAGTAAGAGTTTGGATGGCGGTATTCCTGAAGAGGCATGGAGTGGCAAGAAGCCCTCTTACTCTCATTTGCATATATTTGGGTGTGAGGCATATGCACATGTGCCAAAAGAGCTTCCAAAGAAGCTAGATCATCCTAAGTCTAGGAAATGCTTCTTTCTGGGTTATGGTGAAAGTGGAGAGATGGGCTATCGTCTCTGGGATCCAGAAGCAAAGCAGATCATATGCAGCCATGATGTAGTCTTCAATGAGAAGAAGATGCATAAGGCACCCATGAGGGATGTGGAAATGAGGAGAATCACTTTCCAGGATGTGAATCCACCTGCATATGTTGATAGACAGCAAGCTGTCCATGCACCAAATGTGCAAGAAATGGTACCACCAAGTACTCCCATAGGTATACAATCAAGGGTAGATGATGGATCATCTATTGGTGGAAATGATGAGCCAAATGTGGCTGATATGCAAGTGGGACAGCAAGCTGAAATGCCCTTGAGAAGATCATCTAGAGTGTCTGGACCACCTAATAGGTTTGTTCCAGTGGTAGACTATGTGATGCTTATTGATTGTGGGGAGCCTTCTTGCTACAGAGAGGCTATGATGCGCTAGGACCAACACAAGTGGGAGTATGCTATGTAATTAGAGATGAGTTCACTTATGAAGAATAAGACTTGGGACTTGGTTTCTTTGCCACATGGAAAGAAAGCATTGCCATGTAAATGGGTCTACAAAATGAAGGTCACAGGTAATGATGTGCCTAGGTACAAGGCCCATTTGGTCGCTAAAGGGTTCAAGCAAGAGAAGGGTGTGGACTTTGATGAGATATTCTCTCCGGTTGTGAAGATGACCACACTTAGATGCATGCTTGGACTAGTGGCATTAGAGGATATGGAGCTTATGCAGATGGATGTCAAGACAACTTTCTTGCATGGGGATTTGCATGAGGAAATTTACTTGGTGCAGCCGGAAGGCTTTGAAGAAAAGGGCAAAGAGCGTTTAATTTGCAAGCTGAAGAAGAGTCTCTATGGTCTTAAACAAGAGGCTAGAGAATGGTATCAAAAGTTTGATGCTTTCATTTGGTCCCAGGGTTTTAGAAGGAGTGAAATTGATCACTACCTCTACACTGCTAAGGATAATAGCCTAATAATCTTGGCACTATATGTGGATGATATGCTATTGGCTAGCAAGAATACTTATGAGCTAGATGCATTAAAGGCCAAGTTGCATGAGGCCTTTAATATGAAGGATTTGGGACTTGCAGGACATATTCTTGGTATGCGCATCACGTGTGATCGGAGTAGGAAAATCCTTTGGCTTTCACAGAAGGAGTATGTTACAAAAGTATTGTAGCATTTCAATATGGAGGGGGGGAAGGCAGTGAGTACTCCATTGCCTCCATATGTGAAACTGAGTCATACAGATAGTCCCAAATCAGATGAGGAGAGGGCCATGATGGCCAAGGTTCCTTATGCATCAGCAGTTGGAAGTCTTATGTATGCTATGATAGCTACTAGACCAGACATTGCATTTGCAGTGGGAGTTGTTAGCCGGTATATGGCTAATCCAGGAAAGAGGCATTGGGAGGCAGTTAAGTGCATCATGAGGTACATGAAGGGTACCAAGGAGATGTGCATCTACTTTGGTAGAGGAGACATGCGTGTACTTGGGTACACAGATTTAGACTATGCAGGGCATGTGGATAGTAGGAGATCCACTTCTGGTTATGTGTTCACCTTTGCAGGTGGTGTAGTGTCGTGGATGTGTCGGGCACAGAAGTGCATTGTTTTGTCTACCATAGAGGCTGAGTATGTTGCAGCCATAGAGGGTTGCAAGCAGGCTATATGGCTTGATCGGCTAGTGGGAGATTTGGGGATTCATACAGGTGTACCGACATTGCATAGTGATTCCATGAGTGCTATTCAACTAGCACCACGGAATCCGGTCTTTCATGCAAAGACCAAACACATTGAGGTCAGGTACCATTTCATCAGGGAGGTACTTGAGGACAAGCGCATAGAGCTTGTCAAGGTTCATACAGATGATAACCCTACAGATATGCTGATGAAGAGTCTACCTAGTCAGCGGTTTGAGTATTGTCATGTATTGATGGGCATTGGATAGTAAAGAAAAAGTCGTTTTTTAAGTTTTTCCTTGTTCCGTTAGATGACAAAGACTCCGTATTGACTTGTACAGGCAACTATTACTTGCTTTTGGTATCCACTTCACTTCAGGAGCTTGAAAACACCTTCATTCTTGAATCTGGGTTCATTTCATTGGATTTCTGACTCACTGTGTCAGTTTCCGTGTTTTTTTGCCCGGGTGTTGGAACTCAAGTTTGGAGCAACCATTTGCAGAACTGTATGTTTTGGTGGACTCAAACTTCTATGTTGCTCATCATTCACACTCCGGTGGAGTTTACAAATAGCTCTGTTTCCAAAAACGTTTTTTAGTTCGTGTGTTGGACCCAGTGATTGAGACCACGGTTTCCAAAACTGTCTGTCCCATTGCGTTTCGGATGCCCAAAAACCCCTACTTGTCAGTTCTTATGCCATTCAGTGGAGGATTTTCAGAGTTATAGATCTCTGTGTATTTGATTTCGTCTCTCTGTTATGCATTTTTCATTCTAAGGTTTTGAAACCTTAGATTTATGCCACATGGCAGTGGATAAGTGTTGACTCCCATTTCTCACTCATCGGTTGGGATTTTGGAGTTCCGATAGAAGAGAGATATTTGCAGATTTTCTTGTTGAGTCCGATTATGCAATGGTGCCCATGTTTTGAGGCATCTCAGGTTCTATTTTCAATAGCGGTCATTACCATGGGACTATGATTTCTTGAGCATACCTTATGTAGTTCACTGTGGTTGCAGTTTGAGCAGTGTGTGTACTCATTTGTGGTGTGCATTGGGTTGCAATGGATGATTTATAGGCCATTTGGATGCATTGCGGTCCTTATTGGATGCGCTGATAGGCCCAAATTGCCTTGTGGGATGCTTTTTTTATGGACGCTTTGCACATGGATGCTATTTTATGTTGAGGGACAGCTTTAACACATTGCAGGTGATGCACTGATAGTGCTATGCTCTCTTGGATGAGATTATTAATGCATATGCCAATGAACAGTGTTTATGCTTGAGTCATTTGGCACTTATTGGCATTTTGGATTGCCATTGCAGTTGGCATTTTCTTTTGGGCTAGATTTGCTCATATGGATGCATAGTATATGCACATGAGTCAGATGCTTTGAGACATGAGTTTTGGTGATATTTCACTCTATTGTGGCATACACATTTGGGTGCACCTGGTATTTTGTGTGATTCTCTCTTGTAGGCACTAGCATTTGGGATTTTTGCTTCATTTGCATCATGGCATCCTCTTCCATGTCTGAAAAGGAGTTTTTTAGCATTATAAGTTTGATGGGACAAACTTTTCTTTGTGGAAAGAACAAATAAGGGATTTGCTTATTCAAAAGAAGCAGATTAAACCCTTGGTAGGGATTGAAGCTAAGCCTGCAAATATGTCTGAGGATGATTGGAATGAGTTGGATGCATTAGCAAAATCTACTATTAGACTTCATCTTCTAGAGTCAACTTATTTCACAGTAGTAAATGAGCAGAGTACGGAAGATTTGTGGAAGAAATTGTGTGCCACTTATGAAAAGGAAACTGCCTCTAATAAAGTTTACCTCATGAAGAGGTTGTTTGAGCTGTAGGTGAAGGAAGGGGTCTCCATTGCTTCTCACTTGAATGAATTTAATATTATTTTCAGCCAGCTTCAGGCTCAGAAGATGAATTTTGATGCGGAGACTAAGGAAATATTTCTCTTATGTTCATTGCCATCCTCATGGGATACCTTCCGTACAGCTGTCAGTAACTCTGCACCTGGTGGAGTACTGAAATTTAAAGATGTTGTGGGTAGCTTGTTGGCCAAGGAGATTAGACGGAAGTCTATGGATGGCAACAAGCAGGATGAAACCTTAAATGTGCAAAGGGGTAGATCAGAGTTCAAGGGGAAGTCCCAAGAAAGAGGGAAGTCTTGTAGCAAATCCAGGGCACGAAACATTAAGTGTTACCACTGTGGCAAGAAGGGCCATATGAAAAAGGATTGCTACAAGCTGAAAAGAGAGCAAAAAAATAAGAAAAAGAATGCAAATTGGGGTGCAAATAAAAAGGAAGAGAGTCCAAGGAAGGACAAAGGAAAAGTGAAGATCGAGAAGATCAATGCAGTCACACATGATAGTGACAATGACGTTCTCTTCATGTCTAGTTTATCTGCAAAGTTGCTTACCACTTCAGATGATGCATATTCCTAGGATTGGATTTTGTATTCTGGTGCTTCATTCCATGTTACTCCCCATAGGGAATGGTTCTCCACTTATAATAGTGGAAAGACAGGTTGTGTGCATCTTGGAAATGACTATGCATGTGACATAATGGGAGTAGGTGACAAAGTTTTCTTTTGCAAATGGGTCTGCATTTATTTTGAAACATGTGAGACATGTGCCTAAGTTGACCAAGAGTCTTATTTCAGTGGGTCAGCTAGATGATGCTAGTTTTCACACCACTTTTGGCTTTCAGAGTTGGAAAATTCAGAAGGGCTCTATGCTTTTGGCCAGGGGTGCCAAGTGTGGGACTTCGTATCCCTTACATGTATCAAGGGTATTTGATCATGTTGTTGCAATAACCGAGCAGCCAAGTACTTCTTTGTGGCATTGCAGGTTGGGGCACATGAGCCAGAATGGAATGAAACTCTTATGCCGTTTGGCTTATGTACCGCATTTGAGTTTCTCTGATTTTGATTTTTGTGAGTACTATCTCTATGGGAAGAAGACTAAATCAGCCCATAAAAGAAGGGGAAAGAAAGAGTTTGAAAAGCTTGATTTGGTGCATTCAGACGTATGTGGTCCCATGCCTAAACGGTCATTAGGCAGGGATGAATACTATGTGACATTCATTGATGATGCAACTAGGAAAGTGTGGGCTTATGCTATAGCTCGGAAGAGTGATGTGTTCCAGGTATTTTAGAAATGGCTGGCCTTGGTTGAGAATCAGTCAAGTAGAATGCTTAAATGCCTATGGACTGACAATGGTGGAGAGTATCTCTCTCATGACTTTAAGCATTTCTGTGATACACGTGGGATTAAGAGAGAGCTCACATCCCCTCGTACTCCAGAGCAAAATCTAGTTGCAGAAAAGATGAACCGTACCATTCAAGAAAGGTTGCAATGCATGCTTTCCAATGCAAGTCTTTTTGTTGGTTTTTGGGCTAAGGCAATGAAGACTGCAGTGCATGTGATCAATAGATCACCTAGTAAGAGTTTGGATGGTGGTATTCCTGAAGAGGCATGGAGTGGCAAGAAGCCCTCTTACTCTCATTTGCATATATTTGGGTGTGAGGCATATGCACATGTGCCAAAAGAGCTTCGAAAGAAGCTAGATCCTAAGTCTAGGAAATGCATCTTTCTGGGTTATGGTGAAAGTGGAGAAATGGGCTATCATCTCTGGGATCCAGAAGCAAAGAAAATCATACGCAGCCATGATGTAGTCTTCAATGAGAAAAAGATGCATAAGGCACCCATCAGGGGTGTGGAAATGAGGAGAATCACTTTCCAGGATGTGAATCCACCTGCATATGGTGATAGACAGCAAGCTGTCCATGCACCAAATGTGCAAGAAATGGTACCACCAAGTACTCCCACAGGTATACAATCAAGGGTAGATGATGGATCATCTATTGGTGGAAATGATGAGCCAAATGTGGCTGATATGCAGGTGGGACAGTAAGCTAAAATGCCCTTGAGAAGATCATCTAGAGTTTCTAGACCACTTGATAGGTTTGTTCCAGGGGTAGACTATGTGATGCTTACTGATTGCGGAGAGCCTTCTTACTACAAAGAGGCTATGATGCGCAAGGATCAATGCAAGTGGGTGTATGCTATGAAATCAGAGATGAATTCACTTATGAAGAATAAGACTTGGGACTTGGTTTCTTTGCCACATGGAAAGAAAGCATTGCCATGTAAATGGGTCTGCAAAATGAAGGTCACAGGTGATGATGTGCCTAGGTACAAGGCCCGTTTGGTCGCTAAAGGATTCAAGCAAGAGAAGGGTGTGGACTTTGATGAGATATTCTCTCCGGTTGTGAAGATGACCACACTTAGATGCATGCTTGGACTAGTGGCATTGGAGGATATGGAGCTTATGCAGATGGATGTCAAGACAGCTTTCTTGCATGGGGATTTGCATGAGGAAATTTACATGGTGCAGCTGGAAGGCTTTGAAGAAAAGGGCAAAGAGCATTTAGTTTGCAAGCTGAAGAAGAGTCTCTATGGTCTCAAGCAAGTGCCTAGAGAATGGTATCAGAAGTTTGATGCTTTCATTCGGTCCCAGGGTTTTAGAAGGAGTGAAATTAATCACTACCTCTACACTAAAAGGGCTAAGGATAATAGCCTGATAATCTTGGCACTATATGTGAATGATATGCTATTAGCTAGCAAGAATACTTATGAGCTAGATGCATTAAACGTCAAGTTGCATGAGGCCTTTGATATGAAGGATTTGGGACTTGCAGGTCATATTCTTGGTATGCGCATTACGCGTAATTAGAGTAGGAAACTCCTTTGGCTTTCACAAATAGAGTATGTTACAAAAGTATTGCAGCGTTTCAATATAGAGGGGGGGAAGGCAGTGAGTACTCCATTGCCTCCATATGTGAAACTGAGTCATACAGATAGTCCCAAATCATATGAGGAAAGGGCCATGATGGCCAAGGTTCCTTATGCATCAGCAATCGGGAGTCTTATGTATGCTATGATAGCTACTAGACCAGACGTTGCATTTGCAGTGGGAGTTGTTAGCCGGTATATGGCTAATCCAGGAAAGAGGCATTGGGAGGCAGTTAAGTGCATCATGAGGTACATGAAGGGTACCAAGGAGATGTGCATCTACTTTGGTAGAGGAGACATCCGTGTACTTGGGTACACAGATTCAGACTATGCAGGGCATGTGGATAGTAGAAGATCCACTTCTGGTTATGTGTTCACCTTTGTAGGTGGTGCAGTGTCGTGGATGTCTCATGCACAGAAGTGCGTTGCTTTGTCTACCACAGAGGCTGAGTATGTTGTAGCCACAAAGGGTTGCAAGGAGGCTATATGGCTTGATCGGCTAGTGGAAGATTTGGGGATTCATACAGGTGTACCGACATTGCATAGTGATTCCATGAGTGCTATTCAGCTAGCACAGAATCCGGTCTTTCATGCAAAGACCAAATACATTGAGGTCAGATACCATTTCATCAGGGAGGTACTTGAGGACAAGCGCATAGAGCTTGTCAAGGTTCATACAGATGATAACCCTGTAGATATGCTGACGAAGAGTCTACCTAGTCAGCGGTTTGAGTATTGTCGTGTATTGATGGGCATTGGATAGTATGCTCACTAGTTGTTCTCCCTTAAAGGCACATTGTCCTTTAAGTGGGAGGTTGTGGGGGTTACAGGTCACTGTGCCTTTACCCCGGTTATGTACAATACTCAAACACATATATAAATGAATGAAAAAGAAGATTAGGGTGTTCTGCACCCACCAAAACTTTTGTGGCTCTCTGTTTCTCTCTCTCCCTCTTCCGTTCTTGCTTCCGTTGAGAGCACTCATAGATCCTTGGAGCCTTGTTCTTTATCAAATGGCTACCCACTATCCTCCTTAGCCCCAAATGACCGTGCTCCTTTAACATGTGCGAGGAATGTGTCAGGTTAGTGTACCTCA
The DNA here is from genome assembly GCF_047967505.1 of Dipteris shenzhenensis. Lineage (NCBI taxonomy): Eukaryota > Viridiplantae > Streptophyta > Polypodiopsida > Gleicheniales > Dipteridaceae > Dipteris > Dipteris shenzhenensis. Next base: position 29,147,211 of record NC_141599.1, read on the forward strand.
CCCAATGTGAGTCTATGGTGCAACGTACACAAATGTGTCCTGAGTTTATAGTGTGCCTAGCCTTTTCTTACCACTTTGATTTTGGGCTAAAAATTACCACTTTGACTTTGGTCTAAAAATTATCCTTATTTGAGTCTCCAATGAGCACCATGCTCCAACCAACAGTGCTGGCTCTCCAACAACTACCATCCAAGTCTCTCCAAGCCTCTCCATCGAATCCAGTAGCATCTATACGACTCCACTTGTAGGCAACCTTCAAGGACGCAACTCTCTAAGCGACGACTTCATTGGCTCCTTGGCGGCACCTCCTACAACTGAGACTGACAACCTACACTAGCGAGCCTTACGAGCATGACTAGTGCCACTACCACCAGCTTCCCTAATGACACTAGGATCGTTGTAGTGAGTAATTGCCGAAATGATAGCTCTTGCACGTCGAGCGGGATCCCCACTTTTGAAAATGTTGCACTAGCATTGACTCATCCATCTACAGCAATGTCCTCACTGTTCACAAAGAAGACAATTGCTGGATATGTTGTGATTGTGATTTATGTTGATGATTTGATTCTAATTGGTAGTGATGATGATGGCATTGCTGAAATTAAGAGCAAGCTGAAAATGGAGTTTGATGTGAAGGATCTAGGGGACTTGTTCTTTATTAGCATAGAGGTGTTGAGAACACCTGATGGCATTTGGCTTATGCAGAGGCAGTATGCCTTGAATATGCTAGGGAGGTCTAGCATGAAGGATTGCAGACCAATGGATATCCCCTTGGATCAAAACTTGAAGATGATGGCTGATTCTAGAGCTGAGATTGATGCCATGTATATGCAGATGGTTGGAAGTTTGATTTATCTTACTATTACCATGGGCATGTGTTGTAGGACTCATTAGTTAATGTTGTGTGAGCTAGATAGTCGGCTTGGGCATTAGTATGAGCGTGGTTGTGTACTTATGGCAGAGGAGCAACAGAGAGCGATTGATGGAGCCATGGCTGGAGGCGGGTGACTACAGAACCTAGCGCTACATGGGTTCTGTGAGGTCATCGACAGGGAGAAACAGCTGTTGGAGTTTTGAAGGCCTGGTTTGAAGCATTAGCTTGCAAGGTTAAGAAGGAGTCCAGAGTTGAGGAGTGGAGAAATAGTCTCCTTCACGGATTCGAGGGGTAAGGGTTGAGGAGGGACAAGGGAAGAGGGAGGAGGAGGAGGGAGGAGGAGGGAGGAAGGAGGAGGACGAGGAGGAGGGAGGAGGAAGAAGGAGGAAGGAGGGAGGAAGGAGGGAGGAGGATGGAGGAGGAGGGAGGAAGGAGGAGGAGGAGGGAGGAGGAGGGAGGGAGGAGGAAGGAGGAGGAGGAGGGAGTACAAGGGTAGGGAGTGCAAGGGTAAGGGCATGCTAGAACACGATAGTGTAAGAGAGCATGACGCAATGGAGATCGATCACATGAACACAATAGTGAGCATGAGCACTGAGCCCCAAAGAGTGGGAGCTTCATTGCATTGAGAGGTATTTATACATGTTGGTCTCTAGACAATCCATAGGTATCTCCATGGTGGGATCTCTTTTATAGGATACCTTTTAGACAAGAGTCCCTCCACATTTGGGGGAGACCTTTTGGGTCTCTACATAAAGTGGGGGAACCTTTGAGTCTCTACAAAAAGTGGGGGGACCTTTTGGGTCTCTACACAAAGTGGGGGGATCTCCATGGGACTTCAAGGGTTCAGAAGGGGGTAAAGGGACAGGGTTGAGAGAGCTATCTAGGAGTCCTTGGGTTAAGAGAGGGTTGCAAGGTTTAGGAGGAGTCCTGGGTTGAGGAGTGGAGACCTAGTCTCCTTCGCGGATTCAAGGGGTAAGGGTTGAGGAGGAGGGACAAGGGAGGAGGGAGGAGGAAGAGGAGGAGGAGGGAGGAAGGAGGGAGGAAGAAGGAGGAGGAGAAGGGAGGAAGGAGACAGAAGGAAGGAGGAGGAGGGAGGAAGGAAGGGGGAGTAAGGAAGAGGAGGGAGGAAGGAGGAGGAGGAGGGAGGAGGAGGGAGGAGGGAGGAGGAGGGGGGGAGAGTACAAGGTTAGGGAGTGCAAGGGTAAGGGCATACTAGAACATGATAGTGTAAGGGAGCGTGGACACAATGGAGATCAACCAGATGAACACAATAGTGAGCTTGAACATTTAACCCCAAAGAGTGGGAGCTTCATTACATTGAGAGATATTTATACATGTTGGTCTCTACACAATCCGTATAGGTACCTCAAGTGGTGGGACCGCTTTTGTAGGAGACCTTTTGGACAAGAGTCCCTCCACTTTTGGGGGGACCTTTTGGGTCTCTACACAAAGTGGGGGGACCTTTTGGGTATCTATACAAAGTGGGCGGACCTTTTGGGTCTCTACATAAAGTGGGGGGACCTCCAAAAGTATTGGCTTTTTGTCTTTCTCTCTCTAGATCTTGATTTTGCAAGTATGATTGGATATTTTCTAGAGAGGATTTTTGGCTATCCTCAGCCTTTAAGATTCATCATAACATCTTTCAGGCTCAAGATATTACAAGTGGAGCTTTGCTGCTACTCTATACACACAATGCTCTCATCGTTCTCATCATTGTTGCCCTCAACTGCACTTCTGGCCCTTGTTGCCACAGGGTTTAACAACTCCCCTGGACCAAGTTTATTACCCATCCTCGAGATATGGTTGAGTCTATAGGTGATATTGTGTTACAGTTGTCTTTAGCCAATGAGTATGGTAAAGATGGCATCGGTGATAGATGGAGCGAGCTTGTTGGTGATCTTTTCCTTGTAATCCACGAACACCATAGAGTGTTTTATCAATTTTTAAGAAGCCAATGTAAACCATTTTTTCAAACAAACACACATAACACCCTTGAAGAGATATGGCTCTTTGCGACTTATTGTTTGAGCATCTATCTATTGATTTGGATTGAAGTTGAGGTTGGGTAAATGGTCATCAATTGTGAGGGACACCAGGATTACTGCTAAGGCTTCACTCTATTTTTCACTTTCCTTGAGTGTTTTGTCATAACTGCCTTGCATAATTGATGCATGTTTGTCCAAGTCTTTGATGAGTGTTTCTTGGCTTGTCCATTTGATCTTGGAGTTTCTATTAATTAGCAGCCAATTGCAAGGAGCATCTACACTATGTGGATCATGATGATTGGCATCCCACCGATAGCGACGAGGTACCACATCAAATGTGGGATGCATTCGAAAGGAAGATGGAGCTTATAAGTACTCAAGGAGGTACTTTTTGCTAAGCAACTTTGGTCTACGTCAAGCACGCTATAGCTCCAATTTGTTGCTGATGTCTAGAGTGATTTGCGGTTGGTGAATACTCATTGAAATTTTGGAGAGTTCCCATCCTGCTCTTGACTGCATATCCGGGTATTTCCTCCAAAAATTAAATCACAAGAACAGGGTCAACACCGTCTTTTCACTCGACATCACTTGTGATGATTGAACTTTGTACTTATCCAGCCTAGAGTTATGACAAATTAATAAGAGAGCATATAAGAACCCCACAAAATGAACAATTCTCTATGGAGGCCTTGACAGCCATGGTGCAAACGACACAAAATATACTGGCACAAAAATAGGAGTATAGTACCTACCCATCAATCAATTTTTGCAAATAGTGCTCAACTGCAAAGCGAATTCTACTAGCAGTAACTCCAAAAGGTAGAGGCCATACTAGAGAAGGAAAGGGCCAACCACTTGGTCGTGTAAGCCAGTGGCCCAAGGGCAATAGAGATTGGTAAGGAGATCTAGGCCAAGCTATAACAAACAGAAGAAGCCCTCGTCACAGAGCACTCATGGGTTGATTCCCTTTATATATACTATGATGCATTCCAACAGTAAGGAGTTTAGACCAAGCTATTAAAAACAAAAGAAGCCCTTATCACAGAGTGCTAATGGGTTGATTCCCTTCAGCTAGACTATGATGCCCTCCAACGCAAGGCCACATTGGATCAACAACAATAGGAGAAGTCCCAAGAACAAAAGCTGGCTCTAGAAATTCAAGTGGCACAATAGGCCCACCAAATAGAGTAGCTCCATGCACTCCTATGACACAGGCAATAGTAGAACATTCATCTACAAGAATAGCAACTGCAAGCTACACAAATTCCATCTCCTCCTCAACAAGACATTAACAACCTCCAAGAGAGACTGATGTATGCCTCTGCATGCTCCACCCACTCGCTTTGTCCATCCACACAATTGAAGACACCTTCAACTTCTACCTCCACACTATTTCCATTGTTGCCACCACATATCATAACATCAACCTTGCACATCCACTCTCCGCTTCTCACTCAGACACATCCTATCATTGCTATAGCCTATTATCACACAAGGACATTGTACCCTAGGATGATGCCAACATTTTGACACTCACATTGTTACATTCCCACAAAAAGGGCTCATCAAAAGTCTCTTCCACCCAACCATGATTCCTAGAGTGCCCTCGTATGTGAACTCCTCTTCGAGTTCCCTCCTTTTTCTTTCTTTTTGGAGCCTACTATCTCTAGAAATCTCCCTTGAACCCAGTGCTTGCCACTTGGAGTCCAATTGGGTGCCACATGTCCACCATAAAGCTCCTTAGAACCCTAGTTCCCTTTAGACCTTAATATCGCACTCCATATTGATGCAAGCACTGTCGAGCCCCTTGGTTTCCTACTTCACTGTAACCACACTAGATAATACCAGGATTACGGTTGACATAACATTCCCTTCCCCTTAAGAATGGTTTACATCCTCGAAAACAAAATTGGGAAACCTCCTCTGGAGACTACTTATCTTTTCCCATGTTGAACTCTCTTCAGATCTATCTTTTCACTTAACCAGACATTCTTTCCATATAGTATGTCGCGTTCTTTTTTCTTGTGTATCGAAAATTTTTTCTGGTTCATGTGGTAAAGATGCGGGTTTAATAAGTTCAACTAGGACTTCATTTCCAATGAGATTGTCATCATCTCCTAATTTTCTTTTTAGCCTACTAACATGAAAAATTGGATGTACTCTACATCCCTCAGGTAAGGCTAATTTGTAAGCAAGTTCTCCAATCCTCTTAAGTATTGTGAATGGTCCACAATACCTAGGAGACAACTTCGGACATTTACCTGTTTTTAGAGATTCTGAAGATTCAGGTACCTTAAGGTAGACTTTCTCATTTACTTCAAACTCCAACTTTCTACGGTGGGGGTTTACATAACTTCGTGCTCTATCTTGAGCTCTTCTTATGCTATCTTTAGCTAACTTAAGCATTTGATTCATATCCTCAAGAAAGTCTTTGGCCGCTTGAGCCTTCTCTTTTTCAAGTCCCACTGTCATTGGGGCTCTAGGTTGAAATCGATACATCATCATGAATGGACTGAAACCTGTAGCTGAATGTTTGGCACTATTATATGCAAATTCTAATATGGGCAAATAATGTTCCCAATTAGTTTGCCGTTTACTTACATATGCTCAAAGCATATCCTCAATGATTTGATTGACCCTTTCAGTTTGACCATCACTCTCTGGATGATCCGTGGTGCTCATATTTAATGAAGTTTCCAACCTCTTAAACACAGCCCTCCAAAAATGGCTATTAAATTTTCTATCCTGATCACTAACAATACCGACGGGTAGCCCATACAGTCTATAGATATGCTCCACAAATAGCCTAGCTAATTCTAGAGTTTTAACATCTTACTGACAGGAATGAAATGAGCCATCTTGGTCAACCGATCCACAATTACCCACACAGAGTTGTGCCCCCTCTGTGTCCTAGGTAGTCCCACAATGAAATCCGTGGAGATGCTTTCCCATTTGCCAGATGGAATCTCCAATGGGTGTAGGAGACCTCCTACCTTAAGATGTTCAACCTTATTGACCTGGCATTTTTGGCACTTCAATACATAATCTTGGACGTCGTTACTATTCCAAGCTTAAAGAATTGTCTTTTCAGAAGTACATATGTCTTCTGAATTCCCGAGTGTCCAGCACTCGGACTATCATGACATTCAAAAAGGACTTGGCACCTAATGTCATTATCATCCGAGACACATACTCTGCCCTTGTAGAGTAGGTAGCCATCTTCAATAGTATATTTTCTCCACTTGAGTCCTTTATCACCAACCTGTGGTGTGTCGCCATTTCCATGTGACTCCTCAGTGAAAGCCTCTCAATTAGTTGGATCCCTGTTTTTAATTGCTTTCCATATTTCAGAGAAGTGAGGATCAAATTCACATCTCCCTTTTAAGGACTCTAGGAAATCATTCTGAAATTGAGTAAAACTCAATTCATTAACAATTGGCATTTGGCTAAGAGAGTCTACTACCACAGTAAACTTCCCTTTCCTATATGTCAATTGTATATCAAACTCTTGCATTAACTCACACTACTACACATGGATCCTATTGCGATGTTTACGTACCGATATTTAGCATGCGCGGGGCGCTAATTGTCAGTATGAAAAGCACATCTCGTAAAGCGTCGCTATATAGCGACATTAGATAAACGTCGCTATATAGCGACTATTACAAAAGTCGCTATATAGCGACTTATCAGTGTTGCTATATAGCGACACTGAGATACTATTTTATAGCGATGTTTTCCACAGAGGTTTTTTACTCATATAGGCCTTAAAAGTTAGTTTTTTCCAATGACAAATTTTTTTAAATTTTCATACATGTTTGATCTCATAGAGAATAAAAATATGAGAGCATGTACATCAAGCCTTTGAAGCTCATATATTCATGTCCAAGTTTGAGATGAAAAAAATCAATTAAGAGCATTTACATCAACTGTTTCATCTTGAGCCAAGTCTAAGGCACCAAACAAGTCTATCTCCAACTCTATACCGAGTTGATCTCCTATATCATCATCGTACTCTAGCATCGTACGTTCACCTAAAAGTACTTGATCATATTCTTCAATAAAGTGTGGTGATTCTTGATTATCGTTGTCTTCTTCCTCAATATCGTGATCTCCATCTTCCTCCCGTGCAATGTCATTATGCGCATCTTCCTCTTGGCTCATATTGTGATCTTCATCTTCTTCGCTAGATTCATTGGGATCAATTGGATCCGGCATTGGTAGTGGCATCTCCATATCCACATCTCTATCTTCAAAAATTTTCTTACTTCGTGGTGCAACTTGGATCACGTACCACCATCTTGGATCAAAACGATCCGGATGAAAGACCACCTATATTGAAGATGGGTGCCAAATGTCATCAATTATATATATGAAATTATGCTCAAGTACGAGTATCAATGGATCTTTAAAAACTAAAGCTTCGATTAATTAAATCATTAGTATGCACCTGCTCACAATGCTCGAGAAGAACAAATGTATCACTTTCATCGGTCCAATGTTTGGTGGAGTCTATTGCAAAGAAACCGCTACTATCTTTTCTCACTGTTGCATGGGGACCGTTGTAAATAGTTCTAAACCATTTTACATCAAGAATGAAAATACTAAATCATCTGAAACCAACTTCATAGATGTTGTGTATGGTTCCACAATAATCTAATTGTGAGGAGAGAAGATTGGTATTCGAAGCACTTGCTTTGCTATCTTGTGTGAAGTTAGCCATGACTCCACAATCATACGTAACTCTCTTTGAATCGATGCGTTCCATGCAAAAATGTTGTCCATATGACCATAATGCACTATACTTTTTGTACTGTAAAAGAGCATCATTAAAACAATGAAGATGCATCTATTTTATAGCATATATTGCCACAAATAATTACTCAATTACGTCAAGAGGTAAGAAACTTACATGCACCATACATCCAAATGATAACTCTCGCTTGTGCTCGTTTATTGTCTCTCCATCGCGTTCGGCTTTACGTAGAGCCAGTTGTAGCAAATCAAGTGACATGTGAGTGGGGAAAAGAGCCAGATCCCATGGATATGGTTTCGATCGCCTGTACATTACTCTGAATCTCATCCTTGCATTTATTCTTTTTGCTTTGGCCACTTCATATCTCTCAATCCACTTCTACATCTCAGGGCTATTGAGGGTACAAAACTTATTGAATTTCTCCATTTGCTCTTCGCTCATCTTTCTTTCAATCCCTTTTCCTTGGGGAACCTCGCCAATGATGCGATCATCATCCTTGTTATGCCAAGCTTGTGGCATATCGGGATCCGTGGATGCAAGAAACTCTGTGATATATACCAATGACTCTTGCACAAGCCATCCCTCTGCCATGCTTGCTTCTGGTCTTGCTCTTTGTCTTACAAATCCCTTTAAAGTTTTCATAAACTGCTCGCAAAAAAACATCCATCGACTATGAACGGTACGTGCAATAGCCACCTCATCAACTATGTGCACAAGCAAGTGGACTTGAGTTGTCATAATGCTCAAGGGAAAGTGCTTCTCAAGCAAGCATACGGCTTTGATGGATTCCACCCTAGCCTTCTCGATGCTCGATATGGAGATCTCTTTTTGAGATATCCACCTATTTCACATGTCCATGTAAGATATTTTCATAATCAGTCTACAGATTAATCAGCTTAAATTGAAGAAAATGCAATCAATGTGATTTGATAGTAAGCATACCTCACAATACCACAGATCTTGAATATAGCATTTCTAACATCTTCTTGTAAGCACCCTTTTATTGTAATTGGGAGGATGAACTATCAAAGCAACAAAGAAGTCATGTCAACAATATAACATAATCATAATTACGCTAACACATCACGGTTATCGGTACACTAATTCTACTTAGAATACCTATAAGACCTTGTGCCAATCATGGGACTTGAGCTCACTAAGCTTATTGTCCTTTGAAAATGCTCCTTTCAAGCAATGCATGTACCCTGTTGTTGTTTGAAAAGAGGCAATGTCTACCATGATCACTACCTCCTCCCTCGTAGAGAGGATCCACATTGCTTTCGGGAGGACAACTTTTCCCGAAGCATGCACTTGGGGCCACAAACGAGACATCCTATTCATAGCACGCAAGTCTTCACACACTCCTCTCGAGTCTTTGGAACCAACCAAGTGTGCCCAAATAGTAGCCCCCACATTCTTGAAGATATGCATCGAGTCCAAGAGATGATTGATTTGTAACTGACCCCAATAAGGAAGCTCGTGAAAGATCAATAGCCTCTTTATACCAGGAGGAGGTTCCTCTCCATTTGCCCTCCAAGCTTGGATCCAGTCACTTGCCTTCAAATATGATGGTGGTGGATCAAGCTGACCTCCACGTGCGAGATGGTTGAGCGGAAGGCATCGAGCATGACCTTCATAAACATTTTTCCTCATATGTTTGGAGTAGCGTGCAAGCGATTTCAAACTCAGTCCACAAATAGGACAAGCATGATACCCACTTGTAACAAGTCTTGCACGCGTGCATGAATGTGTTAGTATAAGACATGCATGTGAAAGAGAGTCATAAAAGCATAATCCCTCATTATACATGTAGAGACACAACCACGTACTTGTGCACTCTCCATATCCTGGGTAGTCATGCATGGTCCACATCAAGATACCCCTGACCAAAATATCATTGGTATGTCTAGGAGCTTTGGAAATATCAAAGACCTGCACTCCTCTCCATAATATCTGTAACTCCTCTATCAAAGGTGCCATGTACACGTCCATATTTTTTGCCTTGTACTTTCCTGGCACAAGTAGTGCAAGCATGAGGTGTCCCTTTTTAGTTATTAGCCATGGTGGGATATTGTAATTCACCATGACTATGGGCCATGTCGACCAAGATGTCGAGCGTAACCCGAAAGGATTCACGCCGTCCATGGCAAGCCCAAGATGTAAGTTGCATGGCTCCCTCGCAAAGTCCGACCACTGATTATCTATGTGCTTCCAAGCTGCACAATCTGCAGGAATCCTCAATGTGTCATCATTGGACTGATGAGATGCATGCCATGTCATTAACTCTGCTATGGATTTGCATCGGAACATGTATTGTATTCTTGCAATGATGGAAAGTGTCTCAAGACCTTTATTGGTATCTGCTCACCCTGCAAGTCATCTCTATATCGTTGTTCCCCACACTTTGGACAACTAGCCAAATCTCCATGCTCACGATGAAAGAAAATACAATCATTATGGCAAGCATGGATGGTATCATAATCCATACCCACCGTTGTTAGCCTCCTCATCCTGTTTTAAGATTTCGTGTAAATATAAGATCTTCTATTTCCTGGTATCCAATAAGACTGCGAACTTAAATAGCTTTGACTTACCGATAGTCCATCAACATGTGCAACACCAACGATGGGTACTGGTTCGGGCTCCTCCCCATACATCCGCAAGTGGCACATGATAATACGACGTTGATGTCGTACTTCTTGCTTGCAATGAGTGCAATGACAGTATAACCTCTCCGTAAGCCACTTTGTGCTCCCGGGCATTGGCGCATCATCGAACGAGCTTCCACTCATCCCTTCCATCTACACTTATAAAATCACAACATAAGTTGCAAGAAAATATATTAACAGTTATAAAATAGCATCTATGAGCTTCCCTTCAACTTAGAACAAAAAGTGTCTTAAAGCGTTGCTATATAGCAACGTTTTGCTCTGTTTTGTCGCTATATAGTGACACTTTTTATTAAAAACGTTGCTATATAGCAACGGAAAAGCGTCGCTATATAGTGATGCTATGGGTTAAAATCGAAACCCGACGCTATGCGCGGCGCTTTCTTTAGCACTCTCTAATCTTTCAAGTAAACAAGGCAATCTCTCCTCCCACCTATTTTTGACAACCTCCCACCTATTTCTAACAACCTCCCACTCTATTCTCCACTCCTCACCCTTCTCCTAGCTCTTGTGCTCCCTCTCCACCCTTCTCCCTCTTTGGTTTCTTGAAAGGAAGTTTTTCAAGAGGTGAGTCTGTTTCAACAATGTAGGTTATTTGTTCGTTAGCTTTAGTTTTGTGAGTGCTTCTCCTTGTATTGCTAAACCTGTAAACTAGTTTTCATGCTTGTTTTCAAAGGATTGAAACAAAAAACGAGATTTCAAGAAAGAAAGAAGACTCACCTCTTCTAGTCTTTTTTATATTTCTCTTCCTTCTCTTTCTCCTTGTCTCCTCAATCTCCTCCTTTCAAGAAGTTACTTTTGTAATCTCCTCCTTTAACATCTTTTTTGAAAAATGGTATGTTTTCTGTCTTTTGTAGGGCCAGTCCACAACACCGAGCGGGACGTACTATTTCAAGTAGGTGCTTCCTCTTTTTTCCATTTGTTATTTTTGTTATTTGCATTGGCCTATAGCTAGCGCCTTAAGCGCTAGCTGCAATGATGGGCATAGGAACCCTCTCTTCCCCTCTCCTTCCTCTTCTTTCCCTCTTCTCTTCTCTTCTTTTCCTCCTTTCCTTCTTCTATCCTTCAATCTTTCAATCTCTTTCCTTCTCTTTTCCCCTCTTTCCTTTCCCTCTTCTTCTCTCTTTCTTTCCCTCTTCTTCTCTCTTTCCTCTTTTTCCCTCTTTCCTTTCCCTCTTCTTCTCTCTTTCTTTCCCTCTTTTTCCCTCTTTCCTTTCCCTCTTCTTCTCTCTTTCCCCCTTCTCTTATGCTCATGCATAAGCATAAGCATGAGCATACGCTCATGCTTATGCTTATGCATGAGCATAAGAGAAGGAGACATATGCTCATGCATAAGCATGAGCATATGTCTCTTTTTCCTCTTTACTTTCCCTCTTCTTCTCTCTTTCTTTCCCTCTTTCCTCTTTTCCAATCTCTCTTTCCTTTCCCTCTTCTTCTCTCTTCTCCTCTTTTCCCCTCTTTCCTTTCCCTCTTCTTCTCTCTTTCCCTCTTCTTCTCTCTTTCTTTCCCTCTTTTTCCCTCTTTCCTTTCCCTCTTCTTCTCTCTTTCCCCCTTCTCTTATGCTCATGAATAAGCATAAGCATGAGCATATGCTCATGCTTATGCTTATGCATGAGCATAAGAGAAGTAGACATATGCTCATGCATAAGAATGAGCATATGTCTCTTTTTCCCTCTTTACTTTCCCTCTTCTTCTCTCTTTCTTTCCCTCTTTCCTCTTTTCCAATCTCTCTTTCCTTTCCCTCTTCTTCTCTCTTTCCCTCTTTCCTTTCCCTCTTCTTCTCTCTTTCTTTCCCTCTTTTTCCCTCTTTCCTTTCCCTCTTCTTCTCTCTTTCCCCCTTCTCTTATGCTCATGCATAAGCATAAGCATGAGCATATGCTCATGCTTATGCATGAGCATAAGAGAAGTAGACATATGCTCATGACAAAATATGAAGAGGGGAGAGGAGAAGAGTGGAGATGAGGAGAGAGGGCACAGCTAGAGAGCACACCACAAATGACTAACTGTACACTAGAATTAGTTGAAAAAATAGAATATATACAAACCCTTTTAGGGTTAGGGTTAGGGGATCTAACCCTTTCCTTTATAGCACTCTATAAGGTCAGTGTTATGCACATATGATCACGTGATGGTGCTATGCACACATGATCACATGATGTTGAGCGTGAACTCTCAACACCTTCCCTCAAGATCAACATCATGAAGTAGGCCTTCCCTCAAGATGATGATTCTGGGGAATCGAAGAAGGACTGAGCATTACATTCCATCACACCCCTTTAATGGGAATGTCCTTCCTCTGCAGCAAACCAAGAGCTAGTCGGTGTTTCTCGAATAGCTCTTTACCGAGTGGTTTGGTAAAGATGTCTGCAACATTTTCTTTGCTATCACAATGTTGCAGTGTGATGTCACCAAGTAACACTCTTTCTCTGATGAAGTGCTCTCTGACATCAATGTGCTTTGTTCTAGAGTGATATACTGGATTTTTGGCCAATGCTTGAGCTGATTGATTATCACAGTATATTGTTGTTGGCTTTGACTCATCAAAGTAATCTGTTTCTGACAATAGTCTTTTGAGCCATATAGCCTCACATGCACCTGTAGTGAGTGCTCTATATTTTTCTTTAGTCGAAGACAAAGAAACAGTTGGCTGTTTGTTTGACAACCATGATATAGCACCTTGACCAAGGAAAAATGCATATCCCTATGTCGATCTCCTGGTCTCATGATCTCCAGCATAGTCACTATCACAGTATCCATGCAACCGTGGATGACGTCCTCTGTATTCTATCCCAAATTGTCTTGTACATCTGATGTATCTCAAGACTCTTTTGGCTGCATTCCAGTGAGACTGTTTTGGATTTGCCATAAACTGTGCTAGTGAGCTTACTGCATAACAAATATCTGGCCGTGTGATTGTCAGATATATAAGAGATCCAATGAGTTGCCTGTAGTATCTGTCATTGATTGTAGGCTTTTCTGAATCTTTAGTAAGTTTCAAACTCTATTCCATGGGAGTGGCTGCAATCTTGCAATCTGCCATATGAAACTTCTTCAGGAGACTGTCAACATATTTGAGCTGACTCATGAATGTGCTATCTGAATCTCTCCAGAACTCAATTCCAAGACAATAGTGCATAAGTCCAAGATCTTTCATGTCGAACTTTGTAGATAAGTCTTGTTTTAATTTTCTGATGAAGCTATCCTTGCTTCCTGTCAAAATCAGATCATCTACGTACAAAAGTGCAATAGTAATATCTTCCCCTTGAACTTTGTAGTAGAGAGTATGATCTGCATTGGACTTCGTGTATCCCAGATCAGCAAAATACTTGTCAATTCTGCTGTACCAACTTCTGGGTGCTTGCTTTAAGCCGTAGAGACTTTTCTTGAGATGGCAAACCTTGTTCTCTTTTCCTGGTTCAACATAACCGGCTGGTTGTTGCATGTAGACTTCCTCGTCTAGATAACCATTGAGAAATGCATTCTTGACATCGAGCTGATACACATTCCATTTACTGAGTGTCGCTAGTGATATCAAGAACCGTATGGAATCCATCTTTGCTACTGGAGCATAAGTCTCATCATAATCTTGGCCATATTTTTGTGCAAATCCTTTTGCAACTAATCTGGCTTTGTATCTCTGAATACTGCCATCTGGATTGTACTTCACTTTGTATAACCATTTGTTGGCTTTGGCCTTCTTTCCTGGTGGAAGGTCGCATAATTCCCAAGTGTTATTTTTATACAAAGCATCCATTTCTTCATTCATAGCAGTTTGCCATTCTGGCTTATCTACTGCGTCTTCGAAGTACACTGGCTCTTCTGTAGCCATGATGGTAGTCATAAGAGCATAGTTGGTGGTTTCCACCTGAATTGCTTTGCCTTTCTGAGCATATGTCAATCTGGCTGGTGGTCTGCTTTCCCTAGTAGACCGTCTGAGCTGCTGTGGCACTACTTGGGGTGTTTCTGGCAATTCTTGCTCTTCTTCATCAACCTGTTCTGTAGGTGACTGTGAAGTCGATGCTTCTATCTCCTGTGTAGGTGAGGTTTTCCATTCTGATTCCTCATCGAAGATTACATCTCTGGAGATAATGACTTTGCCGTTGATGGGATCATACAATTTGTATGCTTTGCTTTCTTCACTGTAGCCAACCATGATGCATTTGCGTGACTTCGCATCCAATTTCCTGTGATGATCATCATGTATGTGGGCATATGCTATGCAACCAAATATGCGGAGATGCCCAATGCGTGGCTTGTGTCCAGTGAATGCTTCATAAGGAGTCATACCTTGTATTGGTTCGGTAGGAAGCCGATTAAGCAAGTAGTTAGCTGTAGCTATTGCTTGTGCCCAATACTGATTCGGAAGATGCTTTTCACTAAGCATTGCTCTAGCACTGTCTGCTAAAGTCCCATTCTTCCTTTCGGCTATTGCATTTTGCTAAGGAGTATCTGCACATGTGAATTGTCTTCGAATGCCGTGATTTTTGCAAAAATTGATGAAGGGTGAAGACATGTATTCACCTCCTTTGTCTGATCTCATGACCTTGATCTTTCTGCCTGTTTGGTTTTCTACCATGGCTTTGAATTCTTGAAATCTGGCAAACACTTCAGATTTTTCTTTCAGAAAGTAGACCCAACAATATCTGCTGTAGTCGTCGATGAAGGTCAAGTAATAAAGTGAACCATTGATGCTGCGGGTCTGGGCATAACCCCATACATCTGTATGAATCAAATCAAGAATACCTCGTGCACGAGAGGTACTTCTGACAAAGTTGGTTCGCTTTTGTTTGCCGAAGCAGCATGCTTCACAAACTTTTCCAAGAAACTGTAGCTTCGGAATCCCAATTGCCATATTCTGATTCCTTAGATCTAACAAGTACTTGAAGTTGACATGACCATATCTCTTGTGCCATTTTGCAGATAGTGGCATCTGTTGCATTTGAGCTGACATGGCATGCTTATCTGGTACTGTAGCTAGCATCCTGTATAAGCGTCCTTCCTTGACACCTTTTGCTACTAGCTGACCTCTTTTGGATTTGTCTCTGATAGTGCATTCATCACTGTCGAAGATGACTTTGTAGTTGTGTCAATGAAGAGGAGCCGCGTTTGCTGCTCGTTGGTCGGCCGTAGCTAGTGTAGGAGCTCGCCGCTACATGTGCTTCTTGCTGTTGGCTACAGCTGGACTAGTTCGGGAGTCCGTCAATGGAGGTGCTTGGGCGTAGCTTGTTAGCGGCAGCTAGGAGCTCACGGGAGCTGCTACAAAGTTCGTTGCTCGTTGTAGGAGGTGGCTTTGGCGGCGGCTTGTTGTAGATGTTGCTTGTAGGAGACGGGCTGAGCCGCCGAGATACTTGGAGATTCTTGAGTTCGTGGACTACAGGCGATACTTGGAGATACTTGCAGTGCGCCTGTGGAGATGGCCCGTAAGGACTTCGTTGTAGGAGTGAGCTCGTGAGCTTAGGATTGCATCACTTGTTGGCAGTGGTAGATCAGAAAAGCGACTCGTTGCAGCCATGTATTGAGGTGGTTGGAGCAAGGAGCTACGGAAGACCTCCATTGGTGGCAGTTGGAGATGCCAACAAAGCTGTTATCTCATTGAGAAGCAGCTAGAGTTCGTGTATTCCAGTGCTGAGAGAGTCGGGTATTCCAGTAGGAAAGTCATGGAGGTAGATGGCGACTGCAAGGGTCGCCTTAGTTGTAGCTGCTCGTTGGTCGAGTAGCTGCACGGGCTCTGGCGGAGAGGCGAATAGAGGCGAATGGCTTGTGAGGGGCTCGTTGGCGGAGCTTGGAGATCATTTGCAAGCTTAGACTGTCGAGAAAGTCTATCCTCTCGGCTCACGACTCTAGCCCTGCATGCATCAACTATGACAATGCACACAGCATGCTTCGAGACAAAGCCTACGGCTTCCAGTTACCTCTTCAACAGTGGCAAAGCATGCGCAAGGCTTGCTTCATGGGGTTGCGCAAAGCCTGCTTCAGAAGAGAGGTTGTAGAAGATCGTATGGAGCAGCCTGCTAGCGTTGAAGATGCAGCTACGTCGACTGGAGCCAGTTGTTGAGGTCGTCCGAGCGTTGCTTGTGCATCAAGATAGGAGTCGGCTCCTTATCTCACATAATTTCTCACACAAAAAGTCTCTCACTCGATTCTTTTTCTCTCAAAAGAATAGATCTCTCCTATATCTCTCTCAGTGAAGGAATGAAAGGAAAAATAATTCTTCCACAAGAAGAATTTCGATACAATCTCTCACTTACAAGAATGAAATCTCTCTCTCTTTCTCACTTGAAACTATCATAAGCACTCAAGTAATGAACGAAAATATGAGCGGAAAAATCTCTCACATGAACAAAAATTTCTCTCAACGGAAGTGAAGGGAAGGATCTCACAATCACTCAAGAGAACTCTCAATCTCACAATCTCTCTCACACTCTCAAGAATCGCAATGCCTCAGCGGAAGGCAAGGGAGCTCTGATACCATGACAAAATATGAAGAGGGGAGAGGAGAAGAGTGGAGATGAGGAGAGAGGGCACAGCTAGAGAGCACACCACAAATGACTAACTGTACACTAGAATTAGTTGAAAAAATAGAATATATACAAACCCTTTTAGGGTTAGGGTTAGGGGATCTAACCCTTTCCTTTATAGCACTCTATAAGGTTAGTGCTATGCACATATGATCACGTGATGGTGCTATGCACACATGATCACATGATGTTGAGCGTGAACTCTCAACAGCTCATGCATAAGCATGAGCATATGTCTCTTTTTCCCTCTTCTTCTCTCTTTCTTTCCCTCTTTCTCATTTTTCAATCTCTCTTTCCTTTCCCTCTTCTTCTCTCTTTTCCTCTTTTTCCCTCTTTCCTTTCCCTCTTCTTCTCTCTTTCCCCCTTCTCTTATGCTCATGCATAAGCATAAGCATAAGCATGCTATGCTCATGCTTATGCTTATGCATGAGCATAAGAGAAGTAGACATATGCTCATGCATACGCATGAGCATATGTCTCTTTTTCCCTCTTTACTTTCCCTCTTCTTCTCTCTTTCTTTCCCTCTTTCTCAATTTTTAATCTCTCTTTCCTTTCCCTCTTCTTCTCTCTTTTCCTCTTTTTCCCTCTTTCCTTTCCCTCTTCTTCTCTCTTTCCCTCTTTCCTTTCCCTCTTCTTCTCTCTTTCTTTCTCTCTTTTTCCCTCTTTCCTTTCCCTCTTCTTCTCTCTTTCCCCCTTCTCTTATGCTCATGCTTATGAAAGAGAGAAGAAGAGGGAAAGGAAAGAGGGAAAAAGAGAGAAAGAAAGAGAGAAGAAGAGGGAAAGGAAAGAGGGAAAGAGAGAAGAAGGCTCATGCTTATGCTTATGCATGAGCATAAGAGAAGTAGACATATGCTCATGCATACGCATGAGCATATGTCTCTTTTTCCCTCTTTACTTTCCCTCTTCTTCTCTCTTTCTTTCCCTCTTTCTCATTTTTCAATCTCTCTTTCCTTTCCCTCTTCTTCTCTCTTTCTTTCCCTCTTTTTCCCTCTTTCCTTTCCCTCTTCTTCTCTCTTTCCCCCTTCTCTTATGCTCATGCATAAGCATAAGCATGAGCATATGCTCATGCTTATGCTTATGCATGAGCATAAGAGAAGTAGACATTTGCTCATGCATAAGCATGAGCATATGTCTCTTTTTCCTCTTTACTTTCCCTCTTCTTCTCTCTTTCTTTCCCTCTTTCCTCTGTTCCAATCTCTCTTTCCTTTCCCTCTTCTTCTCTCTTCTCCTCTTTTCCCCCTCTTTTCCCTCTTTTATGCTCATGTTCTTATGCTCATGCATAAGCATAAGCATGAGCATATGCCTTCTTCTCTTATGCTCATGCTTATGCTTATGCATAAGAGGAGTCTTATGCATAAGCATAAGCATGAGCATAAGAGAAGAAGGCATATGCTCATGCTTATGCTTATGCATGAGCATAAGAGAAGTAGACATATGCTCATGCATAAGCATGAGCATATGTCTCATTTTTCCTCTTTCCTTTCCTTCTTCTTCTCTCTTTTTTCCCTCTTTCTCCTTTCCCTCTTCTTCTCTTTTCTCCTATTTTCCCCCCTCTTTTCCCTCTTTCATGCTCATGTTCTTATGCTCATGCATAAGCATAAGCACTAGCATATGTGTAAGAGAAGCAGACATATGCTCCTCTTTTCCCTCCTCTTTTCCCTCCTCTTCTCCTCTTTTCCCTCCTCTTTTCCTCTTCTTCCTCTTTTCTTCTTCCTCTTCTTTCTCTCTTCTTCCTCTTCTCTCCCTCTTCTTCCTCTTCTTTCCCTCTTTCCTTTCCCTCTTCTTATCTCTTTCCCCTTCTCTTATGCTCATGCATAAGCATAAGCATGAGCATATGCTCATGCTTATGCTTATGCATGAGCATAAGAGAAGTAGATGTGCTCATGCATAAGCATGAGCATATGTCTCTTTTTTCCTCTTTCCTTTCCCTCTTCTTCTCTCTTTCCTTCCCTCTTTCCCCTTTTCCAATCTCTCTTTCCTTTCCCCCTTATTCAAGGTTATGCACATTGTAATGACAATTTATTATGCCCAAGGATATGGAGAATCTAAATCTGCTGTGCAAGTTATCTCGGAGTGCCTTAGCTTTCGTGCACTTCGTAGCATAATCAATAGCAACCACAATATTCTTATTATTTGTTAACCTATTAGGCTTGAAAGGACCAGCGAAGTCTTATCCTCATCATTGGAATGGCATATACTGATTTGGTAAAAGACAGCCAATACGTTGGCATATGTCACACTGCATACATTTGGCCTGTGCATCTTTGAATAAGGTTCCCCACCATAGTCCTACTTGCAATACCTTTTAACCTTCTTACAAGACGAGCACGTTCATGTGGCAAAACTCATCGACACAAAACACCATCTGCACACTAGCAATTATAAACATGTGCACCAATCAATGTGAATTTCCTAAGGCTAATTTCCTCCATTTGTCTCTTGGCATACTGCGATGAAATGTTCATCTACAACCTTTTAGTTTTTGTTCAATGACACTTAAAAGTTAAATTGGGAAGTATATCATCTATGTCTCTGTCTATAGAAAATAGCTCACCAATGTGTATCAAAATGTGTCTCAAAAGTGATTGATTAGGCATGTAAATACCCAAAGTGAAATATATAGGCATTAAAGAAAAATTGCACCATTTCATCAATAATACAACCAAGGCCAAAATGTCTGATTGTGGACTGTGTCCCTTTTCTTGCGAAAACCTACAATTCTAATGCAAGCTAGTGTTTTCTCGCATGGTCTTGCTTGTGATGCAAAATGTATCATTGCCAATCTTTTAAACTCTCCTCTTATAGCTGCTTCATTTTCAAGAAAGCTTGTTTGCACTCCTCTAAAATATATTGTTCCATTTCTCAAATCAATGACTCCAACATGACATACACCGTTTGGAGTGAAATTGAGTAGGATGTTGCAAGGGGAGCAAGCTTATGTGGAACCATTAGGCCCGATGCATCATGCTAGTTGAACCAAGAGCACATGGATAAGATGGTGCACATTGGCACAAGAAAAGTTAAGTAGTTACAGCACATCTCTTAGGCTTTGTGTACATCCTCTAGTTTTTCTTCTACTATGCCCTCTTCTTTGCTCCTCCCTTCAAGTGCACAATCAACATAATGCCTAAAGAACATTTTATTAAATGGCAAATAGCTGGATGAAAATTTATAATAGGATCCTACCATTAAAGTACTCAATCCTCTATCATTAGAAATTAAATTACATATAGGGATGTCCTTGAAGTGAGCTTCGTATTGATATAAGTTTCGTTGAAAATAGATAACTGATTGAAGAGATATGGGCCGTTTACTAAAAGGGGGTAAAAATTGCCATAGAAATAAACAGTCATACATAGAGACTCATAACTTCTTATCCGAGACCCAATGCAAAAAAACCTAATTACATCAGAGGGAGACCTTAAAGAGAGCTTTATGCTGATATAAGTATCATTAAAATTGAACCACCAAGGAGAAAGTTATAGGCCAAATACTGACACGGGGTCTAACTGCTATATTAACTGCCATCTGCCCATGTAGATTTCACGTAAGCAAACTACTCCCGCAAGGCTCCACAATTATCAACGATCCAATACCACTAGAATTTACCTAAAAGAGAGAAAGAAGCTTTTATGGTGGCTCAGGAAATGGATGGACCATGCATGCACAATGAGCGGCCGAACAAGAACTACTTTAGAGACTTATATAGAGAGAGAAAAGAACATAGGAATGGAGAAAAGGAATGGAGACTCAAGGAAAATGATAAGAAGTGACTTTCATTGCCATGAGGGTAAGATTCCACTCAAATACACTCAAAATACTACAAACACAAGAGAGAAGAAGAGGTTTCATACATACAAGAGGGAGCGGAAGCTCCAAGACTACTCATAGAGAGATAATAAACTAGAGAGAGATGTACTCAAGAGTCCACATAAGAGAATATCTACAAGAGGGAGAGAAGGCTCATGGAAGAGGCTTGAGGAAACTAGAGCTACAGCAGCATGAGGCCTAATGGTGGAAGAGATGATGAACAAGGGAGAGGAGGGCTCTTTTTCTAGAGATTTGTCACCCTCCTTCACCCATTTACAATTGCTACCTATAGATTCTTTTCCCCATCAATCACATAAGCCTGTATGTCACCATCCATGTCCTTTTTGGCTTTTCTTGCCATGTGTCCCATCAAAAGATGCTCAAGACTCTTAAAATATTGAGAAAGTCAAGAGTCTCCCCACATGGATCCCATAGGGACCCTCTCTTTTCCATATGTCCACATCCTCCTTATTCCACATAGGAATTCTAGAAGGATTCCTCTTGACTCCACACTCCTCCACATGCCTTCCAAATGCTTGGCATGTGATCTCTCTTATATTATTGGAACACATGGACATGAGCCCACCTCTTTATATGACTCACTCTTCCTATTTTCTAAAACCCCCATAATATCCCATACACAAATAACTCTCACCCCATACCAAGGTATTTATCATTCATACACATGGTATTTACAATGATCCATTCCACTCATCCTCTCAATCCCATACAATATCTTAGAAAATAGAGATAAGTGAGAGCCGCTAGGCTATCACTTGATACTCAAACTTTTATCAAACATAGAAGAAAACAATACCAATGCCAAATAAAAAATATCAATTTTTGGCGTCACATCTTCCCCCCCCAGCAGATCCTCTCTAGTGACAGAGAGGGTCTGCCGGCCCTCATGGTGGTCGAGCATAGAAGAATTTAAGGCGATACTGTGACGCCAAAAATTGATATTTTTGATTTGGCATTGGTATTGTTTTTCTCTATGTTTGATAAGAGTTTGAGTATCAAGTGATAGCCTAGCGGCTCTCACTTATTTCTATTTTCTATGATATTGTATGGGATGGAGAGGATGAGTGGAATGGCTCATTGTAAATACCATAGGTATGAATTATAAATACCTTGTTATGGGGTGAGAGTTATTTGTGTATGGGATATTATGGAGTTTTTTAGAAAATAGGAAGAGTGAGTCATATAAAGAGGTGGGCTCATGTCCATGTGTTCCAATAATATAAGAGAGGCCACATGCCAAGCGTGTGGAAGGCATGTGGAGGAGTTTGAAGTCAAGAGGAATCCTTCTAGAACTCCTATGTGGAATAAGGAGGATGTGGACATGTGGAAAAGAGAGGCTCCCTATGGGCTCCATTCGAGGAGACTCTTGACTTTCTCAATATTTTAAGAGTCTTGAGCATCTTTTGATGGGACACATGGCAAGAGTAGCCAAAAAGGACATGGATGGTAACATACGTGCTTAGGTGATTGATGGGGAAAGGAATCTACAGGCAGCAATTGTAAATGGGTGAAGGAGGGTAACAAAATCTCTATAAAAGGATCCCTCCTCTCCCTTGTTCATCAATCTGTTCCACCATTAGGCCTCATGTTGCTGTAGCTCTAGTCTCCCCAAGCCTCTTCCATGAGCCTTCTCTCCCTCTTGTAGATATTCTCTCGTGTAGACTCTTGAGTCCATCTCTCTCTAGTTTATTCTCTCTCTATGAGTAGTCTTGGAGCTTCCGCTCCCTCTTGTATGTATGAAACCTCTTCTTCTCCCTTGTGTTTGTAGTGTTGGAGTGGATTCTCACTCTATTTGTAATGAAGGTCACTTCAGGTTCTCTCTCTCTTGAGTGTCTCTTCCCTTTTCTTTCTTTCAAAGCCTTAAAAGTTCTTTCTATTCGGCTGCTCACTGTGCACACATGGTCTCTCTGTTTCCCGAGCCACCATGCAAACTTCTTCCCCTCTTCTAGGCGAAATCTATGAGGGGTGGATCGTTGATAAAGGTGGAGTCTTGAGGGAGCATCCTGCTCAGGCGAAATTAGCCTGGGGGAGGGTAGTTTTCATGACAGTTTGACCCTCTGTTAGTGTTTTTCTCATAACTTTCTGCTCGATAGTCCGATTTTAATGAAATTTATATCAACGCGAAGCTCTCTTCAAAACGCATGTTTGTATGTGATTAGATCTTAAATCAAATACTGCTGCAAAAAGTTATGAGTCTCTGTGTTTGACAGTCTGTTTTCATGACAGTTTTTACCCCCTTCCAGTAAACTGTCCATATCTCTTCAACCGTCTGTCTGTTTTCAATGAAACTTATATCAGCGTGAAGCCCATCTCAAGGCTCATCTCTTTCTGTGCTTGAATCTCTGATATCATGTCTCTACTGAAAGTTATAGGCCTCTGTGTCTAATGGCAGTTCGTAGAGTGTTTTGAGCTAAGTGTAAAGGTGTCTATGAAGGAGGTGCAATGTTTCCTCGGAATCTACCCATCCGACCTAATCAGCCCCTTCAAACTCCTCGATATATATCATTTCATGTCATGTTGAGCCGCAAGATCTTCTTTCAACAACGTATCGCTCTTCTCTTTGGCACAGACTGGCTCGCTGAGATTATGGCCTCTACTGATCCTTTCCTTCTCCCTATGCTTGATTACAACATCACTTGGGATGTTACCATCTTCATTCTCATCTGAGGGAGGAAAGTATGGTGTGGTATCTTGGCATAAAAGCTTCTTTCTAATGTCCCATTCTCAATGATAAATATCTTTGGCAGTCAGTTTGAAAGCAGCAGGAAGTGAAGAGGTGCGTGAAGTTTATTACCCCCAACTTCATGTCACATCTTTTGGTGGAGACGCCGGGTACGTTTGGTATTGGATTCATCCCACCTTACTAAACGGTCTTGAGTGTACTTGATTGCATGTTATGCCTAGAAGAGGCATGTGTTTTGATGAGATAAAGAAGATGCCTAGAAGAACTCCATTAGAAGAGATTGCAACCCGTTTAAGAGAACTTGAAGATTGTGAAGGTGATGCTCAAGCTATTCGCACAGTCACCATGATCATATCCTTTATGTTTGCATTGTTGAATATGTTGGTGAATTGACAACGCCGGCAGCAGGCACAATGATAGATTGGGGATTGTTCCATGCACTGGTAGCTTGGTGTGAAGAATCGACAACACCGACAGTAGGCACAATGATAGATTGGGGATTGTTCCATGCACTGGTAGCTTGGTGTGAAGAAGAGTTGAGTCTTTGGGTAGTTTTTGACTATAACAGTGGAGTGGTGATTCTCAATGCTTTCAACTTCTTTTGCTATGCAAATGATGAAGAGTACAATATCTTGAAGCTTTTATGTGCACTTCCTATTGTGAGAACGGTGATTCTAGAATGCATGTATACACAATGTTTTCATGGTGTTGGTTGGTCACTTATTTTTGAAGATTTTGTTGAGGATCACATTGTGGAGGGTTTTCAACAAGTGGTTATGCATAATAATCTTGGTATACTAAGGCTCTGTGGGATCTTGTTCGGATCTTGTTTGGGATATTATTTTATCTTGGTGTTTCCTTTTTGTGTTTCATCATGGTGAAGATTCCAGTGTTTCGAGGGACCCAAGGGGAAGACCCGGAGTCTTATCTTCGGGATTTTATTCGAGGATGCCGGCTTTCTGGATGGTCCATGAAGGATCGGGCGGAGATTTTGCCTGATTTTCTTGAAGGTGTAGCCTTGAGTTGGCATGAGACCTTGCCGGACTCTACCAAGGAGGACTGGGACCAAGTGGTGGCAGCAATGAAGCAGAGATTTGGGGCAGTGGAGTCGCCAAATGCTTTGATGTTGCAGTTGGACCGGTTCTATCAAGGAGAGGGTGAGTTGGTCTCTGCATTGGCAATCCGATATGAAACTTTATGGACAAAGTATGAAAGGGCAGCTTTGCGAGCTGTGGCATCTACATCATCAGCCCCTCAAAGTCTCTCAGGGATGGAGCACTTAAAGATGAGCAAATTTGTTATGGCTTTGGAGCCTCGTCTTCGCTCAAAAGTAATGAGTAAAGATCCAACAACATACGTGGAGGCACTTCGCATTGCAACCAAGAAAGAAGCTTCTCAGATCGAATCCTCTTTTGTGTCTTCAACAGCTTCAACTTCTAAGGTGGAGGTAATGGGCACTCCTCAGGTACCAAAGTCCTCTAAGTTAGATCATAATATCTCCCAATTGATGGCAGAGTTTGCTGATTTGAAATTGCATTTGGTTAATGCACGACAACCTAGAGCACCAAAGACTGAAGATAGGCCTCGAGATAGGAGTGGGGTCACTTGCTATGAATGTAATGAAAAAGGTCACTATCGCCTCGAGTGTCCTAGATGGAGAAAGAAAGAAGAAAAACAAGTATCCTTGTTAGAAGCTTCTTCAGGGAATGAGGAAAGAGAGGTAATGATGGCTAAACGGGAGCGTGGTAAAGAAAAAGAAGAAGAAGAAAGCAAGGAAGAAGTAGATGAGGAACATTTGGAAGAGGAACACCGTAGTAAGAAAAAGAAGGCATCTAGAAGGAGAATCAGCCAGTCAGACTTTCCTTTAGGACAAGGAATTGGAAGCTATGACTTGTTGTCCGACCTTAAAGAAAAGGAAGCTCATATCACCTTTGGTCAATTACTTGCTTTGTCTCCAAAACTATGGAAAGAATGGGGAAAACTAGCAAGCACAAGAGTGTCAAAGAAGAAAAAGAAGAAAAGTGCCATTCCTGTTGTTCAAAAGGTAGATATAGATGTTGGTGATGATGTACCTGTGGTTGATGTGATCATTGATGGTCAAGTGATTTCTAATGTGTACATTGATGGAGGTGCATCGATTAATGTCATGAGTGAGAAGACCATGATAGATGCTGATTTAAAATACTCTAGTACTACCTCTCCTTATCGCATCAAATTGGCTGACAACACTAGGGTTAAGACCTTGGGAGTTGTGAAGAATGTAGAAGTGGATGTATGTGGAATTTCTGTGCCGACTACTTTTCAGGTGATCCCTACCAAGCCAGATGCACGTGCCTATCCATTGATTTTGGGAAGGCCTTGGCTACGCAAGGTGAAGGCTGTTCAAAAGTGGGACACTGGAGAATTGATTTTGCAGGGAAATGATAAGAAGGTGCGCTACAACATCAGAAGCCGCAAAAAGGAAGTTGTCAAGGAGGAGTCTTCAACATCAGAGAGTTCAACCGATGAAGAAGAAGAGACAGGGTGTAGCTCTGAGGAGTCCAACTCAGAGGGTGAGGTGGAAGGAGTGGCCTTTGGTCTTTGTCTTGGTGCTGATCGGGATGAGTCAGGAAGAAACAAGGTGGTGGTGCAAGAAGATCCTGTAGAGACACTTCATGTGGAGGATGTGGAGCACACTAAACGACGCCAATGCAATGAAGAGCTTCTTGGTGATTCTCTATCAGGTAGTGAGAAGCTCCAGTACCTGGATATGCTAGATGATTTTCCATGTCTCTTTGCAACAAGCTATTCACAGGTTCGACCAGTCTCTCTTGTGGAGCACAAGATCGAGTTGAAGCCAGAAAGCAAGCCAGTTGTGCAACGCTTAAGGCGATTGGGGGTGATCCAAGCTGAGGCACTAAAGAAGTGAGCTAGGGTACCCTCTAGAAATCCCCAGTCTACTCTATCATAACTTTCTCAAAGTCCAGGATAAGAATGGCAAGCCTATGAGCATTATGCGTGGCCCAGTCAGAAGCCTCCCAAAATGAGAAGATGTTATCAAAGATGCTCCTACCATGCACAAATCCCATCTGCATATCATGTATAAGATCATATATGAGTGATCAGTCTCCACTAAGACACTAAATTCTTGCAACCCCCTTTTGGGATAGGTTAAATGAGCCCTCAGTAAGTGAGTTTGGCATCTCACCCAAGTCCCAAATGCCCTGTAGGGCTGAGATAATGTGATCCCCAATTTGATCCCAAAATGAAATAAAGAAAGAGGGTGTAAGCCCATATGAACCAGGGCACTTGCCCTTGTGAAGGGCAGAGAGAGCAGTCCTAAACTCTATGTTGGTGAATGGTGCATCAAGTGAGATTATCACATCTCCAATCACCAACATAGGTAAGTGCTACCAAATAACAACTCGAGCATCATCTCTACCCTAAGTGTCAGGATCTACTATAAGAAGGGAGGCATAGAAATCTGTGGCTACCTGCAAGACATCATCTGGATGTGTTTGTAAACTCCATCTGAGTCAACAAGCTGTGAAATGCTCTCGTTACTATGTCTGGGTCCAAGAGTAGAGAAGAATTGCTTGTTGACCGTACCTCCCGTTTGAGTCCAAAATGACTCTCTAGCATGAAAGGCATACTCAATTCTCTGATCTAACAAAGACTGCTACTGCTGATCCCTTGCTGTAGCAAGGTGCTCCTGAACCCAAGCATCTATAGGCCTCTTTTGCTCTTCCCTTTGAAGAGCAGCCAACTATTGACAGATACCTATCTCTTTCCTGAGGATCTCACCTCTAATTATATGAGCAACTGAGTGATAAAAGTTGCTAATATATGAGAGGGCTGCTGCTAAATCTGACGGGGGGAAAGCTATCCATCATGCATATGAGATACCCAAGTTCTCGTAACACTGCCTTTGTGAGGCCCTCCTCTATGTAGAAGGCATTTGGAATCCTAATATAATGGCAGAGCGACTCCTCACATGAGGATCTAAAACAAACAGAACAACTTGAAAATGATCTGAAGTGGACACCCCAAGTTTAATGCATACTATCCCACCTCTATCTAGAGCCCAATCATTGACATAAAATCTATCAATCCATGCATGGATAGGCATCTATAACCTCTTGTTTGACTAAGAAAATAGGAGTGACTGCAATTGAGTGTGAAAAGCATCATCATGCCAAGCATCTCTACCACTGTATTGAAAAAGGAAGGCATCCTAGGTTGCTCTCTCTAGGGAATGGATACCACCTTCCCTACCTCCTCTTTTGTTCGTGGGAACTTCAACCATGTCGAAATCACCCCCATTGATCCAAGACTCTGAATGCATGACCAAGAAAGCAGCTCCTTTCATAGAAGGACATGGTCCCCTCTTGAATTGGGGGCATAGAGGTTTAAGAAACCAACCTTATGCCCACAAATCAAAAGAATTATCCACTAATCTCTAGAGGGAACTATGATCCCATGTCCACCAATCTCCAAGGGTGCCACAAAAGAAGAAATAGAAATGTAGGTACCTCCCGTGGTTCCCAAGGTGGGTGACCAAAATGTATGCCCTAGAGAAGCTTACCCAACTTGGAACAATCCCTAACATCCATTTTGTGTTCTTGAATCATGAGAATATCAATGGGGCCCCCAGTAACACCTAGATGAAGTTGGTTACAAATTAGCTGCCTATGGTTGCGGTGAGTTACCTCTGAGGTGCTGAACATTCCAATTGACAATCCTCATCGATGAGAGGAAGAGGTCAGATGAAAAACCCTACTCGACCTAGTAGCGGAGATATCCCTCTCCTCAAAAATATTCCTCCTATCAAGAGGAGGGAAGTCAACTGGGGAAAGCACTCCCAAACCTGCAGAAGGGGAGACTCTATCTAGGGTGCTCTAAACAAGGTGCTCCCCAAGGGTAGAGGGTACAAACTCCTCCTCTAGCTCGAACTCTACCATGTTTGCTAGAACTGCAAAAGAATTCCTGAATGATGCAACTAGTGCACGTGTACGTAGGATCCCTATGGATGATGGAGTAGAAGCTATAATCCCTTTGCCTCTGTCAAGAGGTAAAGAAGGTGATGCAAACAATAAAGGTGGCTACTGAAATGGGCCTCAGACAAACAAATGTCACTAGAATGGATTATGGCCTGGGTTTTGGCAATGAGTTGCTCGAAAGATGGAAGCTCCGTCACAGGAGCACCTGAGGGGACAGGAGCAACCTCATCTGCACAAGGAACTAGGACAAGAATATCTCTTGCCTGTAAGGGAGGGTTCGTGGTGTCATGAGAAACGTTCTGAGGTGGAACTGGCTCAACAACTCTGACTAGCACCTAATGGGGGCCGAATGGAAGAGGACATGTTGATGGTCCTATTCGCACTGTAGAAAAAGGTCCAAGACGAGAAGCTAATGGTCTTGGGCGAGAGGTGGAAGGTCTAGTAGCATGAGAAGAGGTAGGACATGTAGTAGACTGTGAAGTAGGTCCAACCGAGGTGGTGCTATGAGGTGCTACACCCGTGGACCTTTTAGGCCTTTTCTTTTTTCACTTCCTTGGGCAATCTCTAGCGAAATTCCCAGGGGTCCTACAAATCCTACACTGATCCTGTCTCCAAGAGATCTTGACTTTCTGCTTGAAGAATGAGCCATTTGGATGTTGGAGCATGATGTGATCATCCATAATGTTAGGGTCACAGACAACAACCCTAATGCATGGTACCTCATCCAACCTGACTACCTCAACTATCGAAGAAGGCATCCCAGGAAGGGGATCTCGGTGACCATCCTGAAAGCGGTTCCAATGGAAGATAAGAGTCAATGATACACCTGAGGGAGGCCGTGGAATCTACAGAAGAGTGAAAATGTCTAGCCATCCTCCTCCACAGGGTCAAAACCCAACGAGAAAGGTGTTAATAAACTCCTCCCAGAGCTCAGTGCCAAAGGACTAGCTTGAAGCATTGTACTTCTTGCATCTGGGGAATAAAAAATAATGTGAAAGAGACCTCGACCAAGCAGACGAACATCTTTGAGGTGCCCTACGAGGTCTCCAGGTAAAGCGGCAAGCATCCATTCCCTAGCCTATAACCTGGAAGGGTGGGACCCATGGATGCAAGCAAAGAGTGATGCCTAACTCTCCTGCTCTATATCTTTTTTGAGTTGTTGCAACTCATCTTTTGAGAACATGATGGTTTTTGTGATTGGTGGAAGCGAGTGAGGATTGCTGACCCATCTTCAATCAAGGTGTGAAGGCCAACTCAAACAAATACTTGCTTCATCTGACCAAAAAAGTGCTACTAGGATAAGGCTAGGAAGAGGAGGAAGGAGGCTAGAAAGAGGATGAAGGAAGAGAAGGGGGGGCTGAGGGCGAAGAAGAGAGATAGGGGAGGGGAGGGTGAGGGCTGAGGGGAGAGAGGGGATGAAGGAGGTTGAAGGAGGGGGAGAGGCTAGGAAGAAGCGCAAGAGGGCAAGAGAGGGGGCAACAAGGGGCGAGGTAAGAGGAGGAGGCAACCGAGAGGTGAGAGGCATGGGAGGGGAAGGGTAGGCAGAAAGAGAAGGGGGGGAAAGGGAGGGAGAGGGATTTAGGAGGAGAGGACAGAGAGGGAAGGGGACATAGAGGGTAGGGAGGGCTAGGGGTTTAGGGAGGAGATGCTAGGGGGTAGGCGGAGAGGCTAGGGGGTAGGTGGAGGGGCTAGGGAGTGAGGGCAGAGAGTAGGGGGTAGGTGGAGAGGTGAGAGGAGAGGATGAGGCGGTAGGGGATGGAGAGGATAGGGTTGTCAAAGGGGAGGAGCTGAGGCGAGAGGAGAGGGCAGGGCCATACAACTGAGGTGAGGGAGAAGGGCAGCATAGGTCAGGGAGGAGTAGCAGCCTTCAAGTCATGGGACTCACAAAAGGCCCATGAAAGGGATGTTCACAAACACAAATTAGGTAAATCATGTAAATATGTAACCCATGGTCACCCTTATGTGCCAAGCTGTGATGCTAGAAATTGTCTCCCAACATTATTATTTGGCATAGCTTTGGGTGCTATTGAGTCAAAGGGGGGCCTCAGGATGTCCTCAGTAGTGACTTACTCATCTTCATGGAGAGATAACAAGTCATCTATTAGCTAGGCCACCATCCCCAAGTGAATATATAATGGATCCTTCAATCCTTGGCTAGGATCCTTGGAAAGCCAAACCAAAATACTTTGGGCCGAGAGGAAGCTCCACAAGTAGTGTGCTATCATCTCTAGATCACTTATCAAACAAAATGATAGGTCCCATCTCTCTACATCTACACTAGACATGGGACAATGGGTAGGTTATAATGTGTCAAGTTCCAAAATAAAAATGAGATCTTTCTTGAGAAAATGCTAGTCTAGAGCTTTGATGAAACTTTGGTAATGACCTTAGTGGGAATCTACTGCTGCAACTAGTTGTGTTCTCTTGATGGTTTTAAGTTGGATGGCCAAAACCACTCCTCAGTGACCCATTCAATCTCTTAGGGTAGATGGCCCACCTAAATCCATAACTTCACCAAAATAACTCATCCCAGTGGAGTTAGGAGTCAATGCCATCATTCTTAGGATCTAGGTCAGTCAAACTTGAATTTAGGAATATCAATCCTCTTTGGACTATGTCTTAGGATACTAGGTATGGATCAATGTATCCTTAGCCTTGAAGAGGACTTTGGGTGGTGTCTCTATCCCAATAAACCCACTAAACTATATAGGATATTGTCCCTTTCCCATTAATGGGGCCTCTATGGGGATCCAATAGGGAGCCTATTTCCATTGACCCTTGGTGTAAGAAGTGTTTCCTAGAAGACCCTATTGAAGCAAGAGCTTCCAATCCTCTTTGCTATATTACTATTGGGCATGCTTTCTTGGAGCTACAAAGGGTTTTTGATAACCATGATTACAAGACAATAGTAGTTATGTTTGAAGAACATAGCTAGAAAGGATTTGTGATAACCATGATTACAAAACAATATTACTTAGGTCTGAAGAACTAGTTTTGTCACTCCTAGCTAGGAGAATAGACATGATGGACTCAAGAGACAAGGACTTCTTGGAAAAAGGGAATGGTAAAGGGCTAGTGATGACCATGACTATACATGACAAAGGTTGAAAGTAGTTATGTTTAAAGAACTAGTTTTCCCACTCTTAGCTATAGGAGTAAGAAACTTGGTGGACTCAAGAGACAAGGACTTCTTGGCAAAAGAGAATGGAAAATGGAAACTTGGAAGCTAGATGAGGACTCAAGGGTTGAAAGGACCAAATACGACATATGTACTTTGATTGTGCAAATAAAGATATTTTTCTATGGACTATCAAAGCAAGATAGTAGGTCTATGTAGTGGGTCTAGGGAAAAATCGCTTCAAAAGTCAAAACCAAATCTAGAAAAGTTAGTGATCTACTTATGTTAGGGTTTTTTGACAAACCCTATCTCAATGGTGCAATTGACACCATTCTCAAATAGGAGGGAAGGAAGCAGAGAGGCAAAAGTAGGGAGAGGGAGGAAAACAAAGTAAGAGAAGGAGGAGGAGGTCACATAAGAGAGGAGGGGGAGGAGGAGAAATAGGAGGAAATAGCAATGAGGAGAAGAAGAGGAGTCCATAGGGAAGGAGGAGGGGACACACCTCGAGTGGAGGAGAATGCAATAGGATAGGAGGAGGAGACATATCTAAAGTGGAGGAGGAGGATGAGTTGTTGGTGGTGAGGAAGCAAGAGTGTTTGAGGAATGAGGCATGAGATAGTAGGGAGGGATATAAAGAGAGGGTAGGTTCCACTTTTATGGCTTTTCACTCCAAATTTATGTGTTTTTGCATTTTGTTTTCCCCAAGCACTCAACCTTCTCTTCTTGATTGGAGTATATTTGACTTGGGAGTGGACTGCCGCTTTCAATGTTTTTCTTGAAGTCATGCACTGAATAAAATATTACTTGAACTTGTTGCATGCTTTTTAAAAAAATCAAAGTCCTTCTCTACAAGTGAGCACCTTCCAAGGTGTTGCACATGTAGAGGCTTCTATAAGAAGAAAATAGAAGATAGAAAATAGATTTTCCCTTCCTTCATCAAAGTTGATGTGCATGTAATGCCTCGTACAAGACACCCATAGCTCAAGAATTTTGGACTTTCTTCCCTTATTTGTACTCTTTTCTAGAACAGTCACCTCTGCTCTATAATGACACAAATTCTAAATTTGGTAAATTTGAAACACTTCATAGGTCACCTCCAGGTAAATATGGCCTAGTAAAATGTAAAATTCAGCAAAGTCATAAAGTGATTACCTCCTTATTATGCAGCTCAAAAGACATTGTCAAGCATATGTTGGGGGGCTTTGCCTAATGAAATTGTGAGAAATGTGTGCTCCATTCTTCTAAATGGTGATGCTTTCTTTGAAAAGAACAAGATTCCATACATAAATGCATTGGTGGACAAAATAGTTAAGGTTAACGCAACTTACATGGCTTTGCAGTTTATGCTTTTACTGAAGGACAAATTGATGTAATAGGATCTAGAGTCCTAAGGTCTAAGGTTGTGAGTGTGTGAACACATGGTGTGCCTGGATAGGTGTCAGTAGGTGCGATTGAGTGAATCTAGGTGTGTGGTGGATGATTGAGAGATTCATGGAGAGATCAGTGGAGTGATTTGTGGATCTAGGATGCTCTCTCTTGAGCTCACATACAATGTATCACTAGACTATATATTGGAACTTCCTCTCATCAATAAACTACTCTTTCTCCTTCATTCTTGATCTCATTACGACTTCCTTTTAGTTCTTACATTTGGTATCAGAGCCATATGATCCTCCTTGAGCTTCTACCCACGTGTGCCACATGTCATCACCTCCTTCATCTTCTTCCATATTTCACTTTCCTTCTCTCCAAAACTTGCAGAGCTAAGTTCTCCCACTACACGTGACCATTGTTAGAATCCTCTCAGCAATAGACTCCTCTAGTAGGGGCGAACCTACAAACAATTATCTAGATATAGACTATATGCACCGTGCCACCACTATTTCTATCCGCTGAACATTTGCGTAATTCCAGTGATAGAGAATACACTTCTCTAATTCCTTCAAGCCACAGTTGGTCGACGGTATAAGACGTCTTAGGTACAAGTCTGTGACCATTTGGTCCACTGACCAAGGAGAATTCTACAGAAAGACAGTCACTTTTCATCAGCTTTTCTCGAACAAAATTGCACACCATTTTGCCCATGCTTCATACTGGAATGTTGGGATATCTCAAGGTGTATGCCTCTGGCACACCTTATGTTTCTATGTGTGAGTGCTAGAGGCACAGTTAGGTGCCCACAAGCACAGTTAGGTGGTGGAGAGCCACATAGGATGATTGAGAGAATCTAGGAGCAGATTGAGGAGATGATTGTGGAGCTCTGAAGTCATCAGTGATGTCAGTGAGCATGTATGAGGTGCCTACTTAAGGACCTCACTCTTCTTCATTCTACAATTAAGTAAAGCAAGTATTCTGATTTTGTGTCCACTCTACTCTTTCCTTTCAGTATTCCAACATGGTATCAGAGCCATTTGATCCCCCTTGAGCCCATTTCTGCCACATCATCATCTTCTTCTTCTCCATTTTCCTCTTTCTTCCCAAAATCTTTGAGAGCTTGGTTCTCCACCTATAAACGACCATTGCCCAAACCCTCTGAGCTGGAAACTCCTCTAGTATGGGAAAACTTCCACCTGCAAGCAATTGAAGAAAAAACGTCTGTGGTGGCTGCCATTCTCCAAACAGCGAATTTCTTCTGTTGCTCAATACTCCCTGCCTGCTCCGCCATTGCCTGAGCCCTCTTAGGAGTAGATGGGCGATCTCAAGACGAAGATTTTGAGCCAATTTTTTAGGTCATTTGGTTCAGTAACGAGGGAGAAATCATCAAAACTCAGTTTCAGCCTATAGCAACTCTCCCGGGCAAAAGTGCGCACCATTTCATCCAACCTCTGTGCTGGACCTTCTCTGATATATGAGCTTTATTTTGCTTCAGAAATCCCTCTTTTCCTTGCTTTGAAGAGTGAGCTACAAGCCCTCCAAGTTTAGCTTTTCAGTTTTGGACAAGTTTTTGAAGATGATGCTACATAAAATGCTACTCTAGCATTTCTGGTTTTTTAAAGCTTTCAATAACTTCAGTACAAGTGTGGCTTCAGTTTTGTTTTGAATTACTAGACCTGGTTTTGATTGGAAAGTATTTATTTCACCCACTTCTATGAAGCATGTAAGAAGAAGCATCATTGATTGAAATTTGGTCACAAGACTTTGCTACATTAAATGCTTATATTTTGAAGCATTTCAGTTGTTATTCTAAGCCCTGTAAGAGAGAAGACACTGCCCAATACCTGGGTTAGACCCTCTCATGGCTTGCTTATGCAAAATATGTGAAAAGCCAAAACATAAAGCAATGTCTTGTTATGCTACAAAGGATGAAAATGCCAACCTGACTTCCTTGTTGAAGATTGCCAAAACAATGGTTGCCAAAAAGGAAGCAACTACAGAGATCTACCCTCTCATGGCACTTTTATTTGACTCCAAGTGCAAGAAAAAGATGAAGGTCAGATACCTAAGATATGCTTCTCTACACAACTATGGAGATGACAAGATAATTGTTCTCTTGAAGGATATGATTTTCAGATCCACTTGTTCTATCATAGTACCATCTTATAAGGCACTAGACACTGCCCATGTGGTAAGACCTTGCCTTGACATGGATATTGAGCCTCCACAAGATGAGGCATCCTTTGAAGATTATGCATTTTAAACACATCTCTATGTATGCTCCAGATCTCTCTTTTTATGTCAAGGTACTCAGCCTGGATAGTCCTCCAAAATGAATGAAAATAATCTATTGTGTTTTGTGTGTTTTGTAAACACCTCTGGTCACCTTATGATGTGGGCCATGTGTATGTTTTTGTTCCATGGTACCTCCTGCAGACATTGTGTGCATGTACATACAGGGGTGATAACCATTGGAAGGTCTTTTTGTATCCCTTTTTGTTTACCTTACACCTAAGGGAACCCTTGCTAGCATGAGAACCTAGCCATAGATTTATCCTTGACCACCATGAGATGGCATGAGAAACTATGAGACTAGATGTATCCTTGACATAGCCTGAGGCATTTCCTTGAGGGGGGGTTTGTTGGGATATCTCAAGGTGTATGCCTCAGGCACACCTTATGTTTCTATGTGTGAGTGCTAGAGGCACAGTTAGGTGCCCACAAGCACAGTTAGGTGGTGGAGAGCCACATAGGATGATTGAGAGAATCTAGGAGCAGATTGAGGAGATGATTGTGGAGCTCTGAAGTCATCAGTGATGTCAGTGAGCATGTATGAGGTGCCTACTTAAGGACCTCACTCTTCTTCATTCTACAATTAAGTAAAGCAAGTATTCTGATTTTGTGTCCACTCTACTCTTTCCTTTCAGTATTCCAACATGGAAACCCTCCTTAGTAAGAGCATTCATTTTGCTATAAATGCCCCTTTGTTGCTGCTCAGGACAGGTCAAATTTGATCCTCCAGTATCTGTTTGCTCAATTTGGGGGTAACTCAAAAATCTTGGTCAAAGTTTGACTTTTCCATAAGTTTGTCATTTCAAAACTTTTCTTCTATATGTGGTTTAGTTGCTTGAAGTGATAGATATTTAATTTACTAAGTATTGACTTCAATATGGACCGTGAAAGTATCATGGTATTTTTCATATTGAAGTGGTTTATAGTCAAAGATTTGACTATCTTTATGAAAACTATGCTTTGCATGATGAATGCATGCTTCAACAAAGATAAAGCATGTATATTTGATGATGATGATATTGTGATGATATGGATGTTGGCTATGTATGAGCTTCAATGTATAAGAGTAGACTCTGCCCTTGTTCTTCTGATAAGTGGTAAGACCCTCTTCATATTCAATCTATTTGAAGGCATATGGGATGCAAGAAAGATAAAAAAGAAAAAGAGTTACACAAAGAACTACACCAAGGACCTCTCCAATGGCAATGTACCTCACACTATGGTAGCTTGGAAGAGGAGGAGGAAAAGGACAAGACATGCCATCAAAGGGGGGTATTTCCCCACATCTTCAAAGTAGATTTTTGTGTGTGTGGTCAATAAGGGTTCTCTGCCTTGGGATGTCCACCTCAAATGATTGTTAGTCTTATGTTTTACCTTGCTGGATCTAAGGGTATTCCCATGCATAGTCATTGTCTATCTCCCAATTGTAATCCAAAAGACCAAAGTTAGAGTGAGATCATGTTGGGATGAGGATGCCCAAATGAGTCTACTACTGATGCAACTAGAGTGAGTACTAGGTTGTGGATCATGCGTGTTGCCACTAGAGGTGGGCAAGCCATGAAGTTTCCCATGGACTACTGCTAGGGTTGAGATCATCAATTTGTGGGGGGGAATGAAGGACAAATTGATGTAATGGGATCTAGAGTCCTAAGGTCTAAGGTTATGAATGTGTGAACACATGGTGTGCCTAGATAGGTGTCAATAGGTGTGATTGAGTGAATCTAGTTGTGTGGTGGATGATTGAGAGATCAGTGGAGTGATTTGTGAATCTGGGATGCTCTCTCTTGAGCTCACATACAATGTATCACTGGCCTATATATTGGAACTTCCTCTCATGAATAAACTGTTGAGATATCGAGCTCCACTCGTGATATGCCAGGCTGATCGTTTTGCATTTATGTCACTGACTTGTTAGCTGCAGATGCGGTTGGTACACCGCCCATGAATAATAGCTGGATGATAGCTATCCTTATCTACTCTAGTTGTGGCTCAGTTAGTATGCCACCTTAGTTAGCTGAGTTTGGTTTGAGACCCACATATAAGGTTCCTCTATTTCTTTGTACTAGAGTTCTTTTGGCTTTCACAACTAAGAAGAGGAAAACTGTTTTCAGCCTCCACCTTTGTGTGTATTCCCCCATTGTGTATGTGAGAAAGCCGCAAGTGAGACTCCTTCCCTCTCTCCCACTATCTTCACATGGTATCAGAGCCTGGTTCGTGGTAAGGAGCTCAAGAAAGCAAACCAAGTTCGCGGTGTCCTGGTAAGAGGACCAGTGTTGCTTTCCTTTTTTGAGTTTGGGAGCAAATCTCTGCAGGTAGCACAGCCGAAAGTGCAAGAGTGCACTGTCTCAAATTGAGATGCCATTTGCGGTGTGGCGAGAGGGCAGTATATGCTACGGGAGGGGGCAAAGCCCTTGGTGACTTTATTTTTTTGATTCGAGGCCATTTTAAGGCCCATTTTAAAGGCGAAAGTTCTTCACAGGTACTCAGAAAAAGGCCCTATTTTTGCTATGCCACCACTGCTCTGCAGGTCAGTGAAAAGTTGCCACAGAAATTGCATCGTATGCCTGAGGGAAGGAGTCTCACTTGCCGCTTTCTCACATACACAATGGGGGAATACACACAAAGGTGGAGGCTGAAAATAGTTTTTCTCTTCTTAGTTGTGAAAGCCAAAAGAAATCTAGTACAAAGAAATAGAAGAACCCTATATGTGGGTCTCAAAACCAAACTCAGCTAACTAAGGTGGCATACTAACTGAGCCACAAACTAGAGTACATAAGGATACCCACCGCATCTGCAGCTAACAAGTCGGTGACATAAATGCACAACGGTCACCCTGGCATATCACGAGTGGAGCTCGATATCTCAACACTCCCCCTCGAGCTCAATCCCAATTCCTGCACACCAAGCAGGTCTTTAAACTTGCGCAGCTTCTCTGCACCCAATGCCTTCGTGAATATGTCAGCTACCTGATCCTCTGTGCTGACATAAACTAGATCAATAAGACCTAGTAAAACCTTCTCCCGCACATAGTGATAATGCACCTCAATGTGCTTTGTTCTAGCATGATAGACTGGGTTATTTGTCAAGTGTATACTGCTCATGTTGTCACAATAAATGACAACTGGCCCATCTGATGCATATCATAAAGTAGCTTATGCAACCAAGCTACCTCACATGCAGCCATTGCTGCACCCCGGTACTCAGCCTCTGTGCTCGACAAGGCAACTGTAGGTTGTTTCTTACTGCTCTAAGTGACTACAGCACTCCCGAAAGAGAACCCATATCCACTGGTAGATCGTCTCTATCAGAAATACTACTAGCCCAATCAGCATCAGTGTATCCATGCAACTGTATCTGAATCCCAGCCTCATAAAATAGTCCATACTGCAACACTAAGGCAATCAGTTTATGATTATCTATGTGCTCGTCAAATAGATTCTTATGCCTACTTATCTTAGAACGACATTTTCTAGATGTTGTAATTGCATGTTCCTTTTCTAGGAACTGCCTCTTGTAATATAAACTAGCATGGATTTCCCCAAAAAAAATTGTGCATGTGTGTGTGTGTGTGCACGTGCACATGCACATGTGTGTGTGTGTCTGTGTGCACATGTGCATGCATGCATGCATGCGTGTGTGTGTGTGTGTGTATGTGTGAAGACTCGACAAAACCCCATTTCATAGTGAAATGAAAACAATTTTGGTAATAGAAACTAAAGAGAAAAATAGCTATGAGACATTACAAAAAACCGAGAGGAGCATAATTTGCAAAAGACTTTATAGAATGCATGACTGTATAGACAAATGTTGCTTTGATGTTCCTCTAGTGGCATGAGACAATAGTGTCTTGAACTATCCATCACATACTATGATGGGTATATGTGAAGATGTGGAAACACGTCATAAGCATCACTTTTATTGAAGAGGAGAGTCCCATACCTGCCACCATTCAACAAGAAAAATTATAAGAACCATATTTTAACTTAGTTGGGAAGACAGGTGTCATAAACACCCCTCCCTTGTTATTGGGATCACAATAAAAATAGTTGCTCATGCTATAGACTTTGTTTTAAGTGTAAAAATAATTGGGGTGAGTTTAAGGAAAAGTAAATCAATGGTTATATAAGGCAGAAAAACTTAGTGTATTTAGGTGTGTCAACGTAAAGGAGATGGAGGAGGGGAGAAATTAAGGACTAGAGCAATAAATGTAATTTTAAGATTTAGAGCATAAGGGAAGGAGAATTTATAAGAAAGAGGAGCTTAAAGGAAGTTCAAAGGTATTTAAAGAAAAAAAATTTAAGAATTTTAAAAAGAAGAAAATTAAAGAAAGAATTTCAAAGAAGGAAAATTTAGAAAAATTGAAAAGAATTAGGGAAAATAAAAAGGATTTGAAGGAATTAGGAAAATTACGAATCAATATGGAGAAATAGAGAACAACTAGGGGGAAATAGGAAATTAGGATAAGAATTAAACAAAGAAGGGGAGAAATTGGGAGAATAGCCAAAAAAAAGGGGGAAATCTAGAAGAAATTAGAGAAAAAAAGAAAAAAATAGGTAGAAATAGGGAACAATTAGGGAAAAATAGGAAGTTATGATAAAATAAAATAAACTAGGAAAAAGAGGGGGGGAAAAGAGAAAAAGCAAAACTTAGGAAAAAATAGGGAGAGGAGAAGTTTAAGAGAGTTGAAATTAGGGAATTTAGTAAAAAAGAGAGAGGAGTGATTAGTGAGAGGAGAAAATAGGGAAATTGGAAGAACTAAGGGGAAGTTTAGAGAGAGAGAGAGAGAGAGAACTAGAGAAGATATGCAGAATCAATGACGTGGAACAACTTCGCATTAATCCATAGCACATGAAGACTAAGACACTCAAGATCATGTGATTGCTTGACATCTTGAAAGTACACCCAAAGGCTTCTTTCCCCTATGGTTTCTAGCTAAAGCAAAATTTGAGGATTTGAGGGAGAAAGTATTGTCGCGAACTATTAATGTACAAGTTTTGCTAGATTAAGTTCTTTCTGTAGTAGTGCGCTATTTGATATCAGAACTAGGCTCTGTATACGATTTGGAAATATGCATTCTTAGGAAAACATTAATGTCCAATTTGGAGATGTGTGCTCAGTCTGCATGAGAACAATGTGCAGAAGACACTTCAGGTTTTTTAACATGTAGAGTCCACAATGCTACCCAGATCAATGAAATGTGATTAAAATAACAAAAAGCGTTTTTATCATCAACGGTTTCATAAGTTCAATGTAACCCACCTTTGACCTCAATCATTTGCAGCACACAATGGTTCTATCAAGATTGATGTGGATGTACTAGGAAGGCCTCATAATATATGTTTATATCTTTGTAATTCTTAGATGCATGAGAATCTAATGATGAGATTGCAAGAAGTGATCCCAAAAAAAGAAAAAGAAAAAAGAAAGAAGAAAAATAAAGGAATCCTTTCAAGCGTCTCCCTTGGAGAAGTGTCAAGTAGGATGAAGGGAGACCTAGGCAAGCGACGCTCCAAGGTGTTAAGGCCTATGAGACACTACAAAATATTGCTCATGGAAAAATTTCCTCATGAACACTCTTTCTGGAAAAGGCTCGAGAAGGAAACATATAGTGAGTGTTGAGATAATTGTCTCACCTTTAAAAGCCATGATTGGTCTAGTCACTAGTGTTACTCTTTTGGTAGCATAGAGAAGCGATGTTGGCAAGAGAGACTCCTAAATTTATTTGGTCTATTGATAGTATTGCTCTTTGCTAGAAATCAGCCTACAGAGGGTACGCACAGCGGAATACTAATAGAATAGCCTAGGGGCTCACACAGTATGTGTGTTGAGTGGAATCACAAACTTCTTAACTCAACTTTATGTGCTTCAAATAGACTAGTAAATAGACAACGATCCAGCTAGATATAGAAACCACCAAGGCAATATATTTCAGTCCAAATCTATGGCCAAAATACAAAAGATAGTATATACCTAGATGAATCTAGGAACATTCCCAAACTCATCCTCTAAAAACACAACCAAGATGTGGTCCTCTGATCTTATCACAAGGTACTTCTACTATCTGTCGAATATCTATAGATCACTAAGCCTGCGTGCTCCACCTCGAGCGTATGTAGACTCTTTGTCCAAAGTCCTCAGCACCTTGCTACCCTAGAAGACAGCCTAGGTTCTAGTGAGCTCAGTCTGCAGCAACAATGGGAAGGCCATGCTCTAGCCTCCGTACAGGTCCGTATACTGGGCTGATGTCACTGCTAGCTCATTGCCTTTTTCTTGAGTCCTTGCTGCTGCCCTCTGCTCCGCCGCCTTAAGCTCCTGCAGATCTTGCCTAATAGCTAGGTACCCATGTTCTTTTCTTCTTTTCTCTTGGGCATATGCCCTAGGTCTCCCTCCCCCACGCTCTTCTCATTTGGGGGTTTATAGATGGGAGGTGACCTTTCCAACACTCTTTTCAAAGGCATAGAGAAGGTCATGACAAAAAGCAGGGAAATTAAAGATACTAAGGGGATCTTCATGAATGGGGACTAGGAAGAGTTGGAGAAGAAACAAAGAATTGATAAGATATAAGAATCAATGAAGGCATTAAGGAGAGGCATAGCTATCACATTTGCATGTAGGCTTTAGTTGCTATTTTTGAAATTAATAATCCTTTAAAATGTGTTGTTTATAATATCTAGTGTGATTTCTTACAACCTTCCAATATCTTTCTAAAAATAAGTCAAGTGTTTTGTTCATCATTTTACTCAAAAGGTTTGGTGTGTGTTATTCAA
Source organism: Dipteris shenzhenensis (assembly GCF_047967505.1). NCBI lineage: Eukaryota > Viridiplantae > Streptophyta > Polypodiopsida > Gleicheniales > Dipteridaceae > Dipteris > Dipteris shenzhenensis. The sequence goes on from NC_141599.1 coordinate 29,189,057, forward strand.
GGAAGGCCAAAAACAAAAATTCAATCCCTACTCCTTAGTGGCCTCAAGTACCTTTCTTTTTTGGAGAGAGGTTCCTAACTAAAATAGATAGACAATCTATGTGGACTTTCTTTAAAAAAGTCAAGTGTTTTGTTCATCATTTTACTCAAAAGGTTTGGTGTGTTAGAAATGACAATACCCAACAGAGGGTACACACAGTGGAAATAATGCCCAGGAGCTCACACAGTGTGCGGTGTGGGTGTGGAATCACAAACTTCTTTACTTATGTGCATTCAATAGGTGTGCAGACTCATCAATAGACAATGAACCAAACTAGATAGAGAAACCACCAAATAATATATTTCCATCCACAACTATGGACACAATACAAGAGAGACAGATCCAGAGTCCCACCAATGGTGTGGTCCTCTGATCATACCACAAAGTCCTCCTCCTATCTGCTGGCTATCTCTAGACTAGAGTCCGCATGCTCCACCTCGAGCGTAAGTAAACTTTCTGTCTAGAAGGATCTTCTCCACCTTGCTGTCTGGAAACCAGTCTAGGTGGGCAGCCTCCTGGCTAAGTCTGCAGCCCTGCTAGCACCTCTCTATCCTCCTGAATGTAGGTCCAAAGGGTGGCTGCCTGTTGCTCCAGATGATGATGAAATGAGGCCTGAATGCCCTCTTTATATAGGCCCCAAGGGCCAGCAAAAATACCGACTGGTCAACCCTAATCTGGCCGACTCAGTCTGTCTGAAAACCGACCCCACAGCTCCCCATTTATGGGACTGTGGGCTGCCCTTTTTGGGGCACTCATTACAAGGGCCCTTGGCCCACCTTTCAAGGGCAGATGCCCTATAAATACAAGGTCCAACCCCCCCCAAAACCTACTGCAAACAGTGCGCCTCCTATCCTAGATCCATCGCAATCTGCCCAAGACTGTCTTGCCTCTGCTCCGGTTCCAGCTCTAGGGCTCCTGCCTGAGCTCCGTACGTGACCCTGAAACCAGCCGTACAGCAGGCATCTGTAATCCGTACAGATTTGCCATCCTTCCGTACTTTCCTAGCCCTCTGTCCTGCCCATAACAGTTCTAGATGTGCTGCCCACATGCCAGCCATGATGCTGTCTATGTGGCAGCCCCTTTCTCTCTTTTTCTGTTGGGTACTGCCCTAGGTCTCCCTCCCCCATGCTCTCCTCATATGGGGGCTTACAGATGGGGAGGTGACTTTTCCAACATGGTGTGTGTTATTCAAGGAGGGTCAAAAACAAAAAATTCAATCCTTACTCCTCAGTGGCCTCAAGTACCTTTCTTGTTTGGAGAGAGGTTCCTAACTAGCATATGTAGACAACCTCTATGGACTTTTGCACCTCTCCACATTTTGCAACTCTTGAAGAGAGTTTAGTATTAAATTTTATTGATTAAATTTATGATTGTTTTTTCTCATGAAGCACATAATTGCAAGCTCAAAACATGAGCTAAACCCTTAATTTTATCCTCTCTTGTTTTGTGAAACAAAATGTAAGATATATACAAAAGGGAATGATAGACATGAGACACAACATAGGATCCATTAGGTTTCAAGTCTACTTACAAATATCGAGGGTAATGCTTTTATTTTATCAAGTTATTGAGGGCCAAATCTTGGCACCTTTTAGGAATTGAAACCCTACAAATAGGCATAAATTCTCTCTTTGAAACTTTTGATGTCCTTTAAAGTACATCCATCATTGTTCTTTCAATTCATCAGAGCTCCCTCATATTCAAGAACATGCATTAGATGAAAAGACTAGTTAAATTTCTCAAAATATGATTTAAATTGTGTCATGGTTTTTATGCAAATCTCTCTCTCTCACACACACACACACACACGATCCTTTTCTTCATTTTTCCCATGCAACTTACATTCTTTCCCTTGTTACCCCTTGGGTAAAACTTTTTCCCTCACACCCTTTCTCAACTTCCCCACCCCCCCCTTTTTTTTCCTAATCTAAAACCTACTTCTAAATACAATATTCTCTCCTAAATTTTTGCTATTTTTTTTCTAAAATCTTCCTAAATTTTCCCTTATTTTTCTAAAATTTCCTATTTTCTCCCTATTTTGTCTGATTTCCTTTTTTATATATTTCTCTATGTTTCCTCTCTCTCTCTCTCTCCAAACCCAACAGCTCAATTTCTTTGATCTCTTCAGAGATACGTCCTCGATATCTTCTTCCAAAGGCATATCAGTTCCAGAATCAAAGTTTCCAGAAAGTGATTTTCTAGATCTCTCTTTGTGAACGTCTTTTTTCAGACAACCGACGATGTGATCAATAAGAATGATAGCTGAAGACCTTGATTTCTCCCCTGCAAGCTTTAATGCTAATGAGAACCTCCCACTCTTGGATAAAGCCTCCAATATGGAGAAAGCAAGAGAGACTCAAATGCTCTGTTAAAAAAGTTCCATTCAGTTCCTGTTTAGTCTTTCCACTCGCCCTCTCCTCTCCCAAAAGAAAGACCTGCCTGGGATGAGGATTCCCTCCACAAACTTAAAGCATCAATTACATCTGCCAAGAATTAAAGGAGGCAATTCAACTTTGAAATATGCGGCAGCTTATGAGGTGGTATACTAAGCAAGAAGACGAACTTAATGTGCAAACTCGGCCCTAAAAGCATCCGCAGTCACGAAAGGTGTATACCTGCAACTAAACTGGCTGAACACATATGTTGGAAAATTAACCTTTTGGTAGAATTCTGAGTTGTGCAAGTTCTGTTGTTCTAGAATGCATTTTTTATAAGGGTCATTTCCAGCAGTAGTTTTCAATAGCTCAAACAAAGGATTCTCAATCCAAGATACTTCTAAATCCTTTGAAGGTTATACCTCACCAGATCTTGGCCTTGGAATGCCAACTAAGATGAAATCAGCCAAGTCATAGGACTGCAACACTCGCTCCATCATAACCTTCCATGTACCATAACTGTTCACGTCGATGACCGGGGACAATAGGGATCTTCACGGGCATCTCATCCATCTCAAGCAAATCTGCCATCTCAGGGGGGTAATCTTGCTCTTGTGAAGGGAGGGTGTGTGGGAAAAAAAGGAGAGGCTGCTGTGCTTTGCAAGGTGGCTGTCTTTCGGCAATGCCTCCTTCTGGCCACTTCTCCTTGTCCCGTACAGTGCACTCTTTCTCTGATCAGCAGCAAACACTTTCAGTCCTAAGCACTCTCTCCGTCTCGAAGGCTTCAACTTGTGCTCTAATACCATGTCAGAGATGCAGTGGAAATATGCGAAAGGAGAGAACGCAGAAGTGCGAAAGAGAAATGTAAGAAAATGCAATAGAGATGTGCTGAACTCCTGCTGTACAACAAAGGGACAAATCTGAGCCCTATTCATAGGAGGGGGACACCTGCTGGTGACAGAGGTGGAGAGTTCCATTCAATGCTTTTGAGCAGAGAAGGGCGTCAAGCGGAAGCTTACCAATACCGGGACTACTCCATAGAATGGAGTAGTTGAAAGAAAGAACTAGACGTGGTGGAGATGGCGAAGATGATGTTGAAGCATCGTGACCTTTCACTCTAGGGAGAGGCTGTGGCAAGGCTGTCCATATTCTCAACCAATCTCCAACGACTATTGTTCCTGAGCTAACTGTTGGAAATGGTCAGGTCACTTCCCCATCTGTAGGCCCCCAAATGAGGTGTGCATCAGGGGGGTGGACCATAGAGAAGAGAATAGTATGGGGCTGCCACATGGCCATGTGGGCAGCAAGCCAAAGATCATACCTGGAGGAACAAGAGCATCCTGGAGAGCCTGGAGCGAGGTCTTTGGACTACGAGTATCTGCAGGAGACATGCAGGCGGACAGCACAATTGTACGGGCTAGTACGGAGGGCTGGAAGCAAGGTACGGAGCAGATGCAGATGACTAGAGGGCTGGAGCAAAGGCGCGGTACAGGCGGGTCAGGAGCGCAGGTGTACGGACAAGTTATGGGGCTTGCAAAGGCCTGGAAACATGGCGGGTTGGAGCCAGCCAACCAAGCCGGGTCTGGAGCAGACCATGGGGCTGGGCCCCTGCATTGAATAGAGGGCCTGATGGCCCGGTTTTGTGAGCCCCCAAAAGTCCGAAAGGGGGGGGGGAGGCAGGAGGCTGAGTCAGCCAGGGGTGGTCGTTGTACTTCCTGTTTTGTGACTGTTTCTGGTAACAACTGACTGTGTTTGACATTTGATTTCTCACATAGCCTAGATATAAAAAATTCCAATTCCAATTGTTGTTTTATCAGTTCCAGCATGCAATTCTAGCAAGGTGCTCTTCAGTTTATAGTAAAAGTCTATGATGAAGGTGACCTTGGATTTCATAGAATGATCATGGTAAGTGTGAGGACATTACAACTATGAAACAATGGGAGCTATGACACATTTTCGATCTACATGGAGACTGACAAACAATGAGCCACAATTTGAAAAGGTCTTTGATGACCTCATGGATGCACTAGATGAGGGGGATAACTTTGCAATTCTTGTTGCATCTAAGGAGAACAAGGAATATGTGTCATACTTTATGTTGTATTGTATCAAATCCAAACATAAGGTCAAGGATGCTTTTCAAGATCATTGGTAACCAACCTATGAGAAGTTGGAGATAGCTAGCATCCAATAAAGGCCATAAATATAGACTGCTCTCAAGCTTGTCTACATACATTTGTCTACTCTCACTTAGCTAGAGCTATCAAGTTTCCAATGCAAGTTGTGTCTGCAAGAAAGAAGGGTATTAGGGGCTTCAAAATGGATGTAGACATTTGCGAGCACATCAGGGGTGTCTTGGAGTCATGGAGGACTAATCCATCTTTAATGACTAGAAACCACTGAGATGGGTGCATTAATACAATAAATGACTAATTTATGCATATAAATCTTACAACAAGGCATGTTTTTTACTTATATATCCTCATTGCAAAATACATGTGATAATGAACCATTACTATGTTCAATAATATTCACAATGAGAAAGTGAGAAGGGTGGATATGATAAGTGACAGGACTATGAGTGATGGGGTTTCTAGGGACGGAACTTATATTGATAGAGAGAGACGCATTGGGAGTTCTTAATCTAGTGAGACAAGCTATTCAGAGAAGGAAACTAGACCACATGTACTAGTCAATGCCCTTGCACATGCAAGGACATGCAACTGGAACATGTGCATGGTGATATCCCAGGACAGTTTGTGTCCTTTCTAAGATTTACCTTACACTTGGAGAAAAAGGACCTCATCAAGGGGATGAAGGAGGCTAAAGCCATTATACATTTTCTAGATGAGATAAGTGGACAAAAAAATGAACGAAGCAACCTGCTCCAAAAGAGATGGCTTGGATAAGAAGGAAGTGGAATGACTTAGAAGATGAAAGAGGAAGCCAACAAGGAAATTAGCAAGGAGGAAGTGGAATGGAAGTTCAGGGGAGCATGAATGAACTCAGATTTGAAGATCTCCTCTAGAAGTCCAACCACAAGAGAGCATGAATACACTCCCAAAAGCACTTGAAGAAGGGTAGGCCCTCGTGACTTATCCCCTAGGCAATTCTGTGGTGGGAGGGCCTTAAGTTCCTCCAGGAGCTCCTCATCTATGAACGGGGCATCCATTTCCATGGTCAGGAGTCCATGGCAAAAATGTGTTTCTAAATTTAATTGTAGGATGAGAGGTAAGCAATGCCATCAAAGGGAATAGTTTGAGCTAGGAGAAAGACATCATGACATTTGCTCATCTCAACTTACATCTCTTGCTCTTTGAGTTGTAGAACTTGAAGCTTCGTCAGGTCAAAGAAGTTGAGAAAAAGTCCTCTTACAATGTAAGTCATGTCGCCTTTACACAAATGAGGCAAGTCAAGTTGCCTTTATACCGATAGTGTGAGGAGAAAGACATCTTTCCATATGCTCATCTCAACTTACATCTCTTGCTCTTATATGGTTTCACACACTAGTTGTAGAACTTGAAGCTTTGTTAAGTCAAAGAAGTTGAGAAAAAGTCCCTTCTCAAGGCAAGTCAAGTCGTCTTTATACAAGTGAGGCTAGATTTCAAATCATGCTTTTTGTGGATCCAAGACAAAATCTAGGCTACATTATAATTGTTATCGTAGTAGAAATTTTCCTAGTGGTGGTTATCATGCTTATTCAACCCGGCCGACTCAGGCCCTTTCCTTGTTGTCCCCATCTCATTGCTTCTACCACTAGGTGTAATACTATGGTCTTCACACTTGATTATCATTAATTGACCCTTGACTTTTACGATTGATCTCTTTTCCCTTCACCTTACTATACATAGGGAAAATTCTAGTTGTTTCCAAGTAACAGCTACAAGTACCTCAGCACTTCACTGTGCTAGCTCATCATTAAATCCTTACTTTTTTTTCTTGATAGAAATAAGATGCCTCACAATCACGTTGTTTGTGTCTAAAAAATGGTCACTAAAGTCCATATTTGAACGCTTATGCTAAGGAGAAATGCAATTCACCTCACAATGACTTTGTTTTCATAGGTTTCTATCAGTAAAGACCTTGCCTAAAGCTCACTTGGAAAATTTTACCACAAAAAAGGCATTGTGTAAATTTTGATACGTTGTTCATGGGCTAACTTATTTACCAATTATTAATTCAAGGGTCAAAGTACCTATGGTCTCCCTTGATTCACAAGTATTAAAAAGTATAACTCTAGCTTATAGAAGCCAAGGTGCCCTTATAGTCTTTGTAAATAGCTAAGGTGAGGCTAATAATAAATGAAACATTTGCCAAGGGGACCCTTGCTTGGTGGTTGAGGTGGGAGTGTGTGCGCGAGAGAGCTTTCATGAGTTCAACCCCTGGCTAGGAACTAGCATCACCACATAAAATATATAGAACTTTCCTTCCCACCAAAGTAATAACTTTATTTAATCTTTGTATTATTCTTAATTTCTCAAAAAATTAAAAAAATCAAAACTGATTACTTAAGCACATGACCAGCTAGCTATACATGAAGTCTAAATAGGATAACTATGGCTTCCTATCTTGATGTAATGTTCATTTTTTGAGTAGAATATCCCATGCAAATGCAAATTTTTTGCATAGAATATCCCATGAAAATGTGTTTTGTAAAGTTTGTGAAACATCTTTTGGCTTGTCATATGTAGAGTTTTATGGTGTTAAATGCTCAAGCCTTGCTTTAAAATCCATGTTCATCTCTCTCTCTCTCTCTCTCTCTCTCTCTCTCTCTCTCTCTCTCTTTGTGGTCCCCTCCCCATAGCTCTTCCTTGTTGCTCCCCTCCCTCGTCTACACACTTCCAGCCCTTCTTGCCTCCCCTCTAGCCCTCCCTGCGCCCTTCCCTTACCATTGTGCCACCCCTCCCACCCTCTGCGCCCCTCTTGTGCACCCTCCAACTCTCCCTACACCTTGCCCTTGCCATTGTGCCACCCCTCCCCTTGCATCGCCTTGCCCCTCCCCCTACCATTGCGCCACCCTTTCCCTCGCATTACCTTGCCCCTTGTGGATGAGGACCTCATACCCTTATAAGTGGAGGAGAGGCACACCCTATTATAGTAGTGGGACATTGCCTCCTGCAAGGAGGCACAATGGGCAGTGATATGGACATGATACATGATCATGTACAATGCCTTGGACAGATGGTTCTCCTCAAGTTGGACTACATCATGGGCTCCCCTACCTTCACCTCACACATCATTAACTTATTTGTTTCCCCTCCACATGACCCAGAGCTGATCACGCTTATCTTTTCTTTAGTATATCCACGCATCCCTACTTATTTTTCTACCCGCTGCATGCCCCATAGCTAATCACAAGTATCATTTCTTTAGTATATCCATCCACCACCACATGGCAAACAACCATGCTCATCCACATGCACCACGTATCATGACGTCCACTTCGATCATAGCCTATCCCCAAGTACTTTGCATATCTTTCTACCCTACTCATAGATCTCAAGGACATTCAACTCCTAGAAGATCGATCTACTTTGATTGCCTGTTTCCTGCAAGAAGTCGCCATGCACACTTTTCCACACGCCGCCCATTCCACTTGCTTGCCACCTTTCATCTCAATCTCATGTAATAGTTGGTATGATGATGAGTGTAAGGCACTATGTTGTCAACTCAGATTTGAGACTGAGCATCATGTTTTCAGCAAGACATAGATGATACATGAGTATTCACATTTGTCCAATGAAAGAAGAATGCATTCATTTGCTAGAGTGAGGAGTTTCTAAACATCCTATTTGTCAACAACTCCAAGGAAATTTGGTAGAAGTTTCTCAAGCAACAGGCCCCCTCTCCTCTCAGTGACATCAAACTTTGGCACTCTTATGCATGCATACTATATGACATTCCCTACTAGCCACCACCTAACCTCTCATATCTACATCACCGCACCTCCAATGTAGTATTCACCCACCAGAACTCTAGATCTATGTTATGGTCGATCCAAAGTTCCGATCCAAAGTTCATGAGGGGCTATGTACTAAATGCATTGCATGTAGACTAAGTATCTTGTGGCTATGTACTGAACATATGAAGGGGGCTACTAAGTAATAAATACATTGCATATGGGCTAAGTACCCTAGCTTTGACTTTGGCAAATCTTTTTAACAAAACGGTCTCCAACAGTTTTCCCCACACCTGGACCCCTAACATTATCACTTCCATTCACAAGGTAGGGAATTTCATGAGCTCAAAAAACTATAGAGCCATTATAATTGGGCATGTCATGGTTTATGCCTTAGTGCTTAGTACACAAGCTAGCCAGTTTGAGACTTAGAGTTGATGGGACAAGCAGGCTTCTGAGCAGATCAAAAGTATTCTCAATAGGCTGTAAATATTGCTTATAGATTGTGCATGCTTGAGAAATGTTGCTCAAACAACAATGGCAATTCTCATGGTCTAGTAGTTCAAACATTCTCAAAACTAATCATTTAGATATTTGGCATTACATGGCAACTTTGTGCTGAAATAGAGCTTTATATTCCATCATCTTTATTGATCATCTTTTCCTAAAAAGACTTGGATCTATTCTTTATGCATTCAAAGAATCCAAAGACTTGTTGAAAGCAAATTCTAGATCACATACTCACACTTCAAGGGGTCATTGAGGATGCTAGAGCATGAAGACATAGGGTTTATTACTGCTTTGTGGATTTCCAAAAGGCTTTTGATATAGTATCAAGATTTGGGATACAGTTAGGAGATGATTTGGGATGTCATGGCACTTTATGAGAGTGTCTCACGTAAGATTTGGATGCCTATAGGGTGGATAGAGATGATCAAGAGCACTATCAAGATCAAACAAGGTTGTCCCATTATCACCAGCTCTGTTTGGCCTCTACAAGGCCTTTAGAACGATGACTTAAGACCTTTATCGAGACACAAGGAGTGGTAGATCATCCCTCATTGATTTAGATTATCCTCTATGTAGATGTTGTGCTCTTACTGTCCTCTTCGATTTAGAGCCTCCAACAACACCTAGATGTGATCCACACCTTTTGCAAGGCACATGATTTGAAGGCCAATCTTGGTAACATCAAGGTTCTGATCTTCAAACATCTAGGGCATTCATACAAAGGGTCACTCACCTTTGATGGGTTACCAGTGTGGAGATCATCGCTACCTACACATATTTGGGAGTACTTTTCTCTAGATTTATTTTCTTGATGAGACCAATGATGTAAGCTTGACTGAGCAAGGTGTGTGCCAAGCTTGCCAAGCTTGAGTGATAGTGCTGTCACTCTCCCTGGACCAAGTCTCTTGTCTTTGGTCTACCCAATAGGTATGTATGGTAGCCCATGTTGGGCCAGGGTTGGTGGAGAGGTCCAAGCTCTCTTATTGGAACAAATGATCCGTAATAAGCTACCAATTCCACACCAAATAAATTTGGCTGAATTTGGGGTCCCCCACTCCAGCTTGACATAGCATTCTAGATGATCACATACCTCCATTGAGTAGAGATTTTGGTTTCTCAACCTTAGGCTGACAAAGGTTACCATGGATGGCCTATCTGAATTCATGACATTAGTATAGCTGAGGGTGATCAAATGGGTTGGTATGCCGGCACATGTAAATGGTTTGCGAGCTTTTGACTCAACGTGGACAAATAGCCTCCTTTTCTGTATAGCCTTGAGGCCCTCTCCATTTTACTCACTTATCATGAGGCTAACCAAGTCATTCGAGAGGATCCCATATAGCTCACACATATAGGACCTGGTTAGCCCATAGTGAGCTTCATGTGTGAAGCTCAACTTCTACATAGCTCTATACCTACATATATCAAAGGAGGGCTTCATTGACCATTCAAGCTACACCCAAATCCATTTCCGCCACTCTTTGAGGATTTTGATTGTTTCCTCACACCGATTATGCATTGAGACTAGATGCACTAAGGAAATATGTAGAGAGGGATGGATTTGCACTTTCTGATCTACATAATAGTGAGTTAGACGAGCACTTTGTCGTCTGATGTTTTGTGTACTATGAGACCCTTTTCCAACCTCGGTTCATCGAAATTAGAGTTTGTTTAGCTATCTTCATTCATGAGTCTATACAGTACAGAGGCCAATTGCTCAAGACACAAAGACAACATTAGGGGGCTCAACTAGACTCCACTCAAAGCACGATCACCGAGTTTTTCTACTCTAATAGCATGAACCAACAGTACCCAAGGAGACAGCATGACTGAGACTTGGAGTGAGAGACACGATAGACCCACTAGTATGCTGGTGCACAGATGAGGCTTGGAGATCTTCCCTTTATGTTCCCCAGACTAGGGGCATAGCCAACGGCAATGATAGTGGCACTTGTCCGACAGAGAGCTACTCCTTGGAGACCATAATGGACAAGTGAGATTCCTTAATGTCACATTTTTAGTCGATTGATGGACTGGCTTCCTTAGGTAGCATATAGAGGATTGCCACATTGATACCACACTACATATCTTTCCTACTCCCCATGTTCAAATATTTAGCATACATCTTTGTATTTATCTCAAGTGCAAATGCCTGCTTAATGGCTCCACCCATTTGGCTCTTTGGATTGGTCTTTTGGAGACTTTAATAAACTCTCTCTCTCTCTCTCTCTCTCTCTCTCTCTCTCTGGTCATAGGTTCGTATGCACTGGTTATAGGTCCGTCTCTCTCTTTGGTCATAGGTCCGTATGCCCTGGTCGTAGGTCGTAGGTCCGTCGCTAATGTTTCTAGTCGTAGGTCCGTCGCTAATCGTTGCTAAAGTGGAAGTCCGTCATCGTTGATTGACGTCAATGCCTCTACTCTGGCTCCCTCTCTGGTCCGTCGTAGGTCCATCATGCTATGTTCCCATAGGTAGTTCGTAGCTCCAACCCATCACTCTTGTAACCCTCTCGTCATAGCTCCCGTCAACCCCATACTCCCTCTCCACGCTCCATCGCTCACACTTGTCTCCTCGCTCCATCGCTCACATTCCATCATTCCACGCTCCATTGCCCATCGTTCATCTCCATCGCTCCACGAATTTGGGGCACATGGAGGGCACTCCTCACTGCTGTCGACGGTGCCCAAGGCACATGGGCCCTCTCATAGCTCCCTAGTAGCACATGGGGCTTCTTGGCTGCACCATCTCCATGAGACTTCTTAGCTACTATGACCAAAGAACATGGAGGGGCACAAGGGCCCTCCTTTGCAGGTGCTGACGACACCCAGCCCTCTTGCAACTCCCTGCGACTTCTTGGTTGTGCCATCTCCCTAACGCTTGCCACAAGCCATGCCAGTAGCATGTGGCATAATGCATGCTTACCACATCACTGCTCTGACACATGGCACAACACATGCATGCCATGTCACTGTTGACATGTGGCAGTGCCACATCAGCACATCAGGGCTCCCTTGTTGCGGTCACACGGGCTCCCACCAAATTGGCTCCAACTTGACAGAAAAGTGCAGAAGCAGAGAAAACATGTGAAGATTCTCTCTATTATTGCATTTTCCAGTTCAGCAACAAATAAACAAGGGCAGATACTTACATTGTACAATGCCTACACGAGCATGTGTGGAGGACATTTGGGGGAAACAAGCACTTGAAAATGCCATGACAGCTTACACAGCAAGGACCAATCAAAACATTATGTCCAATGTCCTCACCAGCCTCCAAAAGATATGCCTCGCATTGATTGACAGAATTGATAGCTTGGAATCTACTAATGTGGCCCTCCTTGCGGAGAAGGCACATGTAGATAAATCACTAGCTGAAGTGAAAAAGCATGGAGGGAAAATGTAGGAGGAATGGAGGAAAGAAAGGGGCAAAAAGGAGGAATTGGAGAATGAAAAGGGTGAATGGATGTGCGAGAAAAACAAGCTCCAGGATAGGGTACATGCTTTGGAGATTGAATTGCAGCAAATAAAGGACATGAAAGCACACCTGGAAGGAAATTGCAAAGCAATGGAGGAGTTGAAAACAAAAAATGCCACTCTCAGGAAGGACATTGCCACCATGTAGGAAACAATGCAAGGCACACATGCTGAGCTCAAACAACAAATCAGCAAAGGGGAAGCTAAGATGTTGAAATGGAAGGATGTGGTCAAAACGGGCACAATAGCCCCCAAAAAAGAATTTATCTCCGAAGCACTTGAGGAGGAAAAAAGGAGGACCAGCAAAGCATTAAATGTCTTAGTGAGGGGGCTTCCGATGGGAGACACTCCGATGGGAGATGCCAAAATACTGTTCACCAAAATGGGAGTCAATCTCACTTGTGAGACAGCCTGGAGGGTGGGTAAACCTAAGGCACCCTCAAAGACACTAGTGCTAAAATTTCGGACAGCCATGGACAGGAAGACCCTCATGAGCACAAGGGCGACTTTGAAGGGAACAAGGATCTACTTGGATGATGACCTCACACTCTTACAACAGGAACATCGCAGGGAAGGTATGGCAAAAGTAATGGTAGCAAGGGAAGCGGGGAAATGGGCTGTATATAGGGATGGTAGGGTGATTATTTGAGAAAGAGGAGATAAGGAGGATAAAGTCCAACTGGACACAGTCCATATGAGACGATCCATGATGACATCACAGAGTTTTCCAGACAAGGAGACACTCTCCTACTGGGGGACTTCAATTCTCAGATGATGACAGAGACCCACACATGGTCCCAAAACTAGATGCAGCTAAGCTTGGGATAGTAAGGCATTCTGCAGATACCCCACAGGGGACAGGGTATGGACAACATCTACTTGAGCTGGGGGCAATCCACGACTTGATCATCTTTAATCGCCTTCACAGATGTCCATCTTCTAGAAGACTCACTTGCTTCCCACATGGTGGTGGATCTAGTACAGTGGACTATCTACTAGGCCCACTAGACTTTATCTCACGGATACACGACTTCGCCATACCCCCGCCCCCACTCAAAGCTGATCACTCATACTTGACCTTCCATATCGCCACCACCATGGCAACCACAAGGAGAGCTCTCCCCATGCCCCCACGCACTTAGATCCACTTTGGCCGTGCTCTTAACCCAATATACATGAGCCATCTAGCCAAGGAGATCCCGGCTATACTTGGAGATGACATAGACCTCACCAGCACCTCCGACACCCTTGTCTCAGTGGTACAGGATGCTGCTATCAGATCTTTTCCCACTACCTGATCCAAGCGGGCCAGAGATGGGAAGATGCCTCAGAACCCTTGGTTCAACAACGAGTGTAGAGAGGCAAGAGCCCACTTCACATAGCAGTAGACTTTGAGTCATCTGATGCCACCTGAAGCATAGAGGATCTATCGATGACTGACACGCTGTAAGAGATGGGCTTTCCTCACACATAGGATGGATGAGATTGTCAGATTGTTCCGAGGAGGAGACCCGACCACTGGATGGGGATTTCTATCAAAGGGGAAGCCACCTATCCCCATTTTTGACCCAGATGTGTGGCACACGTATGTATTCTCCCTCTATGATGCCCAGATGCAAACGTTGCCGGATATGTCCTCCACGCCCAGGCCCACCACTTGTCATCTGTTCACCACACAGAATGTGCGGGTTGCACTTTGCCGTCTACACAATCGGAGAGCGCAAGACCACTAGGGCCTCTAGACTGAGCACTTTGCACATGGATAGGAGGTCCTAGCACAGATGTTCAACCGGGCTATTTGTCATAGATTTCCACCTTCCTGGAGTATCACCACCATTGTACCAATACACAAAGCCGAGGACCCTATGGAGATGGGGAACTATCGGACCCTTAAGATTGGCCACACTCTCGCCAAGATTTATGAATCAATTCTAAAGAGGGAACTTAGCAGCAGTCATACAAGAGGCTCGAGGGCAGTGGGCACTAGGACAAGCAGGATTCCAAAGACAGCACTCTACCCTATATCACATCTTTACTTTGAGGGCTATCATTACGGTAACCGTTTGGCCCAGAGCCATCCGGGATCATCTGGGGCTCCAAACACGTCCTGCAACCTGAGAGTGGGCTGCCCTGGGAAATGCTCCATCTACCCTCTATGCGGTCAATCATGGGATGCCTTCCTGCACTTACATGTAGCCTATGTTGGAACACTGAAAGGAAAGAGAAGAGTTGACACAAAATCAGAATACTTGCATATAGAATGAAGAAGAAAGAGGTCCTTAAGTAGGCACCTCATACAAGGTCACTGACATCACTGATGACCTCAAAATGCCTCAGGCTATGTCATGGATACATCTAGTCTCATAGTTTCTCATGCCATCTCATGGTGGTCAAGGATAAATCTATGGCTAGGTTCTCATGCTAGCAAGGGTTCCCTTGGGTGTAAGGTAAACAGAAAGGGATACAAAAAGACCTTCCAATGGTTATCTCCCCTGCATGTACATGCACACAATGTCTACAGGAGGTACCATGGAACAAAACATACACATGGCCTACATCATAAGGTGACCAGAGGTGTTTACACAACACACAATAATTTATTTTCATTCATTTTGGAGGACTATCCAGGCTGAGTACCTTGACATAAAAAGAGAGATCTGGAGCATACATAGAGATGACTTAAAATGCATAATCTTCAAAGGATGCCTCATCTTGTGGAGGCTCATTCACTGTAAGTAGATTTGCATTTTCTGTCTTTGCTTTGGCTTTGCAAAACTTCTCACTATGGTTGTTTTTGCCACAGTGCTTACATGGATTAACTTTGAAGCAGTCCTTTGAAAGGTGATTTGTCTTTCCACAGTGATTGCAAGGAGTATACTTGCCCTTCTGGAATTTCATAACATAAGTAGTGTCATTGCCTTTCCTTAGCTCCATATGTCTTTCTTCTTCTTGGAGAGCTGAGATAATGCCTTCAAGGTTAGGATTGGGAAGATTCTTCAAAGTGCTAACAATGTGATCAAAACTTTCAGGCATACTCTTAAGTAGTACTGCCATAGCATCATCAGGGGTGATAGGAGAGTTGATAGAAGCTAACTGAGTCATAAGACTCCGCATATAGTTGACATGGGCAGCTAAAGTAGTATCACTTGCCATCTTTAATTCAAAGAAAGAGATTTTAAGTGATAGTTTAGAAATATGAGAGCTTGCACCAAAAATCAAATCTAGCTTCTGCCATGCTTCCGATGGAGACTCCAAGTCAGATATATGATGTATGTAATCATCACCCAAAGCTAAAGCAATTATACCATATGCTTTTTCTTCTCTTGCTGGATCCCTTGCCGGTCGTGTCGGAGCTGAAGATTCTCCAGCATTTGAGGCCGTAGAAGAAGCGGTAGGAGTAGGTTTGACAAGTCCCCATAAGTTCTCTCGCATTAATGCAAATTTTACCTTCATTTGCCATGTATGGAACCCCTTTCCATTGAACTTCTCAAGATTATATAAAGTAGCCATGAGAGGGTCTAACCCAGATATTGGGCAGTGTCTATCTCTTACAAGGCAAAAGGAACTGAAATACTTCCAAAGTATAGCCACTTGATGTAGCAAATAGTAGTGACTAGTTTTCAAACAATGATGCTACTTTTGCATGCTTCATAGGAGTGAATGAAACAAACACTTTCCAATCACATCCAAGTCTAGCAAGTCAAAACAAAGCTGAAGCAACACTTGTAGTGAAGTTATTAAAAACTTCAAAAGACCAAAAATGCTAGAGTAGCATTTTATGTAGCATCATTTTCAAAAGTATGTCAAAACTGTCAAAACTAGAGAGCTGTACTTGGAGGGCTCATATCACACTCTTCAAAGCAAAAGAAAGAGGGCTTTCTCAAAAGAAAGCTGGTATACCACAGTAGATCCTCTGGGAAGAAGAGGCGAAAATATGCGTCAGGTCGCCTTCACCTTCATGAACAAAGTCGACTGGTTTTTCTCTGTTTTCTCCTTCAATATGCAGCCATTGCTGCTCAGATTTCAGCACAAGGTAGCTCTAGGTATGGAGAAGCTTGCTCTGGAAGGAATTAGGAAAAGACAGAGCAGGCGCAGAGAACTTGCAGTAGAGGATTTCGACGACTTTTCTACAATGGCGACGAGCAGCGCGCGAATTTCGTCGATTCCTTCCAGCCCAAAGTTTGCCCCAACCAGAGGGATCTCCAGCAGAAAGGGCGTGGGAAATGGTTGAGGATTGAAGGAGAACAAGCTCAAGCAAATTTTTGGGAGAAGAGGGAGAGATGGTGAAGAAGAAGAAGAAGAAGAAGAAGATGATGTGACAGAAATGGGCTCAAGGGGGATCAAATGGCTCTGATACCATGTTGGAACACTGAAAGGAAAGAGTAGAGTTGACACAAAATCAGAATACTTGCATATAGAATGAAGAAGAAAGAGGTCCTTAAGTAGGCACCTCATACAAGGTCACTGACATCACTGATGACCTCAAAGCTCCTCAATCATCTCCTCAATCTGCTCCTAGATTCACTCAATCATCCTATGTGGCTTTTCCACCACCTAACTGTGCCTCTAGCACTCACACATAGAAACATAAGGTGTGCCTGAGGCATACACCTTGAGATATCCCAACAGCCTAGTTGGCAGTGTGCCAACTGCGTTCAGCCATCAGGCCACACATGGCCCCCATCTGGTGTCCAAACCAAGACCTACCAGATAACCGAGCTACTCAAATGCCTTCTCCTCATATGGGGGGCTTACAAGTAGAGTTAGCTGGTTCCCACGTAGTTACACGAGAGTGGAGCATTGATATCTAACACCCCCCTCAATGTCCACCCACAAGTGAACTTACTTTTTCGGGCCAATGCCAAGTCGATGAAGATGCCTCTCCATCAAGTTTCTTCCAAGAGCCTTCGTGAAGAAGTCCGTAGCATTCTCTGTAGTCTGATAGTACACCAAGAGCCTTCGTGAAGATCTCCGCAGCATTCTCTGTAGTCGGACAGTACACCAAGTCGACCTCTCCATCCATGATGAGCTCGCGTACAAAGTGATATTAAATCTCAATGTGTTTTGTGCGAGCATGGAACACAGGGTTCCTTGCAATCGCCATGCAACTCTAATTGTCACATGATAACTATGTAGGCTTGTTCTGCACTGCACCCATGTCCCCTAAAATCCTCCTCAACCATACTGCCTCACAAGAAGCAAAGCATGCTGATTTGTACTCAGCCTCGGTAGAAGAAAGAGCAACTGTGGGTTGCTTCTTGCTGACACATGACACAGCTCCAGATCCAAGTGAGAAACAGTAACGTGTCACTGATCTCCTACTGTCCACGTCTCCTACCCAATCCGAATCACAGAATCCAGTCAAGATGTTGCCCTTGGTATAGGTGATGCCATAATCAAGTGTGCCTTTGACGTATTTCAACACCCGCATCCCTGCCCTCCAATGGTTCTCCCGGGGCTTATTGGAAAACCTGCTTAGAACACCAGTCGCAAAGCTGATGTCCGGCTGCGTGGTGTTACACAAGTAAATCAAGCTGCCCACAAGCCTTTTGTACTTCACTTCGTCCACCAGTGGTGATGAATCCTCGTTTGAGAGCTTCACGTCAACCTCCATAGGGGTGCCAACTGTCTTGCACTCAGCCATGCCAAAAATGCCTTAGTATCTCTCCAGCATACTTCAGCTATGAGATGATCTGTTTTGGCTCTTGCCAAACTTCAATCACCAAACAGGAATGCATCAGTCCGAGGTCTTTCATTTCAAACTCTCTTCCTAGCAAATGCTTTGTCTGCGAAATCTTCTCTTCATGGTTCCTTGTTATGACAAGGTCGTCCACATAAAGGACCACGATCATACACCTGCCTCCTTCTCTAAAGATATACAAATTTGCATCAGATGGGCTCCTCTTGAACCCATTTTGCAGAAAGTAGGCATCAATCCGCTGGTACCATGCTTGTGGGGCCTGTTTCAGCCCGTAAAGTACCTTCTTCAGTTTACAGACTTTACCTTTTGAACCGGGGATCTCAAAACCTGGTGGTTGTTCCACGTATACCTCCTCCTTGAGATCTCCATTCAGAAAGGCAGATTTTACATCCATTAGAAACACGGGCCAACTTCCCTTGGCAGCTAAAGCCAAAACACTGCGAATTATGGTTAGTCGAGCTGTGGGAGCAAAAGTATCCTGATAATCAAAACCATGTACCTGTGCGAATCCTTTTGCCATGAGCTGAGCCTTGTACTTATCCAACGTGCCGTCGGACTTGTACTTGGTCTTGTACACCCACTTGGTGCCGATTACCTTGCGTTTTGGTGGTCGATCCAGAAGGTCCCAAGTGTTGTTCTTCATTATGGAGCCATACTCCGACTGCATAGCCTCCATCCACCTATCATCACCCTGTGCCTCTTCAAGACACTTGGGTTCGTCAGCACGGATCACCTATGTCATCAAAGTGTAGTTGACCAAGTGTTCCTGTGCCCTTCTTTGCTCCTCTAATCTCTTGGACCGGCGGTGTTCGAATGGTTCCTCCTCAATGGATGGAGGTTCTCTGCCATCCAAAATCTACTTTACCCACTTCGGGAATGGCCATTGCCGTTGTGGTTTTGCAGGCTCTTCTTCCTCTTCTTTATCTTGAATCCTCCCAAGCACCGTTGGGGGAGTTCGGTTTGCTGTTGGTGGTTGTACTGGATGGATATCCTGGTCTTGGTTGTTTGGGAAGGAAGCATCCTCCTCCAATTGATGCGGCTGTTCTGAGAAGACCACATCGTGACTTACTATCACCTTCTTGGTAACAGGGTTATAGAGAGGGTAACCCTTTGCCTCTTCACTGTAGCCCAAGAAAATACACTTCCGGCTCTTTGGTTCCCATTTGGTCCTGTTAGCATCAGGGATATGCACAAAACAGTCACATCCAAAAACTCTGAAATGTGCAACTGAAGGTTTCTTACCAGAAAAGGCCTGCAGTGGAGTCATGGGATGTTCACAGCCTTCGTGTAGCTATGATTCATAATGTAAATTGCCGTGTTACATGCTTTAGCCCAGAAAGTCTTTGGCAAATCTTTCCCTTTCATCATACTCCTGCCCATTTCGCAGATGACGTGCTTCTTGCGTTCTGCTACTCCATTTTGTTGTGATGTATGTGGTGGGGGTTTCTGCCTCTTGATCCCATGACTTTTGCAGTAACTTTCGAATTCACTTGATGTGAACTCTCCACCTCTGTCTGATCTCAACTTCTTCACCTTCCTCCCTAATTCTTTCTTGACCATTACATGCCATTCTTTGAACTTACTAAAAGCCTCATCTTTAGTCTTCAGGAAGTATATCCATATCCTTCTACTGTAGTCGCTGATCAGCGTCATGAAGTAGTAAGAACCACCCAAAGCTTCAGTCTCCATCTTTCTGCAGAGGTTCGTGTGAACGAGCTCTAGAGGAGCCTTTGCCCTGCTGGCCTCTTTAGGAAAGGGTTGCCAATGCTGCTTGCCCATCATGCAAGCTTCACATACATCGGGCAGATCTATAATTTCTGGTAGGTCTGCAATCATTCCACTTTTATGCATCTCCTTTAAAGAACTAAGATTTAGATGACCAAACCTCTCATGCCACAGCTTAGTGTTCTTCACATTGGCTCGAGCACTGAAAGCTGAGAGTTCGTAGATGTTGTTGCGCCATGTACCTTTACCAATGACCTTCCCTTGAAGATCCAAAATTTGTTCTTTAACTCTTTGGTTCAACGAGCAGGTATGTATGGCAGCCCTTGTTGGGGGCTAGACATATTAGAGACAAATTGGCCTTGAGTGGAGAGGAGTGGAGAGGCTTTAGGTTCTCATGCTCTCACAAATCATTTATATTAAACCCTCAATCCCACAACAGATAGTCCTAGATTAGTTTGAAGCATCCCCACTCTTGACATGATGTTTCACGTTATCCCTTATATTTATCGCCGCATTAGACAATATGGCTCTTGTGGTAGGCTTCCTTGGATGTCCTTGTCCTCATCTATGGCACTGGTGGTAGAGGGAGATCAGAGATGTTGGTATGCACTCACATGCAGATGGTTTGAGAGCTTGGGACTCCACATACACAGGTTATGTCCCTTCCAATAAAGCATCGGGCCCCCCTCCATCCTCCTTACATATCATGAGATGAACTAGGTGATCTGGGAGGATCCCCTATAGGTACACACATTTAGGACTTGGTTGGTACCTCAGGAGCTCCTTATTAAGCTCAAATTCTATAGAGACTAATGCCTGTGTATTTTGGCAGAGGGCTTCATCGATCCACCAAGATACACATGGATCTATGAGGGATCTACCCCCAGACTCCTTGAGGAGATCGATTGGATAGTTTTATGTTTCATCACACTGTCTCCATATTGAGAGTGGTCTGACGGAGGGCATAACCAGAGAGGCTTGCATTTGCACTCTATGCAATCATCGGGACATTGATTCCAAGGAGCACTTTGCCCTTAGGTGCCTCATGTACTATGAGATTCAAAGTCCCTACCACTACCTCTTCAGGGATGGTTTTGGAAACTATCCAGTCTCCTCTCCTACCTAGATCAGAGATGCTTGGCAGCCTTCATTCATGAGGCCCATACACAGGGAGTCATTGCTATGTAGAGAGATCAGTGTGCACAACTAGACTCCTCCTAGAGTACGATCATTGAGTTTTTCCTAGCTGGATAGCACTGACCAATAGCACTCACGGAGATGATAGACGCAAGGACCTGAGCAAGAGATACGACATACTGGCCAATGGACTAAGGCATAGATCATATTGGGGGACCTTCCCTCCATGCTTACTACACCGAAAACACAACCCACATGAGTGAGAGGGGCGTTTGTTCGCTGCTGCAAGGCTATAGCTCGAAGACCATGGTAGGCCATGCATGATGACAGCCGTCGCCAACGGTCCATCACAGGTTTTATGACACCACAACATCTCCGCACAGCGACACCCCCTTCTCAGGATTGGTGCCTCACCCTCAGAGAGCTTTTCCTTATGTATTGGTGCCATTATGATCATGATTATGAACTTTTTTTTTGTACTCATCACGGGTATTGATGTCTACTTAGCAGGCCCACCCCTTAGATTGTTGTATCAGGTTTCTTTTAGTCTCATAGATCCTTGGCCTTCCAAATACTTTTAATAAACTTTCTTTCTTTCTTTCTTTCTCCCATTTAACAGATGATGTGTATGTTTGTGTGTGTCTTCCAAAGCAACTCCAATACTCTCACGCCCTATACTACCCCCCCGACACACAAGATGCACAGTTAAGAAATCAAAATTTGAAAGCAATAACTAAATGCCCTTATTATAAGAAAATATGCATGCTAACTCTTTCTATTTGTTTAAAAGTTTTAATAGAAGGCTCTTTTCTCTCACCTCAAGAAAAGGCTTATTTAGTCTCTCTCTCTAAACACTTTGTCCCTCTCCGAATATAACATAGATAGAGGGAGAGCTAGTCTAGAAAACTTCAAGCTCCCACTGACTCTTCCAGTCCTCGATACTGAAAACCCCTATTTCTCACTCTCTTATAAATCACATTGTTTCTATATTTTCAAAATTTTTGGATAAGTGGCACTTTGATGACCTGCTAAATTTCCAGCAAAACATCATTTAGGGGACCCCTCTCCCACAATAGATCCTCCTTTCACCTCCTTTGAGTTGAGGTTAAACGTGGAGAATTATAATGAACATAATTTGCACTCTCCTTTAAGTTGAGGTTGAACGTGGAGAATTATAATGAGTGTGTAATGCCTCTTAAGATATAGGGTAAAGGGGCCAATCTTGTGTAGCCCTATCTTTTTCATAGTGTAAAGGGTTGCGCCTATGGATTTTTTGACTTTTTTCAAAATGTAAAGGCATCGCACGAAGGACCATAGAGGGAGAACATATTTTTTTAAAGAAAAAAAGAAGAAAACAATTTAACTTAGTGGAAAACCCAAATACCCAACACTAAAGGCATTGGTGGGCCAATACTATGCCACATGTAGACTAACTTAACTTTTGATAAGAGCTTGACACCTAAGCTTTTTCATGCCTCTTTGTTGGGTCTTTCCTTGGAGAAAAAAGGGGGGATGCTAACATTTTAAAGGCACCCGCCTCTTTACTAGCCCCTTTATACTACACACACACACACACACACACACACACATATATGTATGTATTTATGTATGCATGCATGCATGCATGTATGTATGTATGTACTTCAACATATATATTGTTGAAGTGCATATATATACATATATAACTTCAACACACACAGACACAGACACACAAACACACAGACACACAGACACACACACACACACACACACACATTATATATGTTGAAGTTTTTGGCACATAATGCCTCATAAAGTCCTTATGACATGGGAGGGGTTTTGTGGGAAATTATATTTCCCATATGGTGAAGGTTTTTTTTGAGAAATTGGTGGGAAATTCATCCTATGTAGTAGATTCTAATTTCCCACCTTTCCCTGTAGCATTTGACCTTTGGTCTATTCGTGGGAAAAGAGTGACAGCCTCCTCCTTATGACATGCAAAGATATCCACATCATAGGAAAGTCTAGGAATGGTGGGAAATATTACTTTTTTCCCATGTTCCCAATTTCCTACCATATAATTTTTTTCGGGAAAAAGAAATTATATTATAATGCTAAAAAAAGAAAGAATACAAGAGGAACTCCCACCATATAATTACCCCTTACGATGTACAAATTTTTGGCCCGCCCTCTAGGGAAGGCCTTAGTAAAGGCAACCTCCCTTGCGAAAGGGAAAATTCATTTTTCTATAAATTTTCATTGCTGTTTTTATGATTTGTTGGGACCATGTGATATCCACCATTTCCTCCCTGTTTTTCTCTTCTTTCTATTTCGGGCAAGCCTAGTGAATGACATTCACCAACTTTCACTTCTATTTTCTACCCTAGAATCTCTCTCTCTCTCTCTCTCTCTCTCTCTCCCCCCCCCCCCCTCTCTCTCTCCAATTCATCTTCTCGTCCCCTGCCCTCCCCCCCCCCTTTCTCTCTCTCTCTGCTTTCAGCCGTCTTTTCCATGCTATGTATCCAATTCGTTTTCTTTTTCAATCTTGGGGAGGCCTTATGAATGATTCTCATCATTCAACTTTGTTTTTTTTTTTTCCGAGTAAAAGAAGAACACTTTATTAAAAGGAGGGGGAAAAGATGTGTAATTGAGGGACAATTGTTAAGTGTAAATGCACATTTGTCAAGCGAGCATTCCAAAAGGTTATGAGTTACTATATTGGCGTCGTAAGGTTGTCTGTTGTTGCAGGCAGCAGCAGGAGACATGGCTCGCCTGCTCAAGCGCTACCACCTTCCTTCAATGAAGAGGGGTTGCATCTGCGTATCGCCTTTACCTCTAGGAAGAGATACAGTCAGTGACACAGCGGCGGTAGATGGAAGAGTGCTGCAGTGTTTCGCTTTTCATGCTCCCTTATCCAGCTATCATCAGGCATGACTCATTCTCGCCAGCATTCGGCTTAAACAAGCACAGATCGTAGATTTATTTCCACTTGATAAGAAAATAAACGCCCTAACATATACTGCTTAGCATTAATACGATTTTTTATGTCTCTCGTCAGTATCACGGCCTAGCAGCACAGCCATTTTCACAAAACTGTCATGAAAGCTAGTCTTCCAAGTATGACCGGCTCTGCATTATGTTTTTAAAGGGGGGATTCTGTTTTAATGACGAGGAATGCAGTAAATGACCACACAGTTGAGGAATTGACTTTTGATTCAGCGTTCTCCCTAGATGCTAGAATATTATGATCAAATCTGTCCCTTATCTAAAGCTTTTAACGAACATGAGTACGACACCATTCTTATCTAGTGTTAATTAGCAAAGGGATAAGTACATTTGTTAAAATTATTTGTACATACCGCTGATGAAATCCGAGTACAATGATGAGCTGATGTGAAGTGTACGCTAAGATTAAAAAGTACGTCATTGAAAAATTTAGGGTCATTGCTCCACTATCAGAGGCTAGTTTGGAAAACTTTCAAGACTTTGAGGAACATGCATAGAATTGTTTAGTACAAAATGAAGAAAAGCCCCTCAAGTTTTGTAGCGCAGCTATACCTTGTAGCAAAGAGTTTATGCTCAAACGGAGTAAAAATAATAATTTAGTCAAGCTTCTGAGCAGATATGTAGCTAAATAGACATATCTTTTGGCTTTGAGGTCTGATGTCAGATACAAGTCTTTGAGTCTATGGCACACTTTACTTTAGTGAAGTAATGAAACCACGAGTTTATTCAGCGCACACTTGACTTAGTTAAGCGGTTGTGGTCTCTAATAAAATTTTTAATTGCAAAACAAAATGGGAAAAACTTCTATATGGAGGAATTGTGCGATAATTTGAAGAACTAACTTAGACTTGTTATTTATGGAAGAATTGTTTTGGGAAAGGGTTGACTTTTAGAGCTATTATGCTAGCTTGATTGGAAAGGCATCCAAAAGCTCAAAGGAAGATTTGTAAAGACATGAAATGTGACAACATGCGGAGATAGATTTAGGAGCATCTGTGCACATGAGTATCAGAAACGATTGGTTCAAATCAATCAAGCATTGGATTAACTCTAGAGTTATCTATCTAATTATAGCACTATTGTGATGGCTTGACTTGAAAGGCATATCCAAAAGAACAAAGGAAGATTTGCAAAAGAAATGAAATGTGATAGCATTTGGACATAGATTCAGGAGCATCTGTGCACATGAGTTCCAAAAAGATCGGTTCAATTCAATTAAGCATTGGATAAACTCCATCTTTCTCTATAGTAAGCTACCAGTTGAGGGCATAAGAGATATCATAGCAAATCCAATTGATGCGTCACAAAAAGACATCATTCACATGTACCGATACTAGCCAAGAATTTAATATCCATGTCGAGAATCAGTGATTAATCATCTTTCTCTATAGCAAGCTACCAATTGAGGGCATAAGAGATATCATAGCGAATCCGATTGACGCATCACAAAAAGACATCTTTCACATGTACCGATACTAGCCAAGAATTTAATATCCATGTCGAGAATCATTGATTAAAAGATCAAGGTTCTCTTTGACAACAATAAATGTATACTGCTTAATCAGGATGGAATTTTTGCACATCCTGTAAGAAATGGAACACTATACAGACTGGTATTGATGCAACTTGGTAGGACAATATGCACAATTGCTCACAATGAAACAAATTTGTGGCATCAAAGACTCTAACACTTGAATTTCCAATCATTCTGTTTATGCAGAAGTTTATTTAGTGCATGGTCTACCAAAGCTCAATAAATGTGAATTTTGTGGCTTGAAGTAGGCTCCTATAGCTGGTATGCAAAGATTTATGCCTTTTTGGCCAGCCAGGGAAAGCAGAATAGTCCATATGGGAGCATGCTACTAGAAAAAAAATATGAATGTAAATACAACAGAAGAAGAACAACACAAATTTTTAAATGACCTTGCGACCTGAGAGCTGCTCTTCCTGCTTCATGCACTGCCTTTCCCCTTCCACCATAGAGCTGCACCTCAACCCTTTTCTGGTGGCTTGCTTTGTTGGCCGTGCTTGAACGAGGAGCTTCAGGGTGTTCATGCCTCACCTGGGAGATCTTTGTGGCCTCCCCCTCATTCATGCCTGTAGCTGGAACTCTCTTCGTGTTTGTACCAAGGAGGTTGACAGCTCGTTGGGAGCTTGTGGTGCAGTTTTCTTATTGCTTTGCTGTCTAGGAACAGCCTTCGGCAGACTAGTTGTTTGTTAGTGTATTCGTAGGGTTTTTTTTGGCCCGTTCTTGGTAGTGCCTAGAGGCTAGCACTTTGTTGCGAGCCCCTTTTCTACCCCAGTGGTTCTTTTTCCAGAAAGCTGGCCAGCCTCCTTTTGAGACTGGAGCAGCCTCTTCTGCCTGAGTTCTCAGGCTCGTCCCTTTGTGAGATTTAGGTCCTCTTTTAGCCTCCCCCCCCTTTCCTTTTTGCAGCGCAACGATTTTTGATTCTAGTCTCTGGGGAAAGAATCTTGGTGGTGACCTTTGGTGTGGCAACTCCCTTGACTCTCCTTGCCATTAAGGTTCTACTTTCTTCAAAGGACAAACAAAGGTGCAGAATGCAAGACAATCACTCCAGGATAGAGCTTTGGTGGGCAGGATTGGATTTAGGCGAGTTTAGTGCTAGAGGGCGACTACATCCAAGAGTTCACCATATATGGGAGAGGAGTCTTTCTTCTCTAGTTGAGCTCCCCCGATGCCACCTTGGCATGAGTGGAGCAAAGTCTCATTTTCCTTGGCCCACACCTTGTGAAATTCATCCTTTGGTACCATGGGTTCACAATTGACATGGATTCGACACGTCATGTGCCACGCTTCCCGATGACGCTCCACTTCTTGGGGCTCCCAAAGAAGTACTGGTCTATCCTTCCCTCCATCGTTGGCTGTTTTGGCATAGTTTTAGAGTCCCCGTCAACTTCAACAGCCTCGATTGTGGCAAATGATGGGGTCCCTCGACTCAGGGTGTTGAGGCCCATGAGTCTCGTTTGGAGGAGATCCTCCTTGAGACTCTTGATGGGAGAGAGGGTTGAGGCTAGGTTAGCGTCTTGGTTGCAGGTAGATATGCCACTTGGCACGGGCTTGTCCCAAGGGATAGGGTTGGGCTCCCCCTCCGCAAGCTTGCTAGGGGCAACATAGGAATTTTCGAGCAGATATAGTACAACGACCATCTAGATAGTCGTAGGAGTCCTAGACTCCTTGGGTAAGTCTTTCGGGGGCCTTGGACCGTGGTGGAGAGAAAGCAACTTGGTAAGAGGGCTGCAAAGAATCGTAGGCAGTGAGCTACCTTTAGACAGTGGGGTGATGGTAGACCGGGCAACAGTTTTCTCTCCTCAAGAGGAACAAATAGGTGGATCTCCCTCGAGTCTGCCTCAAACTCGAGGGCGATATCTCCTTCGATCTCTCAGTAGACTTGCCATAGTCAGTGCTCGGAGTACACAAGCTTTGGCTTAGTGACAACCCATTGGAGAGCCCGCTACACCAACCCCCTGCCTCCTTGTCCGCCCCCTCCCTCCTGCCCTCCCCTTGCCTCCCCCTCCCCCTCCCCTCCGTCTTCCTCCTCACCCCTCCCCCTTCTCATCCCTCCATCTACAGTCACTCTCACCACCCAGCCTCCGCCTGTGTCTGCTTCGTCCCCCCACTCCCCCCCAAGTCCCAACCTTCTCTGGTGCCTAAGACTTCGGGCAAGGGCAAGGCTCCGACTTCTTTCTCTCAGTTTGTAGCTTCTTCCTCTCAGTCCTAGCCCATCTCTTTTCCGGCACAAGACACAGATCTATGGAGCAGATTGAGGTAGATGGCCCCTTTTATCAGCTTCTAGGTCTAAGGCCTTGCTTAGGACAGCCCTTGCCGTGTGAGTTTTGGAGGCTTGGACCGTGGAACTACCTCAATGTCTCGGATGATTAGCCCCACCTTGGAGGTGATGGTTTTGATCCTGTAGGCCCGAAAGGGGGGGTCCATTGAGCAATTGAAACCCCCTCTCATCTTTTTGGGGGTTTTAACTATGGCTCCACGGGAGAGGAGAAGGACTTCCATATGTTTTGATCTTATGATGAGGGACTAAATGTTTCACATGATGGAGTGGCTAGGACCCCAGCGGAGGGAGTTATGGATTTTCCATGGCAACATGTCTATCTTCTAGTTGGCTTTTCTGACAGAGACGAGGATTGGGCATTGCAATAGTGGAGCTCCGTTTGGGACGGGAGGTTAAGCTCAAGCAAGTTTCACATTGAATGCTACAACAGTGCTAGCCGACTTGAGGTAGACTCCTTCATGTTGCAATGGGCCTTCAAGGTAGGCATCGAGCCTATCATGCCTTTGATGCACCATTGCACGGACACAGACTATTCTCCTCCCATACCCATGTCGAGGTTGTAGAAATCCATGGTTGTCATTTAGGCTCCCACCCACAGGAGGCCTTGCTCTGCACCCACTCCGCCTCCCCTTGAGTTGGACCAGGGTGAGTTGAAACGTACATGGACTTCATTGATCCTGCACCATAGCAATCACACCAGTGATACTTTGCCCGGGCTGCAACAATAGGGCAGACAATGGATTTTCTCTTGATCGAGGAGCACATGTTCTCAAAAACAGATATCAGATGCTGATGCCGCCTTCCCTGAGGTTTGGTCACCTGCCATAGGTAGAAGTGAAAGGGTCTACATTTATGTTTCCCAGGCGTTGGCCTTAGATGTGCTCAATTAGGGTGAGCTCCTCATAGGGTGTGTAGTTTGAATTGGTGTACAGATGGGTGACTTCAGGAGTGGGATCCTGAATGTGTACGCCCTTGCTTATAGACAGCAATGCCTTCTGGAGGCATCTTACTAAGACCATCCTAGATGTTGACTCTTGGGTTGTAGGAGGTAACTTCAACCAAGAGTTTGAGGAGGATGAGTAGGGTGGAGCAGCCTCCTTAGGGATACATGTGGATGAGAGGGGCACGCGGGAGCAATTCATCTACGCCATCAGTGGCGGCCATTCGTGAAGAGAGGTGGAGCTCTCTAGACTTCTCGATAGCTTTCTAGGCTGATGGCATGTTAGAGCATCTTGACAAGTTTTATGTGTGAGATTGGGCGATGAGTAGAGAGGAAGTATTTTGGTAGGAACAAGAATGTTAGCCGACTATGCTTCATTGAGAGAGGGAGTGCTCTAGACTTCCCAACAGCCTTCGCTTCTCCTTTGGCTAGCGGAGGCATGATGGTCTGTTAGAGCGTCTTGACAGGTTTTATGTGGAGATAGGGCGATGCGCAGAGGGGGAGCCATGGGTATTTTGGTAGGAACGATGATGTCAGATCACTCCCCGATTGTGCTTCTTCTTTCTAGAGCAGCTCCGTCATGGACTCCCTCAGAAGGGGTCTGTATCCTTGATGCTTTACTCCAGGAGGAGAAGATGCAATAGACGGTGTGAGATTTGGTAGGATCCAAAGAGCCCTCCTAGGGGGTTGGGCCACCTGGGTGGTAGATGGGAGCAGTAGTGAGGAGCTCCAATCCCAGGATTTTCCTAGGTTTTGTTGAAGCATCCTCAATGATATCTTCACCTTAAGGAGGCAATTGATTAGGCTAGGGAGGAGTCTCAGTCTATTGTGATCCTTCTTCTAGATTTCGAGAAATCTCATGAAAGGGCAACGTGGTCTTTTCTAGAGGGTGCCATGTAGAGGTTGGAATTTTTAGACAGATGAATTCCGAGGGGTTTCAGGTATGTATGCAAGGAGTGCTAGCCAAATGCTTGTCGGTTGTCACACCGGGGATGCCTTTGCTCTTTCTTGCTCAATGCTTCAGGGATGCCCTCTTGCTCCCTTTCTCTTCCTTTTCGTGTGGCATAGGCTCTGGGTTACTTTCTGAAAGCAAAAAGAGAGATGGAGAGCAAACCACAAACGTACTGAATAGAAGAGAGAAAGAAAAACATACAAGAGGTGAAGGTTTTGTCTAATTGACAAAACCTAAACCTATCCACTAACTGTAGTTAGGTATCCTAATTGTGGTTAGGGGAAAAACCTTTAAAAGGGAAAAGTGCCCCTAACTCACTTACTGACTACACATTGGTCATTGCCATGAATTATGCTGATAATTCCAACACCCCCCTGCAGTGCCAATGTGATGATGTACAAGGAAAAGATCAATCACCAAAAGAAGATAAGTTTAGGGCATTGCGAAATGCCTCAAACTTCTCGAGTGGAAGTGCTTTGGTGAAGATGTCTACAACATTGTCATTTGTGGAGACAGAGATTTTATTTTGATCTCTCCTGCATGCAACTTCTCTCTGACATAATGATAATGAACCTCAATGTGCTTCGTGCGAGCACGAAACACATAATTCTTTGCAACTGCTATAGCACTATGACTATCAGTGAGAATTGAAGAAGGACCCTCCAATGATAGGTGAAGATCAGCAAATAAGTGGCGTAGCCACACACAACGGTTGTTGTGAAAGCTGCCTTGTACTCAGCTTCACATGAGAAAGTAGCCATAGTAGATTGTTTCTTACTTAGCCAAGAAATGCAAGCATGTCCCAAAAAGAAACAATTACCACTTGTTGATTGCTTAGTGTCATCCCAATCCGAGGCACTGTAAGCATGCATCTGCAAGTCACCCCCCCTGGGAAACATCAAGCCATAAGACTTTGTGCCTCGCAAGTAACGGAAGATGTGTTTTACAGCTTGCTAATGTGCTGTCTTTGGGCTGTGCATATATCTGCTCACTTGTGATACTGCAAGCTGAATATCAGGCTGTGTATCGCACAAATAAATGAGGCATCCAACAACCTGGCTGTAGAGTGTGGCATCTATTGATTCACCTGCATCATACATAGTAAGCTTCAGCCTTGGTTCATGGGAACTGGCTGTAGGCTTGCAATCTTGTATATTGAACCGATCCAAGAGCTTTTGCACATACTTGGATTGAGACATAATAATGCCACGTCTCTCTTGTATAAACAGGATCCCCAAATAAAAATGTAACATGCCCAAATCTGACATGTCAAATGTAGCTTTCAATTCAGCTTTGAAATCTGCAATTTTTTCTTCATGTGACCGTGTGAGCAGCATGTCATCTACATAAAGAATGATGACCAAAATACCCCCTCCATCCTTCTTGATGTAGAGAGTACTTTTAGTTGGAGACTGTTATGAAGCCCCTTGCTGGTCAGAAAGGCATCAATCTTGGAGTACCATGCATGTGGGGCTTGTTTCAGCCCATACAAAGCTTTATTCAGCTTGCAAACTTTATGTGCATTACCCAAAATTTCAAAGCCAGGAGGTTGTTTGACATAAACCTCTTCCAACAAGTCTCCATCAAGAAAAGCTTTTTTTATATCCAACTGATGAACATTCCAATCAAAATGTGCAGCCATAGCAATAACTGATCTGATAGTGGTCATCCTGGAAGTAGGAGCAAATGTCTCCTTGTAATCAATGCCCTTCTTCTAAGCATAGCCTTTTGCAACCAGCCGTGCCTTGTACTTGTTAATGGACCCATCTGACTTTCTTTTTACTTTGAAAACCCATTTGGTACCTATGGCATTCTTTCCTGGTGGCAAATCCACAAGATTCCAGGTCTGATTTTTCTCAATGGACTGCAACTCATCTTGCATGGCATTCATCCACTGCACATTGTCCTTAGCTTCTTCAAAAGTATCAGGCTCTTCCTCATCAAGAAGAGTACCCGCATAAGCTGGTTCAACAGAAAGAGCCCCCCCTTCGTGCCTTGTTGCACTACGAGTTCTGCAAGGCAAAGGAGCATCAAGTTTACTTTCCCTGAGAGTTTGGAGCAATCAACTGGGAACAGATTTGGCTGCATGTATTTTTGTAATCTCTTGCTTGACAACATCTTCCACTGCCTGTGGAGGAACTTAATCAACCGGTGGCTGAATCAGGGCGTGTGGAACATGAGGAGCTTGCTGCAAATTCTGATTTTCAGCAGAGATGTCAAATGCGGAACCCAAAGCAATGGGTATGAACTCCTCAAAAACATCATCTGATGTAGAAGAAGCTGACACATTAAATTCAGCCTGTGTATGTGCTGAATTTTCTGAAAAGATTTACATCTCTGTTGACAAAAATCTTGCGTGAAGTAGGATTGTAGAGATGGTAACCTTTGCTCTCTGCACTATACCCAACTAATATGCATTTAATTGCCTTGTCTGATAGCTTATGTCGAAACTCAACAGGCACATGGGCATATGCAAAATATATCCAAAGACACGAAAGTGTTCCACTGAAGGCTTTCTCCCAACAAAGGGTAAATTTACTTAGTTTTTAAGAAGGGTGGGCCTTTTAAATGGCTTTGTAATTGAGTAGTACTTTAGTAGGGGAGCCATAAGCTGCCACGTGGCATCATAGGCTGGCCATCTCATAAGTAAACCTGTAATTGATGCTAGGCCCACACCTATAAAAGGGGGCTTTGCTGTACTATGTACCAATTCATTCTTAATGCAATCTTGTGATCGCTCATTTGTAGGTGAGCTTGACTAGCTCTAGGCTGAACTAGGATGTTTACTCCTAGCCTAGGAATCTCCCTTCCTATCCTTGTTGCTGGTGCTGCCCCTCATTAGCTATGTATCCACACACAAATCTAGGTAATTTAACGGTTCAGCTGATGGATTTCTGCAAGCTACATGCTGTCCTTTCCATTTGCATTCATTTGTTGCCATTTCTACATTATTAGCTGTGAACTAGACCTAAACTAGCATGTTGTATGCTAGTTTAGCTAGATGGTGATCCTATCCTAGGCACAAGATGGACTTTTGAGTTTTATCTTCAGAGGTTTTGGGATTTGCAGACTAGAGCTACAAAGATGGATCCAGTGACCTTGTTAGGTTTCTTTGTGGATGGTTTGTTTGATTTGTACAAGCTTCAGATTAAGAACAAGTGTACCACTTTGAAAGAAGCCATGAACGATGCGTGCATCTATGATGATACCATGGCCAACGCAAAGGGAACCACCATTGCCGACACGAGTGGGAAGAACAAGAGGAAGTTCTTCCAGTCTACCAGTGGTATCGGGCGGGGAGTTGAAGTCTATAGATAACGCCTCCAAGAAGAACTTGACTCAGATGAAGAATGGTCGTGTCCGTTTCCTCTGCACATTGAAGTTAAAGGATCGAAGCTCCATGCGGGTCCAGGTACCAAAGCTAAGGGAGCTAATCAAGTTTTTATGATAGGTATTTCTGCAAATGTCATTACTTGCCCACTTTCTTGTAATTGCACTTTTAATAATTTGTTATTTGGTTCCCATGATCTTTTCCCAGTTTATGGAGAAGTAAGGGACCAAAGAGTTTACGTTCTCTTTGACCCGGGCAGCTCTCACAATTTTGTTAATTACAAACTTGTGGAGAGGATGGGGCTATCCACGATACCTAGCGATCACAGCTATGAGGTGCAGCTTCCGGTTGGGAAGCAGTTTTGGGATCGCAAGATTGAGGCACTTTCTATCCGATTTAAGACTACACAGCTGCTCTTACGTGCTATGTCATGCACTTGGAACATGTGGACTTGTTAATCGGAATAGAGTGGTTCAAAACCCATGATATTCGGATTGGATGGAAAGAGCATACACTCTCTCTTTTGGATAAGGACACCCTATTCAGTGTGATACTATTCCCTCTTCTCAGGGACCTATTGTATCTGCGATACAGCTTCGGAATATAATAAACACTTCTCATTATGATGTGTATCAGAGTGTTTTGATTCCGCTTTCTTAATTTGTTGTCATTGTTAATAACAAAAATGATTTGAGCGTGTTTGAACATCGTGAAGTGAGAACGTTGTTGGATGATTTCATGGATGTATTCCCTGCTCAACTACTGGAAGGTTTACCTCCAAAACGGGCATTATATCATCGCATAGATTTAGTACCTGGGGCTCAACCTATTAGTGTTCCACCTTATAGGATGAGTCAGCATGAGGAGGATGAGTTAGCTTCATAGCTACAAGATTATCTGAATATGGGTGTGTATGCTCTGAAGGTTTGGAGATACTACTTGTATGGTTCGAAGTTTCTTGTATTGACCGATCATTAGTTAATCAAGTATGTGTGCGACGGGTCTGAATTGATAGGAAGAAAGGCTAGATGGGCAGAGTTAATGCAAGATTTTGATTTTGAAATACGTTATCAAAAGGGTTTGATGAATAGTGTGGCGGATGCCTTAAGTCGAGTCAAGTTTGCCAATGCTATGTCATTAACAGAAATCCTATTTCAATCCTTGAGAGGGCTTTACACAACTGATAGTCATTTCAGTTCTTATTGGCAGAAAGTCTAGGATGGGAGCTCCATGGTTGACCAGGACTCAGGGATTGTGCCACCTACGGTATAGGCGGCGGGAGGTCAGTGGATGATTAGGAATGGCTTGCTGTTCAGGAATGGAAAGATATGTGTGCCAGATGTTTCGGATCTTCAATCCAAGATTCTCTGGGAGTGTCATGATGCTCTTAGTGCTGGACATCCAGGTATACATCAGACTTTTTCTCTTGTGAAGCATATCTTTTATTGGCCTAAGATGCGCGTATTTATTGAAAACTATGTGGTAGGTTGCCGGGTTTGTCAGGTTACTAAGGCAGAACGTCTTAGAAGCGTGGGTTCATTACAGCCATTGCAAATCCCGAGTAATAAATGGGAAAGTATTCTACCAAGGTTGAGTACAAATCAGCATGCTTTGCTTCTTGCGAGGCAGTGTGGTTGAGGAGGATTTTGGGGGACATGGGTGCATTGCAAAACAAGCCTACGCAGTTATCATGTGACAATCAGAGTTGCATGGCAATTTCAAAGAATCCTGTGTTCCACGCTCGCACAAAACACATTGAGATTCAATCACTTTGTACGCGAGCTCATCATGGATGGAGAGGTCGACTTGGTGTACTGTCCGACTACAGAGAATGTTGCGGACATCTTCACGAAGGCTCTTGAAAGAGACTTGCTAGAGAGGCATCTTCATCGACTTGGCATTGGACCGAAAAAGTAAGTTCACTTGCGGATGGACATTGAGGGGGGGTGTTAGATATCAATGCTCCACTCTCATGTAACTACACGGGAACCAGTTAACTCTACTTGTAAGCCCCCCATATGAGGAGAAGGCATTTGAGTAGCTCGGTTATCCGGTAGGTCTTGGTTTGGACACTAGATGGGGGCCATGTGTGGCGTGATGGCTGGACGGAGTTGGCACACTGTCAACTAGGCTACATGCAAGTGTGGGAAGGCATCCCATGACTGACCGCATTGAGGGTAGACGGAGCATTTCCCGAGGTATCCCGCTCTCGGGTTGCGGGGTCCGTTTGGAGCCTCAGATGATCCCGGATGGCTCTGGGCCGAACGGATGCAGTAGGTCAGTTGCTCTATTTTGCGCACTAGTTCTATCGTGTGGTTGGTGGCCTATTTCGGGACCGATCCCCAGTCGACCGTTTTGGGCGGATTGGGTCGGTCATCCAATTGGGTCTAACCGACTATGACTGGTGGCTATATAAGAGCAAGCCCGTGAAGCCCATTTCATCACTGGCTACAGCAACCCTGATTCCTTAGCATCCAGCCTTCGTCCTCTACTGTTTTCAGCTCGCCATCGAAGCTTCTTTCACAGGAGTGTACGGTTGGAAGGCAGCGCCATCTATTGTATTAGTTCTACAGTAATCAAATTTTCAATTCTTCATACTATCTGGTTTTCTCTGCGAACTCAGGAGTGAGTTCTTAGAGGAGGGGAAGTATGTCATGTGCACGGATTGGTATCTGATGTGTACTGGGTACACAAGACTAGCTTAGGTAGCCTAGGGAGGCTTAGGGCTAGGCAGGCTTGATTCTTGGGTTGAGTGGCAAGGGTACGAACTAGTTAGAGGTCTTTGCTATTTTTGGCGCATGGGGCCCGAATCTATATAAGGGGCCCAGAGGTGCAATTCTCAGGGAGCCGATGGGAGCAAGTCTTGTTCCTAGGTGCTAGGTCTGATCCTGGATTGAGTCACGGACGCGCGCTTGCATCATAGCGTAGCCCAAGGCCCAGCAACAGATCCCAGGCTTCACAGCACCACCTGGTGGTATGGGACACCAGGCTGGTTAGGATTTGGTTGGGAGTTCGTGCCAGTAGCTCAGCTCGTGGCTCGGAGGGGGCATCTCCTGATTCAGGATCGTATCCCGTAGATGTCGTGGTTGGGTGGTGAGCAGCCTGTTTAGTTTCCTCACATTTGGTGTGTTCTTGTGTTTGCTTGTAGATCAGAGGTTTCAGGAGTGCTGGGGTCGTGTCACCGTAGGCCTCAGAAGAGTTTCTAGTTTTGGATGGTGGTGCATGGAGGCTTGCCCATCAGCCCCTAGTTTGGGTAGATGGTAGATGGTAGATGCCATTGTTGCATAAATAGACGATCCCACATTGTCCTTGGGGCTGCACAATAGCGCAGAGGATTTGGATGGGAGCCCTTTGGATTGGGGCTAGCACGCAGAGTGCGGCGAGACTTCACTTGGGGAATGGCTGTGTCGCTGACGGAGGGAGGTCATGCTTTCTTCATTGATCAGCCTCTCCAACCTACAGGATCTAGGGCCAGCAAGTTTTCAGGATAGAGGCACATGATGGGACGCCTCCTTCTTGCCTACGCCTTTGCCTTTTCCAAAATATAGTGTTTGGGAGATAGTGTCCAGCATCGTTGCCTAAAACATTTGGGTTGCCCGCTGCATTTTGTTATAGGAGGCCATTAGGTTCTCCCGGAAGCCATCTCATCCCCATCTGGCGGGATATCATTTGCACCCTACACGCATCTGGGAGCGTGGGACTTCAAGATTTAGAGCAACCACCGAAAGGTGAGAGTATTTCTGCTAGGCCTTGCCTGCTTGTATCTTTTATGTCATTACCGTACAAGGTATTCATTGGATGTATAGACCTGCATCCTAGTTGTTGTTAGCCCTTGTTCCAGAGACTCCCTAGGCAGTGAGCTGGATTCTCTAGAAATAGTCTGGTTTTTCTTGTGGTGGTTGTTTTTATTTCTTTTTTCCCCATAGTCATCACCTTCTGGATTGCTTGATTTGTATGGTTGGTTTTTTCAGGCATTAATAGTAGTGCTTTTCTTTGCGGGATAAAAAATTCCAAATGAGAGCACCCTTTATGTTAAGAAAGAAGGGGTTGATTGTTTTATATGTCGATGACATGCTACTCTTGGGTACAAATGTTGCAAAAATCGTAGATTTCAAGGCTGAATTATGGGAGACATTTGAAATGTCTGATTTGGGGTTGCTAGATTACTACTTGGGCATTCACTTTTTGTAAGATGACAAAGGCATTGGTTTGTTGCAGTCCAAGTACATTGGGAAACTGCTTGAACGGTTTAGATTTCAGAATTGCAAGCCCATCTCAACTCTTATGAAGCCAGGGATGAAGCTGTCCATGCATGATGCCAGACTTTGTCATTGGTTTGTTGCAGTCCAAGTACATTGAGAAACTGCTTGAATGGTTTAGATTTCAGAATTGCAAGCCCATCTCAACTCCTATAGAGCCAGGGATGAAGCTGTCCATGCATGATGCCAGTGAACAGTTTGATGCCACCATTTACAGCCAAGCTGTGGGATGCCTAATTTACTTGTGTAATACATGGCCAAATATTAAAATGTGCCGTATCCCAGGTGAGCAGATTTATGCATAGCCTAAAGACTTTACATTGGCAAGCTGTGAACCGGTGTTAAGATACCTGCAAGGTATTTGGTCTCAGGGTTTGCTATTTTCCAGGGCGGGAGAACTTGCTTTTACATGCTTACAATGGATCTATTTGGGTTGAAGATTTTTATTTCTACCTTGGACATTCATGTATTTCTTGGCTGAGTAAGAAACATTCAATGGTTGCTGCCTCATCTTGTGATGGCAGCTTTAGCTTTTACAACCACAATGGAATGTGTTTGTTGAGGCGTTTGTTGGTGGATCTACATGCATCATAGGAGGAGCCTACTCCAATTGTCACTAAAAGTTAGAGTGCCATTGCCGTGGTGCTTAATTTTGTGTTAAATGCATGTACCAAACACATGAGATACATTATCACTACGTCAAGGAGTGGCTACACATAGGGCTTGGTTTTCTGTCCAGAGTTGGAGTTGTTGGCTTGGCGGTTTTTTCTATTTTTTTTCTTTTTTGGCCTTCCACTTTGGCTGGTTGTGGAAAGTCTTGCATCCTTGTGTGTTAAGGTACTGTCATAGACCTTTGCAAAGTGGTTTGCTTGATCAAGTGCCTCTAATTTATGATGCCTGGTCTCAATTTGGTAGCCTTTTGGCAGACTAAGGAAATAGAGGCGAAGAGTCTGTTGGCTAAACCCATGGAATTTAGCCATGATCTTCTTGAACTCCTAAATAAAGGAATCCAAGGCTTCCCACTCTTATTGAGGTTTTGAAATTTCAAAAATTGTCAAACTCATTTGGCTCAGGTTGGAAATATTCGGTGAAGGTCTCATAGACTCGTTCTAGGTTGTAGGAGCAGAGGGCTTTTTCTTCAAATCCTGCCAGCAAGAAGGCCTTCCCTCAGAGATGCATCTCCATAAATGTAACATACATGTGGTTAGGATAGTTGGTGATAGTAAAATGCGCTTCCCACGCACTCAACCAGCAGCACGCATCCTCTGGTGCACACTTCTTTTCTCTTGAACAAATTTCGGGTGAAAAGTTTGGCATCCCATCGTGTCAATGCTAGGATCACTTTGCAGCACAATAACTTGCTGTTGCGTAGTCTATACTTGCTAGAAAAGATTTTGCAGCTCTTGAGCATCGATCTCGACAACCTACTGTTGTACCAGTGTGTACTTTGGATTTCATCTCATCCTTGAAAAGAGTAATTTTTAGCAAAATCAATCACAAAGATAATTGTGTTTTTAGGGAAATTGGCAACCTGAAGTGGTGTAGAAGGTCCAAGAGCATCTATGGGCTGTGCCCCTTCTCTAGGATTCATGTTGATTTTTATAAGCTGTCCCAAACAAGAGACAACAAAGATTCAATTAATATTGAGGACACATTCTCAAAAGTGTACATGTATGAATTCCAGAGAAGTTTTTAATAGAACATGAATTAGTCTATTTGTATGCATGCTACAACATATGCTTCTTCTGTCATGCAAAGTGAAATCTCAACGTACTTGAAGATATCCGCAAAAGAGGATGAAAAAGAAGAGAATGCAAATGCAATAGCTCCTTTCTCAAGTAAAAACAAGCAAAATATGTGCTTCAGAAGGGAAAGAGGCTGGTGAAAATAAGATCCAAGGCTAACTTCTCGAACAAGGGATAGCAAAGGATAGATGAGTGTAGATTGTAGAGGGCAAACTCTTCAGGAAATTCTGTCAAGAGCAATCTGGTTTGGTTGATGTTGATGTGAGACACGAGGCTAGACAGCTGCACGAAATAGCTGAGAACTGAAACTGAAACTGGCCTTCAGAAAACTGAAGGGCAGTAAACCTTAACTGACTCAGCATTCACACCATTTACAGCCACATTGTATCATTTCCAGCCACTTCCATTAATTAAACACCACTTAGAAACAACTTTGAAAAACACTGAAAGGAAGGCTAGAGTGCCCCTGCTCAATAACCAGACATAAATGCTTTGGTGCCCCTTTCGGTATTTATTTCATTCTTCAAAAATGGAATCTGCTTTACAACAAAGGCTCACCCTTGTATTGTATTTCTTGCAACTCCACTGTCTGAGCCAACACTTGGCCTCAACCTGCATCCAGTTCCAGTGCACACACTAGTTTCCATCTGCCAGGGCTTAGGCGTTTTCCTGCTGTTTGTGTCCATTGCAAAGATGTCCAGGCATTCCACAAGGCATCCAACTTGCTACATAGGGTGGCAGTCCCACAAGCCAATGTCTAGCCTCTCATGGCGACATAGCATCAACATAGATGTTAAACTGCACATGTGACCTCAAAACAGGAAGAAATTCACACATTGCCCCTCTGGCACAAATCTAGGCACACCCTCTGTAATTGAGTGTCTGTCCACAGCCTGACTGTCCAAGAGGGAGTTTCCAACAACAAAAGAGCAACAACAAGCTTCCAAAAATAGCAAATGGAAAACCAAAGTGAGGGTCAGAATGACTGTACCTGCTGTCCTTGGAAGAGGGTCGAGCTCTACCCTCGCAGCTATCCCTTGTCTAGGCTCCAAGCAGTGCATAGTGACCCTCAGTCATGAACCAGAGTAGCAAATGAAGAAGAATTCACCTCCCGAGGGCAATAGATCTAGAGCACAGGCTAGCAGGAGAAATGAGCAGCCAAAAGGGGAAGAGGGAACATGATGGGATGAGAGAAAGAGAACATGAGAATCACGGGCAGGAGAAAGAGACCGAACAGTTGGCAACCTGCCTCTGGGTGTGAGCAATATTCTCTTTCGTCGTGAGCATGGAGATTTGGCTAGTTGTCCGAAGTGTGGGGAACAACGATATAGAGATTGTACGATCAGCCGTATAATAGTCTGTGCAGTCTGGAAAATCTTTTCATACAGCCAGCAAATTGTGAAGTCACCTCGGGATGCGCACATTTGAGTTCCGTACAGCTTTTGGGGTGTCTCGATATGCATGCCACACTTCTGTACACTCCTCCAGATGAAACTTGAAAGACATCAATCCGTATAGTCAACCGTACAGTCCGTACAGAAAGTAGCCAAGAAAATAATTGGGATGCATGCAACCTTGCTTTGCGAGCCAGCCGCCTCGGAATGCGTGATGAAAAAAAATCCCGTGCAGATTTCTTCCTTCACGTAACTCTCCAAGGTGCCAACAAAGTCTAAGGGTAGAGAGAGAAAAAGCAACGAGAGAGAGAAAGTCAACACCTGGAACCACATCCACACTTCGGACTTCCACGTGGCTCATTAAAGTCTCTAACCCTCCCACCAATGACACACTTTGGGTTCCCTTGGCCTAACTTTATAACCCCTCTAAACCTTGCCTTGCCCCTAGCATTTGGGCCTAGTTGTCCTCGTGACAGAAACAGGGAAGGCGTGAATTAGATAGAGGTGGCCAGCAATTCTCAAAAGCACATGCAGGGGTCGCATGTAGAGAAAGAGGGTTTTGGCACATGCATAAAAGCCACGTAGCTCAATGAAGTGTAGGGGCAGTCTTTATGGCTTAAAGTCCTCGAAAAGTACTCCTAAAATTACTTTTAGAACTTTACATAGGTGTTAGAAAAGGAAAGCAAGTACTAGTACTTAGGGTGGTTTGTCAATGTTGCACATCTTGGATTTTCAGAAATCAATTTATCTACCTACTCATGTGAAAGGCATATTGCGATAATTCTTTCTATCTTAAGTTGCCCTATCAGCTAGATTTAGATGCTCATTTGGGAGAGACTAAAATGAAATCGTTTAGACTTCACAAGCAGTTGTAGCTTGAATGAAGAATTTTTGGACTACTTTTTGATTAGCCTTCTCCTTCAGTGCTAGCCTTCGTCATGGCTGAGTCTGCCCTTCACCTCCGGAGTGCCGACAGAAACTCAGTACGAAGACTTTGTATAAATGGATGCTTAAGTATGCGTGGGTGTGTGGATGTGTATGTGTGAGAGCATATTTTATACTATGGTCTACACCCACTGTTGGGCGCTGATGACATCAATGGGGATGTCATAGTAGCTAGTCCCTGCTATGCGTGATGGAGTTTATGGTTTTCAATCTTATGAGTGACTATCGTGAGATTGAAACTGCACTATGTTGTATTTTTAGAGGATGAGTTTGGGAATGTTTCTGGATTCATCTAGGTATATGCTTGACAATTCAAGATATTCCTCATATTTCAAATATATTGTAAATGCAAGGTTGATCCCTAGAAATCGGACAAGATTGCCATTGTTAGTTGAGCTGTGTTGCAATGGGTTGATGTGAACTTATGTTTAAAAAAGATAGGACTGGATTGTGATGGCATACCATGTTTGCAGTTGCTGAGATATAAAAATTAGGGAGATGTAAATTTGACTAATGATGTTGCATATTTCAATACTAGTGTGTGTCACCTCCTGCATATGCAAATGTTGAGAATTCCATATCAGTGTCACAATATTGGTCATGTTGAATATACCTTTTGGAATGTGCTTCTAACAGACTTGGGCATAATTTCTAGTTGAGAATGTTAAAAATATTGAGAATTCCATACTAGTGTCACAATCAAATTACTGATGGAATGTACCTTTTGAAAGATGCTCCTAATATATCTTGCAGGCTAAATCTTTGTAGTGGTCCCTCTTGGTTTTGAAGACAAATACATGTTTTTTTTTCGTTTTTAATCTAGGATCTTGTGGAAGAAGCTAACGTAGTGCCCTGACAGTTTTTAATTTCTCTGAATTTGTATTGCCTACAGAAAAAGCCCACAGTATATTGAATTTGCTTGTAATCATTTTGCTGTGCATACATTATAAGGTAAATGTTCTGAAGATTCTAATGGTGCTGTTTATGTGGCCTTGATACAGGATGCACATAAACTTTGTTTTGTTATGAGGTTTGCGTCAGCATTTCACAGTTCTAGAAGATGCTTGGCAACAAACATTGGAGAGAATGCAGAGAATCCTAGCGCACATGACACAGCAGAACAAAGTGCTAACAAGACCTCAGAAAGCCCACCTGGACCCCCTCCAGATGCAAGGACTATTAGAGGAAGTGTGAGTGATGTACTTACTGTATCACTAATCTTCCACATATCTTTGAATGGAATGTAAGGTGAGTGCATTATGCTGGACGAATATACATATAGACCAACTTTTCCTAACTAAGTTGTCAACACATCTGGACAAAAGGAACTCGTTTTCCTAATTGACAAAGCTATGTTGACCTGCCTTGATCTTCATGGTACCAGCAAAGACATACTACATTCTTTGTATTTGGGGCTGCAAGTGCTAGCTTAAAGGTGTCCTTTGGATGATGCTTTTAAGTTTTTTCTTATGTGTGAGATCCCCTGCAATACTGGGGTTTCTAGAAGCCCTATTTTATTGTTTTGGTTATTAGTTTGTGTTATCAATCTCTTCTGGTTGTGCTTTCAAGGGCCTTGGATGCTGCCTTACAAAATTTACAATCTTAATTCAAGTGCAAAAAAATATCTCCACCTCTAGCATGCTAACTTGACACACATACTTTATCAGGCCATGCTGGCTTCAAAGAAAAGAGGAAAAATCAAGTCGAGTTCATGGCAGTGAAACAATAAGTCAAACTCAGATTGGCAACAAAGTGAACATACACTTTTCAACCTAAGCCAAGCTTGTTTTATCTTGCAAGTAGGAAATGTGGGAGTGTATGCAATCTCATACTCTGGATTTCACTAATAGCTTACCTGATATTACTTTAATGGAATGAGCCTAGTTGATTGATAGAATGCATGAATCTTGATGTGCAGCAGTTTAAGCTGTTTGTGTTAAGAGCATACTTTAAGTGAGGGATTTTTAAATATGATACATAGTAGAACTCAGACACAAAACTGGTCAATGATTTAATCAGGTGGTAGGGGTAATTGTTAGCACTTAGCCCTGGTATGGCCTTGTAGGCTAGTCTTAGTTTGACTTCATTGGTCAACCATATGGTTAACTTCGGGGCCACATAAGCCACCCCTTTGTACTTCTCATTATCGATTCGCAAGTACTCACGTTTGCTTCAGCTTGTTTGCACTCCACTCCCATTCCATTGCTTCCTGCACCCAACAGTGGTATCTTGCTCCTCCTTGCCTCCCCTCGTGTTCAGCCATTGCTCCTACTTGCCATTTTGCTCCAGCTCAGTCGAATGCCTCATTTCGTCGCTAGAAACCTGTTTGCTAAGTAGAAAAATAGTCCAACGGCTGTTTTTTGACTTTTTGAGGTTCGATTTCAATGTTTTTACTTGACGGATGCCAGGCCACCTTTTGGCTCTCAGTTTTCTACTTCCACGCAGGCTGAGCCGTCTATACTGGGCCGACCTATGGGTATGCGCATCCGTTCAGTACTGCACCCGTGAGTATGTCGGATGTGGTTTTGGGTTGCAGCGTAACTAGGAAAGAGGTCAGCTCTCGTCTCAGGCTTTTATTGTGCCGTCTTTTCAAAGGGATGCCTTTGGGAGGCAGACTTAGCCAGGAGTGCATGCTTCTATGGCTCTGACAGTGAACACTTTTTGCTAGACGCAGCCTGTGCATTAGTAGGCGGTTGGGGTTTCTATGTAGCAGAATGCTGGAAATGGGTAGCAATTGACCACTGATGATATGCTTTTAGATGCCTTACGCTCTTACCGGGCTTTGCCTGAGGATGTGCATGATGAGATGCCTTTTACCCAAAGGCAGCTCCCATATTTTTGGAGTTATAGGTGCCTTGGGTCTACTACCACGTGGCAAGTTGCCATGTGGCACTTGCATGTAGCCAACTCCAAGAGGTTCTGATTCGATCGGAACATAGGAAGCACCTAGGATTGGCTAGTCGGGGGGAGAGATCGGCAGTGAACACAAGAGCTCACACACGGA
Organism: Dipteris shenzhenensis; assembly: GCF_047967505.1. Classification (NCBI taxonomy): domain Eukaryota; kingdom Viridiplantae; phylum Streptophyta; class Polypodiopsida; order Gleicheniales; family Dipteridaceae; genus Dipteris; species Dipteris shenzhenensis. The sequence goes on from NC_141599.1 coordinate 29,233,278, forward strand.
AACGTACGGGGCCTTCACGGTATGTATATGGCATCGTACAGAAGCACAAGCGCATGAGTACGTCTCTCCAACATATGGACGCCTGTTCGGTACTATACGGTCGTTCAAAAGGTAGCTGTGGTTGTATGGCTTGCTCACGGGCTAATTCACGTGCATGTATAGAGGGTTCACGCTTGTGTATGGGTTGTTGTATGAAGACCTATGCGTATGCTTGGTGTAGGGATTGTGGGTATGAACAGTCACGTGGGTGTACGAATTATGTTTGCGTACGTGTATGGAATTTATTCGCTTGTATAAAGGCTTTGTATGGGCCACATAGGCGCTGTGTACAGCTGATGCAAGACACTTGTAGGACACTCACCTGAAGGTACGACTGTACGAAAGGCCACACTTGTGTATGGGCAGCCTTGAGTGGGGACGTACGCATGCCTTCTTGCTGTCTTGTATAGCCTTGGAGTGGGCTGCTCTCAGGCAGAGTTTGGCCTTTATTTGGGTGGCAACTTTTGTGCTAGTGCAGAGGGTTAATTTGTTGTAGCACCCCCACGTAAGAGGTGAGGGATTCAGTATTTTGTCGCAATTTTCCCAGAATGCCTCCTGGAGAGATCTCACCGTTACCAGTAGCACGTTGAGTAAACCGCCCTACGAAGCCACCTCCTCGGGTGTGGACGAAAGAGTATCTGGCTCCTTTGTCGGGGCCACTAGGGACAAACTCTCTTCTTTGACCTCCACTTCCTCCTTGGGCACCAACAGGGGGTCCCTGTTGATGTGCATAAGCTCGTGTATGAGCGGGAAATATTGCCTTAGACTTGGCTGGTCAGGTTTGCAATCACCCATTGTTTTGGATGCATCAGTGTCTTGGGAAGTACTTCTAGCAAGCAGAGGGATTGTGTGATTCAAAGAGAATTGCTAGTAACAGTTTTGAGGTATATGCAAGTACTCGAGATGGTTGTGGATGCCTATTTCTTGGAGTGGTGAAAGCAGATCCCAGCAGGGCTGAAGCATGGGTTAATGATGCCAAAGCTTTTGGCAGGTATCTTGTTTCGTGTAGAAACATACCTTTAGTTTCCCGAGGAGGTGGGCCACATGCAGGTAGTGGATTTTGGTAGAGGGCACATGTTTAGTACAGCCTCGATGCTGAAAAGGCAAGGGTCGGGAATCGATGCTTGGAATGGAGAGTATCCCTGGAACCCCAAGAGGGATGGTACTTGTATGACTGCCATATTGCTTGTTGTGTTGTGATGCCAGTTTTCTCATGGGAAACAAGTTGTTATATCAAGATATGTGCGACCCATAGGGTGAGAGACTATTGGTCATGGCAATCCTGGATAGAAGAGAAAGGTTGTGTATGCTTTCTTTTTCTGCTTTGAGCAGATAGTTAACTTTTTGGGCACTAGTGACGGCTATGGGGAGCTGTGTGGCTAAGTGTGGTCACTAGTGACAGTTCCGGGCTGTGTGCAAGCTTCTTGGACTAGGGATGGAGACCTACTGTCACGAGTGGTAAGAGCAATGAACAGTAAAGGCTATGCAGGGTATGTGGATGCCGAATAGGATGTGGATGTAAGAAGGAATGTATCCTTTTTGTAGTCTGGAATTCTGGGTCTCTCACTTAATTAAAGAAATGCCAAAAGGGGCGCCAAGGTTTGGGTCCAATCTGTGTCTTTGTCTTTGTGCAGGGGCACTCTAGCTCCCAATTTGTTAATTGTGTATTTGCTGAGTACTTGCTGTGAATAATACTTGCTGGTTATTTGTAGTTTACTATCCTTTGATTTGTTGAAGGCCGGTTTCACTCCCATTCATAGGAGGGACTCGTTCTCAATTCCCCCCTCCTCCCCTTTTTCTTTGCATAAAAAGGAACCTTCTATTAATGCTTGAAAACACACCCTTCAGGTTAGCTTCCAATGGAGCTGCTGAAGGTGAATACATCCCCCCTCCTTCCCTTGAGTTGGACCATGGTGAGTTGGCAAAACAAATAATACTTCGCTAGGGAGTTGCAGAGAGCTGTGGTAGGATAGGGAGTGGATTTCCTCTTGATTTAGGCGTACATGTTCTCATCAACATATATTAGATGCTGACGTCTTCTCCCAAGGAGGGGCCTACAAGTTTGGCCTCTTGCAGTAGGCAAGAGTAGCGGGGTCTGTATTTCAGCTCCAAGACGAGTTTATTGCAGGGCCAGCAATAATGGATGGGCAACTTCAAGATTGGGATCCTGAACGTGTAAGCCCATGCTTGTAGACAGCAATGCCTTGTTTTCTGGAGGTGACTTATTGAGAGTCTCCCAGACGTGGACTCTTGGGTTGTCGGAGGTGACCTCAACAACCTAGAGTTTCAGGAGAAAAGCAAGGTCGAGCCTCCTTCTCAGGGGTCGCGTGGGAGCAATTCATCTTCGCGATCGGTGATTGCGATTTGTGGAGAGTGCTGGAGTTGTCTAGACTTCTTGGCAACCTTCACTTCTGCTTGCTCTAGTATTCTAGCTACAATATTCTGCACTTGCGGCTCTAGATTATGGCCTAAGTGATGGAGATTCATAGGTCTAGGCTCAACATGGTCTGATACATCAACACATTGGGCCCAGTCAAAACACTTTAAACCACATGAACATATGAGAGGGGTCCTGGTAAGTGGAGAGTGCATCGCCATGTGAAATGTGGCATAGCCACCTATAATAAACCAATGACATAGTCCCACATGGCACTAATCCCTGCCATCCTTGACGTATGTATCAAGGGACATTGCATCATGTAGCCCCTTAAAATTAGTGAATGATGCTATAACATGACCCTTTAGACCCTAAGGCCTACCTATTACTCTTGGAAGTTTTAATAACCGTACCCACTAACTACCCCAAGGATAATTCAATGGAGTAAATTCATTGTCTGTTACTCATTTTCCAAACAGATATACTTACAATTTTTATCGATACTTGCATCAAGAGAGAAAATATCAATTGATAGGTCCACATAAGAGATCAAGGTTTCAATCTCATAAAAAACTAGTACTGTATGTAACTTTGTGCAGCATCGGTTCAAATAACAACAAACATACATAGCTGCATCACCTTAAATAGCAGACCCTTATGAGAACAAATTATGCTATCTATTTCTCAGTTGAACCGTGGAAGCATCAAGTGAAGTTTGAAACACTCAAATTATCTTTGTGTTAGATTTATGCTCAACTTGGACACAAGCTTGGTCAAGTGCATTTTTGATGGCTAACGTCCCAAAACCTACCTCGCAAGAATTTACCAGTTCTGTGACTGTGTTAAGAGATGTTATAATCTCCATAGCCTTATGAGTACCTGGAATACCAGTGTTTCCCTCCCCCCCCCTTTTTCACAGATCTTCTTGAAAACGTGATGAATGCTTGGTGGTATAACTTGTAACTTCAGGAGAAACCTTCCTTAAGACTTCACCAAGCACGTGTACTCTGGTGCAGTTTTGTTTGAAGTTTAACATACATTTTGGTGGGCATTGAAATTTTTATTATAAATGAGAAGCAATAAATGTTTCTGCCTTTTTTCTGTCCTAAATCTATGACACAAACTTGCATAGTCCAATATTATTGTATGGACGCGTATTTGTGAACTTGTGCTTCTGGTCATCTTGTAAAATTGTTTTGTGCATGAGAGCAGCATGTACAAAGCTTATATAACAGGTATAGTGATGCTTTTTGCAGCCTGTATCATGGTTAAGTTTGGGGCTTTTGATTGCGACTGGGGGCGGATTGATCTTTCATTTTGATCAGGAGAAGAAGCGTCGCATTGAAGGTAGTGGTTGAAAGATTGCAAACCTCTTGAGCTGCAATCATGTGCGGAATTTCCTCTCGGTGTCTTTAAACTGCTAGAGCAGATATTATGAATGTGCTATTCCAGAATGCTTTTGTATGAGATTTCTCTGTTTAGTAATAATTCATCATATTTGTTTTTGGGTAAACAATCGAACCAAAGTATGTTCCTAGCAAAACCTAGGATCTCAAAGATTTGGTTCAGATTTCAGAAAATGGTAGTTTCAAACTTTATTTAAATCTTTAGTATGATATTGAAAGACTACAATACCACATTTATGTCCGTCATTCATTGATTTTGTAGTCATGATAATGTTTGTTTGCCCAATATGTAAAATTCATTCAAGTTATTGTGGGTCTATTGGTTTATATCAAAGGGACTTCTATTGGGTATGAAGGAAAGTCCTAGAGCAAAGCTCAAGGGAAAAGTACATCCTGCAAGCATGAGAAAACAAGCTCCAAACAGGGCAAAATCAAGCTTCCATTAAATAACTAAAGAAAATCCAAGGTGGATGCTGAAAGTTCCATCTCAACTCTATGGGGGACTCCGAGAAAAACGGTGAGCAGCTCCATTCTCTGAAGAAAACAGTCCTTCTGGAAGAGGCTGCTTGTGAAGACCCCTATATACTCCCCCAAACGGCCATCAAAGTGTGCACCGTGTCTATCCAAAATATTGGCCAATATGTGTGTAGGACGGACCTTTGTGTATCTGGATCTTCAAATATGCCACGCTGCTATGCTTGCGAGAATCTCCCATGAAGAATCCATAGAGGCATGTGCAGGTCTGTGCGCACAGCCAAGAATGTCATCCAATGAACATGACTTAACCAAATGTTGTCGAACCGAAATAGCTCAGAAGGAATCATGTCTCTCATAAAACACCTGAGACCCTGATATTGAGCCCCAGGTCATAAAGAAGGTTTCGATATGATCCTCGCCTGTCTGCAGTCCCATAAGCAATGCTGATAGGCTCCTCAGCAGAACGGCAATAAATACATATGGAGTCACCAGTAGTTCACTGCAACCCCTCCGTGCATAGAAAGCCAAAAAAAAAAACATTTATCTATTCCTGAGGGATTTTAGAGTCTCTTCCAAAATGACTTTTGCAACTAACAGAAATCTGGCATAAAAGTCCATACCAATCCGAATCGCAATATTAGGATCTGTCTGCAAAGCCCTGTCAGAGTCAATAAGCTAACATACACTCCCTCTACCATGTCTCGAGCCGAGAGTAGAGAAAAAGTGATTATTGACTCTTCCTCCCATTTGAATCTAGAAGGATTCTCGTGCATGAAAGGCAAAGTCTGCTCTTTGGTCTAACAAAGTTTGCATATGAGCCCTTGCTGCAGCAAGGCGCTCTTGAATCCAAGCATCTATACACCTTTTCTGCTCTTCCCTCTGTACGGTTGCTAACTGTCAACGGGGGCCCCTCTCCTGCTTGAGAATCTCTCCTGGTGTTAGCAATAGTATGGTAAAAATCACTAACACTAGACATAGTTTTTGCAAGATGTGAAAGAGAGGGTACTCCACCATGCAAATGAGAAACATGTATTTGTTAAGCATCCTCTATGAGGCCTTCCTGTGCATACAATGCATCTGGAAGCCTGATACTAGTAGAGCGGCGCCTCTCATGAGGCTTCAAAATTTCATAAAACCACCAAAAAGTGATCAGAGTTGGCAACCGTCGGTGCAATGTGTACTGAACCTCCTATTCAACCAAGCGAACATGAGTTTAATGCGACAAAGTGTGAAAGGCATTATTGTGCAAGTATCTTTGGCATTGTACTGAAAGAGAAAGGCATCCCAAGCTGCTCTCTCCACTGAATGAATGCCACCTTCTCTTTTCCGTTTTTGACTAAAGGCAACTCCACCATGTAAAGTCACCTCCAACAATTCACAACTCTGCAATGGGGGCCCAAGAAAGAAGTTCCTCTCAGAAGAGGACACGGTCCCCTCTGTTGTTGGAGACATAGAGGTTAATAAGACCAACCTTATGTTCACCAATCAACAAAATGATCCACTGTGCTCTAGGGCATAATGGTACCATATCCTACCACCAAGGGAAGAAAAGAGTCTGATATGAATTGCATGTTCACCAAGGCTGAAATGCACGTTTCCCCCCTGGTGCCCAAACCAGGAGACCAAAAAGTATGACTTGAAAGTAATTTACCTGACTCAAATAATCCCTAGAGGCTAGCATCCAATTTGTGCTCTTGAAAGTAAAAGATATAAATGGGACCACCAATGACACATCCCAGCACTCCTGAAACCCCTGATCTGCAAAACAACCACACACAACATCAGATCTGAGCAGGCTGCTCACCACCCAACTGTGACATCTACGGGATGTGATCCTGAATCAGAAGATGTCCCCTCCGAGCCACGAGCTGAGCTACTGGCACGAACTCCCAATCAGATCCAAACCAGCCTGGTGTCCCATACCACCAAGTGGCGCTGTGAAGCCTTGGATCTGCCACTGGGCCTTGGGCTACGCTAAGATGCAGGCGCGCATCCGCGTCTCAATCCAGGATCAGACCTAGCACCTGGGAACGAGACTTGCTCCGAACTGCACACTGAGAACTGAACCCCCTGGGCCTCTTTTATAGACTCGGGCCCCGGCGCCAAAAATAGCGAAGACCTATAAATAGTTCGTACCCTTGCCACTCAACCTGAGAATCAAGCCTGCCTAGCTCTAAGCCTCCCCAGGCTAACCTGAGCTAGTTCTGTGTACCTAGTACATGTCAGATACCAATCCGTGCACATGACATACTCCCCCTCCTCTAAGAACTCACTTTTGAGTTCGCTAAGAAATCTGGAAATGTTCTTTGGAGGTTTTGTAATGTCTCCCATGTTGCATCCTCCTCAACACGATCCTTCCACTTGATCTTGTATTCCGTGATAGTACGATTACGAATCTGTCTTTCACGAAATTCAAGAATAGATTCAGGTTCGTGAGGAATAAAAGTCAAATCTGTAACTTCTATAATCTCATGAGGAGAAACAAGTTGATCATCTGCACCCAATACTTCTTTCAGTCTACTGACATGAAAGACTGGATGTACTTTAACATCAGGAGGCAATTCTAGTCGATATGCAACTAGTCCAATTCTTTTAATGACCTTGAATGGGCCACAGTATCTGGGGGATAATTTTGGAACCAAACCAGTACTTAGGCTCTTGGATTCCTTAGGAATTCGCAAATATACCATCGTTCCTTCAGAGAACTCTCTAGGTGAACGATGTCTATTAGCATAAAATCTGTCCCGATCTTGGGCACTTCTAATAGACTCCTTGGCAAACTGCAACATTTCCTGCATATCTAGCAAGAAGTTCTTAGCAGCGTCATTTTGAATCCCTTTTAATCCAACCATAACTGGTGACTTAGGTTGAAACCCGTACATAAGCATAAAAGGACTGTAACCTCTACTAGAATGCTTTGCACTATTGTAAGCAAATTCAATCATAGGTAGATAATCTTCCCATGAAGACTGTCTCTTGGATACATATGCCCGAAGCATGTCTTCAACCAACTGGTTGACCTTCTCTGTACTGCCATTGGATTGTGCATGATCCGAGGAACTCATACTGAGAGTAGTTTCCAACTTCTCAAAAACAAGTGTCCAAAAGTTACTTGTAAACTTTGAGTCCCTGTCACTGACTATGTCAGATGGCAAACCATACAGCTTGAACAAGTGGTCCACAAACTCGTGAGCCAACTGAACAGCTGAAATAGTTGTTCTTGTAGGTAAGAATCTAGCCATTTTTGTCAAACGGTCGACTATGACCAAATAGAGTCATGACCCTTGCGCATTCGAGGCAAACCAGTAATAAAATCCATGGAAATACTTTCCCATTTATTACCTGGAATCTGTGAAGGCTGTAATAAGCCCGCGCTTCTAAGGCGTTCAGCCTTAGTAACCTGACAAACCCGGCAACCTACTACATAGTTTTCTATAAATGCACGCATCTTAGGCCAATAAAAGGGATGCTTCACAAGAGACAGAGTCCTATGTATACCTGGATGTCCCGCACTAGGAGCATCATGACACTCCCAGAGAATCTTGGATTTAAGGTCCAGAACATCAGGCACACAAATCTTTTCATTCCGGAACAGCAAGCCGTTCCTAATCATCCACTGACCTCCCGCCGCGTGTATCCTAGGTGGCACAATCCCTGAGTCCTGGTCAACCATGGAGCTCCCATCCTGGACTCTCTGCCAATAAGAACTGAAATGACTATCAATTGCGTATAGCCCTCTCAAGGATTGAAATAGGTCTGAGGATATTTCCGTAAATGACAAAGCATTTACAAACTTAACTCGACTTAAGGCATCCGCCACACTATTCAACGAACCCTTACGATAACGTATTTCGAAATCAAAATCCTGCATTAATTCTGCCCATCTAGCTTTCCTTCCTCTCAATTCTGAGCCATCACACACATACTTAATTGACTGATGATCAGTCAATACAAGGAACTTTGAACCATACATCCACATTGCTGAATGCCACCTAAGAAGCCCGTATTGATGCCACATCAGTGCTGTATTGTACAGTGCCATGTGTCCCATGGCCCATATCAGCACCTCTTTGGGTGTTGTGCATGTGGCCAAGATGCCACATAATCATCTTGGGTGGCTCTGCATCCTTAGAGATGTCTTGGACAGCCTTACACATGCAGCTCATCTCATCAGGATGATGGATGGCTGCATACTCATGCTCATGCATCTCAACTTCACCTAAACTACATGCTCATGGCTTCTGGGGGTCTTATAGAAACAAAAAACTTATGTCACTGAATCGGCACTTCAAAACTTTTCTAAATGCTTTGAGGTGTTTCATTGCCAAAGAATCATGATCTGCTACCAAATCGCTAAGTCTCAGTTCGAGCTTTCTATCTCAAGTTTCAGCCCACAAGCATGCTTTTCTGCATGTTTCTGTTTCTTACACTTCTGCATTTCCATGGCCAATGGGATATAAGGTGTGTATCTAGCATCTTTTTACTGTACTTGAAAGAAACTTCAATTTTTTAAAACTTCAGCCCTTTTTTGAAACATTTGATTTCTTGAATGCTTTAAGTTTCGAAACGTTTCTGGTGACTATGGATACAGGTGCGCAACTAAAGGCCTTATGACATTGTGGTCATTTTGTGGGAAATGGGAAATTGAATGCCAAGATGGCATGTGGTCCCTGACCTTTTTTCCCCACAAAAACAGTGAGCACTCGAGGTCAATGGTTTTGTGGGGAAAAAGACTTTGTGAAACATCCCAGGGTTGAAAATTACATGAAATCCACATTTTCTCCAAATTATGATACTTAACATGGGGAATTACGATTTCCCATTTTCCCACCATGTCATTAGAATTTAGGGCTCAAGCTATGGTGAGAGTGGAGCATTGACCTTCAAGACCCTGATGGAATTATTGATGTTTAGCTGTATGGAGGGGCTGGGCAAACTTGAAGATAGACGTTGCCCATTGGGGCAGCATCCTAGGTTACCTCTTTGACAACAACAGTTGATCAAGAGAAAACCAAGACGTCATACCAAGGAAATTTAAGCTGTGAATGAGAGCTTAAAGTACACAAATTCCTGGCTTGGAAAATTCAAAACACATCCTTGTGTGTTAAGATATTTAAAACATACCATGTATTTGACTGACTTGAGCAATAAGGCTATCTGCAAATGCTAGCTGTTGCCCTGTCCTCTCACAGAATAAAAAAGTTATTAACCCTGTGCTAGTAAGCTCGGGCTAAGGATCAATGCCATCTGACTTCTAAGTGCAAATCTTTGATTTGTCAAGCAATGACAACCCACTCCCATTCATTTGTGTAATCAAATAAAGCAAAAGAGTCTGTTATGAGTTAAGTACGGAAACAACCAACAGAATCACGAGGTGCGTGACTAAGTAATGAGGCTGTAGTACACTTATCAATCAATCAAGTTGATGAATCAATTTACTCCCACGGTTACATATCTGAGCAACTGAGCAAGTATGAACTTCAGCTCGAAAGAAAATGCTTCAATTGATAGTTTTCAAGAATTCGTATTCAGTATGACCATAGGACAATGTTTTGAATAGGTATTGGTGGACTTCAACAGACGTATCCTGTAGAACAATGCATAGGACGGAGGAATCTTTTACATTTATATTTTGGAAGGCATAGTCTTTGGCTTAACAAAGGCATAACCATTTTCAAATCCTAGTATCTGAGCAGTGGAGCCGATTACCAAACGTGCAAAACTCCTGTCCATGTAGCGTCTTGTTAGGGTGCACGAGATTCTAATTGGCAGGACAAGGTGGATGGCCGACACTTTATTGCAATGACCAATTATAACAAATCGTGCAAGTGATCTGCCCCAGTTGCACCCAAAAGCAAGATCGTCATCAACTTTATGGCTTGGCTTGATTCAGTATTGATTGCATGCAATGCGCTTCTAAGCCCAATTGGCAATGCCGTTATCTACACATGTATTGGGCAATCTCGGAGTAGTGGTGTCTTATATCACGTATGCTTTTGCATCACTGATTTGAATCAATCATAAGCCTTTTCATCAGCGGTTTCTTCATCACAAGCCTCTTCAACTTCATTTGCCTCATCTCTTGGTCAGTTATTGCATCACTGGTAAGTGAACAGCTCTCCTCAAATTCTATAGGGTTCTTTTTTAAGCCCAAGTGGCAATGTTTTATGCAGGGATTAAAGTAATGAAATTACTTAAGGGAGTATTGAATGCTGAGCTGCAGACCTTCAGCTGTCATCAGTAATATGCATTGACGATCCCAGCAGTGATGGTTGTCAGCTACATATCTATTGCTCTCAGCACTATGCCGTTATCCACGCATGCATATTGTGTATGCTTTTTCACCACTGATTAAATCAATCATAAGCCTTTTCACCAGCAATTTTGTCATCGCAAGCCTCTTTGTCATGATTTCCCTCATCTCAAGCTGCTTGGTCAGCTATTGGATCACCGATAAGTCAACAGTTCTGCTCAAATTCATAGATTTCTACAGGGGCTCCATTGTAATAATTAGGCATCTCACACAACTGAGGGATTCATGTCTGTGATTCTTGGAACATGGTCAATGTAGTATAGGGTGTACATTTTAGCTTCCATTTCCATGCATATGCATTCTTGAAGTCTTTCTACATGTTGGCAAATATGGGACCAATCCTGTGGGTCTTTTCTTGCATGAGAGGTCTCATTTTCTGCTTTCCTGAGGCTTTTCATAAAGCAGTTGGGATTTATGTTATGCGACAATGTATCATGTTTAGCTAGGAGACAGTTTCATGATGTTAGATAATGACAACCTTTCTATCATCACTTTCTTGGTTTCTAAGAGAATATCTTGACCAAGTTTGGAGTAGAGGATAGCTTTGTGCCTTGGTTGTTTTCAAAGCCCACTCTATTGAAGAATCCCTGTTCAAATTTTGAAATAGACAGAATTTGACTGATTTGGATAGTTATTTGAGACTTATTGTATGTTTTCTCCATTTATTTCTGCTTCAAAATATTACGCACATGCACAGGCGCACGCGCACGCGCACACGCACATGCACATGCACATGCACATGCACGCACGTATGCACGTGCGTGCACACACATGCATGCATTTGCATTTTCACTTGTATGCGCATGTGGATGCGTGTGTTGATATGGATGCCTGTGAGCATCTGTACAGGGATTGATGTTTACCTGCCATTGTATGGAGCAGATTTTCGACAGCGCCAGACAGAAGCTAAGACCGGCCCTGCAGTAGGAAAAGCAGCTATTGGAGGCCCATTCAAGCTTATCAATCATGATGGGAAGGAGGTCACTGATAATGATTTTAAGGGCAAATGGAATCTTTTGTACTTCGGATTTACACATTGTCCGGACATATGCCCAGATGAGTTGCAAAAAATGGTCGAGGCCATAGATGTCATAGGTACAGCTTGGTTCCCAAACACCCAAGTCCAGTGTATATTATCTGTACCTCCTTATTTATAACTCAGGATCTCTAAGTTTTCCACTGTTTAGTTGCCTTTGTTGAAAATTTTCTGAACACTTGCATGCAGGCAGTCTTTTTCCGTCTAGAAAGTGGCTGGTCTGATTTGTGTAGCTAGAACAACTACCTTTGGAATGTCAGCATGTAAGTTATCAGTTTTTCCAAACTGCATATAGGTTAGAGTGTGAATCTGGAGCTTACAAGCATGTATCAAGAATGGGAACTCCATTTAAATCATGGATGCTATTATGTTAAGAAAGCACAGATGTACTCATGATTGTTGACCATGCGAGCTTTACAAATTCTAGTGTGTGAGCTCTGTACTTCAAGTGTTGCTACTTTATAATTGTTTATCAGAACCAAAAACAGACTCATCATGAGGGATTTCATAGACGTGTTGATAGTTAGTTTTATCATGGGTGACATGCATTGCAATTTGCATTCACCTATTCAGAGGATAGAATGTGGAAACTGGCATCATCAGTTCTTTGTTGTTGATTTGCAGAAAAGAGGGAAGGCTTAAGCATAACACCAGTATTTATCTCTGTTGATCCAGAACGGGACAACGTTGAGCAGCTTCGAGAGTATGTCAAAGGTTTGTTGGCAGGATCACATATTGGAAATGAAGTTAAGGCTCTAGATCGGATGAATACTATGCATCATTTCCCGATCATGCACAATATTTATTGATGCCTAAAAGATTTCGATTGCTAACTGTGCAGAACATTTGAGTTTCTTAGAAATTCTACCTTGATCCTTTTTCTCTGGCCATTAGAGGCTCTAGTGGAAAAGCCTCCTTATGCTTTCTCTGGTTTATAGTTTAGTTTGGTGCTTGATAATACTTCTTAACATATATTGTCCATGTTTTGCAGAATTCCATCCCAAGCTGGTGGGGCTGACAGGTGATGTGAACGACATCAGGCAGGTGGCCCGGGAGTATCGTGTCTACTACATGAAAACTGGGGAGGAAGGATCAGACTATCTAGTTGATCATTCAATAATAATGTGCGTCTATTGTGTGGGAAAGCTTCTTGTTATCCTTGAATTGCTGCAAATTCCTTGAAATACACAAGGGATGCTGTTGTAATAGATGCATATTTGCACCTTTCAATGGAGGGATTTTAATGAATCTCTTAATTCATGTCTCTGTCTTTTCTGTCTGCAGGTATTTGATGGATCCGCAGATGGAATTTGTGAAGTTTTTTGGTAAAAACTATGATGTAAACGGTCTAGCTAATGGTATTATAGGCGAAATAAAAAGATACAAAAAATAGTGTTTCAACAGCAACAGTTCAGAGTAAATACAATGGGTCAATTTGGATGCTGAGCAGAAGACCAGAGAGTTTCTGCAGAGTGCATGTTCTATCCTCTCTTTTATTCAACCTTCAGTATCAGTTTAAGCCTCCTGGTGGACTCTGATGTAGTTTTCAGACTGCTCATTTTCAGAAGTTAGTTTGAATCAGATTGCTTTCATCCAATGAGGTTGGAAATCGGACCTGCACTACATCCCTCGTGACAGGCTAAAATTTTTGTCCTCAATTGATTTTGTTGACTTTCCATGCAAGCCGTCTCTTAGTACTGCATACTTTACTTATGATTCATGTGGGTCAAGACGTTCTACATTTGAGGATAAAATTTCAATGGAGTCATTATCTCATGGCAATGCCGTACTCTTTCATAACTAAAATGTTGATTACCTGCTAGTCACATAAAAAGATAGAGGATCTCATAATCTCAGTGTCTTTTCATGGATACTCTTCATCATTGTGAGGGAGCAAAAGACGTGGTGTTTTTGGAAGAGGGTTTTATACTGGAGAGTTTTATTTTAGTTTTTTCTTTGTGAGAAGATCGATGTGACTGAATGAGGTTGCAAGGACTGCATTTTATTAGCTTTTATAATGCTCAGACAGAAGCTGTTTTTTGGTGGTTCTTGGCTCTCTCAGAGGGTCACAAGGGCATCTTGCTTTCAGCGCACAAAGCAAACCCGCTTGGCCCCCACCCTGCCCACGCCCCTCTTTTGCAAGAAGAAAAGCAGCTAAATAATGGAATGTATTCTTTTGTATTTTGATTTCTTTTGCAGCCCCTAGATCTCTAGAGGGTTCAAGGGACATCCTTAAGGATAACCTTTATTTCTTGCTTCATTGTGTCTATTCTTTGGTTACTATACTATCATTGTTGCCAGACAATTCTTTCTGCTTTTTCATATTTCTATAAGTAATACCAATGGTTTATTTTATTACTAAGTTTACACTGAGACTCGCCTTCTTTTTTGTAGTAGTAGTCTAGTGTTATTGGTGGTAAATGTTTTTATAGTAGCTTTACCATCTACCAGAGTTATTAGTCAAACTACAGACAGTAGATTGCTGATTTTCCATTTTTAGGCCAAGAAGGATTTTCCATCATTGCATCATTGCATGAAAAACATAAGATTTTGATGAGATTTTTGTTACAATTTATTGAGTATTTCTAAATTAAATCAATGATTTATGATGAGCAGTATTAATGGATTTGCATGGGAGTAGGAACTTAATTGGAAGGCAAAATTTGTCCGTGTCCTTTAAGTACCAAAAGTGGTGATGGAAAAACCTCTCATGGGAAGCTATGGATGAGGACTCGCAAGATGGTACCCATACTCTATTAGTAGAGGTCATTATTTCTTGTTATTGGCATACAGACCTAATGTTGGAACTGAAAGAGGATTGGACCATGTGATTTATAAGCCAAGAAGTGGATGAGGCGACATCAACACCCTCAAGGGATAAGATTATTTCAAACTCGATGATGTATGAGGTTAGTTTGAGAGGTGCTATTTTCCTTATATGGCATCTTTTTATTTTTTCAAGGCAAAAGAAAAGTGAATATATTTATCTAAAAATGATATTTACAACTTCAACTTTCATTTCCTTAGAGTTCTAGAGGTCCATAATAGGACATACATCCTCCCAAAAGGGATGGCATAGTTTCTAGGATATCCTAATTCCCTTTTGTCCATACAGGTAAGCATAAAAGAGCAGACCTTGCTCACCAAGACATACAGGTAAGCATAAAATAGCAGACCTTGCTCACCAAGAAAAGCAGTTCAACAACTCTTGTGAACATATGAAGAAACCTAGAAAGAGAATCTCTTTTCAGCCTCATCTCTAGCAGCATCATTTTTGTGTGAGGGAGAATTTGGAGTAGCTTGCATGGGGACTCTCTACAGAGGATCCAATGAAATGTCTGGAGAAAAACCCTTAAACCCTTTCTGTGGCATAGGGTACTGTTTAGCAGCTCCATGACCAGATCTACTCTTAGATGAATGATTATGAGAAGAAAGGGTGGCAGCTTAACTTGTTCATCATCAATGTCACACTAGCTCGTGGATAGCTAGCTCAGCACCCGACTTGGAATGTTCAACATTGTAAGCACTTATTTGGAAGTCAAGCCTCCTTTTTTCATGTTCCACCATTTAACAAAAAGGGAATCAGTACAGATTTCAATTTCATTAACTTGAAAGCTACTCCTAGATATCCATATAAACCATAATGCATGTGCCCTTGTGAGAAACCAAAGCTCTTGTTTATTTTTACAAGCATCACCTAAAAGTATGTCCTTCCAATTGACTAGCTCCCCCTACTCATCTGAATATACTTCCAAACCTTCCTATCATGTGGACAAAAAACAAACAAATGAAAAATGTCATCCAGCACTCCTGGGCATCTTTTGCACTTTCCATCCCCCTTTTCAATTCTGAATCCTCTTGCATTAGTCCAAACTACTTTGTGCAGTATAAAGGCATGACATTTTCTTAGGAACCTTTTTAATCTAGAGTCTACCAAATCTTTCATAGCATCTTTCTCTACTATCTTGCAATGCTAATTTATCATTCAGGGTCTCGATCATCTCTCCCATGTCCTCAGCTGGTGTTGGAATATGAAAGATAGATGAACTACTTGTCCAGCTAAACTCTTTGTGAATTAGTAACACTAAACCACCCTTCCAACTAACATCACCCTTCCAACTAACATCTCCTTGCCAAAGATCCAATCTAATCATAATAAGTGCCTGCCTTTGGTTGTTTAAAGCAAAATTCCTCCTAATCTTTTGCCATGTTTGACCTTTGTACCATCATTGCCTCCAAGTTTGCAAACCTTTTTTATATACAAATTGTTGGCCAATACAAATTGTTCCTCAGTGAGTTGGGCCTTATTGTGAATAGAGGACACCTAGATAGAGTCTCTGGCCATAAAAGAATCTTTACCAAAGAAATGTAAGAAGGCCTTGATCTCCTCAAAGGCCTTCTAGATAGACTACCTGAGGGAACTACCTTTATATTTATAGGGTTCAAGAGAGAGCAAAGGGTAGTTTTCCATTTGGAGGCACTCATTGTCTTGACATGTTTCATATTTCTTAACAAAAGTTGGTCAGAGTCACTCTCTAGGTTTAGAATAGCCTTCATAACCCAAGTGGGAGAGAGATTTCTAGCTATAATAACCATATCTATAACTCCTAGCCCTCCTTTCTTAGGGTTAGTGTAGTAGGACCATCTAACCTTAGAGATTTTGGAGTGTCTTCCCTACAGCTCCCCCACAAAGAAAGGATATGCACACTCTAATGAATTTGTCCAGCTAGTTTTTGGAGGGAGCCCAATGAGACATAAAAGATAAACATAGGGTAAATGCAATGGTTGAGAGCCAACGTTCTCCCTGCCAGGTTTGCTTGTAATTCTCTCCACTTGTCAATCTTTTTCTAAAATCTTTCCATAAACCATTCTCACCTCTTCTTCATGGTTATTTCAAACCCCATAGGTATCCCTAGTAGTTTGAAAACAGTAGCCTTTTTAATTATGTGACATCCAAGGTTCTTTAAAGCACATTGTTCCTCTCCAATCAGGGTGTCATACCCTGTTTTTGCATGGTTAATCTTTGACCTACATGCTTGACAAAAGATATCAAACCAGTGCATTATACATCTCACATCATGATTAGTGTTTATGGGGGTGAGTGTTTTGTCATCAACAAATTACTGACATAGCAGCTCTGCTTACCAGACACTAGTTCAATCCCTCTGAGATTTCCTTCCTTGACTTGACTATTGAGTAGCCAGCCAAGGGAATCAGCAGTAATTGCAAAAAGCAGAGGGGCAAAAGGACAACCTTATCTAATTGACCTGCTCAAAGGAAAATTATGGCACATTACTCCATTAACACAGAACTTGGTTGAGGCATTTATTAGCAAAACCTGAACAAAGGAAATAAAATAATGCCCCAAGACCATGTCCTATAGAGATTGTATAAGGAAGCCCCACTCTAGCCTGTCATAAGCTTTGTCAAAGTCTCCTTTAGAAAGTAGATTTCTTGTTTTGTCTCTCTGGCATATTCACACCCCTCCCCAATATTTATAATGGTCACAAGGAGATGATGACCCTTTATGAATCCTTTCTATTTTGGCAAGATCCAATCTTTCATCTTCCCTTGTATTCTAAGGGTCAGAGTTTTAGCAAAGATTTTGTAACTGCAGTTAAGCATTGTGAGGGGTCTCCAATTTTTGAGCTCCCAAAGACCTCCTTAGGTATGATCTTGATAATTCCTCCATAAACATGAGAGGGCAGATCTCCATTGTGCATGCTTTCTTGCCACAGTAGAAGCAAATAAGTCCCCACAGTGTCCCAAAAAGTTTTATAAAATTCCATAGGCATCCCATCCCATCCCCTCCTGGTGTTTTCCCATCAACCACATTACTATTATTGCCTCCGTTCTTCAAAAGTTAGAGGCTTCTCAAGATAAGACATATCAAATTTGTTCATAGCACTATTTCTAACCACATGGCATAAATATCTGGCTCTCTAAACCTCCTCATCTAGTATCTCTTTAGAGGATAGGAGTGTTTGAAAATGACCCTGAATTAGACTAATATTTTCCTCTATAGAGGAAACTGTAGTATGATCAGCCTTCTTAAGGAGAGAGACTTCCTCATTTGCTCACTTCCTCCTCATAAGCTTATATGTTTCCTCAGTGGGTCTATCAATCTTTCCTACCCACCAGTGTAATGCACTTTGGAGTCATTTATTCTTATCTAATTTGAATTCTAAGATCCTTTTTATTTGGATTCAAAAGATCCCTTAGGGCATCTTCATCTCCTAGCCTGGCATACTCCTCTAGTCTTTTAATTTTGACCTTGATGTTGTCCGTTCTCTTAGCTCTAATTTTTGCCTTGCTCTTTCTAACTAATTTCAATAGATTCTGAGTATTTTTTATTACCAAAGGTCAAGCCTCTGCACCAGTTTTATCATCATTAAAAGCATTCTCCCAAAATATTTTTAACATTCATTGAACACTCTTCATTGCAAGCAACTTTGGGTCTGCTTAAATCAAGAAGAACCTCTATGGCCATTGTCAAAATCACACAAGTAAGAAGGACTGGTTTGTGGTTTAACAAGGTAAGAGAGTAAAAGTTTTGAGCTCCATAGAGCTGATGTTACCCGATAACCCTTGAGAAAGAGAAATTCTGTCTAATCTGGCTTCTCTTCTAAATTCTCCCATTTGACTGTTGCACCAAGTAAAGTCACCCTCTGGACTGGCATCCACCCATTGCCAATGTTCTTTGAGATCATCCCAAGCTATTAACTCAATCCCTCTAATTACAATGCCCTTTTCTAGCCACCTGTCACATTTTCTTTCTACCATATTGAAGTCCAGCACACATAAAATTCATTACTTTAATGAGACATATGAGTAGCACCCATCTATTCATCATAACATCAGTCACCATTGCTTGAATGACTCGTCCTTGATAATGAGATAGTATTCCAATAGTAGTCCCTCCCTTCCCTTTTGTATGGGAGGTATAATACCAAGTTCTCCTATCAATAGTCTTTAGTCTACTCTCTAAGTTAACTCCTCTAGCCTTGACTTCTTGCAATGCTCGAAAGGTAGGAGAGAGAGAATTGGCCCTCAACTAATAAGCTATCCATAATAAAAACATTGGATTACTATGAGTCACAAATATTATCTCGTTAATTGACAATTGATAGGGCATGGAATGATTTTTTTAATAAAAATCATTAAATTATTTTAGAATTCATACATTCTAGATCTGAATTGTATCTCTGAGGAAAGAACTAATTGTATTATTGAGAGAGAGAGAGAGAGAGAGAGAGAGAGAGAATGATTGATGATAATGTATTAACATCCTTGAGAGGCCAGTGAGACATGACCTATGGGACCTAGCAAGAGCATTAAATACCAATCTCCTCAGAGGAATCAGAGGGTTCACTCATGCATTTTTGTCATGAGTTGTTTTAGATTCTCAAATAAGAGGCATAAAAATGTGCCTAGAATACGAGGATTACTACGACTAACCTCAAGGAGTTGGGATAGATTGGTACATTGAGAGATCACTACTGGAAAGTGCACTCTAATGTCGGCATATACTAGACATTGAATGTGAAGAGCTCTTTGTCCTCAATTTCTTGACCTTGGCATAATGTGCACACTCAATTATCTCTTTCTATACCACTCCATGCTTGACTTTTAATGACCAAATGATGAGCTTTGGTGCAAAGAATTGTGATAGCATGCCTTTGCATGGGAATGACAAATGAGGGTGGGTGTGCCTAGATGTTCCTTTGTAAGTTTCCCAACATGTTAGATTGATGTGACTGTAGTAGTACTTTAGTTTTCTATTCTTTGAATCCTCTTCCCATTTGATCTTAAGTGCATCCACAAGACATGGCCTGATTTCCATAACTAGCATATCGTTTGTTGGTAGATCTAGATGTCTCTCCACATTCCATCTCTTGAACCGTTTTTGAGTGTCTTGTGCCTAACTAGAAGAGAGAATCTTGCTTTTGTTTCTCTTTTGTACTTTGCAACTAGCATTCCAAGTGCAATGTGGGAGATGATGCATTTCCATTCCTTAACCTTAGTCACATATTGTACACCCCTATATTTTCATGGGAGTAGGTACTTAATTGGAAGGCAAAATGTGTGCATGTCATTTAAGTATCAAAAGTGGTGATGGAAAAAAATTCCATGGGAATCTTTGGATGATGACTTGCAAGATGGGAGCCATACTCGATTAGAAGAGGTCATTATTTCTCATTATTGGCATATAGACCTAATGTTGGAAGTGGAAAAGGATTGCACCTTGTGATTTATACGAGACAAGAAGTGGATGAGGTGACAGTAACACCCTCGAGGGATAAGATTATTATTTCAAACTTGACGGTGTCATGAGGTTAGTTTGAGAAAGGTGATCTTTTCCTTATATGGCATCTTGAGAAAGCAACTAATATGTACCATTTTGTATGTATGTCAGACATGTGGAGGAGTTAACAATCCTTTGTAAGAATTTAAATCCCAACATAATCTAGAGATAGTGGAGGCTAGATTGGAAGAATTACCTCTTTATTGAAAATTTGCATTTTGCAATCCTCTATTTTAGATTGGATTGAGACCATGGTGGAGCCATTGAGATATATCTCTTTAATATATATATATATATATACATATATACATATATACTCTTCATAATAAAAACAAGGGATTATTATGAGTCAAAAATATTATCTTGTCAATTGCCAATTGATATGGTATGCAATGATATATTTTTCTTCTGCCATTTCATTATTTTAGGATTCATACAATCTAGCTTTGAATATTGTATATCTGAGCAAAGAACTAATTGAAATATTGAGAGAGCAAGAGAGAGAGAGAGAGAGAGAGAGAGAGAGAGAGAGAGAGAGAGAGAGATGATGATGATTTATTAATGTCCTCAAGAGGCCAGTGAGACATGACCTATGGACTTGGCAAGCACATTACATAGTAGTCTTCTTCGAGGAATCAAAGGGTTCACTCATGCATTTTTGTCATGAGTTTTTTTCTATGCTCAAATAAGAATCATAGAAAGGTGCCTAGGATACAAGGATTACTATGGCCAACCTCAAGGAGTTGAAATAGATTGGTACATTGGGTGATCAATGATGGAAACTACAATCTAATGTCAGCGTAGACTAGACATGTCAGTGTGAAGTGTTCTTCATCCTCAATTTCCTAAACCACTCCATGCCCAATATTCAATGGACAAATCATGAGCTTTGGTGAAGGAATGTGATAGCATGTCTTGCCTTGGATAGCATGGGAATGACAATGTGTGGTTGGGTGTGCCCGAATGTTCCTCTATAAGTTTCCCAATATGTTGGATTGATGTGAGTGCAATAGTACTTTAGTTTGCTATGTTTTGCATTCTCTTCCCAAGTGAGCTGAAGCGCATCCAGAAGACATGACTCAATGTATGCACTAGCATATCCTTTGCTGGTAGGTCTAATTGTTTCTCCACATTCCATCTCTTTAACCATTTTGAGCATCTTGTGCCCAACTAGAAGAGAGAATCTTGCCTTTTTTTTGTCTTTTGTACTTTGTGACTAGCATTCCAAGTGCAATGTGGTAGATGATGCATTTCCATTAACCTGAGTCACCTATTTGTACACCCTCATTATGGACATGGGACACATGCTAGTTTCTAAAAGAATCATTGAGTAAGTGGTAGTTACCTTGACCCCTAAGTGCCACCGCAGGAACATTTTTTGCACTATCTCGATGTCATTCTAGAAATCTTGAGATATGCTACCCATGCAAACGTCCATCCATAAAGAAAAACTTGGACTCCTAGAGCATCGAAGTGTCCAGCCTTTGTCTGTTGTCTTTGTAGGTTGCTTTAGTTGCATTTAGATTCAAACATGTTGTAGCTAGTCCATCCATCTTGTCAATGTTTTATGCATGTACTCCATCCAAGGTTTGCCGGTGTATCGATACCCAAATATGTGAATGAGATCACTATATCAATGATTTCACTCATATGTGTGAAGCATGGGTAGAGAGAGAGAGAGAGAGAGAGAGAGAGAGAGAGAGAGAGAGAGAGAGAGAGAGAGAGAGAGAGAGAGAGAGAGAGAGAAGGGGGGATTCAAATTATAAAAGAAACAATGATAGCTAGACTGTGGACCAATTTGGGCAACATTTTTAATTTTTCCATATATAAGGCATTGAGACATATGTTGACAAAATTTGTATTTATTCAGATTGTTAAAATTGTGAGTGAAATCAATATTTACATATTCATTTAAGTTTTGTTTATGTGGAAGAGAAAGAGATAATTTCAAAGAGATAAGGTACTCAAAAATTCAAGGGAAAGCATGAAAAAGTTTTGTTTTGTTTGTGTGAGAGAGAAAGAGAAAAGAGATAAGGTAGATAAAATTTTCAAGGGAAAGTAGGAAAAAGTTAGAGAAAGAAATAGAAAGTGCAGCCTATGGAGACAAAGGTAGAGAAAGAAGATACAATATGTGTGTGTGTGTGTGTGTGTGTGTGTGTGTGTGTGAATGCCTACGAGTGATTAATTTGTTGCCCAAGCATATGCACATGATAGTTTTTCCTTCCCCGTTACAATCATGAGAGTACTCTCATTGTATAGGTTGGTTGTAGGGCTGAACATAAATTTTAAAAAGTCTACGTTACTCCCTTTGAAACGTAAGGACTAGCATCAAATACTATAGCATGGTGTGAGTTTAGAGCTTGATCAAATTGTCACACATCTTTGTTCTCCTTTGGGCTAGCGAATTCGAACAATGGAATTTCTTGGGTGCTCACAAAAATTAGATGAAAGATTAATTACTGGGAACTGTCTACATGGCCTTTGTATGTAATATTGAGGATTATGTAGCCTATTATTGTAACTTATCTTTAGTTTTAACTCCCGTCACTCATTGTATTGATCTCTCAAGCACATTGATCAATTTATGACTTTGGCTTTGGAATGTTTGTGGAAAACAATAGTGGATAAAAAAGAAGCTCCTTTTCTCAAACATCAGTAGGTTCACTCACCTGAATCTCATCAAGGGCTGAATACAATTTACATTTGTTATCATCTCTTAGCACAAAAAGCTACTCGTTTGTCAAATTTTTTGGCACAACTAAAGCCATGGGCACCCATGCTAGTTTTTCTATGTGGTCATATGAAAACACATGCTTATAGTAATTGGTGGGTTGAATATGTTAATGTTTTTTTCAGTCACTTTTCTAGTGGTATTCTAATATTCTTATTGATGATTGGACAACAGTCTTCTAGTATTTGCATTGGTCTAGTTGACCTCTTATATGTCTCTTTGAGACTCTTATAATCTTGGAGAGCTTTGCTTCTAGCAAATAGAAGTGTTTTACATGTGTATGTATATACTGTATGTGTGTGAACCGACCAACTTTAAACCTATGCCTTTCTTTTGGTGGAAACTTTAAATAAACCTTTTAATGCCTTGATTGCTACTTTTAGTGCCACTCCTCGACCCCTACATCATGTTTTTTTACCTTCTATGGTAGCTCTTGATTTTTGCCCTTCTATAGCACGTATCCCCGATGACTCCCTCCTACACATGATTTTTTCCCTTTTATAGGACATAGTCCCAACAACTCCCTTCAACCTGACTATCCCACTACATTTTAAAGCTTTGTTTCCTAATGTATCTCTAGCTCTAACCTTTAGCTCACAAGCCCTTACTTGATACATTGGTTGATTATTGCATCTACCTCTGCACCAGCCTACCTTATACCACCCTATGCCATGACTTGTGTCTCTAAATGCAACATGTGCCAAATGCATGATTGAACCCTCTGATTCCTTTGAGGAGATTGCTATTTAATGCTCTTGCTAGGTCCCATAGGTCATGTCTCACTGGCCTCTCAAGGATGTTAAAACATCATCATCAATCATTCTCTCTCTCTCTCTCTCTCTCTCTCTCTCTCTCTCTCTCTCTCTCTCTCTCAATAATTCAATTAGTTCTTTGCTCAGAGATACAATTTAGATCTAGAATGTATGAACTCTAAAATAATTAAATGATAAAAGAAAAATATATATCATTGGATGCCCTATCAATTATCGATTGACGAGATAATATTTGTGACTCATAATAATCCATTTTTTTAATTATGAAGAGTAGATTTTTTTTTGGAGAGAAATATCTCAATGCATCCACCATGGTCTCAATACAATCTAAAATAGGGGATTACAAATGCAAGATTTCAATAAAGAGGTAATTCTTCCAATATAACCTCCATGATCTCCAGATTATGTGTGGATGTATGTTCTTACAAAGGATCGTTAACTCCTCCATATGGCTAATATACATACAGAATGGTACATATTAGTTGCTTTCTCAAGATGCCATATAAGGGGAGATGGAGGATGGAGATGGATACAGTAGTGGGATTGAAGTTGAGAGAGTTGCTAGTCACCGTCACTACATTCCTTTCCCCCATCTAGCTCCCAATCAGCTGTACAGTATGCATGATTCTGTTGGTGATCCTGAGGTTTTGCGAGGAGGCCTTGAGAAGGTCATCACCTTGATGTGTATGAGTAGGACCAAGCACTACGGCCAAGGATTTTCTCCAATTTTCTGGTTATGACGACTATGCATTTGTTGATTAGACAGCATTCCTAGCTCTAGCCAAAAGCTCTATCATGTTTGTTGAGAACGAAGGAAGCTTTCCCCTCCTGCCTCAATATGGAGTCTCTTTCTCGAGTAGTCGCAGAGGCAGAGGAGGAAGTCATCTGCCCACCCCTCGTATGCACATGCATCTCAAAAGCCAAGGGGGTGCTTCTTTGGCCTCCCCTTAGGATCGCCTCCTGCTCTTGGCCTTGCCTATTTAGGTGGGGTGTTGGCTCTCGAGTTTGTAGCTTGTGATTTAACCCTCCCCATCCTAGAAGAGGTGCAAGCAATCCAGGTGAAACAAGAGCCACTACCAATGCTGATGAAAGCAGAGTCCCTACTTCTCAGGGTGAAGGAAGAAATAGAGGAATTGGCCCCACAAGAGACAAGACACAACCATGGCCCAGACAGTGGGAGAGACTCCCCGATGAAACAGGAACTACTGGAGCTGGCAAGCAAACTAGAAATGGTAGGACAATAGCATATAGCACCCCAACAAGCAAAGCTAGTGGAAAAAGCCCGAGAGATGACATTGTAGATGCTAGGAAGACTTCGAGCAAGTTAATAGAGATGATGCAATAGAAGGGGAGGATATAAGTGGAGAAGACTCAAAAGAGGAACAAGTAAAAGGTACCCCAGAAAACAAAGAAGATGCAAGTCAAGGTAAGGCCTTCACTTTGGTGCAGAACAAGAGAAGAGAATCTAAGGCAGCTTCTACTCAAGTGAGCAGCCCTAACCCCAAGGCTAAGAAGGGGCAGAAAAAGAATGCTAGATAAAAGCATCTCCTTCTTGACTCTCAATGTTAGAGGGTTGATGGACCTTGGTAGAGGATGTTAAATTACATGGCGCAGCGGAATAGAAACTGAACAAAGAATAGAGAGTACACAGCAAACTGGAGATGAACAAAATTTTCCTTCAATGCTAATGTAGTACAGATGATGGCTCCGTCCACCCATGCGCTCCCCCAGTGGAGCTTAGATGGTGATCTAGACAAATACTAGGTGAAGAGCTACTAGCTGGAAGATCTGGTCTGATTTGAACTGATCTGATGCAATGGATTGGGGAGGTTGCCTCTTTATAGCTATGAGGGCAGTAGTTGGATCAACATAGTCGGTGGAACTAACCAGTCAACCTAGTTGGTGAAGCCGAATAGTCAACCTAGTCGGTGAAGCCGACCAGTCAACCTAGTCGTCCATGGAATATTCAAGGAATATTACCTATACCATCGCCTCGAGGGCTCTCGCCCCCGAACCCCCCCTAGGGGGGCCACTGGCCCCCAAGCCCCAGCAAGAATAAGGGGCTCCCACACAATCACCTTTCTACCATCAATGGTCTCATTGATAGACCTTATTTGACATGCAAGTCAGCATCCATCCAGTGTCTTGGGCTCATTCCTGGCTTCTCCTCATATGGGAGCCTTACAACTTGAGCACCTTCGACCACTGGGGGTTACCAAGAGGGTGGGGCATTGAGCATAACTAACAGAGGAGAGGAGATAGCTTATTGGTTGAGGGCCAATTCTCTCTCTCCTACCTTTCTTGCATTGCAAGAAGTCAAGGCTAGTGGAGTTAACTTCGAGAGTAGACTAAAGACTATTGATAGAAGGAGAACTTGGTACTATAAAGAAGTGAAGGGAGTGACTACTATTGGAGTACTCTCTCATTATCAGGGAGGAGTCATTCAAGTAATGATTGATGTTATGAATAGATGGGTGCTACTCAAATGTCTCATTAAAGTAATAAATTTTATGTGTGCTCTCTATATGCCCCAAACATAGTATAGCTGAAAGAAAATTGCTGTGGGATTCATTAACTTGTGCAGAAGGCAATTGTTTTGCCATGGGGGACTTCAATATGGTAGATAGAAAATGTGATAGCTGGCTGGAAAAGGGTATTGTAATTTGAGGCATTGAGTTAACAGCTTGGGATGATCTCAAAGAACATTTACAGTGGGTGGATGCTAGTCCAGAGGGTGACTTTACTTAGTGCAATAGTCAAATGGGAGAATTTAGAAGAGAAGCCAGATTAGATAGAATTTCTCTTTCTCAAGGGTTGTCGGGTAACATTAGCTCTGTGAGGCTCAAAAATTTTCCTCTCTTACCTTGTTAGACCACAAACTAGTCCTTCTTACTTGTAATTTTGGCAATGGCCATAGAGGTTCTTCTTGATTCAAGCAGACCCAAAGTTGTTTCAATGAAGAGTGTTCAATGCATGGTAAAAATAGTTTGGGAGGATGCTTTTGGTGAGGATAAAATTGTTGGAGAGGCTTGGCCTTTGGTAATAAAGAATACTCAGAATCTATTGAAATTAGCTAGAAAGAGCAAGGCAAAAATTAGAGCTAAAAGAATGGACAACATCAAGGTCAGAATTAAAAGACTAGAGGAGTATGCCAAGCTAGGAGATGAAGATGCCCAAAGGGATCTTTTGAATGCTAAAAAGGATCTTAGAATTTAGAAATAGATAAGATTAGTGATTCCAAAGTGCATTACACTGGTGTGTAGGAAAGATTGATAGACCCACTAAGGAAACATTTCAGCTTATGAGGAGGAAGAGAGATAATGAGGAAGTCTCTCTCCTTAAGAAGGCTGATCATACTACAATTTCCTCTATAGAGGAAAATATTAGTTTGATTCAAGGTCATTTTCAAACACTCCTATCCTCTAAAGAGATACCAGATGAGGAGGTTCAAAGAGCCAGATATTTATGCCATGTGGTTAGAAATAGTTCTATGAAGAGATTTGATATGTCTTGTCTTGAGAAGCCTCTAACTCTTGAAGAACTAAAGGAGGTAGTAATAGTAATGTGGCTAATGGGAAAACACCAGGAGGGGATGGGATGGGATGCCTGTGGAATTTTATAAAACTTTTTGGGACATTGTGGGGCCTTATTTGCTTCTACTGTGGCAAGGAAGCACGCACAATGGAGATCTGCCCTCTCATGTTAATGGAGTAATTATCATGATCATACCTAAGGAGGTCTTTGGGAGCTCAAAAATTGGAGACCTGTCACAATGCTTAACTACGATTACAAAATCTTTGGGCCATTAGAATACAAGGGAAGATGAAAGATTGGATCTTGCTAGAACAAAAAGGATTCATAAAGGGTCATCATCTCTTTGAGGGGTATGAATATGCCAAAGAGACAAAACAAGACATCTACTTTCTAAAGGAGACTTTAACAAAGGTGATGATAGGCTAGAGTGGGACTTACTTATACAATCTCTATAGGACATGGGCTTGGGGCCTGATTTTGTTTCCTTTGTTCAAGTTTTGCTAACAAATGCCTCAACCAAGTTCTATGTTAATGGAGTAATGCGCCATCATTTTCCTTTGAGGAGGTCAATTAGATAAGGTTGTCCTTTTGCCCCTCTGGTTTTTGCAATTATAGCTAATTCCCTTGGCTGGCTACTCAACAGTCAGATGTATAATGCACTCGTTTGATATCTTTTGTCAAGCATATAGGTCAAAGATTAACCATGCAAAAATAGGGTATGACACCTGATTGAAGAGGCACAATGTGCTTTAAACAACCTTGGATGCCATAGAATTAAAAACGCTACTGTTTTCGAACTACTAGGGATACCTATGGGGTTTGAAATAACCATGAAGAAGAGGTGAGAATGGTTTATGGAAAGATTTTAGAAAAGATTGACAAGTGGAGAGGATTACAAGCAAACCTGGCAAGGAGAAGGTTGGTTCTCAACCATTGCATTTACCCTATGTTTATCTTTTATTTGTCTTATTGGGCTCCCTCCAAAAGCTGGCTGCACAAATTCATTAGAGTGTGCATATCCTTTCTGTGGGGTAGATGTGAGGAGGACACTCCAAAATCCCTAAGGTTAGATTGATTATATCGGATCTTTGGCAAGGAGATGTTAATTGGAAGGGTGGTTTAGTGTTATTGTTTCACAAAGAGTTTAGCTGGATAGGTAGTTCATCTATCTTTAATATTCCCACACCAGCTAAGGACATGGGAGAGATGTTCAGGACCCTGAATGATAAATGATCATTGCAAGATAGTAGGGAAAGATGGTATGAAAGATTTGGTAGACTCTGGATTAAACAGGTTCTTAAAAAAATTTAATGCCTTTATACTGCACAAAGCAGTTTGGACTAATGCTAGAGGATTCAGAATTGGCAAGGGGGATGGAAAGTGCAGAAGATGCCCATGAGTGATGGATAACATTTTTCATTTGTTTGTTTCTTGTCCACATGATAGGAAGGCTTGGAAGTATATTCAGATTGAGTGTGGGGAGCCAATCAATTGGAAGGACATACTTTTAGGTGATGCTTGCAAAAATAAACAGGAGCTTTTGTTTCTCATAAGGGCACATGAATTATGGTTTATATGGATATCTAGGAACATCTTTCAAGTTAATGAAATTGAAACGTGTAATGATTCCCTTTTTGCTGAATGGTGGAACATGAAAAAAGGAGGCTTGACTTCCAAATAAGTGCTCACAATGTTGAACATTCCAAGTTGTTTACTGAGATGGTTGTCCACAAGAGCTGGTGTGACATTGATGATGAACAGGTTAAGTTGCCACCCTTTCTTCTTATAAGACATTCATCTAAGAGTAGAGCTGGTCATGGAGCTACTGAACAGTACCCTACTCCACAGAAAGGGTTTAAGGGTTTTTCTCAAGACATTTCACTGGATGCTATGCAGAGAGTCCCCATGCAGGCTGCTCCAGATTATTCCTCACAGAGAAATGATGCTGCTAGGGATGAGGCTAAAAAGAGCTTCTCTTTCTAGGTTCCTCCATATGTTCATAAGAGTTTTTGAAGTGCTTTTCTTGGCAAGTAGGGTTTGCTATTTTTTGATTAGCTGTATGGACAGTAAAAGGGATTATGATATCCTAGAAACTATGCTATCCCTTTTTAGGAGGATGTATGTCTTGCTACGGACCTCTAGAACTCCAAGGATATGAAAGCTGAAGTTGTAAATATCATTTTTAGATGTAATCACTTTTCTTTTGCCTTGAAAAAAAAAAGATGCCATATAAGGAAAAGGGCACCTCTCTCACTAACCTCATACATCGTCAAGTTTGAAATAATAATCTTATCCCTTGAGGGTGTTAATGTCGCCTCATCTATTTCTTGTATTATGAATCACAAGGTCCAATCCTATTTCACTTCTAACATTAGGTCTGTATGCCAATAACAAGAAATAATGACCTCTACTAATTGAGTATGGCTCCCATGTCGCAAGTCCTCATCCATAGCTTCCCATGAGAGGTTTTTCCATCACCACTTTTGGTACTTAAAGGACATGCACAAATTTTGCCTTCTAATTAAGTTCCTACTCCATGCAAATCCATTAATACTGCTCATCATAAATCATTAATTTAATTTAGAAATACTCAATAAATTGTAACAAAAATCTCATCAAAATCTTAGATATAAATGTTTTTCATGAAATGATGCAATGATAGAAAAATCTTCTTAGCCTTAAAAATGGAAAATTAGCAATCTACTATTTGTAGTTTGACTAATACCTCTAGTAGATGGTAAAGCTACTATACAAACATTTACCACCAATAACACTAGACTACTACTTATAAAAAAAAGGTGAGTCTCAGTCTAAACTTGATAATAAAATAAACCATTGGTATTACTTATAGAAATATGAAAAAGCAAAAAGAATTGTCTGGCAACAATGATAGTACGGTAACCAAAGAATAGACACAATGGGGCAGGATATATTTTTTATCACCAAGCAAGATACACTTGATGGTGCTTTCTACCTGTGCACTTTCCAACAGATCTTTGATGCTGATCTAGATAGACTCTGGATGGTTAAGGACTTGAGGGAAAGGGTATTGGTGTATGATGCTAAGGCTTGAGTAGTGGTCTCCTTATATCAGCCTTCCTAGTTGACTAGTTCCACCTACTTATGGGTTGCACATTTTGACTTAGCCCACCACACGACTAAAGGTGAGGATGGTGGCATATGTTTGCTTAATTTTGCCATTGACCGCCAACCACGTGCAAATAAGCACATTCACACTTATGCACTCTTGAAAATGCAATGAAGGTCATACCATATGAGATTGGGGAAAATTGGTAGTCCTTGAACCCCACCACTAGGGACATTGCTCCCAAAACCCCATTGGGAACTACCCCCTAACCCTTGGTTCCTTCTACAATCTCTTAACCAATCAAATGGTCACCATATGACATTTTCTTTTGACCTTAATTGAATCCGTGAAATGTTTGTAGGATTCATTTGTGTGTGTGTGTGTGCTCATGCACGCATGTGCATGCACACATGCGAGTACGTATATGTGCATGAACGCATGCATGCATGTGCCTGTGCATGCATGCATGAGTATGCACATGCTTGTAGTGTGTGTGCACACATGCAAGCGCACATAGGTGTGTGTGTGTGTGTGTATAAAAGGCTAAGTGGGGTTAGGATCACCCAACAATTAACCAATTTACATTCAAATACACAAGCTTAGTGACAAATAGATACACCCAAGATGCATACCTACAAAGGAGCACAACTTATTCATGCCATTCCTAACCTCTTCCATTAAAAGTAAGACTGCAATGTTATTGTGAGCAAACATAGTAGCATGTATACGAAGTTTACATATCAATACTAATGATTGAGATGTATCACATAAAACAAACAATTTGAATTTATAATTATATGACTAGAAACTTTTTTTGGTTAAGCTATGTGTCTTATTGGGCTTTCATGCTAACAATCATGATCTTGACATATGTATCCCCACCCTGGCAAATAACCTTGGTATTTTGACCTTGCCTTTTTTTGTTATTGACCAAGTGTTCCTGTATAATTACTTCAATCTCAAGTAATCTTGTTGCTTCATATTGGATTTGTCATTGAACAAATGCTTTAGACACTTTAATCTACATTTTCACGTAGTGCATTAGATACAAAAGATGAGTTAATCTTATTCTTCTTATAGAAAGGCCTAACAATATGGATTCTTTTTTATGATTAGGGAAGGCATGGAGTCATGCGAGGACTACCAAAAAGTGAGTGAGGAAAAGTGCGAACCAAAAAAAGCAAGAAAGAAAAAGTGAGCGAGCAAAAAAAAACAATAAAAAAAAAACAATAATAGGTTGACAAATCCTTATTTTTGCAACTGTCTAAGTTCTTCAAAAGTCCATGAGGAAGTTGCACTTATATCATTGCCAAGGCATTAGTAACGATGCACCCTATCTTCGCTTACTTTTACTCATTCAATTTTTTGTAATCCTCCATAATCAAGGTCCCTCTCTCCACTAACATAAGTGAGATCACTAATGAAATCTTCCACACAAGTCAAAAGTTTCATAGTACTTCTTGAATGGAATAGTCCACATTACATGCATGTGCAAATGCTTGGTTTTTTGAAAGTCTATTCACTCTTGGAACAAAACCCATGTTTTTCTGTTTGCCAAAAAAACCCTTCCTAATGAATCACTCTTACATCCCACCAATCCAACAAAATCGAAAGAGTAAATACATCCCTTTCTTTAAAATGAATTAAATTCCAAAACAATTCAATCTTTGCTTATAGAAATCAATGGTAGAAGCCAAAATAGACAACATATTGACATGGTCCCTATTAGGTAAACTTTCCTCAAGAAATTGGCTAACTGTTTATTAAATTCACATTTTGATGCATGAAGTTTAACTAAATGGTGCAAAAGGTCATGATAATCATCTAAATCATGCCTTGCCATTCGTTTTGATATGTAACATGACCCCATTTGGATTTGTAAATCAAAAGATACAGGACATCGAAATTCTCATGTTTTAACGTCGTGCGTTAAAACATGACAATTTCGACGTCCTGTATCTTTTGATTTACAAATCCAAATGGGGTCATGTTGACAAAACATGTGTGCCTCAGGATCTATGGAGCACTCTAAGGTGGATAGAACCTATGTGGAGACATGATGAAGAGAGTGCTCATGACATGTAGCTCAAGTCAATTAGGTTCCAAGATAGATTAGCTTGGACTCATAAAGAGAATCTTGAGATAGTGCAAAGTGCTTGATTTATATTACTTCAAATGAACCTCCCTTTTATAGGTGAGGGTACTTACATTCATATGCTTGCTCACATGTGGGATATCTCCTCCATGCTATGTGGCAGCTTGCCCTTTACTCATACCTTTGCTCTACATGTGCTCATGGCACCACAACTCTCAACACCTCCCCTTGGTGCCATGATCCTTTGGCTACTGCAAGGTGGTCAGATGTGAGTTACAAATCCATCACCTCCCCTTAGTGCATGCATTGCTACTTAAGGTGGTCAAGTGTGTTTTTTACAAGTCAATACCTCCCCTGAGTGCTTTCATAGCTACTCTCAGGTGATCAAGTTTGATTTACAAAACATTTGGGTTGAAGGTGGCAAGGTTGTTGCTTCTCAATGCTTGATGTCGATGGCGTTTGCTTCTTTGCTTGGTGTAGCTTCATGCATGATGCTTTGTTCTTCCATGTGCCTTGATGCTTTAGGTGTGGATGCCATGCTTTGTGCTATGGTGTGCATTCATGCTTTGATTTGTCATTTGTTGTAAAGGTCTTACCAATTGATTTCTTTCAATATTGGCAGTGTCTAATTGCTAACAATGATTCTTATATGCCAAACACGTAGAGCTCGAAAAGATGCACTTTTCCTTTTTGGAGCGTGGCCAAATTCTTCTTGGATTGCAAGTTATGGCTTGTCGAAGTTTTTGTGAAGAAGAGGGCCTTTGATGATGTGGCACAAGGATTCACATGTTGAATTCCATATTGTGCTTAACAAGGGGCTCTGTGCTTAGGTGCCTCTTAACTAATCCTACCCCTAACCATGGGCCTTAACCAAGGTTTAATTTAACCACCCCCAACCGTATCTGCCACATGTTTTTACCCTCTGCTACCATGTGTCCTAAGGTTTGAAACCTTAGAGAATAAGGAAACAGTTGGCTTTCAATGCATCAAGCTCATAAGTGTCCTTGCTAGCCAATAACATATCATCCACATAAAGTGCTAGGAGTATTAGGCTATTATCCTTAGCCCTTTTAGTGTAGAGGCAATGATCAATCTCACTTCTTTTGAAACCCTGGGCCCGAATGAAACCGTCAAACTTGTGATACCATTCTCTAGGCGCTTGTTTAAGGCCATAGAGACTCTTTTTCATCTTGCAAACCAAATGCTCTTTGCTCTTTCCTTCAAAGCCTTCCGGCTGTATCATGTAAATTTCCTCATGCAAATCCCCATGCAAGAAAGCTATCTTGACATCCATCTGCATAAGCTCCATATCCTCTATTGCCACAAGTCCAAGTACACACTTAAGTGTGGTCATCTTCACAACCGGAGATAATATCTCATCAAAGTCCATACCATTTTCTTGCTTGAACCCTTTAGCAACCAAACGGGCCTTGTACTTAGGCACATCATCACCTGTGACCTTCATCTTGTAGACCCATTTACATGGCAATGCTTTCTTTCCATGTGGCAAAGAAACCAAGTCCCAAGTCTTATTCTTTATGAGTGAACTCATCTCTGATTGCATAGCATACTCCCACTTGCGCTGATCCTCGCGCATCATAGCCTCTCTATAGCAAGAAGGATCCCCGCAATCAGTAAGCATCACATAGTCTACCCCTGGAACAAATCTCTCAGGCAGTCTAGACACTCTAGATGTTCTTCTCAAGGGCATTTCAGCTTGCTGTCCCGCCTGCATATCAGCCACATTTGGCTCATCATTGCCACCAATCCATCATCTGCCCTTGCTTGTGTACCTGGTGGCACCATTTTATGCACATTCGGTGCATGGACAGCTTATTGTCTATCAACATATGCGGGTGGATTCACATCCTGGAAAGTGATTCTCCTCATTTCCACATCCCTCATGGGTGTCTTATGCATCTTCTTCTCATTGAAGACCACATCATGGCTTCGTATGATTTTCTTTGCTTTTGGATCCCAGAGACAATAGCCCATCTCTCCACTTTCACCATAACCCAAAAAGATGCATTTCCTATACTTAGGATCTAGCTTCTTCTGAAGCTCTTTTGGCACATGTGCATATGCCTCACACCCAAATATACACAAATGAGAGTAAGAGGACTTCTTGCCACTCCATGCCTCTTTAGGAATACCACCATCCAAACTCCTGCTAGATGATCTATTGATCACATGCACTATAGTCTTCATTGCCTTAGCCCAAAAACCACCAGAAAGACTTGCATTGGAAAGCATACATTGCAAACTTTCTTGAATGGTGTGGTTCATCTGTTCTGCAACTAGATTTTGCTCTGGAGTACTAGGGGACGTGAGCTCCCTCTTAATCCCATGTGTATTACAAAAATGTTGAAAGTCATGAGAGATATATTCGAGTCCACCATTATCAGTCCGTAGGCATTTAAGTGTTCTACCTGACTGATTTTCAGCCATTATTGAAATACCTGGAACACATCGCTCTTTCGAGCTATAGCATAAGCCCACACTTTCCTAGTTGCATCATCAATGAATGTCACATAGTATTCAGCCCGCCTAATGATCGTGTAGGCATGGGACCACATACGTCTGAATGCACCAAATCAAGCCTTTCAAGCTCTTTCTTTCCCCTTCTTTTATGGGCTGATTTAGTCTGCTTCCCATAGAGACAGTGCTCACAAAATTCAAAATCAGAAAAACTCAAATGCGGTATAAAACCCAAACGGCATAAGAGTTTCATTCGATTCTGGCTCATGTGCCCGCCCCAACCTGCAATGCCACAAAGAAGTACTTGGCTGCTCGGTTATTGCAACAACATGATCAGACACCTCTGATACATGTAAGGGATACAAAGTCCCACACTTGGCACCCTTGGCCAAAACCATAGAGCCCTTCTGAATTTTCCAACTTTGAAAGCCAAAAGTGGTATGAAAACCAGCATCATCTAGCTGACCCGTTGAAATAAGACTCTTGGTTAACTTAGGCACATGTCTCACATTTTTCAAAACAAATGCAGACCCATTTGTAAAAGAAAACTTTAGGTCACCTGCTTCCACTATGTCACATGCATAGTTATTTCCAAGATGCACACAACTTGTCTTTCCATTGTCATAAGTGGAAAACCATTCCCTATGGGGAGTAACATGGAATGAAGCACGAGAATCCAAAATCCAATCTTGGGAATATGCATCATCTGAAGTGGTGAGCAAGTCTGCAGGTAGACTAGACATGAAGAGAATGTCATTGTCACTATCATCAATGACTGCATTAATTCCTCGATCTTCAATTTTTCTTTGTCCTCCCTTGGACTCTCTTCCTTCTTATTTGCACCCCAATTTGCATTCTTTTTCTTATCCTTTTGCTCTCTTTTCAGCTTGTAGCAATCCTTTTTCATATGGCTCTTCTTACTACAGTGGTAACAATCAACAATCCGTGCCCTAGATTTGCTACGAGACTTCCCTCTTTCTTAGGACTTCCCTTGATTTGTGATTTGCCCCTTTGCACATTTAAGGCTACATCCTGTTTGTTGCCATCCATAGACTTCTGTCTAATCTCCTTGGCCAATAAGCTACCCACAACATCATCAAACTTTAGTACTCCACCAGGTGTAGAGTTACTGACAGCTGTACGGAAGGTATCCCATGAGGATGGCAATGAACATAAGAGAAATATTGCCTTAGTCTCCGCATCAAAATTCATATTCTAAGCTTGAAGTTGGCTGAAAATAATATTGAATTCACTCAAGTGAGAAGCAATGGAGACCCCTTCCTTCATCTGTAGCTCAAACAACCTCTTCATGAGGTAAACTTTATTAGAGGTAGTTTCCTTCTCATAAGTGGCACACAATTTCTTCCACAAATCTTCCGTAGTTTGCTCATTTACTACTGTGAAATAAACTAACTCTGCAAGATGAAGTCTAATAGGAGACTTTGCTAATGCATCCAACTCATTCCAATCATCCTTAGACATATCTGCAAACTTAGCTTCAATCCCTGCCAAGGGTTTAATCAGCTTCTTTTGAATAAGCACATCCCTTATCTATTCTTTTCACAAAGAAAAGTTTGTCCCATCAAACTTTTTAATGCTGAAAAACTCCTTTTCAGACATGGAAGAGGATGCCATGATGCAAATGAAACAAAATCTTAAATGCTAGTACCTGTAAAAGAGACATCACACCAAATACCAGGTGCACCCAATATGTATGCTTTAATGAAGGATAGTGTCACCAAAACTCAAGGCTTAAAGCATCAAAATTCATCTGACTCATGTGCATATACTATGCATCCATATGAGCAAATCTGGCCCAAAAGAAAATGTCAACCCACAATGATAAAACAATGGCAAATATAATGCCAATAAGAACCCTCAAGCATAAACACTGTCCATGGGCATAAGCATCAATAATGTCTCATTTAAAAGATCATAGCACAACCTGCAATATGTTAAAGCTGTCCCTCGGCATGAAATAGCATCTGTGTGATAAACGTCCATCAATAAAGCATCCCACAAGGCAATCTAGGCCTATCAGTGCATCCAACAAGGATCGCAATGCATCCAAATGGCCTGTAAAGCACCCAATGCAAACCACAAATGAGCGCACACATGGCTGCAACTGAACTAATCTGGATAAGGTCTATCCAAGAAATCACGACCTTATGGCAATGACCACTAGTGAAAGTAGAACCTGGGATGTCTCAAAGCATGGGCCTCACTGCATAATCAAACTCAGCAAGACAATCTACAAATATCTCTCTTTTGCCACAACTCCAAAATCTCATCCAAGGATGGAGTAAGAGCTAGTCAACCCTTGTATTTACTTGTAAAAATAAACCTTAGGAAACTTAACCTTAGCCAAAATGCCACATGGCAATCAATGAGAAGGTCTTGGAAACTTTGAGAAATTTTCTTCAAAGAGACCACGGAAAAAACACAGAGAATCACAACTCCCTCGATTCTTCACGGAATGGCAAGAAGCTTTGTAGACATATGTTTCAGGTAGTCCGGATCCAACGGGACAGACAGCTCTGCAAATGGAGGCTCGGATGTTGAGATCCCACTCACACAAGAAATGGCGAAATGAAGACGTTGGAGTAGACAGAGATTCACCATAGCTTCAAAAGTTCACGGAACTGGAAGCAGCTTGTCAAGTAGAAGTTTTGGACCACTTTGGATCCACTGGGAGTATCAGAACTACAAATGGTGGCCTGGATATGGAGATCCAACACATGAAATCCTCGTAGAAAATGAATTTCGTCACTTTTTACAGGAGCTGTAACTTTTCACTGAAAATTTGGATGACAGAGATATTAAAAGTGAAAATGTAGCTCTCAATCTGATCTACAACTTCCTTGAAGACTTTAAGTTGAAATTCCGTCTTTAACTCCGGATATTTGCGCTACTACATATGTGTGTCTGAGAAGATTTGCTTATATCCTGTGCCTTTAACTTTGCAACCTAGCAAAACAAATGCCTAAGAGGATTTTGCCCCTTTCTCTCCAACTGCTATAGCAGCTCCAAAATCTGCAACTCTTCCTGTTGAACAAGGATCTTTGGGATGCACTACTCTCTCTCCGGGCTAGAGGCTACACCGGGCTGCTCACACTACGGCCAAGCTCTGATACCAGTTGTGAGGACACAACGGAAGTTGAGAGGGTGAGAGGGAGCTTGAGAGACACAAGTTTGGGTGGGTGCAGAACACCCTAATCTTCTATTTAATCCACATATATATGTGCTTGAGTATTGTGCATAACTGGGGTTAAGGTACAATGGCCTTTAACCCCCACACCACGTTCATAGCATGATGATAATTAGAAGTAGGCTTTGTAGGGATGTGAAGAAGACATCGATGTATATACAAGCAAAAAAGGGAGGATGGGGCCCTGGGGCGCCAACTCAATGTGTAAGATGTTACTACCCTCATCCAAAATCCAGAGTATGGGGGGATAAGGTCCATATATAATATGCATGGATTTCTTTTTAAAATTTCAAATATTCAAGGAAAAAATATGAAAATTTCATGTCCCCCCTCCCACAAAATATAAGTTATTTACCTTGAAAAATATGCAAGATTTTAAGATTTGTACATATTTTTCATAATATGTGAGGCCCAAAGGGGGGGGGGGGTCTTTTGGATGAGGGGGGGTAAAACAAAAAATACACTAAAATATGAAAACCCATCTCCTTTCAAATCAATGTAACTTTTTCATGTGTCACCCAAATTTCAAGGTGTGAAGACATATTTGAAGCTCTTTTAGTGTAGAACACAACCATGTTAATTTGAATAATTTCTACTCATGGCATATTGTTAAATTCATCTCATACTCAAGATTTTGAAAGGTTTTATTACTAAAGGGAGTTGGCACCCCAGGGATGGGGCATGCAAGGATCACGTCTACCCTTATTTTGTTAGTAGTCTAACCACAACCAAATCACAACATGCCTATTTAAGATGTGTAATCTCCTTAGAGTACTTATTTTAGCATGATGCTTACTTTGGTGTCTTTGTGAATGTTAGTGAGTTGTGTGCATCATCCTTCAAGATTTAGATCTAATGTATTAAGAACAGGATGTTCTAGGAGCTTTTCTAACCTTTATTTAAAAAGGTATAACGTCGACACCATGAATTTCCCAATTCTAGAGAGAATTTTTGTGTGGGTGCGGGTGCGGGTGTGTGTTCGTGGTCCGTTTGTATGTTTTGAAGATGAAGACTCTCACACAACCTTGCACCACTTGGAATCAAGAGAGAATACAGCCCAAAACACACCATTATCCACTTGCACAATTTTTAATGGTTTTGATGGGAATGTCCCTTGTATTGAAAGTAGAGTGTTTACTTATAATGTGTGTGATTGAAAATATTTATTGCATGCATCATCTTCTTTCTAATGTGTTTGCCTCTAAGACCTTATTATTTTTATGAGCTTCATCCTCGATGAAATGTGGCAAGAAATTTTGTGATTAAAACTATCTATTAACCTTTTTATCTTGATCTTGTAAATCATTATATTTTCACTACTTTAGCATGGTTACAAAAAATAGTTAATATGATCCAAATGTTTGTATGAAATCCTTGTGGATCTTCAATACTAGGTGTTCTTTTAAAGATATATCCTATTTGAACAAAGGTGTTAAAAGCCCTTAAGATATGTTTCCTATGCCTCGAAACATCTCTCTCTCTCTCTCTCTCTCTCTCTCTCTCTCTCTTTGTGTGTGTGTGCATGCACATGCACATGTGCCACCCCCCAACACACATGCATGCACACAATATGTTTCATAAATTATTACTATAAGGCTCAAAAGTAGAGGGCATTGGAATGTACGTAACAATGATGAGGAAGTCAGAGGATGATTGAAAAATTATCAATGGCGGTATGCTTGAGGTGAAATGATGTCATCATATTGTAACTTGTTTCTTAGAAATACACCATGGATCCAAACCATTGATATTGTACTAATGTTGCAACTTGCAATATGATTTTATAAACAAGGTTCATCTTGTTTATAAACTTGGAAATTCACAACAAAACATAGATTAAAGATTATAAGGCACGTTCTCTTTGTTTCTTAAGAAATGTAAAACAAACTTGACAAAATGCTCTGAGTGCCCTTTTAAGTGGTTCAATGGATCATGCTTTAAAAAAGTGTTTTATGTATTTTATAGAGCTTCTAGTTTAAAGAGGCTTTCCAAATATGAGTGCAAACATTAGGTTTGAAAATAGTAAACCATAACATTTTCCTCATTAAAGAATGCATTATGATTTTTAAATGTTGGTAGATACACATGAAACTACACAACCTATAAGTCTTCATAAACTAAGATCCTTTTAATATAACTAGATGTTGTTTATAACTATTAATAAGTCTAAAGCAAGGAGCTATTGTATACATGTAAGTGATGCGAGAAAGGCAAATCTTTTTGTATGGTTATAAAGGGTGCCTAGTTACTAGTTCTATTCAGTAAAATACATTAAGGAGGGAAGGGCGGGTGGAACAGTGCCATGGTAATGGGATAGAGTGTTTTGGAAGGCATTAAAGTCTAAGTGGAGGTTGAGAGTGTTACCATGTGTCTAAATAAAATAAAACTATTGGTGTTGGTGTTTGACTTGAAGTT
Organism: Dipteris shenzhenensis; assembly: GCF_047967505.1. NCBI lineage: Eukaryota > Viridiplantae > Streptophyta > Polypodiopsida > Gleicheniales > Dipteridaceae > Dipteris > Dipteris shenzhenensis. The sequence continues at coordinate 29,273,553 of NC_141599.1, forward strand.
TGTTAGCAAGGAAATGATATGATAAGATATATGCCTTATGGGACTATCACCCTATGAAAAATGGAAGGTATATTTTGTAGGAGGGAATGAGGAAAAGCTGGATCACAGTGGAGTGTGGTGTGACAAAGCATAGGGAAGGCCAAGTAAAGGGCATGAGGAGGACTATTGTATCTCATTTCAAGTAACAAAGAACATCATGGGAAGATGGGAATTGAAGTCCACGTTGAAAGGGAGGAGCGAGATGAAAAGGAGAAAGCGAGGAAAGATGAGGAAAATATTTGGGGGATAGAGATTGATGAAGTAAGCATCCGTAGCTCAAGAGGTGGGTTCAGTTGGTTGGATGGGTGGTTGGTTGGTTGAAGGGTTATGACAGAGGAAGACATTGCCTCATAGAAAAAGGTAGAAACATAAAAAGCTTGTTGAAAAGTAGTTTTGAGGCCTTTTAAAATTATATCCTTACTTTAGAATGGCATGCATACTAGTTGAATGGCATGCATACTAGTGTCAACACATTTAGTGAGTAAGGAGCGACTAGAGAATACTACAACCTAGTTATTTCAAGTGTGGTCCATACTTGACAGGTAGAGATGGGTAATTTCATGGTGTGGTTGGTGTCTTGGTAGCCATGTTGCAAGTATGTGATGGACACTATAAAATTGATTTTGATGGCCTCCTTATTATTAGTTGTGTGTATTCTTCTGAAATAGATTAAGGTGTGTTGCTCATATTGGAGCATATTACTTGTAATGTCATTTCTAGATGTGATTAGAATTGAGGGTAACAATGGTGGGTGGAAAAAATGGTTACAGGTGAGTGGGGGAGTGTTAGTTTATGTGGTGCAAGTCACAGGATGTGAATGGAGGTGGAGTTGTGTCTACGACATTAGCATCTTGCTATGAGAGAGAGAGAGAGAGAGAGAGAGAGAGAGAGAGAGAGAGAGAGGGGGAGGTTATGGTGGGGATGTGTGCTTCTTGTGTGGAGGTGGGAGTTGGGGATTCGATGAAGATAAGAGGAGGGGGAGGAGGAGGGGAAGAGGGGTGGTGTAGGTGTGGGGGAGGGGGGGAGGTAAGGATGTGAAACGAGTCTATTGTGAGTCTTTCCTAGGAAGGGGTGCAAGCAAGAGTGTAGGGAAGAATGTGAGAGTGCGTGGAAAAGCAAGCAAGAGTGGAGTGGAGTGGAGTGGAGTGGAGTGTAGGGAGTGAGGAGTGAGGTGGAAGAGGGGGACTCTGAGTTGGGACTGAGGTCGTTTGGGTGGGGGCCAGTAAGAGGTAGAGTGTGCCAGTAAGGGGGTTCTTATTGGGACGGCGGAATATAAAAGGCAAAGGGGTGGGAGTTGGAAGGGGGAGAAGGTAGTTGAAAAAAAAGCCTGGGCCGGTGGTTTGGGTAGTGGACGCATGAACGGGCCACAATCCCAAAGTCCCAACTGCTCGTGCGTGCGAGCGTGTGAGCAAACAAAAATATGGCGTCATGCCTTACTTTTTTCTTCGTTTTTTTGCTTTTTCACAAAATAATGGCCAGGAGGTTGAACCCACGGGGGGGATGGCGGGGCCCGCCATCCCCCACCATTCTTTTCCTTTCTTCGTCATTCCCGGATCTATCGATACGCGACCTCATCATAGTAAGGCAGGCGGGCAGGCGGCCGGGCAGCAACTGCTCTGCAAGAACAACAACAGCAAGGCACGGCCAAACAACGAGCCAGACAGGCGGGCGGCGTGGGACGTACGTTACGGGCAGCCCGGGGTTAGAAGGGCGGCCAGGGCAAGACAGCCCAATGGTACAGGGCTGATATCGTGCCTGTCGCCGGACGTGTATCGCCACGCAAGCCGTCGCCCTTCTACACACGGCGCTTGCCAGGTCTTATCACAGCCGATATCTCAGCTGTCGCCGGGCCAGCACAGCCACGTCAGCCATCACCCCTGGACTACCAGCTCCGCACAGGGCTCGCCAGGTCCGCTCACGTGGGCCCCACAGCTGTGATGAGCGGTGGAGGGGAGCAGGGGCGACTGCCCAGTGCCGTGAGGATCGGGAGCCATGTCGGCGAGGACGAGTTCCATGGGGTCGTTTAAGGCAGGGGCGACCGAGCGCATGGCGAGGTTCCTGCTGCGACGGCGCGGCGGCGGGGGGCCACGGGGGCGGACGCACCTGCAGGGGGGGCCCACTGCGAGTCTGGCAAGAGGCGACGAATTCCGGTATTTCTACGGAAAGGGAGGGGGGGGTGTTCGACGAGTCCGCTGGTTTCGCGGCGGCAGCGCGCGTGCGTGCGGGCCTGGTTGGCCAGATCTACTGCTTACTCTTAAAAGTACTCTTACAACACTGACCCATGATCGCCTTCCTCTTCTTCTTCTTCTTCTTTCGGAGCAACCTTCTTGCCAATCGCTCTGACTCGCTCCCCTCAACAACAGCACCCCCAGCCTCCTGGCATCTTGGCCGAAACCGGCCCAACTCTGGCGGACGCGGTTTTTTAATCGCTCGTAGAAATTAGACCCATCCCCGGGTTCATTTCGTTGGCCCACGAGTGGAAGTAGCAGCTTTTGCTATAGTTAGTAACTCTCTTGGCCAAAATAGGAGTTGACTCACACGTAACCTCAGCAGAGTTGGTGAGCGTGTTGCTTGCTATTCACTTAAATGTGAAGTCATCATTTTGGCTGTGGTTAGGGGGAAAAAATGATGCGCCACAAGTTGGGAGGCTTTTCTTGTGATTATTAGTCGTTTCTCACCCATTATATATTGCCCGTGGGAGCACATAACTATGTGAAATTTTGCACTTTTAGACTTCTAAGTGAGGCATAAAAAGTCTAACTATTTATTATGAGCAATGAAGAGCAATTTTCCTAGTGTAGAGGTTGGAGATGTGTGTTTTTCCAATTAGTACAAGTGAGCTGTTTTTTGGGGTCTCTAAACACATACATTTGAGAGCTTTACTAAGCTCTTTTTTTGGTTCTCTGAACATATTACATTTGAGAGCGTTTAGACTAAATGATTGGTTTTTCTGGTTTCAAACTAAATTCTCAAAATTTGCTAGTTTATACACCACATACTCAAAAACCAAATTGTTGGGGGGGATGTACTCGGAATTACTCAAAACTGTAGGAGATGTGGTGGGATCTTAAATGCGATGGACACAGAATTGCTCAAAAATGGTGAAAGAGGAATGCTCAAGATTGCAGCGAGAGACGGAGTGGTGTTGTCAATTTTGGCGACGAAAAGGCAGGTTTGTGTAAGGAGGAAAGATCTTGACTAACTCGAGTTAGGGGGGGGGGGGGGGGGGAGATTTGCTGTGTAGTGGTGGTGGGTTATGCTGCGAGGGAGTGCCGCTTGGCTTGCTCTTGCTTTTTTGCCTTTTGGCCCCCAACTGCTCTCTGCATGCTTTGCATGTCGCCTCGCCTTCCTCCTCACTAGTCCTCACCCTCCTCTTTTACTTGCTTCCTTCTTCTTCTTCTTCTTCTTCTTCTTCTTCTTCTTCATCTTCACTACTTCTTCTGCTTCTGCTTTGCTTCTTCTTGCTCCTCCCCTCTTCCCTCGATCTCCTCACTCCTCCTCGATTCAGCTGCCCAAATTCCCTCCCCTTCCTCGCTCCCTTCGCCGCCTCCTTTTTTTTACCTGCATGTGCCACTCTCGCCTCCAGATCCACTCTCCATCTCGCTTTCCAGCTCCCTCCCAGCTCGCTCCCAGCTCCCCTACGTCCTTCGCCAGCTCCCTCATGGCCCCCGACTTCGATTCCCACGTCCAAACTCCTCACTCCCAGCATCACCACCACCAGCAGCAGCAGCTGCTGCTCCTCCACAATCCTCAGTCCCAGCATCGCCACCACCACCACCAGCAGCAGCCGCCGCAACCGCAGCTGCTTCTTCCCCATCACCACCAACAACGCTTCCATAAGCAGCAGCAGCAGCAACATCCACAGCATCAGCAGCAGCAGCAGCAACAACAACAGTATCAGCAGCAGCAACAGCAACTCCAGCGGCAGCAGCTACAGCTCCCCCAACAGTACCCACGCCTCCACAAGCCCCTCCAGCAGATTCGCCAGCCCCGCCGCAGCTCTAGCAGCTCCGTCCATGACTCGTTCTCTTCCCTACACCAGCAGCAGCAGCTGCTACAGCTCCAGCTTCCACTAGTAGCCCGGGAGACCAATCGCCACGATAATTCTGTAGCCTCTGGCCACGGTTGGCAAGCCTCCATCAAACACGACTGCTCTACTGTGTCCCAGGCGGCTGCCGTCCGCAACGCCTCAGCCCCGGATCTAGAACCTGCTGCTGAGTTGAGCCACACCGGAGGTCGAGCTGATATAGTAAGGGAGAAACTTCTGGGGCAGCTTTCTAGCGGATTGGATCAGAAAAGCCATAGGAAGAAGAGCATGCCTTCTGGCAATCCCAGCCGAGTTTGCCGATACTGCCACAGGCAATTCCCATCCGGACGCGCTCTAGGGGGCCACATGAGAGTGCACGGTGCTTTGTTTGCTGACACGGTAGCAGCTGCTTCGACTGTAGAACCCGATAGCAAGGAGCAGGAGCCACAGCAGCTCATTGCATCTCTCGACAAATCCTCCTCGGACCGAGCTACTGAGTACCCGACTCTGAATTCCAACTCATCCAGGAAAGATCTCAATTCTGCATTGAAGGAGCATCCTTCTAGTGGATCTGACTTTCAGGCCACTAAGGCTCTTCTTACTAAAAGCTCCCAAGATTTGGTCGTCCGCCGACAGTTTGAGGAAGAGGATGCGAGGTCCGAGCGAGAGAGTGTGAGCTCAGAAACGCACTCCGACGATGGAGACTTCTCGTCTGATGATCAGATCATCGAAGACCGCACGATTCCGAGCTCTTACCGTAAGGAGCACTCGCTTGGGAGCTTGGAGTTTAACAGCAATCATGATAGGCGACTAAGCGACGAATTTCTTGACGATGGGATGGTAAGCTCGGATGCCAAAAGAAATCTGCTGTACGAGCTGAGGCGAAATCCAAAGCGCAGCCGGCGCTTCACAGATCAAGAATTCGCTCTCGACGTGTTGGCGGCTAACCCGGCGATTGCTTTTCCTGGAAAAAGATCCGATTCCCCATCGCCAGAAAGAGCCAGGCCCTGCTCCGAGTGTGGCAAAGTGTTCTGGTCTTGGAAAGCACTCTTCGGACACATGAGGTGCCATCCTGAGAGAGAGTGGAGGGGAATTCAGCGTCCAGAAAGCAGCACAGAGCTGGAAAGAGGAGCCGGAGTCATGAAGACAGAAGAGCATAGCTTTGCGGACAATTCTGAGCTCGAACTTGAGTCTGACGTTGAAAACAAGGAAGGGCGACAACGCGAAGCATCCTTCAAGATCACTGTAGAAGAAGAAACCTCAACGATGAAAGGCGAGCCGGAAGCAAGGAACAACCAAGAAGCATCCAATCAAATTGGAGGTGCCGAGGAATGCAATATCACTAAGGAAGAAGGCAGACGGAGTGCAGACAGTGTGCTGAGAGAGTTTATGGACGATTGGACTCCTCGTTGGCCTACTGGCAAACGTTCCAAGCGACATCGACCAAGAGAGCCAGGTTCCCAAGTGACCGCAATACCAGAGCCTGCTTTGACGTCGGAAACCATCTCCAATGACCTGAAAGATCAGGAAGACCTCGACATGGCGAATTGTCTGGTTATGCTAGCGACTGCTGGAAGTAGAATCAAAGAACTGGAAAGGAACCGCATGGAATCTACCGACGAGTCTGTTTTTTCTGATCCAGGGAGGCACCGGATAGCTGCTCAGCAAGGGCCTCACGACGACTCGGAAGAAGATTTGGAAGTAGATGAAGCAGATCTCTCTGACTATGGAGGTAGAAGGGACACTGTGAACGATGCTCTTGCCTCAAGCAGTGGCATCAAGTACGAGTGCAGCACTTGCAAGAGATGCTTCAAGTCTCATCAAGCTCTTGGGGGGCACAGAGCAAGCCACAGGAAGATGAAGGGGTGCTTTGCCAGGACGAATCCTACCGAGGAAGAAGTGCATGAGAGTGGGGAAGAGATCATCACAGAGGAGGAATTGGTGAGCTCGGAGCTCACCAAATGGCAGCAGATGCAGCTGGGAGTGCCTGTTGTGATGGAGGAAGAGAGAGCTAGTAAGCTACCTTCTGTGGATCATGGCAATTCCAAGGAGAAGGCAACTCCCAAGAAGAAGGTGAAGGGGCACGAGTGCTCGATTTGCCATCGAGTTTTCACCTCGGGCCAAGCTCTGGGTGGGCATAAGAGATGCCACTGGACAGGAGAGAAGATTGCGGACACAGCGAGTGTTGCATCGAGTTGCAACAAGCTGCCTTCTGGGGGACAGAGCAAGAAGATGAAAGAGGACACCATAGACTTGAATCTGCCAGCTCCAATGGATGATGAAGACGAGGTGGGCTATGGAAGCACAGAGCCAGGGAACAGCAAACTGAATGCGGATGCATCAAACAGTGAACAGGGAGTGGGTTCTGTGATGGGTTATGGAGGGAGGAGCAGCAACTTAAATGGGCTTACTGGGGATTGGGGGATGAAGGAGTTTTTGGGTACTAATGGGGAAAGCTCATGGGAAGAAGAAGCAGGAGGAGAGATTGAAGGCAGATGCAGGTTTAATGGAAGGCCAAGCATTTGGACTCAACAATGGCCTAATGGAGTTGCTCAAATCCCACAGATTTGTACCATGCAGCCCTTATAAATTGGGCCATATTGCTGCTCAAATCATCTTCATCCCACCTATCAATCTTGTACCCAACATTCCTCCTGAACTCCCCTCTTGTTGCAGATCATCTTTACAGAATTTTTATCATGCAGCACCCATGCCAGTTTCATTGTAGATACTTGCCTCTTGATTCTTCAAACTCACTTTATATCCTGCTTAAGGTTTCTTCCTTGCAGAGAACTTCTTTCAAACCTTATAGTTTGGGGACAGGCATTGCTAAGGCTCCAGAGGGAAATCTGAGTCGATCTTGTAGTAAATTACACTACCTTGGCTCATCCTTGTTCCACTCTCCTGATGCTCATTCCAATTACCCCACCTTAGGAACTCATCTCTCCTCCTAGATGTCTTCTGTTGCATATTTGGGCTTCTTTATTTGTGCTCCATGCTTTCCTTCCTTGTTGAAAGCTTGGGTCTTCAATAACATGGCTGAATTTCAAAGGTCTTCAATTGCCTTGCATTTGACTCGCTGTCGGAAGCCTGACCTCTTCTCGGCACCCAGCGCTGAGCGTATACTTCGATGCTTGGTTTCGTTGTGCTTCTACGACGTTAGTCCAATCTGTTTCGTTCCGCTTTTGAATAGATTTCAATCTTTTCAGCTGTAATAAAGGGGTCGCGCAGCAGTCGAAAACGGTTTGAACAGGGGAATGACGTCGTTTTGAGCAGAAGGACGACATGCGTGGTGAAGCATGCTTTACGTGTTGGCCCCCCCCTTGCGAGTCGGAAGGTTACCTGTTTTTCTACGATTGATCTTGTTTAATCTGTTGACATCTCAATTTTTTCTCGAATCTCAACCCCTCGTAAAACGTAAGTATCGTTTGATTCGTTCCTGTCCTAACTCATTACTCTGTGTTTACTATCACCTATACATTTCTACGCCAGCCTGTAGAGAAAGTCATTGGCAGGTTCGAATTCCTTTCTTCAACGTAGAACAACCTTCATTTCTTTCGGAAATGCCACATAAATTATTCCAAATAGCTATAATCTACGAGAAGGGTATGTTTCGTGAAGAGGCACCGGCACCTTGTAAACATATAAAAAACAAAAACAAAAAGCCGAATTCATTGGTCAGCCCCATAGCCCCTGAAAAGAGACTCTTTCATTGCTTAGTCACTCACTAACTGGATCCATCAGAGCGGCAGTGACTATCTCCTCCTTTCCTTGGAGGATCATATTTAGATCCTGTAGGTTAGCATTTACTAACCTTAAAATGCATGATTCCTTATATCTTGTTGAAACATAATTCGGTTTCGGAGTCCAAGCTGCCAACATTATTGCAGTGCGAATATACGAGCAAGCTGAGCTCATGTGGATGGGAGGTTTGTAGCATTGCCCAGGAGGTTCCTATAACCCTAGGTGAGACTTAGCCATTAACTTGGAGGCGGGAATTGCTCCCTCAACTTCGCCACCAGACCTCTCTAGTGACTGAGCAGCTCCGCATAACATGCCTTACTAGCTTTGTGGACTTGCGGGCATAAGAAGCAAATCAGCTTCCCTGCAACAGCATGCCATAGTGGGTGATACACAAAGCAATGTCAATAATTGGATACAAACATTGGCAACCATCAACAACTGCCATTCATTAGACCCCATCTTCTCACAGATAGATGCTAGGGTCATGTAGGTAGATCCTCCACTCACACATGAAGAACCAATCAATCTAAGGCCTCCCTAAAGCTGAGAGAAGAAGAGAGGAAGAAAGGGGGAGAAAAAAATGGGGCCAAAAATAGCAATCATAAAACATCCACTTCATTTTCATTTTAGAAGGGAAGTAGCCTTTACTAAAGCCTTCCCTGCTGAGGGCAGGCCAAAGGTTGACCATGGAATCTTCTCTTTGCGAAGTGGTATCTCACCGCCAATGATGCATGACCTTCCAAAGTGGAAACCAGGTCTTATCCACCGTGTAGTGTTTCCATATATCCCAGAATCTGCTCCTCCACTAGGCCGTTCCTCGTCTTGCATCCACTTGTGATTCAAGTTGGGGGTAAGTGAGGTCCTATGGCTCAGACTTCGATATGCCAATCTGGCTGTTAGCCCATGCAACGGAGTTTTCCCAACCTCTATTGGCTCACTCCACCCTTTGACGAATTACACAGTTAGTCGGCCACTCCTCTACAATCCATTCCATCATGCTCGCCCACGCAACGGAGTTTTCCCTGCCTCCACTGGCTCACTCCACCCTTTGACAAATTCACACAGTTAGTCAGCCACTCCTCTATGATCCGTTCCATCATGCTCCGCAACGTGTCCACCTTGCCTTGGTTGAGGCCATATTGGCCTACAACAGTCTCTGATGGGATCCAGTCAACACGGCTTTGATCCCAGATGTCCGCCCATGTTCGGATTACTTTTCTATACAAAGTCCTTGCTCTCGATAGGTCGTGGAAAGCAAAGGCCTCTCCCTTTTTCCTAAACGCTAAGCTCCACCAAATGCTTCATTGAGACTCATGTCCCCTCTCAAACCACTTTGACCCTTCCACTAAAAGAGGTACATGCAATGCTTCCAAGACTTGACCATGCCTGCAACAGGTTAGATCCCACCACTCGCAGTGGACTTTCAAACAGAGATGATCATACCAAGCTAAGTTTATCCACGATCCTACTCCATTGACATTTTCTATGAAGATCCTCGTTGTCTCCACCCACGACGTACTCCCTTCAAACATCTGTGGCAACCATTTGCAAATGAGGGAGGCACTTTTCCTACACCACCTTGCTTTTTGGGTCAAAGCCTCCTAGGGTATGTAATGCATTTTCCTCCTTCCTACCTCACCGCACAGGAAAGCATGGAGCAATTTCTAGCTAGTGTGATTTTTTGAAATTCCACATTGTGGAAACATAGGCTGTGGAGGTGGCCAAGATGTGTTGGACAATTAGAAGTCGGGCATTCCATCCTGCGCACAGCTCGTGCTAGTACCTTTGCGTTCACTCATTCCTGGGAGCATTCGAACCTTTGCTAGACTGTGATGTCGATCCCTAGAGGCCACCTCTCCTTTGCGCACTACCTTGACCTGAAGCTCGTATAGCCAACTAGGTGGGGCTCACATTAGTTCTTAATGCAAAAGTCTTGTTCCAGCTGCACTGTGACCCTGAAGCCTTATAGTAAGTCTACATCACCCTTAGCAGATTGTCTATGCTCTCTTTCGCCTCAACTGAGAGAGAGACCATATCAATGCAAAAGTCTTGTTCCAATTGCATTGTGACCCCAAAGCCTTGTAGTAAGTCTACATCATCTTTTGCAGATTGTCCATGCTCTCTTTCGCCTCAACTGAGAGAGACACCATATCATCGGCAAAGAGTTGGGCTAACATTTGGCTACCCAACTCCTTGAATTTGCCCAGAATCTAGGCCCTATTTAAGCATGTTGATTAGGGCTATCGTTCTGATGATGAAGAGAAGGGGCGCTACCAAACCAACCTCCTGAGGTCAAACCTGCCCACAATGCCTCCATTCAAGCACAAGGTTGTTGACGCGTTTCCAAACAAACTCAAGACCAACCTATTGAACCTGGGGCCAAAGCCTACTTCGTCTAGCACCACGAGGAGAAAGTACCACCGGACTCTGTTGTACACTTTGTCTAAATCGAAGCACAGCGATACTTTTTGTTGCCCTGTTCTGTTGGCGTGATCCAAGGTCAAAGAAATGTTGAGGATGTTCTCGAAGATATCTTTTCCCTTTACAAATTCGTTCTACTTTCTATTGAGACGACATAAGCGCACACCTCCCTGATAGAAAAACCAACGGCCTTAGCTACAATCTTATACAACATTGTGATGGAACACCGGAACCCCAACTTCACCTACTTCTACCATTTGGGGATTTATTAGGCACATGTTTCACATATTTGAATAGGAAACCTCTATCAGCGGCAACATTGGCCATATTTGTCTTTTGACAGACTGGAAGAACGTTTTGGATGGGCAATCACCCACCTCTCTTAACTCCTGCGAGTTCTGCATCCTCCAGTTTCTTTTCTTGTAGCATATGCTTAGCTTCGACTTATAAAGTTGTGAGAATTGGGTCCTGGGGCATGAGATCCAAAGCAGCCTACAACGCCTTCCTTGTAGCTAGCAGCCAACACCCCTCCCAATCCTATATTGCAGTCCTCAGGTAAGCTCAATGAGAACATAAATCTCATGTAGAACAATAGGAAAACAAGGGGGATGCCCAAGCATGCACTTATAGGACAAGTGAAGAGGTATACAAGGGGGTTGTAAAAAGCCCAAGCATGCACTTGATAGGGCAAGTGACTAGCAACTTTGGCCATGCACAACTTCAAACCAAGGGATGTATCATATATCCTCCTTCGTAGAGGTGTCCATGAAGGAATTTCCTTTTTACACTAAAGGAAACCTTTTCATGTAATTAACTCAAAATGCCTCACTGCACCTATGTGTAATTAACTCAAAATGCCTCACTGCACCTATGTGTAATTAAATCAGGCTATACTCACCTTATAGCTAATGAGCATTGTCATTATGTGTGGTTGCACTTGATCTCATTGATTTCTTATGTTATCACTTGTCCCACGTAGGACTTTGATCATGCCTCCTCAAAAGTGACATCACAAGGGTCATTAGTAGTTGACAAAACAATAACATCATCAAGTTGAGTTGGCGGTTGATAATCTCTACCCATCTTTGCAACGTAATGGGAGAAGTAGGTGCATCCCATTTGATTGGCACTCCACCTTTGTGGTCATTGAGTTCTCCTATAGGATCATGTGTGATTGCAGCTAACAGACACACATTCCTAATTTTAGAGTACAAGGATGGGCTTGAACTATTGTCTGGTTTGTTGAATTTACTCCACCGTCCAATGATCATCTGGGGGAAAAAATGATAGAATCAAATAATTTACACCCCCTTTGCATGTTGGTTAACACACAGGTAGCGGAATCCACCATACTTATTTTCTTGTCTTCCCAGTGTGCATAGCCAATGCAACTAGAAATCCAAAAATTTTACAAAAAAAACGTTTTCTTATAGTCCACGCCTCCTTAGTCACATTTCTTGCAAACGTTTTGTGGGGACGCTACATGCAATCTTGATTTGCCTTGGCCCACAAGATGTTGGGTAGCGGTTCATGTAGTAGACCATGTCCATAGTGAATTCATAGGGACTTTTTATTCTACAACATTCAATACTCATTTTCATTATCCATTCTTAATCGTTGACAAAACTTTTGACAGCCTCAAATTTTTCATTTGAGAAAATATATTTAGCCCATAATGGAGGTTACCAAGTGATTTACACCCCCTATTGATGTTACCTGAAATGGACCACATAAGTATAAATCTATTATGCCAAGCACAATGTTCTGTTATTGATGTTCCCTTGTAGAAAATTTCCATGATGCGTTTCTCACAAGTGTTCAATTTTTTGTGGATCCATGTGCTCCATGTCTAGAACCATGAGAAAACCTTGTACTTCACAACAACTCGATAAAGGTTCATTATCCTTAGATGTTCACCATATAAAGGTTCACCATGTCTAGAACCATGAGAAAACCATGTACTTCACAACAATTCTATAAAGGTCCATCTATTCTTGAATAAAGGCTCACTATGCTTAGATGTTCATGTCGTTGATGTCACAAGGTGACACCTTGCTTGTAGATGTTGTATCGATTGAGTGTAGAAAGTCACTCCATTTAATGGGTAGATGATACACCTAAAGCCAACCATCTCTTTTGCTTGGTTGATAAATTGGACTACATAAGAAAATATCAAAGTGCCCTTATGCTACAAGCATTGAAGCTAGCTTTGAACCTGTTTTCATCATTTCACTGACAAAATAATATTTTGTTTGCAAGTTTGGGTACATGTACAATAAAGTATGTGTTCTTTACCATCACCCATCTTCCCTTGCTATCCATTTCATTTGCAAGTCTTGGTACATGTACAATAAAGTGTGTGCTCTTTACATGTATGATAACGTGTGTGCTCTTTACCAACACCCATCTTCCCTTGCTACCCATTTTGTTATGGCTGCACTTGCTTTGGGTTTTGCCTTTCTTGAATCCCAAATTAACGATTGAGAAAGACTCATAGTTAATTGTTCAAGCCACCACATGGATTCCTAGCCTTTTGAATTGACGCAATTGTATCCCATAACTCTTTGAACATAGTGGCTCTTAAAGCAAAGCGCCATTTTGCTTTTTCTTGTGAGTTACAAGCACATGCACATGCGTGCATGCACCTATACTCTCGCACATGTGCACATTTATGTATAGGCGCTTTCTAATACGTGGCAATCCATCCACCAATTTCAAAAGTTATGGGTGTCCCTTAGCCTTGTCTGTGCATGCACACTTGTGTGTGTAGACACATGCACATGCACACATGTACGTATACACATACCCATGCATGCATGCACGCATCGGCGCACACAGGCACACACTTTTTTTTGGGAGGTAATACGCTATATTATTGTGTGAGAAACCTCAGAAGAGGTGAAAAGCAAGCAAGAAGTACAGCATGGCATAGAAATTCTTGATCGAGCATTGGAGTTTGGAATCTCTTGTGTTTTACAATATACTAGTACACGATGTACAATGCGGAGGAAGCGCCCATAGAATTATTCCTCATAGAGATTTGAGGTAGCAGGTGTCTACTCACAGGTCCCAATGCACGAGCAGAGCTGAGGACGCTGAGGAGAAACTGGACATCTGATACTTTCATGTAACCTAAGGACAACAACTGTGCGATTAGGCTATCACCGCACTGCACTACATAAGCCTTCCTTGGAGGTTCTACCCTCCTTTTCCAATGGAGGGGTAAGATTGAAGGTGGTGGTTTCTAAGTGGCAACTGGCAGCAATTCTCACCAAAGGTGGAGACACTGTCTCCATGGTAGAAAGCCTCATTACTCCACTCTTAAAGGAAGTGTGAGAAGTGATTTATTTAGAGAGAATATCTTTTCCTAAAAGCCCACTTTGGAGAGCATACCTGAGTGCCTCTAGAGTCCAATAGCTAGCCAACTCTAAGGCAATGAAGCAACTCTTGCAAGGTAGCGCATCAAACTACAATGACTAAAACAGACCTTGACTGGCAAACGAACGTCATCGACTAGCATGAGACAACAACCATGGCCTTCCAACACAACAATCTACTCCAGGTGACGACTCCAACCAACACCAAGCAAAAACTCTCCAACAAAGCTCACACATGCCAACGACTCCTTCGGCAAGCAACTTTCAGAGAAAACCCCCATGATAGAAGCGACACCAATAATGGAACCTTCATCAGACGGAATCAATAGACAAAATTTGATTCCTCTTTACACGTGGCACTATCTAACAATTAACATGTGGCACTCAACCTACCATGTCACTAGGTATCACGCAATGCCACATCATCATAGCCAACCTCTTTGCCACATTAGTATCCTCATCTACCATGTGGCATTCCCAATCTTATCTGTCACATCAACAATGGCCACCTCAACATGCCACATCATTAGTGCCACCTAAGCACACAATGCCACACAAGAATATTTTTTGTAATTAGCATATGAACATGCAATGCCATGTCATCACACACTGCCACATCATCATTTTGATAGACAAAGTTTGACACATTTCAAATGGCCGTAACTTTTGATCCAGAAGGAATTTGCCAGTGGTCCAAAGAAGCAAAAATGATAAGCAGATCATGCTCTAGGCATGAGCGCCTCATATCTACACTCTAGCTTATGCACAGGCTAGCAGCATTCAATCCTCTTCATCGGAACCACCTTGATCCATTGTAGCCACCTAGTACATTAAAAAAAAATAACGAACTAAAATTAATTTTGCTGCATTTTTATGATCGACGTGTAGTCTAGATTTAGACTAGGACATCCTTAGAGATTGAATTCCACCAAGCCAAGTAAGCCATTGCCATATTACCCGATTAGTTCAGACCCTTCGGATCTATCATCGCACATTTGAAACTATCTTAGTCTCTTGGCATTTGGCAGTTCTGTATAGTAGTGACACTTGGCAAAGTGATCTTTCTCAGATTCAGGATTGTTGCATTCTTCTTGCATGCACATATGCCACCCATGTACAGTCATTTTTATTAACAATTCTTTGGCATTTGTTCCAAGACACATACATTAGCCATTAGGTGTTGTGGCCTGGCCATGAGTTGAAGCCATTAGTGTTGCCTCATTTGCCTCATGCGAGTGGTTATTGCTGGTACCATTTGAGAGAGTATCACTAGAGGAAGATGATGTTGCTAGGGAGGCTGTATCTTCATCCGACCCATCTTGGATGATGACCTTATTTTTTCCCTTCCCAATCTTCATTGCACCCTTGTTGCTTACTCGTGCTGGTTCAATTGCCTCTCTAGGTTGTGACGTGCTAGCTTTATTCCTTTTGGCTTGTCTGTGAAGCTCTTTATTAAGGGCTTTAGCTTGCAACCTCGTGATTACATTCAAGGATATTGATGACACTTGGCCTTTCTCAATGCTTAATAAGTTAAGGCTTGTGGAATTACATGGCCTTCTTATCGAGCAATCCTTAAAAAGATGGTCCACACCACACCTAGTGCATAATGGCGGTGGGACATATCAGAGGAAGCTAAGGATTTATCCTATTGGGGCTTCTCCCTCATGTTATTCCCTAAGCGTATTGTCATCTTGCTACATAGCTTAAATGATGTGAGATTCATAGCAAACAAATGATCATGCAACTTAGCATCTCATAGCCCTATGAGGAAGCATGGCAAAAGTTGCACATCACTCATCCTCTCGCGGGGTTCACATCACGAGTTTAGATGTTTAATCCTAGTGATATAGTCTCTTAAGGACTAAGTGTCCTTCTACTTCATCTCATAAAGCTGGTTAAGCAGGCTCCACTTGGGACCACTGGGGGCAAACCCCACAATGAAGGATTTACGCAATGTGTCCCAATTTATTTTCTCCTCAGGGTTTAAGGCTCTAAACCATTGTCCATCCTTGCCATCAAGACTCAAGCTAAAAGCATTGACCTTGTCTAGATCCCCAATATCACCAAACTTTGTCACAGATTTGTTCAAACCTCTCAACATGGGAGACTGGGTCTCCTTCTCCTACAAACTTGGTGATTAGCTTGGAGACTATAATAGGCTTGCTCCTTGAAGGGTTGGTATCCCATCTTGGAAACATTAGTGGTGGAGCAGCGGCCCCCCTTCCTAGTGCTTTCACTAGGATTCTCATAGCTTCGTCTGTAAGAACCATTTGCGATATAGGAGGAGGTTGTGGAATTGTGGGCCATGTCCCATACATTGGTGGTCTTGATGAAGGGTTCCATGGATTTGATGACATGAGGTTGGGATGGGAGGATCTAGGCCCACTAGGCATTGGCATTGTGACTTGAGTCTAGACTGGAGGTCCTCTAGGGACTGGTATGTCCCCTGCAAGCATAGGCTTATAAGGGACACTTGTTGGGTAGGGAATATTTCTAGTGCTTTTTGCTACCAGGGAGGCATCATAGGGGATTTTGAGGTGGAGGGTCTTAACTGTTGACCTTCGAGGTTACTCCTTTGGACCCTTTGCTCTAGATTTTGGGACCCTGGTGAGAAGGTGGGTCCAAATCCCTCCCCATAGGATTGCCTATCATCAAAGAATTGGTATGACGTGGGTTGATTGCCATTAGGTATCATGGGACTTGGTTCCCTGAGTATTGCTTCTGACATCGGTGGTTGGGTTGGCATTTGAGCCTCTGACATTGCCCTAGTCTGTCCAGCAAATGGGTTTAGCCACTCTACTAGGTTTGTCAATCCAAACCTTCCCATGATATTGGAAAAGGTTTCCCTTAACGTGGCTACTATCGTAGATGGGGTAGGAGAGTGGAGATCAGTGGGGATGGAGTTCAGAGCCACTGGGGCTCTAACATTAGAGGGTTCACCCATGTCTCTATCTTGACTCATGGACTCTTTTGAGCTGGATAATGCAACTACTGGTGGTGGTTCTTGCGATGAGTGAGAACCAACTTTTGAGCTTACTATCCATGAGGATGCCAAGCTAGGTATGGAGGTCGACAAGATGGTATTTGAGGCACTGTCTTTAGGCTCAAGGTGAGCTTGTAGGACTGTTCCTGATCTCAAGATCATGTGTTCATTGGCACAGTGGAGGCCCCAATTCTAGGTTGAGTCCACCTCGATGCGGGGTCAAGGGGCGGCAGCCCCTTGTGGCTTCCCGACACCACAGCAGGGCAGGGTCCATGGACAGTGTCCCAATGGGTTGCGGGGGCAAATCTCATCATTTCTTGATTCTCGAGGTCCTAATTTTCTTGTGCTTTTTTCTTGATTTTTGTGTTCCCAGAGCTATCCCTACGACCGTGGGGATAGGGCTATGGCAACGACTGATGAGATAGCAAGTCGGCGAGATAGAGCTATGACAACAACCGACAAGATAGAGCTATGGCAAAGAGTCAATGCATGTTTGACTGGTGGGATAGAGCTATGGCAATGACCCGTGGGGATAGCAAGTCGATGGGATAGAGTTAAAGCAACGATCGATGGGATAGCAAGTCGGTGGGATAGAGTTATGGTGATGACCCGTGGGGATAGGGCTATGGCAACAACCTATGGGGATAGGGCTATGGCAATGACTTGTGGGGATAGCAAGTCAGTGGGATAGAGTTAAGGCAACAACCGGTGGGATAGCAAGTCGGCGTGATAGAGCTATGGCGACGACCCATGGGCATAGGGCTAAGCAACGAATGGTGGGATAGCTTTATGGCACTAGGTCAATGCAAGTTTGACTGACGGGATAGTTGATTGACAATAATTAATTAGGGCAACGGGTTAAATACTGACATGTGTCAGGTCGACGGAATAGAGTTAAGGCAATGACCAGCAGGATAGCAAGTCGGTGGGATAGCGCTAAGGCGATGGGTCAACACAAGTTTGACCGACGGAATAGAGCTATGGCAACAAGTCAATGCAAGTTTGACCGATGGGATACGACTATGGCAATAGTTGGTGGGATAGCGCTATTGCACCAACCTGTGGGGATAAGAACATGCAATTTTGCCGACTGGTTTTTGATGATTCTTGATGATTTGGAAGTTTCTGTTCATATTTTTTGTGATGGGGGGATGCTAAACTACCTAATCCACCTCCTCAATGAAAAAAACTTGAAACAAAAAAAACATTTGAATGCCAAAATGCAAGATTTCTTGAGGGGTGAGTTCTACCACACAAAACCACTTCGAAATTTAGTAATATTCATCAATTTTGATTGTTTGGACATCATACACTCCTTAGCAATCTTACAAACTAAGTTCCTATCAACTCAAAACACTAAAAAGCATAAAAAATAAGCTTCAAATGATTCAAAACGACTTTCCAACAAAAAATGACAGCTTTCCTAACTTTTTCGTCCAAAACTCTTAGTTCTGCACTCTTTCCTCCCCTACAACTCCACTAACAAAGCTCCGAGTTAAGCTTGAAGTGTGCAATGGGTAGATAACAAAAGAAGACAAGTGCAATGCAAAAGCATACCTTCATTCCCCAGCAATGGTGCCAAAAATGTGTGGGCCTCAGTGGTGGCTCACGTGTCACGGGGAGGTTAAAGAGATGCCGATGGAGCCTCCACTCCAAGCTACTCCATGTGAGAGCAATGCAAGGCACGAACCATTCGCAAGTGTCACTCAAGCAGCCTTCGGATTGTTGCAATGTGTTTCCATGAGAGAAAGAGGGAAGGGGGAGAGGGGAGAAGGGAGGGAGAAGGAGAAGGGAAGAGGAGAGTGAAGGGGGATGGAGTAGCAAACACAAGGGCACTACAATGGAAACACGGGAACACCCAAAACACTCTCTTGGAAGAGAAGAAGGAGCTTGTATTCAAACTTGTGCAAACAACAATGAAGACCAAAGTCAACCATTTGGCCTTTAATACAAGTCACCTTTTGAAGGGAGGGCAACCCTAATCTCTTTATACCACTCTCCCTTTTGATTCCATCCTCTTGTGACCAACATGATCCACTGTAGAATCAAATTCATCAGTACAACACCGAACTAACTCTTGCAAAGAATCATTTTCTTCTTCCAAAGCTTCACCAAAATCAAACCTCCTTGAAGCTTTTCACACCACCTCCAATAGGAACCATCATGATTCTTTGTCGTCAGTTGCAATCCATCCACACGAATAAAACGGTTCATCGCACTTGTCAATGAAGACCGAGCCTTAACAAACAAAGGATTTTGGTAAATGTCAAAAGGAGCCTCTACAACACCCGTAGTAGCAACTCTACCATCTTGAAACCTACAAAGAATCCGATTGAAAGACTTGAACAATGCTACTAGGGATGCTGGCAGATACAAACTACCAGACCCTTTCTTCTTGCAAACCTGAAGCAAAAACCTAGTCAACATATCAGCAAGGATCTTGAGATCCAGCTCCTCGACCACATTCCCAATTATCCTTGTTGAAACTATGATTACCACCACCCTCCTCAGCTTCTCTTTCCAAGTTCTCATCCGAGAGGTGAAACCGAAGACTACAAAGGTCAGCACCATCTGCTACATTCACGGTACCTAAAAAACAAACATATAGACAATCAACACAACACACTTTACAAAAACCAAACACAAAATACAAAAAAATGAATGCTAACCCTCTCGATCTCAAAAATCCTCAGAAACAAAAACTCCACAAGGCGTAAAAGAATGCACTCTAGCATCCTCGTCAACATAGTCCACCATAACAGCACCGGAACCAGTAGAATCTCCATCAAAAGCATCCCCTTGACTCAAACACAATGAAAACAAAGGAGCATACCCATAACCAAACAAGAAATCTACCAAGCTCCCCTAGAACCACACTCAAGCTGTCCCAATGTCTCCTGAAATCTACCTCATGCTCCATCGAAATCTCACTCAAATTCCCTCGAAAACTCCCGAAATCTCCCCAGTAGTAGCTCACATCGATATGCCCACACAATAGATACCAACCTCATTCTTAGAACCTCCGTCATGCACTCGCAGAACCTATGTCCTGAAATCTCCATCAAACTCCCCAAAAATCTAACTCAAGCTCACCTATTAAAGTCTCCCTAAGCTCTCTCAACTGTAGCTCGAACCGATATGCCTGCACAATAGATAGAAACCTGACTCTCAAAACCTCTATCATGCACCAACCTCACTCTCAGAATCTGTGTGTCACAACATCCATCCTGCAAACCTCCGTCGCGCATATGCTTGGACACAGAACCTCACCCTTAGAACCTCCTCGCGCAAATACCCACCCAAGCTCACAAAATGAACAATGCATGCAACACTACATGCAATGAGAAGCCCCCAACCACCACTCAAGCCCCATTGGTCTGTAATAAACACGTGGCACAAAACCAAACAAGCAATAGACACGTGGCACACAATCCCACAAAACAACTGCCACATGGCACACACTGCCTCAAAACCACGTGCCACCAAACCAAACCCCTCGCCAAACCACCAAATTTGAAAACCTCCAAATTCAAAAGGTGGACGCTGCCAAACAAAACTAACACGCGGTGGTCACAATGTGAAAATGTAGATTAAAGTGTCTAAAGCATTTGTTCAATGACAAATCCGATATGAAGCAACAAGATTACTTGAGATTGAAGTAATTATACACGACCAATTCATCAACAACAAAAAGAGGCAAGGTCAAAATACCAAGGTGCCATGGGTATTTGCTAACTAAGTTTGGGGATACATATGTCAAGATCATGATTGTTAGCATGAAAGCCCCAATAAGACACATAAATTCTTTGAAGCTTAACCAAAAAAAGTTTCTAGTCACATAATTATAAATTCAAACTGTTTGTTTTATATGACACATCTCAATCACTAGTATTGATATGTAAGCTTCTTGTACATGCTACTATGTCTACTCACAATAACATTGCAATCTTACTTTTAATGAAAGAGGTTAGGAATGGCATTAATAAGTTGTGCTCTTTTGTAGGTATGCACCTTGGGTGTCTCTATTTGCCACTAAGCTTGTGTATTTGTATGTAAATTAGTTAATTGTTGGGTATCCTAAGCCCACTTAGCCTTTTATACACACACATGCATGCACACGCACTTGCATGTGTGCACACAGGCACACATGCACATATGCAAATGTGCACACACACTACATGAATGTGCATACTCATGCATGCATGCACAGGCACATGCGCACATACATACTTGCATGTGTGCATGCACATGCATGCACGCATGAGCGCGCGCACACACACACACACACACACACACACACACACACACATGAATCTTAAGGACACTTCACGGATTCAACTACGGTCAAAAGCAAATGCCTTGATCAAAGAGCATAGCCAGGAAAGAAAGAGAAGGGAGTTGCTGATTTGAACAACGAATGGGCAAAGGATAGGGTGGTGGGGAGTGGCTCTTACCCCCCCCGTCAACATAGTTTACAAGATGCCCAATCCCCTGTAGTAGATAGTGCTATGTGGCAAGGAGGTGAGGCTACACTCTGCAACAACACAAGATGAAGGACCCCAAACTGGTAGAGACCCAACCTTAGGAAGAGCTAGATGATAATGGCCCCACTATCTAAGACCTGAATGAGGAAGAGTTTGATGGCAACCGTCTTAAGAAAGGGTTACAGGACAAAGAACATAGGTCCATGAATGTGAAAGGTATCAAAAGGTTTGATACTATGTAATGGTACCTACTCCTCTGATGGGTATGGCTAGGTGCAAATGCCTATAAATGTGGTGTGTAGTACCCATTCATCGTGTGACTTGCACCACATAAACTAATGCTTCCGTACTCTCACACATCATATACTATAACCATTTTTTCACTCACCATTGTTACCCTCGATTATAATCACATCTAGAAATAAATTTATGAGTGATATGATCCCAAAAAAACAACACACCTTATTCCATTTGGAAAGAATACACTCAAGTAATAATAAGGAGCCATCAAAATCAATTTATAGTTTCCATCACATATTTGCAACGTGGTAACAGACATCACAACTATAACACCAATAGGATATTACCACCTCCAATTCTAGAACCTAAGTATTTGGTTTAAAGGCACATAGGAATACATTGTACAATGTTGTTAGAATGTAGAGGATTTCTTGCTATATTAGAACACTGACAACAAATATATTCCCAAAGATCACTAATATTTAAGACACATCCACAAGATTGTGCACACAAGTATACCAAAGAAGGCATATATAGATATGGAAAACAGAACTTCTTATAGGTAACAAATCAGTTTATTCTCCTCAAATGTGGACAAAACCATGCACAAAAGATGCCCTCAAGGTGCCTCACACCTATAGCCACCATAGGGTGGCTCAAGTAGAGTACCAAAAATTGGGATACTCTGGCTCCTAGGTTTATTAAACTCCATTCTATTTTGTTCTTGCCTTAGGGATTCAATTTATTAGGATGAGACATATGGCATCCCTCTTATAGAGCTTGCGCCTACCCACCCCCTCCTACTAATTGACTTGGGTTGTAAGGAACCTAGAGGCCCCTTTCTTCATCAGACCTAAACCTATGGGCCAATAACATATAGGCCAACCACTACTGCCACCACATCCCCCTTGCATATGCATACGTGCAATCCCCCCCCTTAAACCCAACCCCCCTACACCTGGGGGGGTGTGGGGGGGTGGCGTAAGGGGGAATGGGGGCCAAGGAAGTGTGCGTGAGTGTGTGTGTGTGTGTGGGGGGGGGGATGTGTGAAATCCCTATGCGGCTATTCATGTGGTAGTCAACTATGTAGTTAGTCCTTATGTGATGTCTTCATGCAACACTTCATATTGTGGTAGGTAGCATGATTCTTAGTATCCCTTGGTCCTTTAGCACAATACTTCATACAAAGATCACATAGTAGCCCTATCTAGCCCTTTACTCTTATAGGTGTCTGTACTTAAGGGCTCACATGTAGGGAGATATTTGATTAGGTGTGATTCTTATATTGTATCAAGTATGTGTAATCAAAACATTTTAGCTCAAGGCGAGAAAGCAGCCTCAGGTTAGGTAACATTATACTTGTGCTCGTATGAGTCAAACACATGTAGGATTATCAACATGCATCGAGAAGAGAAGAGCATGCCAATAAAAGAAGATGTACACAAGTAGGTGAATCTATAAATGAAGATGAAAGGGGGTTAGTGAGCATTTGCATGATGATGCACCCGATGACTTGATGGATGCATATTTTGATCCATGTGATGATGTCCTAGAAGATGAGTTTGTACAAGCAATTGACCACATGCCCATGTTATGACTCATGAGAAAGAGAAGCTAAGAGACTACATGCCCATGTAAATGAATATGAGAGGGCGTTAATGAGCATTCTCATGATGATGTAACCAACAGCTTGATGCATGAATATTTTGACACACATGATGATGTCCTAGAAGATGAGCTTGTACAATCAATAGACTAAATGCTCATGTTGTGACTCATAAGAAACAGAAGCTAAGAGATAAGTCCAACCTATCTATTACATTGATTCTCTTTATCTTAAATTTGCAACAAGCTATGCCTAGTTGAACATAAGTGTGAAAATATAAGTTAGGTAAGTGAAATGAATAATAATGGAATATATTTATTCTCTTATCTTGAGGTGCTCCTCATTTCTATAGCAAGGTGATCAAAAATTTCCATGTAAATAAGGATTGAATAAGTAAATAAGGTCTTGTCCTCAATGTGCATAGAGTACAACTCATTGGGTGTGGAGTACAACTCAATCCATGCATTTGAAAACGATTGTATATTTTGTATAAGAAATTAAAATCATGATAGAAAATGTACCAAGTTTTGTACATTAGAGAATAGGCAAGGCTTAGCAAGGGATACAATACCAAATAAGCTATTGCAATACATGGCTCATTGGCCTAACTTAAGGGTTGGCATGCTCACAATTATTTGATGAATGATACATTGAGAATTTTAGTGAAGGAAAAGTCTTGGAACATATAGATAGAGATTAAAAAGATTTGATTATAAGCCACCCAATTTTCACCTTGAATTGGCAATGAAGAATGGTGTGTAAACCACTCTTTCAAAAAAGCATACATAAATGGAGGGACAATAATGAAAAACCTAGGTACATGTGGCTCCTGGATCCATTTCTCCTTATGAAATTAAAATTGTTTGTTGTATGAGTATGGGAACACCTTATCTCTCCTCAAGCACTACCTCTTGTTATGGCATTGTCTAGATAGATTGTTACTACTAGGTCATACATGTGTCACAAGTGTTCTCATGCCAAAGATACGATATATGTCTTGCTTTGGTATTGCCGATACTCTCACCTTTTTCTCAAGGAATAGACTCATTATCTTTGGCTTCACTTTCCTAGCAATCATATGGAATGCTTTATTTGGCACTTTGCCTACATCCGTACTCCTCTTTTTATTACTCTAGCAATCATATGCACGCTTTTTTTTGCTACATCCTTGCTCCTCTTTTTCTTTACTTTGGCAATCATATGGGTGCCTTTTTTGGCTACATGCCTACTCCTCTTTTGCTTTCCTTATAGACAATCTATCATGTGTAGATCCAACTCGTGTTCTTTGCTATTGGTACTTAGCTTCTCCCCTAGTTTCATAACTTTCTTATATGTCTCTTTGAGACTCTTATAATCTTGGAGAGCTCTACTTCTAGCAAATAGAAGTGTTTTACATGTATGTATATACTGTATGTGTGTGAACTGGCCAACTTTAAACCTATGCCTTTCATCTGGTGGAAATTTTAAATAAACCTTTTAGTGCCTTGATTGTTGCTTTTAGTGCCACTCCTCGACCCCTACATCATGATTTTTTACCTTCTATAGCAGCTCTTGATTTATACCCTTGATTTTTTCCCTTTTATAGGACATAGCCTCAACAACTCCCTCCAACTTGACTATCCCACTACATTTTTTAGCTTTGTTGCCTAACGTATCTCTAGCTCTAATCTTTAGCTCACTAGCCCTTACTTGATACACTGGTTGATTGTTGCATCTACATCTGCACTAGCCTATCTTATGCCACCTTGTGCCATGACTTGTGTCTCTAAATGCAACATGTGCCATGCTACTTAGGACCTTGCACGGACTAAACTCTTGGCTCTTTGCAAAACTCTATTTAATCCATTTGGCATTGATTTTGTGCCAATATTGCCATTTGCCTATGCAACCTCTACTATTAGCATCTCAACCTCTCTACCAACGATTCGGTATGTTTGCATGTTGCCTTCAACACTGAGGTTCTCATCCTCTCACAGCCAACTCTCTAGTTTTTGTAGGAGTAATTAAAATTCAATCTCATTCATGTCTTGCTATTGTGCCTCATGATCTACACCATTGAATGTGTGCCATTCAATTTGTGCCACACCCTATGATTTGATGCATTACCCACTATGAATGTGTCTTTGAAGTTGATGGACTATCATCCACTATGGTAGATAAATTTGTTCATTGCCTAGAATCTCTAGCTCTACTATGGTAGTAGCATCGAAGCCTCCTTGCAAGTGGCTATCTCAACTTTCAGTGCTGCTAAAACCATAAACACTCGTTCTCTTCTATCATATCTAGCTCAAAATTCATTATCATCTCATTCACTCACTATAATTTACTATCCCTACACAACTTAGCACACATTACTCCCTAAGCTCACTTAGCATTTCCTAGCTACCATGTGTCCTAGTTTGGGGGCTACCTTAGTACATTATGGCATGACTTTTTTTTTGCATCCCAAATTAAAAATTTGGTGGAAAGTGGCTTCATCAAACATGTCCCAAGCTAGTAAAACCACTAGTGTTGGTGAAGCCAAGGAGACAAATCCACCCACCAAGAGTGTGAACATGAAAGAGTCGACCACTAACATCCAGAATCAATTAAGCCACAACTCAAACGGGGATTGACAAAGGAAGGTCAAAGCAATCCTCACTTATTTTTGATATGAGACAACATGTGGTGTGACATCTGCATGAGTAACCATCTTACAAATGAGTACCGCTAGGCCAACACTCTACTGTGCCCATTATTCTATTCAAAGGTTATCCCCCAACCAATGTACCAACAAAGGCCACCCCCAAACCTTGTCTACACCACCCAATCCATCCAATCAGGGACAATTGACCATTCAAGGATCCCCTCCTTCCAATCAAGGGCAATATAGGGCTCAAATTCTTTTGTTTCTTCCACCAATACTGGGTCCTTGTTGGGATATCGAGATCCACTCGTGATATGCCCTGCAGGGTGACCGTTGTGCATTTATGTCACCGACTTGTTAGCTGCAGATGCAGTTGGTACACCGCCCATGAATAATAGCTGGATGACAGCTATCTTTATGTACTCTAGTTAATGGCTCAGTTAGTATGCCACCTAGATTAGCTGAGTTTGGTTTGAGACCCACATATAGGGTTCATCTATTCCTTTTGTACTTAGAGAGAGTTCTTTTGGCTTACACAACTAAGAGGAGGAAAACTATTTTCAGCCTCCACCTTTGTGTGTATTCCCCCATTGTGTATGTGAGAAAGCTGCAAGTGAGATTCCTTACTTCTCTTCCACTCTCTTCACATGGTATCAGAGCTCGGTTCGTGGTAAGGAGCTCAAGGAAGCAAACCAAGTTCGTGATGTCTTGGTAAGAGGATCAGTGTTGATTTCCTTTTTCGAGTTTGGGAGCAAATCTCTGTAGGTAGCACAGCTGGAAAGTGTAAGAGTGCATTGTCTCAGATTGGGACACCCTTCGCGGTTCGACGAGAGGGCAGTATATGCTACGGGAGAGGGCGACATTATTTTTTTTAATTCGAGGCCATTTTGGGGCATTATTTTTTTTGATTCGAGGCCCTTGGTGACATTGCTATTAAAGCAGAAGTTTGAGATGAAGGATTTGGGAGAGCTGCATTACTTCTTGAGCATTGAGGTGATTAGATCCACAAGTGGGATATGGCTCTTGGAGAGGCAGTATGGATTGGACATGCTGTCCAAATATGGGATGATAGGCTGTAAGCTTCAGTTTCTTTGGACCAAAATGTGACGCTGAGTGCAGATGCAAGTGAGCTTCTGGAAGACCCTACTATGTACAGACGCATAGTAGAAAGTTTGATTTATATAACTATTACTAGGCCTGATTTGAGCTATGATGTTGGGTTGGTAAGTCAGTTTATGCAGGCTCCAAGGAAACTGCATTTGGATGCGGCTAGATGCATATTGAGGTATGTGAAGTCCACATTGCAGTATGGACTATTTTATGAGACTGGGGTCCAGATACAGTTGCATGGATACAGTGATGTTGATTGGGCTGGTAGTATTTCTGATAGACGATCTACCAGTGGATATGTGTTCTCTTTTGGGAGTGCTGTAGTCACTTGGAGCATTTATATAACTATTACTAGGCCTGATTTGAGCTATGATGTTGGGTTGGTAAGTCAGTTTATGCAGGCTCCAAGGAAACTGCATTTGGATGCGGCTAGATGCATATTGAGGTATGTGAAGTCCACATTGCAGTATGGACTATTTTATGAGACTGCGGTCCAGATACAGTTGCATGGATACAGTGATGTTGATTGGGCTGGTAGTATTTCTGATAGACGATCTACCAGTGGATATGTGTTCTCTTTTGGGAGTGCTGTAGTCACTTGGAGCAGTAAGAAATAGCCTACAGTTGCCTTGTCGAGCACAGAGGCTGAGTACAGGGGTGCAGCAATGGCTGCATGTGAGGTAGCTTGGTTGCGTAAGCTACTTTATGATATGCATCAGGGCTAGTTGTCATTTATTGTGACAACATGAGCAGTATACACTTGGCAAATAACCCAGTCTATCATGCTAGAACAAAGCACATTGAGGTGCATTATCACTATGTGCAAGAGAAGGTTCTAGTAGGTTTTATTTATCTGGTTTATGTTAGAACAGAGAATCAGGTAGCTGACATATTCATGAAGGCATTGGGTGCAGAGAAGCTGTGCAAGTTGAGAGACTTGCTTGATGTACAGGAATTGGGATTGAGCTCGAGGGGAGTGTTGAGATATCGAGCTCCACTCGTGATATGCCAGGGTGACCGTTGTGCATTTATGTCACCGACTTATTAGCTGTAGATGTGGTTGGTACACCGCCCATGAATAATAGCCGGATGACAGCTATCTTTATGTACTCTAGTTAGTGGCTCAGTTAATATGCCACCTAGGTTAGCTGAGTTTGGTTTGAGACCCACATATAGGATTCATCTATTCCTTTTGTACTTAGAGAGAGTTCTTTTGGCTTACACAACTAAGAAGGGGAAAACTGTTTTCAGCCTCCACTTTCGTGTGTATTCCCCCATTGTGTATGTGAGAAAGCTGCAAGTGAGACTCCTTACTTCTCTCCCACTCTCTTCATAGTCCTCACGCCCCACCATCTCAGATTACCCCTATGACTTGGTGATAATTGAGTAGCCTCCTAGTTAGTGGGAGGAACCAAACCATGTTCTGTCGGCAAGTGAGTCCATTTAAGTCATCAAGGCTCCTGGCCTCTTGACTCACTTCATTGCTCACTTTTCTAATACTATCTTTCCCACTAACAATTTGAATTTGACCTAAGTCCATACTCTTCTATCCCAAACATTTCTCAAACTATCCCATCCTCCTTTCCTTAACTCTCTCCTTCCCTTCCATTACCTAGTTTTTAATATCATTAATACTTCACTCTCAGTCTTTTCCTCTTACTTTTTTTCTATGGAACCCTCAATTCTCTAATCTCACTCTCTCTAAATTGTTAATTTGACTTATAGATACTTCTATCCTTTTTTGGGTAGAGAGTAGGTCATCACACTAGGTGATGACATTCTATCTCACCTAGTGTGTTGTATCCTACTAGGACAAAAGTGGGTACACACACACACACACACACACACACACACACACACACACACATACTTCCTACACCTTCCTCTCTATTGGTTAGATACTGGCCCCCTTCTCTCTCTCTCTCTCTTTTTTTCTTGTTTTTCTTATATATTCCTTAATTTCTCTTTAATTTTTTATTTTTCCTTTATTCTCCCTACTTCTCTTAGTTTTCCCTAATTTTCCCTCTTTTTCAAATTGTCCATTTCCCCCTATTTTTTCCTATTATCCCTAATTTTTTTCTTTCTCCCTAAATTCCTAACTTTTTTCTAAATATTTCCTTTTTCCTCTAATTTTTCCTAGTTTCATTACAATTCTTTTTTCTCATTTAATTTCTTTTCTAAATTCCTCTAGTTTTTTATTAATATTTCTCCTTTCTCAAGATTCTACCAAATTTCCTTAAGTTTTTCCTTTTATTTCCTTTTTCTCCCTAATTATTTTGTAATTATTTCTAATTTCTTTCCTAGTTATTGACCTATTCATTTCCTACTTATTTCCTATTTCTCCCTAAGTTTTCTAAAATTTTCTAAAACTTTTCCTAACTATTCCCCTATTTTTCCTATTCCCCCTCTCCTAAAAACTTTAATTTTATTCCTTGTATTTTTTAAAATAAATTTATTCTTTATAGAAAAAAAATTCCCTTTAATTTTTTCTTTTACGTTGCTCCTTTTATTTCATATTAAAATCTTTTTCCTAAATTCTCTAATAATAAACCTAATTTATTATGCATAGTCCCTACCTACTAGCATGTACTACCCTATTCCCCCCCTCCACTCCTTGATATATGCTCGATCGCCATCATTAAAGGGAGTTTGTTGCTCCAATTTTCTCGGGCCTCACCCTCCTCTCCTACCCGACCCTCTTGACTTTTGTCACCTCTCCCTATTTAAACCCCCTCTACCAAGTACCCCCTTAGTTATTCTAATTTTTGCCTCTCTCCATGACTTGCCCATAGTCCGTGCACCCTCCTACAGTCCTATATGGGTGCCTACAGCACCTCGCAGTGAGCAGTGCTTTGCACACTACCCACATGCTACTGCGTAGTCTGCTCCTTCATCCTAGATCACAGGCTACCTCCTCCACTTCATTTAATCCCCAACAGGGCAACCGTGTGGCATACTAAATGTTTCTATCTCAAAGCCTAGAGCACCTCTTTTTCTGCGACACACACCTTCTTTTCCTTGGGTACATGTGACCTGTGTCATAGGACCGTTGATTTCCTCCATCATCCCATCTATAGACTCTCCATGGTTTATCAAGTTTTTTAATATTCTAACCCAAACCCCCTATTTTTTCTCTTGTTTTATTTTTTCCTTCTTTAAAAAAAAAAAAACCCCACACACACTTCCCTAATGTTGTTTCTTTTTTTAAGAACCTGGTTCTTATTTCATTTGACTTAACCCCCCCTTTTTTTAGTATATGTCCCTTTATAATGTTTTTCTCTATTAGAACCTTAACCCTAAGTTTTAGCTTATTGCATGCAATAGACTCACAGTTTCCCCCCCCTTTTTTTATTTGTTAGTAATTCCCTTATTTATTTATTTTTATCTCCCTCCCCCCCCCTTTTTTCCCTTATATTAATTCCTTTATTATAACCCCTCCCTCTGTTTTAAATCTTTCTATAACTCTAAGCTCTATTTACACTTTTTAATTGGTTTTTCTCTAACATGAACTAGCACTTAAGTTACTTCTTTACTTTTTCCAAGTGCTTTTTTTATCTCATAAAGGTTATTTTCCCTCTCTTTCCTTTTTTCGTTACTTTTTCAAAAAGGTAATTTCCCTAATTTTTTTAAAAGCAGTCTTTCACCCCCAATTTTCTTTTCTATATATTTTTTCTCAATATTCCCCCCTTCTATATAGTTACATCTAATTCCCCTCTTCTCAATATTAATATCTAAGTTCCCTCTTCTAATTCCCCCCTTTTTTTCTAAGTATTTATTTCTTTGGTTCTCCCTCATTCTCCCCGTTATTAATCCCCATATAATTTTTCCTTTACTGATCCCCTAAGGTGATTTTTCTTACCCTCCAAATTCTCATTAATTGTAATAACAGTTCCACACCTAACCTTCTACCTAACCACTCAACCTAACCTTTTACCTAATACACTCTACCTAGTCCACACTTGAATAAACCCATCTTTTATACTTAATCTTTCTATATCATGCTGGTTAAGTGCATAGCTAAGCTTCTAATTTATTGTGACCCCGTTAACAAGGGAGGAGGGTTTATGACACCTATCTCCCCAACTTAAGTTAACCTAGTTCTCATCATGTTTTCTGGTTGGATGGTGGTAGGTATGCAGATTATCCTCTTTAGTAAATAAGATGCTTGTCAGAACTGCACACCGGCATTAGTATTTTTTACACTTTTGTACCAACTTTTGGTTTTATGAACAACAATGTAATAAATAAATTTTTATCCACCTTTATCTGAGCTTCGTGTGTCGTGTTGTTAAAAGGTTTTTTATTTTAAACATGCACACACACACACACACACACACACACACTATACGCCTTATAACTTTTTTTCCTTGCTTTCCTCTAACCGCTTCCCCCCCTCCTCCCCCCCTTAATTCTTTTTCGTATTTACTTTCCCTTTTTTCTATTTATCTCCCAATTGTTTCTCTCTATAGTTTTCCTAAATTTTCATACTCTCTCCCTGCCTTTTCTAAGGTCCTTATTTTTTAGGTTGTGGTCAAACCCATGTTTCTGGTGAAGTTTCTCAACTTACATACCATATACCACTCTAAGCCTAGCCTCATCAAGTTTCTCAAGTTCAATTAGCCTCTCAAGGATGGCTTCTTTGGACATCCTCTCTTGAACTACCACCTTTAGGGTCAGCACTACAAAATCCATGGGCAACATGATGGAGCAATAAAGGAAGCATGAAGTGAATCGAGAATGAGGAAAAAGTGTAGTTTATTCATGAGTAGAAGAGCCCTTATAAGGACAACTGATACAATGCATGTGTTCAAGGGAGAGCACCTCTAGATCCACAAATTACTCCACTGATCTCTCAAGCAATCTCATGAATCTCTCAATCACACCTAATAGAACCTTCTACCACCTAACTTGGTCATACTAAACACCATGTGGTGACACACAAACTCAGACTAACCTTGTACCCCATGGGACAACCCCATTACATCAAATTTTCCAACATACTCCCCCACAAATTAATGACCTCACCCCAATAGAAGTACATGGGAAGCTTCATGGCTTGTTCACACCTAGTAACAACACTCATGACCCCAATCTGTGACTCACTCTGGTTATGGCCTTGGTTTACAAATAAGAGAATGGACTATGACTATGCATGGGAAATTCCCATGGGTCTAACAAGGTAATAACTCAAACATAAGACTAACAATCATTTAAAAGGGACATCCCAAGGCAGAGAACCCTTATTGACCACACACATAAAACAACTTAGAATATATATGGGTCATCATCCTCATCAAGATTGACTTGGGTGGTGAAAGTAGACAGAGCTTTAATCTCCTCTGGTTGTTCTTCTTCTTCTTCTTTCTTTGCTTCTCCCATAAGATTTGTTGAAAATTTCTTCTTTACATAGCATTCCTTTTCAAAGTGTCCAGTATTTCCACAAAAATTGGACTTCATCTTACTCTTGTTGGTAGATCCTTTGAAGTTGCCTTTAACCAGATATGCCCCATTTTCTTTGTAGTCATTCCTTTGTTTAATCTTCCTTTCCTCTTCCAAGAGGGATACCTCTATATACACCAAACTAGTCTTTGGTAGATTGGTAAGGGTAGTTATAGTAGTGCCATACTCATCAGGTAGACTTTTAAGCAAGATAGCAATCACAATGTCATCATCGAGATCAAACTTGATGCCAGCTAGCTAAGTCAATATGCTTTTCATGGAGTTTAAATGTGAAGATATTGATTCTCCTCTATCCAACTTCAGATGAAAGAGCTTAATGAGCAAACTATACTTGGAACACTTCCCCTATGCTCCAAAGACAATCTCAAGGTGCTGCCTCCATGCAGCATGTGCAATTTCACAACCATCAATGTGATGAATAAAGGAATCACTCAATGCAAGTGCAATTATAGCTTATGCCTTTTCATCCCTAGGCAACCATAAGGCTTCTCCTTCCCTAAGAGTTGGTTTCTTCTCTTTCCCATTAGCAATATTCTAGATCCCCTTCTTCATGAGAATAAAGTTGAGTTTGTTCTGCCATGTGTGAAACAACTTGTCTATCTTTGTTTTAGAGGCCATAAGGAAGGTCTTACCAATAATGATAGTGTCTAATCCCTTTACAATTCTTAAAAATAAACCATCACCATATAAATGCACATTGTAACCAATAAAATATGAAAAACCAAGCACCTTTACATTATGATAGTGGTGAGGGACTTGAGTTTTGTCTTGAAGCCGAGGGACTTTCCTATTGGTGTATTTTGGAGATCTCCTCTTCTTTATCTTTCTAACACATGGAGTATTGCTTAAAAGAAGAAGGCATTTTCAATAACCACCTTCCATGAATCCAAGCTATGAAGGAAAGGTTTTTAATATACCAAGCAGAGTATTTACAGGTGAATGAGACTCCCACAAGTCCAATGACTGAATTCTAGTACTCAAGCACGGTCAACAATGAAAAACCTTTCAGTCAAAATAAGAAGCCCCAAATTTTAGTTGGCTTAGTCAATCGTTAAAACCACAAGACTGCCAAAATTTGAATTAAAAAACAAGTAGAGATTGGAGTCTGAAATTTTCCCACATAGAAATGACTTTGAGAGGGCTTTTGCAACAAAAATTAAGCTCTAGTACTATAGGACTCCCACAAGAGAGAAATTGCACCAATTCATGTCAGGTTGTCTGAGAAACTTGTGCCTTTTTTGACTGGTTTTTCTTCCACCATGCCTCAAATACTAGAGCATTTCCCCTCATATTTGAATTGAAGATAGCTCTAGGTGTCACCCAGCCTCCCTTGAGAGAAATTAGACAGATATGACACCAGCAGGTCGCATTTGATGAAATGGCATGGACTGTCTTTTGTGTTGACACGGGCAGAGGAATCGACTATTTCAAAATTCCTCCTAGTCACAGGTTTGACCAATCATGGAGAAGCTTTAGCTCAAAGGGAATTGAGATTGGTTTAGGGAATCAAGAGAACAAGCTTAAGCAATTTTTGTGGGAAGAGAGAGGGAAGAAATGAAGGATTTGGAAAGAAGATCATGATATAGCACTGAGAGTAAGGCTCAAGAAGAGCGTGGTGGCTCTGATACCACATGATGGAGCAGTAAAGGAAGCATGGAGAAAAAGTATAGTTTATTCATGAGTAGAAGAGCCCTTATAAGGGCAACTGATACAATGCATGTGCCCAAGGGAGAGCACCTCTAGATCCACAAATTACTCCACTGATCTCTCAATCAGGCCCATGAATCTCTCACTCACACCTAATAGAACCTTTTACCACCTAACTTGGTCACACTAACTACCATGTGGTGACACACAAACTCACACTAACCTTGTACCCCTTGGTACAAGCCCCATTACATCAATTTGTCCAACACAACACTGCCTCTACCCCGAAGGTGAGGCCAAAGGGGGTGCAATTAGTTGAAATCTTGTATGTGGTGTGATATGCCCATAATGCAGTAGTGAGCTTATGTTCGTAGCCAATTCAGTTGGCCTCTACTGTGCATGTCATAGTGAAACATAAGGTTTTATTAGAGCTTTCAACTTGGCCGTTTGCTCTAGGGTAGTACTGAGTGGATTTCCTATAAACTATTAGGAACTCACTCATAAGGATTTGAATAGTCTCATTGATGAAGAGAGTCCCTTGGCCACTAGCAATTTTCAATGGGAGACTAAAGTGTGATATGACATTTTTGTACAAGAATTCAGCCGTTGCTCAAGCGTTAGATTTCCTGGTTGCTTTGGCTTTTGTCCATTTAGTAAAATAATCGCTTACCATGATTATATATCTGATGTGTGTCCCTTTAGCTCTTGGACTGATACGGCCAATAAAATATATGCCCTACTTGTCAAAGGGCTATTCCATAAGGATTCCTGTAAGGGGCATATAATCCTTCTTTTGGGGTATGGAAGCTCTTTGGCACGGGTCACAACACTTAGCAAATTCAAATGTGTCTGTAAAGAGAGTAGGCCACTGTAATTAGGATTGTAGTACCTTGTGGGCCATAAGTTCTCCTACAAAATTCCTTCCTGCAATTCCTAAGTGGGCTTCTTCCAACACCTCGACAAATTTGTCTTCGCAAATGCATTGGCACCATCCTTACCCATTTGGTATAATCAGTCGAATATTAGTTGATAAGGTGTCATGCCCTTAATAAGTTTTTTAGGACCTCTCCTTGTTAAGGGCCCTGTATTGTGGAAACCCATTGGCAAAAAATGGCCAACAACCTGAGCCCTTCCCATATTAGGTCAACAAGGAATAGTGGGTCATCTGAAAGATCATTGTCAATGCTAGCTACAGGCTTTCCATTGGAAATCGAGAACATGTGCTCATCCATAAAGTGCATTTGTCCTTTGTAGACTACAACTATTCACTATACATCCTTCATGCTTGTAAGGGGTGGTAGCTCCAAGATGAGCTTTATTTTTGTTGTAATCCATGGAAATTCTAGTTTTGGATACAACATGCCCTAATAAGCTCACCCCATGTTTGATCCAAAACCAGCGCTTAAGAGGATTGAGGGAAATCTTGTAGAGGCGACACCTCCCGAAGACTAATCTAAGATATTTGAGGTAGTCATTCCATGCCGAATGTAGGCATAGGTTATAGAGGAATACCTCTAGCCAATCTCATAGATATTCTTAAATACCATGATCATCAACCATTGGAATGTTACGGGAGCATTCATGAGCCTGAAAAGCATCATTCTAAAGGCCTTAAGTCCCTATTTTTATGGCGAATGCCATTTTATATTGATTCGCTTGAGCTATGGATATCTAGTCAAGAAATTTATAGGCTTCTCTTCCTATGACTATCTCTAATACATGTTGTGTGAATGGTAGCGGATAGTGGTCCTTATGAGTGGAGGCATTTAATTTTTGAGATTGACACATACTCTAACCTTAATTATATCATCCATCATAGGGATGGTTTGTTGAACAACCTCGAGGGGCACACCCTTTGTATTCTTGACAGAGATCTCATATCAGCTCCTCATCCCCATATATGAGGTCTACTTCTTTAACCTTGGCCGCGAACAATCGTAACCGTGTTGGTTTCTCTCTTGGCCATTCTCTTAGCTTTCTTTAGAAGTATTTTTTTGTCTTGGATCATGTAGGAGTTAAAGTGCTTGGGGACTTGGCATAGATCAATATTTTATTCTTTGTCATCCTCCAAATACTTTTGATCATAAGGAGAAGTCTTTTTGTTCTTGGCCCTTGGAAACTTGTCCTCAAGTAGGCTCAAGTAGGGGCTAAGCTTCTGATAAGGATATAGCCTTTTGTAGAGGCACTTCTTCTACCTTCATAGACCCTAATGGGGCATTTAGCCTATCCCCAGTTGGGAGAACTTGCAGCATCGAGGCACCTTAGCTATTGAAGGTTGGACATAACCATCCTGACCCCTATTTTTTCCTAAGGTGCCCTTAATATATTCATCATGTTCAAGGAGATTATAGCCCTTAACACCTTGGAATCATAAGCCACCATTTGTGTTCATCTTTTTTCAAGCAATTCCATGGTTGTGAGGATGTCCATCCAGTTGTGGGAGAACTCTAGTTTTGGTAATAGAGCATACCAATTCCTGGTCCTCTCCTGCATCCTTTTCATTATAGGCCTGGAACACATTCACGAAAGTTGTCTATTGAGTAGTGTCAGATTTGGTTGTGAATAAGTTACTGGACATGGGATGGGATTTTCAAGTTTGAAGCTCGAGCCTCATGATCTGCTTGTCCACGTATAGATATATTTGTTTTGAGGACTCCAATCCTGAAGTGTGCATAAAGGGTCTTCCTATTATAATGTTGTAACTAGCCGGATGGTCATGGAAATCCATAACCACAAAACATACATGGTAGGTGAGCCGGATGGTCATGGAAATCCATAACCACAAACCATACGTGGTAGGTGAGCTCGAAAGTCTTGATCTTAATATCTCTCAGTACTTCTACCGATTGGGCTGTCGCTCTATCAACTAGCTTGAGCACAAGATTTGTACTTTCATCTTGGGCCATCTCCACTTGACCTAGCACTGTTTAGTGACTCTACTCACCCTAGGTCCTCCATCCAAGATTGCCATGGCATACTTGTTGGTGGTAGGTGATAGGGAGTACATGATTAGTATCATCACTTTTGAAGTGTTGGCCTAGCTTATTGATCAGTACCTTAAGAAGATTTGGTTCCTCAGCAAAGGGTTCTACTACCTCAGTGGGCACCTCCTCGGGGGTGACCATTTGTCTGTTCATCCAATGGAGAGTTCCATCCAAAGGGTGGGGTTCCCTCTTAGCAAAGTGGAAATGAGCATTTTAACCTCAGTGGACAAGAATGCGGATAAGTTGGCCACATCATGAGGTCATGTAATTGGTTCTCATCCCACCGACTATGGCTCTTTGAAGCCATAAAATGACATGTTGTCCTCTTTTGTGGCCTAGTGCCATGTGGGGCCCTCCTCAAATAATTTATGCCTTAGAAGAGTATACGACTCACTAAAGAGTCACTTGATCCTTCCTCTCCCACATTTTCCACTATAGGAGAAGATTTAGGGGCTCTATTAAAGTTCTAATAGTATGGATGGACTGTATCTGGGCCCTTGCTAGTTTTTTGTTGCTGCTCAAAATTTTCTTGGAAATCTTGTACCAGTTGTTGTGCCTTAGTGAGGTGCTATTTCTCGATAATGGAATCAGGGTATTCACCTTAACCCTTGGGTTCTAGGTGTTTCTTATAAATTAGCACCTCCCTTGTATTGTCCCTACCTCTAAGTAGTTGGTTGGTTGGATTTTGAATGAATGGGATATGTCTCGTAGATGATAAAGTGGATACAGTGGTTGTGTCCTCATCGGACCCGCTTTGAATGATTACTCTATCTGATCCTCTTCCTACCTTAACTGCACTTGTATGGTTCGTGTCCTTGGGCTGGGTTGTATCCACTTTGTCCCTCTTGATCTACTTGTGGAATCCTTTTCTTAAAGCTTTGGCTTGGGACCTGGTTATTACATTTAGGGATACCAAAGAAACTTGGTTTTTTATACTCAGCAAATTGGTACTACTCTTAGAATCTGTAGCCATTCTAGGGGTCCTACATTGGACAATATTTGTAAAGATGGCCCACCCCACAGCTGTGAACAACGATGAACTCGTATTAGTGGTAGCTACCACAGGTAGGGGTTGGCCATATTTATAGGGACAATCTCTTAGGAAGTGAGGTCCTTGGCAATTATAATATCACCGGTTGATTGGATGGCATCTTATATGGACAACTCACTAGCTTGGTGGGGGTCTTGACATGTATAGCACTTTATAGGTGGTTTATGGGTCAAGGTGTTTATAAGCCTTTTGAGAGGCGGGGGAAATTTGATAGACCAGGATATACTGTTTGTCCTGCAAAATATAATGACTTGCACAGCTCGAGTGGTGTAGACTATCGTATTGTGAGGAGGAGGTGGAGGAGGTTTGGAAAAGGACTCTAGAATGCACTTATCCTTAGAGAAATCGGGGTCTTCCGCTCCCAAAATCGAGCCTCCAACTGCTCTCGAACCACTCGCTGCTTCAAACGAGCTAGGCATATTTGTCAACAACACCTAGGGTGGTGGGGCTTCTAATCAAGGCACCTCTGGCCATGCTATAGCTTCTTGATATGTGAAACAAAGGTCTTCCAGAACACTTTGAGCCAGTCAACCCTACACCTTATCCTCATGTGCTGAGAGGACGTTTGCCACATATGTCTTTGGAATGTAGATGGGGATTTTTTTCTGTCCGATATATAATGACAAAATCTAAAAGAAACAACGATGGCTCATTCGAGAAGATGCACCATTGGGTTTAGTGTCACATGTGACATCTTAGCTGAAAGAAACTCACTGATACTATCATGATTATCCTTAGTTAAGATGTGATAAAGAGATTCTTTGGCATCTGGCATCTTCCTAATCACCTTGGGGTGCTAACTATCACTAAACTAACTATGGCAGCTTGGTATGGCTTGATATGGCTTCCATTGATCAACTCAAGAATCACCTAACCTTGGCAGTCAGCCAACTGGACTATACCATTGCTATGAACATCAATTAACCCATATGGTCCATTCCATTTGAGTTTGAGATTCACCTTCAATGGCCCACAACCTTTGCATTGTATAGCAATACCAACATTCCCTTGTTCATATTCTTCCAAACAATATGCAAGGTCATATGCCAAGCTTTTCGCCTCCTCTATATCACATGTTATGACCATGTAGCTCAAATAGCAAACATCTAGCTCAACTAAATGCTACAATCATCCCTTGATTGCTTTTAGTTCACCAAGGTGATGACCAGCTACACCTTGTAGACTTTAAACCAAAAATTTGACAAGAATCATAGCTTCTAACCCAAAACCCATCTAGAATGGAGTTGAATTTGTATGACTTCAAAAGCTGTCTAGTAAGCCCATAATGTGGCATGAAGCTTTGTACCATGTCAATGTGTACTCACTATTTTGTGAGCACTAATTTTAGAGATTATTGGTCGACTCATGCCATCCATTGCAGCAAGGGCTTTTGCGATGCTGGTGTTAGTGGGTGTGCAAATTGGTTCATGCTATCGAAAGCTTGTTGATTAGGAAAGACTTGATTAACATACATACTCCAATGATGATGTCAAGAAGAGGTGGCTACTATGCTCTCTTCTAGGCTATCATGGTTGTGACTAATCAATAGTCTTAGAATTTATAACCTTTTTATACCCATTCTTACACTGCAATGGTAATTATGAATTCTAGTAGGTTTTTGTAACCTTTTGGTTATGAGCAAGGAAACCTCTGCTTAAATGGGAAGCATTGTGTCGCATTTGCCAGGTCTTGCCTGCGTTAAGAATCACACCTTCAGACCAAGTTGAAGGGATCAACAAACTCGACCGAGTTGAAGGGATCAACAAACTCAGGAAAGCGGTTCTAGCTCTACACGACTCGGGAGACCTGCTTTACTTTTCGGATGTCAAAGTAATAATTTTAAGTCCGGAATGGTTTTGTCGGCGATTTTTGGGCAAGATCATCAGTTCGACAGCTGAATCCTTGAAATCACTGGAGTGTTTTCATGACCGACCTGGCCAAGGTGTTTGGAGAAAGGAGGACATCGAAAGAATTCTTCAAGTATACTCTCACAAACTGTGCAAGGGGCTTGTATACTGTCTCACTAATTGTGCACATCGTAACTATTAAGTGCAAAAGCATGGATTGCTGAAGAGAGAGAGAGAGAGAGAGAGAGAGAGAGAGAGAGAGAGAGAGAGAGATCTTTGTTTTGTTGGGCCTTAGCAATCATCTATACCTCTGTTGTTTTCCTCATTCAAGAGGGCATGTTGAGTCCCCACCGAAGGGCTATACTAAAGCTACAAGACTGCCCATGGCTAAGGCTATGTTGGAGAGGATATTTGACAATTGTCTCCATGAGAAGAGCCAAATCACATGGACACCCAAGGGACGAGGCCTCGACATGACAGTTGTTTTTCCAGTGTGGCCCTTGAACCATGCTCCTATGCGACAGATAGCTTCAAACACATCTTGTTGTTCTTTCTTAGCATCTTGGCAAAGCGAATTGCTAAGATGTAGTTCTTCTTCCTTTGGTGGTGTAATGGGAATGCCTTCATCACTAACATGAGGTTGGACCCCAATGAGATCAAGCATGGTGATCTCAATTGGATCTTTGTGTCTAATTTGGCTTTGGAGGAACGTATCGATCAACTATACATCCATGCCATCCTCCCATTTATGGATCAATTTTGGGATCCATGCATCATGAACTGTGTCCATGCTAGACATCATTAATCGAAGAATGGATGTCGACCTTTGGATAAGAGAGAGTAAATAGAAGTTCACCTTGATATTTCACAAGTGGTTTTCATGTGAATGCATTGCACGTGAATGACATTTGTGCACATTTGTGTAATGTGAGGTCACATTTAAGTTAGCATTGGGAAATGCAATGTAAGCTAAAATTTCATCACCATGTTAATGTTATGTTGGCCATGAAATTGTATGTGACATAAGAATATGCCAAACTATTCCATGCAATTGCATGTTAATTTTACATTTACAATGTAAACTAAAATTGCATTACCATGTTAATGTTATGTTGGACATGAAATTGTATGTGGCATAAGAAAATGCCATACTATTCCATGCAATTGCATGTAATTTGAATTGATAATAATTCTAAGAAACAATGGATTAAGGGATTATGTTAATATTTTTCTTTGATCATGCTGAATTGGGATTTTAAACAAATCTTGCACGCTAAAAGAAAAGAGAAATGTTGAGAGGCTTCCCTTACAAGCGACGAGTATGCAATTGATGAAGCTCATGTATTTTCATTGTGCGTTTGCATTCATATGTTTACTTGCCTAAGCCATATAAGCTTTTTTTGCAACTGTCTCATTGCTTATTCCACATATACTTGTATATTTTGATTCGTTTGAGAGGGTTATCACTTCATCATTTTGTTGTGTGCGGATTCTCGAATTTGGGGTTTTTGTTTGAGAGTTGTATCACCCCTTCTTTGTTGCTTTGTAGGTTTGGATTTGAATAGGAGTGGCCACTTATGTTGGCATTAAACGTCCAGTGTAGTTGTTGTTTCCTTCTCAAGGTTTTTCTCTTCATTGATGGTCCATGCCAAATCTACAGCGCTTTTGATGTATTAACCACTCGTGCCATCGCATGAAGAATAATCATGTTCAGGTATCCATTTCATCTTGCATGGATGGCCAAGATTGGGTGCTCAGGGTTTGTGATGAAATGGCATTGGAGTTGGAATTCTATTGACGCTTCTTATTGTTTGGAAAAGGTTGTCACTGATATTGTTCATTTATGGCATCACCAAGGGTTGCAAAACTTTGGGATTCATTTTTTGCCTTCCATGGCTTGGGGGTTTCCCACATACTCTAAGGTGAAATAAGATTAATCACATGTGCTTGCATACATGTGAGTGGGAAAGAAAGAGAGATCAGTGATGCAATTTTCTTCCATTGTAGCATTTTTGCAAATTTATAATGTCAAAAGGTTGAATGATAACAACGGTTATGAAGGATGAGGCCTTGTTGACGACATGGACTAGAGGGAAAGAATGCACCTCCTCTCCTACTCCCTACACTCAAACTATCGGGTTGTTTGTCGATTCTCCCTCAAAGAAGAGGAGGAATTGTTGCTGATGCTCTAGAATGAGAGCCAAGGGGCTACCTTATATAGGCTAAGGACCCTTGACCTAGCATAGGGGAAAAAGTATGTACAAAGGCTTACAACTTAAGCTTCACTTCCCCCTCTTAAGTTGCAATTGGCAAAGACCAAGCTGATGTTGAAAATGTGCAAACTTATCAAGGGAAAGTGGCTTGGTGAAGATATCTGCGACTTGTTCTTGTGTCGGACAATGTATCAAGTCGATTTCTTCACTAAGAACTTTCTCACGAACGAAGTGATACCTGACATTTGTAGGAGGCATTTAGTCCCTATGGACCCTATCTTATGTCTCATGTCCATGAAATCACTCATTCTTTTTTTCATCGCAGGTAAAAAATATATAATTAGGTAGTGATTGCGTGCTCGATGACAAAAGAAACTATAAGACGTTCAATTCGAACATCAATAAAACAAATGCAACAAGAGAGTTATGCAATAGACATGCACTTAGCCTTGTCAACTCTCCATGAAGATTCACAAAAACCTAGCATGCCTACCCCACTTAGTTGAAGTCAAGGCCTAAAATAAAAATTTGCGATATTACAAACTAAAATTAAACAACAAGAGTGCACAAATGTCTGTTGGCAAGGCCTCCTGCTATAGTGGTAAAGCAAGTGCTTTTACATGTAAAAGAGACACGGAAGATTTTTTAAAGGGAGTTGGGCTATTAGAAGGCAAATTTTATAGGATGATCTCCATTGAAACATACAAACTTTATTAGTTTTTTTAAAATCACATGTGGAAATTCACAAAAGGAGTTTCAATTCTCTACTATAGCAATCCTCTAAGAGGTCATATAGCAATTTTCAAGGGATACAGTGCTAATAAAAACAAGAGTGCACCAATGCATGTGGGCATTGCCTCCTGGTAAAGCAAGGGCTTTGGATGCAAAAGACAAAGCAAGCAAACGATTTTTTAAAGGGTGTTGGGCTATTACAAGGCAGTATTGGAAGGATGCTCTTCATAAATGGCAATTTGAAGCACACAACTCAATTAAAATTACATGTGGAAATTCACAAATGAGTTTCAATCCTCCATTATAGCACTCCTCTAAGGATACTAATAAAATAGATTTGCAATGTTAAAGGGTATGGTTTCATAAAAAGGCCATGGACTATTCTAGTTTGGAGACTCACATTTCATGCAAGCACATGTGATTGTGATCTCTGTGTTGAGTTTTGAGTGTCGATGTGTGTACCCACCAGACTTCTTCTCATGAGAACTCTTTCCCCCCCCCCCTGGCTCAAGAATTCGGCGCCACCTCAAGTATATCAATAAAAAGCTCAAGGAGAGGAGGAGAAATCAAGGCCCTGATCTAGGCATGCGAGACTTCACCAAGCTAAAACTCCATTAACTGGCAGACACGTACGCTCGACAAAATAGGAACTGCCATACCCATACTAAAAACTAGATGCAAAATAATACGAGTTTAACTCTAATCAATTTCCTAACATCCCATCTCATCAAATGGTAAGTGCAAGCATACTCTCTTTTTTGGTCTACCCCCTGGGGTAGCCTTAGCAACGATGCAATTTGGGCAAAGCAGAAATTAAGCATTTAAAAAACTTTTTAAAGTGCATTTTTCTTATTGGACAATATGCTAATATGTGGCTTCTCTTCTTCATTGGACTTGAATGCATGCTTTAAAGTGGTTGACACTCTCTCTCTCTCTCTCTCTCTCGCTCTCTCTCTCACTCTCTCTCTCTCTCCCCTTCTTTAACTCCTCGAGTCTTCCTACCACCTTTTCTCCTTCCCCCCCTCCACCGCCCCCCCGCTCTCTCTCTCTCTCTCTCTCTCCCCTTTATCTCGTGGAGTCTTCCTCCAAGGGCATTCCTTTTTGTTTGCTTTTTTAAATCTTAGGCATACCTTATGAATGATTAAATATCATTCACCTTGTTTTTGTTAGTAAAAATAAATGCAAGCATACTCTCATTTGGAGCTATACTGCATGCATTTTCGATACTTACCTCCGTGTGTTTCGGTTTGATCGTCTACGTGTGATTTTCAGTTGGGGTATTTCTCCTCCTGCGGTGTTTTCTAACTTAACGAGCAGGCCCTGTTTCTGACCGGCAATTTTCCTCTTAACGAAGGAAGCAGGACAAGATTTTATTGGACACCTCGGCCATTCAAAGCAGCCTTATACTAGCAACATTTTACGTCAAACGTGGGTGCAGACTAGCAAGATTTTTGAACTTCTAAGCGTTATCTTAGTTGGGGAATTTCACCTCCTGCGTTGTACGCAGGCCCTGCTTCTGAGCGACAGTATGAAACAAGTTGGTACCTTAGCAGCCTTGTAGTAGCAACATTTTACTTCATAAGTGGTAACAAACCAGCAAGATTTTTAGGGCTTTAAGATCCTCATTTACAAGGAGTATACTTCCACCTCATGAAAGTTGCTGCACATTATACACTTGTAATTCGGCCCTCGAGAGTTTACTGGATAAACATTAAATTGCACCTTTGCAAGGAATGCGCCTAGCTAGTTTCATTTTCAAAGACTGTCAGCTATAATACACATGCTACTTGCATCAGCACCATTCCAGGCCGCTGTGAATCTTCGAGCTTCCAAATATTTGAAGTAGTCTGGAATCCCTCTTAGTGTGGACTTGGGCAAGAGGGTGCCCATCCAGCGAAA
This sequence comes from Dipteris shenzhenensis, assembly GCF_047967505.1. Taxonomy (NCBI): domain Eukaryota; kingdom Viridiplantae; phylum Streptophyta; class Polypodiopsida; order Gleicheniales; family Dipteridaceae; genus Dipteris; species Dipteris shenzhenensis. The sequence continues at coordinate 29,318,043 of NC_141599.1, forward strand.
AACTCACCAAAATAGTCCAAGGGCTCCACAACAAACTTTGAGATTAAATCACGCATGGTCACAACCCCTTCTAGGTTGCCATCATCATCAACTACATAAACTCTGTGTATATTGTGTTTATCAAGCTTCAAAATCACATCTCGTGTAGCCTCATCTTCTTTACAAGTAATTACAGGAGATAAAAGGGGTATGTCTGCATCATTTGTTGTCCTTGTAAGAAAAGCACGGGTTCCCTCCAAGAACTTCTTAACCGTCACAGATCTGCACTCAAGATACAATGAAATGCAACACAATTTTAGTATACAAAACTGTGCGCCTGATACATGCAGACGGATTCATACTCAAAACCATCATATAAAGCTGAAGAAAAACCTTTTTTTAGTGTTAATATAGTCATGAACAAGCTTAAACACCATAATGTTATTACATGGAACATCAGACCTTCCAGGGACCAATTCTCTCTAGTATCAGCTGTAAGACTGATGGCTTCTGTTCTTCCTCCATCTCTCACCCCATGCTCTCTCTCTCTCTCTCTATATATATATATATATACAAATATATCACACACACACACACACACAAACACACTTTTTTTTAGGGGGGGGAAATCCATTTGTCCTTACATTACAAAGAAGAGTCCCATGAGAAGGGACAGCCAATTACAAGCTCTCTCTCTCTCTCTCTCACACACACACACACACACACACACACACACTCTTCTTTTTTGGCGAAACTCTCTCTCTCTCTCCCCCCCGTCCCGCTAGCCGTACCTCCATACCACAGCCGTACCACAGTACCTCCGTACCTCAGCCGTACAGCATCGCACCTAGCTCTCCGTTTGTACCACCTCTCCCATACCACAGCCGTACTTCCGTACAACCTCTGACGTACCACAGCCGTACAACCTCTCCGTCCATACAGCCATACAGCCGTACAGCCTCTCCGCCTGTATAGCCTCTCCCGTCCGTACCTCCGTACCATAGCCTCCGTCCTTCGTCGTCCGTACTACCTCCATACCTCCCCCCATCAGCACTTCTCCATCTATCCATACCTCCCGTCTATACCTAATCTAGTCCTAGTCCTTCCTAAGCCTGAGTTGGGCTAAACCCCAAACCCAACCCGGGGGTTAGGTTAAGCAAGGGGATTCATCATACAACCAACTATGGACTGGCCTACCCTCTCCTCCAAGTCCCCCTCAACTCCCTGAACTCCTTCAACATCCATCAAGACTCAGTACTCTACGGTTGCAGCCATGACACCCTCTCCATATGAACGGAATTACCGACAAGAAGGCTCAAAACGACCCATCCTTGGGCAACAGGATCAGATTTTTTATCTGCAGCAGCAGGCAGTGAGAGAGCTATGATTGGAGCCGGTAGAAGTAAAGGCCCGACTTCACATCCTGGAAGGGCCTGGTAAGCAGGCAGTAATGTAAAATCTTGTAAGGATTCCCCCCCTACCCCGTAGCTAGTCTCTACAGTCAAAGATCTTGTTCACACTGAAGTACAAACTGCTAAGAAGGAAGTGATTGTGGAAGTGGACAGCAAAGTAAGTCAGTCTGATATCCAAGCAGAGACTAAAGAACACAGCCAGATGTGATAATAAGCTGAAGATTAGAATAGGGAGGCTCCCAGAAGATTGGTACAAAGAGGACATATATAGTGAAATATTGACAAAGATCAAATCAAGCTTGCCCAACATGGAATGGGTGAATGATGATGAGCAGGATGATGACCACTCCAAGCCAGCTTCTATTTTGCACTATAGAGGTCATGCAATCCTTACACTGAAGTCAAAAGATATGCGGATCAAGCTTCTTCGACAATCTTACAAGCTAAAGGGCACCAAAGTATGGATAGCAGAGGAGCTTACCCAAACTCAACTCAAGATTAAGGCAACTAAATTAGCTAAAGTCAGGGCTGCCAGAAAGGATGGAAAATGGGCAGTTTACCGTGAAGGCGTAGCACTAATAAGAGAGTTTAAATCAAAGCCAAAAGACTCTTAGTCTTAAACTGATGTATGGCTGTTTACTCTTCCAAAATATCATGTAGGTACTCTAAATAATTGGGTTGCTTTTTGCACTCCTTGGGAGCTGCCATGTGCCCTCCCTAAAGCAGATGTACTAGAGGGTTTCTTGCTGTCCCATAGACCTATTGGTATCCAGGTGACGTTAATAGACTTTCTTTCTTTCTTTCTTTCTCTCTCTCTCTCTCTCTCTCTCACACACACACACACACACACACACGGCTATGTAGTTTGAATACTACTTTTTGAGTTTGAGGTTCATTGTTTCGCACTCAGCAAGGGCCCTAGCCAGCCCTTTGCCTCAGCCCACAGTCTTGTATGAGTTACCCTTGGATATACTTTGTCTCACGCCCGCAAGGCCTTCCAAGACATTCATCCCTCTCTCTCTCTCTGCCCCCCCCTCTCTTCTCCCCTACCTCTTTCCTTCATCTCCCTCTTCTTCCGCAAAAGGATATCCTTGGTCATTGCTGCTCTTTGCTATCGTGTATTGTACTTGTTTTGCCAATGCTTTCATTGTATTTGAGGCCAACTTTGGGCTCTAATACCAATGAAGTGAAAGGGATGAGGTAGATTAGGAGGAGATTGTAGCGAGAGATAGACTATCCTCACTCTCTCTCCTGCTGCTTTCATCCACCACCTTCTATTCCATTTTTTGATCTAGCATCTCTACCAGAATAGCCTTTGCTCTAGTAGTTGAACCTTTCTAGGCTCTACAATATTGTTGGAGTCAAAGAAGCTCTACAATAGTTTTGGCTCTAAAGTTACAACCATAATCAGCATTGTAACTATATTTTTTAAAGATCATGCCCTCAATACACAAAGTGATGCTGTGGATGTGAGTGAGAGAATAGGGCGAGAATGTAGTGGGCCTCCAAAGAGAAATAGATATAACTGAATAATGAATGCTGAATAAACTGTATGGAGAGGCTGAAACTGTCACTGCAAAACTGGGTTTGAGAGAGGCATCCTGGTCTTGTTGTAACCCTGTTGCCTATTGTAAGACTATATCCTGCTGTAATACTCTGCCTTGTTGGCGCCGGTCTCGAATCCCTTGAATGACTAATGTCAAAGGTCCAGGCCGAACAACCTTAATCCAATAGATGAACTTGGACCCATGACCTGGGATATTGACATCCAAGCCTTGGTGCTGATATTCTGGTCGGACTTTGAACTGGTGCCACCATCGTGCTCCCAAGATGATGTCCGCTGCCTGAGTAGGTGCGACCATGAGTGGTCTACTGTGTACCCACCCTAAGATCTTCAAAGTGGCTGAAGCTACCTGCATATTGCTCTCTATCTGCTGCCCTAGAAATGCACCATTCAAGGTCATTGGTTTCATAGGCGTAAGAGGCAATTGAGCCTTTTGAGCTGCTTTCGTGGAGATGATGTACTCAAAACTGCCTGAATTTGACAGGATGAGTACCTTTTGACTACCAAGCTGTCCATAAAATTGAAACATTTGGGAAATTGACGAGGCTCCCCCTTTTGCTGAGCTTCAAGCTCCTCGGTGACTACTGAGATTGTCCCTGTTGTCATCAAGCTCCTCAATGACTATTAAGGTTTTTTAGCCTGTTGTTGAACCACTTGACATGGCTCCTACTATAAGAAGCTTCTGGTAATGTGGGCAATGTTCCATTATATGCCCCGGCACTTGACAATGGAAGCATCGGTTCTCCTTGGCATAGAGTGCTCGGGTTGCTTTATCCAAGTACCCGCCATAGCCATTGCTGTCCTTGGCCATCCAGCTCTTCTTCTGTTGACCATTCCCACCATCACCTAGCATGGAATCAGGGACTTCTTACTGTTGACTTGCTTGCATCCTTGACCCTTGTGCATGAGCTCAAAGTTTTGAGCAAGCCCGTATGCACATTTATAATCCCATGGCTTGAAACTTATGACATACCTCTAGATGTTTGTACGAAGCCCATGGAGAAATTTGCTCCGCCTCTGACTGTCCTCCTCCAGCTGCAACTGTATTAACACCTGAGTGAATTTATTGGCATAATGATTCACCGTCTCTGTGTCTCCCTGGCGTAGCTTGTAGAACTGACATTGGAGCATGTATGGGTACTGCGGTGGCAGGAACCGTGATCAAAGATCTTTCACAAATTCTGTCCTGTTGTAGAACGGTGTCTCCTCGTCTACATTATAGTGGTCCTTTTGCCACTTGAGCCATTACGTGACCGCTCACCTGTGAGGTGCATGGATGCTAGGATGCACCACTCATTGTCCTTCTCGTAGGCATCCCTAAAAATTAACTTTCGAATTGATTGAGCCACGAAGTCAAAACTAAAGGTTCTTGCTTAGCATCGTAATGTGTGAAGTTGAACTTCCCCGGGAAGGAGGGCTTGGCCGGAGGAGGAAGTCTCTCCATTTCTCCCCCCGCTGGTCGGAGTAGAGAAATGAGAAGTTGCCAGTCCCGTTCTTCCTTCTCTTCTCGAGCGGTACATCCTCGAAGCTCCTTGGCCTCCTAAGCCTCACGGTCTCGGAGTTTCTTGGCTTTCCCAACCTCTTGATCACGTTCTTGTTTTGCTTCTTGAGCCTCCCGAACATATTCTTCTTTTGCCTCTTGAGCTAGCCTTTTGCGCTCTCTAGCGCCCTGCTCACGATCTTCCTGCATCTCCTAAAGTAGGGTCATGCGGGTGAAGAGGGCCTTGGAGTGTTGTTGCTGCATCTGCATCATAGCCTGCAACATGGTTGTCATGGCAAACATGGAAGTGTCTACAGGATTATGTGGTGAGGTGGCAGTGGTAATTGAGGCACTGCACGCTCCCCCCTTGTGTTGAACTTCTCACTAGTGCTCAAGGTGTCCTTACCGGATCTTGTCTTGACCATAAATGATGGGGGTTGTACTTGACTGACCTGAACCTTAGGAAAAAAAATTCCCCTTCTTTACTGCACGCCACAAGGTGTAAAGACCTAGGGGCAAGGACAGGAGCCGCCAATGTGCGATGGAGTAAGGGAGGGAGAAGCTAATGAAGTATCGTACTACCACTAGTCCGGTATAGGGCCAAAACATAAAAAAGATACCCCTAGAAACCCCTCTGTCTCTCTCTCTTGCTCAATACTAATGTAGAAACCAATGTAGTGGGAGATAGACTATCCTCACTCTCTCTCCTGTTCAATACTAACTGCAAACCGCAAGATGATGCACTCAATACACAAAGTGATGCTGTGGATGTGAGTGAGAGAATCAGAGGGCGAGAATGTAGTGGACCTCCAAAGAGGAATAAATAATGAATGCCAAAGGGCTGAATACAATTGTATGGAGGGGCTGAAACCCTCACTGCAAAATTGGAAAGAACTAGACTTCCTAGAGGAGGTGAATCCTCACTAGATCCTGTAGAGGCTGAGGTACCCTGCTGGGCTGCTGCGGGGAGGCCTAGGTACTGCTGCAATGAAGGCTGGAAGACCTAAGGTAGGGATGACAAATGAAGGCCAAGGGGGCTGCTTTTATAGGCCCCCTTGGGCATCAACCGGCCAGTAGGCTGCTGCCGACCGACCAATCTGCTCCCTGTTTACGGACCTGCTGCTGCTGTTGATGCGGCAAACGACTTGCTGACATCATCGCTGATGTGGTGCCCTATTGACGTGGCGCCTAGCTGTATGGTCTGTCTGCTGTGCTGGCTGCTGCTTGCGTGGCAGTCCATGTGGCAGTAGGCTGACATAGCTGCCTGCGTGGCAGTCCACGTGGCTGCTGTGTGCTGACTGGACAGCCCATGTGGCAGTCCAGCATGCCATGGGCTGAGGATGCCCATGACAAAGATCGATGAGTTAGCGAAAAGGAGTGAGAAGCAAGGAAATGCGACATATTAGACACACACTACCAACCCATGAGCGTCATACATAGTGGTGCTTGTGGGCTCCTCACATCAGTAATGTCATCGCCACCGGCACTGGGCAGCTATGTGCTTGACGCACGCATGCACACGCCTCTCTCCCCCTCCTCCCCCTTTCTTTCATCTCTCTCTTCTTATCCTCACTCCTTTTTGCTAAATCTATCTCCTCCTAATCTGTATTGTCCCTTTCACTTCATTGGTATCAGAATGGCTAGCAAAGCAAGTGCAATACACGACGACATAGCAAAGAATAGCAATGACCAAGAAGGCAAATCCTTCTGCAACACAAGCAAAAGCAACGAGCGCACACACAGTACCAACCCATGAGTGTCATGTGTAGCAGTGCTTGTGCGGGTAGGCCCTTCGGTCTTTCAAAGACTTTTAATAAACTCTCTCTCTCTCTCCTCAAAACCCCTTTCCTTCATCTCTCTCTTGTCTTCCCCTTTCTCCTTTCTGCTAAATCTCTCTCTTTCTCCTAATCTGCCCTGCCTTTCACTTCAGCAGGCTCTTACTTGTGGGAGCTCTACCGCACTACTATGCATGTGGCTGTTTCCACCTCCATGTATAACGGTATTGTGTAGATGGGCCCTGAGATACTCCTAGTATTGTAAGCCTGATGAGTGGCAGAAGGTTATCTTTCTCTTCAATCCGTGCATTCCTAACCAAAAGCATTGTTTCAAGAAGGTCTCCGCAAGAATGATGAAATTCATTGGATGAAGTTTCAAATGTTGAGCACATTTTAGTTTCTGCAAATTTGCATGCATGTTGTGTACACCTACGCCAGGGTATGATCTACACTTGACTATCATGTCAAAACATCCCTTGGTACCTTCAAAAAGAGATTGCTATACCTATAGTATGGGGTCTCATATAAGCTCTGTCAAATTATCAGATTTGCACCATTAAAAAATAACGAAGAAGGCTAGAACATATTTTCAATACTTCTGAGACATTCCAAATGAGACACGGGGGCGAGTGTGATGCACAGATGATGAGTAAGGAACGATGAAGCCTGGCAGTTATCAAATTTTAAAATCAAGTATGATGGTCCATGACAAGCACAAAATGTATATAACATGAAAAGTTTGGGACTGTTTGTTGGTACGGATGATTAGGCTAAGGAACGATGAAGCCTGGCGGTTACCAAATTTAAAACCAAGAGGGTCCATGACAGGCACAAAATGTATATAGCATGAACAGTCTGGGACCGCTTGTCGGTAAAAGTATCAGAATACTTGTCGGTAAAAGTATCAGAATACAGTGTCAATAGCTCAAAACTAAGCACAAGTTTGTCTTCCAGACAAATGTGACAACTTCAAGTGATCGCTTGGGTCTTTCCTATAAAAACATACCTGTATTTTGTGTAGACCTCGGGGGCAATAAGAAGAAATTGAATATCTCTCATACTTATGTTGCCAACAATTTGCCTGCCTCCTTTGACTACCACAGGCACCCCACCAACCCCTTTTCTCCTCATCAATTGAAAAGCTTCCAAGACAGGTTGATCTTCATGCACCTGACATCCAATCCACCTTGCATGTATGAGTAAAAGAAAGATCATGAAAATCTTTTGTCTTATTATTTTCTTAATAGACAATATGCCTAGAAAACAGCTTTGCTTAACAATGTCTAGTTTGGTATTGCTTAGCAAAAATCAGTCACCCAAAAACTTGTCTCTTTGAGAGGAAGTAAATGTCTTCCACAACTTGCTCTCTCCAAACTGGCACAGTACTGCCAGGTCTTTTACCCATCATAAGAGGTCTTCGGTGAGGGACCGATTAGAAAATGTAAAACAACCAGTTTGTTTCCAAGCTCAGCAAGGCATCCGGACAGAAATGCCTATCTTTCACTAAGTGATTAAAAACATCCGCACCCTTGATTCTTCAACCTAGACTTCAGCTATGACATACTTGCTCGGATCATTAGTCCCCATAAGGTGATGCAGGTCACATGTATAAACATTTTTCCACTTCACTCTTTAATTCAATAGAGAGATGAAATGTTTTTAATGATAACTTCTGTGGAGGAAAAGAACAAACTTCCTTGAGACAGGCCAGACAATCATAGTCCATTGATCAATGGCAGCCAAAAATACCAGTCTCTCCATTGACAAACTGTCTCACTACCAAACAATTAAAAAATATTGTGCTTTAACGAGATGAGAATCTAGCCTTTGCCGTTGGAAACCTCAACTCCCGTCTGTAAGAATGGCATTCGTGTTTCCTTGTCACATGTCTCTCCTTATACCGTCTTTCTAATGTGCACTCTAACCTTCTTTGGGACATGGCAGCTCCATTAATTTGAACTATATAGTACCTGACCTTTACTTTAAAACACTGCAACTCATGCAGAGTTCTTGGTAGCCGTCCAGATATCAGAGATGATGTTCTTGTGCACAATATCTTAGAGACACCATGTTGAATGCTGATACTAAAACAACAGAACCAGCCTAAACATTTAAAAACGTACTCAACACTTTCACATGTTCAACAAATTTTTCCTTAAAAGCATTTTCATGATTTGCTCTAATGGAATAACCTCTATCTCTAGGATTTTATGTGGCTGTTAGGTTTGAATGACTTTAGGCCCTTTATTCATATTTAATGTATCTTTGAGAATCTTTACTCCTACACAAGCCTGGCTCCCCATGTAGCTGATCGAGCACAAGATTACTTAGAGGCATTATGTCTAACCAACTCTTATGTCAGAAGGCAGCTGCCCAAGCTCAGACTATTTGGCTATGCTCCAAGCTCAAACTGTTCGGTTATCCTTTGCAATGTTGTATAGTGACATCCTTGCTCCTCCATGGCATTTTATTTGCCTGCTGCATCTATCCACAAGCATGGGTGCAGCATCTTTAGATTCCATGCTCCACATTTACACTCTTTCATCTCTTCAAGTTATGCTCCTTTACCCACCATAATTCATTGAAAAATTACATTTTCACAAGTGTTCTACTCCTCCCCTTGCTTGGTAGTTTGACAAAAAACCACACAAAAAAAACATGGACAGACAAACAATAGGAATGCCTCTTTTCTGCTCTGAAGAAATATCTTAAACTGAGGTATCCCTTTGTATAGTACCTTCAGGAATCCAAAAGAAAAGGTGTACAGCCATGCACATAAAACATTCATTATTGTATGTAAAAGGAAAATGGAGTTTTGAAGAGGTCAGGTTGGCTAACGTACCTTCACCACCCGGTCAGGCTTCATCTTTGGTAGGCCAATTTCAGAAAGCGATTTCTTTCCGAGGCTGTCAAACCATGGAAAACCACTGCATTCGGACAGCATATGTATAACTGCAGATTGCGTAATAAAGTTCTCAATTCTGCCTTCACCAGATTCTACAACTGGGAGGCTTTTTATTCGATATTTTGAAAGTAGCAATAGCAAGGTCAAAAGGCAATCAGAATTCTGTACGGGTACAAAGGGTGCCCATCGAAAAGATCCAGAAATATCTTTAACCTGCCAAATGATCACACATTTAAGCTGACAGGAAACTAGATGTGGAAAAGCGTTTACAATGCTAACCACACACTGCAATGAAGGAACTACGAATTGAAAGAAGTCTCTGTGAACAAAAACTAACAATCTACTCACTAGCATGCTTTAATAATCTACTTAATTGAAACCCGAAATGCTTTTGACTGCATGCTCTACAGTATAGGCTTTCATTCAGCATTTCCTACAAGACTCATAATGATAAGACTTGAATAAAGGATATAAACCAGTACGAAGAACGTGTCATTACTTTGGTGCTTCTATAGAGGTCCGATGATGTGAGTGTTTCAAAAAAGTCACCACCTATGGCTGAAACACTCTCAGGGCCTGAGTGAGCAGGACCTAAAGCACCGACTGCACCTGCAATAGCTGCACCTGTACCAGTTGCTCCAGCCATTATTGACAAAGCTGCGAGTTCTGACTGCAAGAAGATGAAATCCTCTTTAGTACAACATCATAGCAATACAAAGACTGACTTAGAGGACGGACTGAATGAATGGCTCTAAAATGTTCACATGCATTTACTTCTCAACGGATCTTTGGTGAACTTTAAAAATAAGCCGAATAAGCTTTTTGAAGGTACATTTTTTAAATTATCAGCATTCACAGGAATGAATAACGTATATACCTAGATGAATCCAGGAACATTCCCAAACTCATCCTCTAAAAACACAACATAGTCTCACGATAGTCACTCATAAGATTGAAAACCATAAACTCCATCAAGCTTAGTAGGGACTAGCTACTATGACATCCCCACTGACGTCATTAGTGCCCAACAGTGGGTGTATACCTAGATGAATCCAGGACCATTCCCAAACTCATCCTCTAAAAACACAACATAGTGCAGTTTCAATCTCACAAGAGTCACTCATAAGATTGAAAACCATAAACTCCATCACGCATAGCAGGGACTAGCTACTATGACATCCCCACTGACGTCATCAGCGCCCAACAGTGGGTGTAGACCATAGTATAAAAGTATGCTCTCACACATACAAATCCACACACCCACACATACTTGAGCATCCATTTATACAAAGTCTTCGTACGGAGTTTTTGTCGGCACTCCGGAGGTGAAGGGCAAACTCAGCCATGACGAAGGCTAGCAGTTTGATCATGTGTTTGAACATTAGCAGAAAACTTGTGGGAATGGCGTAGAATAGTGATGGTGCTTTCATGAACTTCCTTTGTTTCCTTGGGGCCAACCTCAATCACGGTTTCTATGCTAGTAACGTATTTATTGATATGTTCAATTTGCAATAAAAAAATAGTGTTTGATCATGTGTTTGAACATTAGCAGAAAACTTGTGGGAATGGCATAGAATAGTGGTGGTGCTTTCATGAACTTTGTTTCCTTGGGGCCAACCTCGATCATGGTTTCTATGCTAGTAAAAGAACACCACTTCTTTCGTAGAGGTATGCATACTCATAAGTTTCAATGCACTTCATTCTTCTCAGGGACTTCTCAAAGAATTGAGTATAAGTATGAACTAGAACACTGGGTTACATTTGACCTTAGGAAACAAGGTCTGTGTCTCAATATTGAGTAGCCAACTATACAGGCAAAAAGTTTCTCTCAGCCTTTGTATATCCATTCCCATAAAACCAGAACATATTCATCACCTATAATGTAGCATTGAAATGCCCATGAGCAGACCTCTAGCTTCACATGGGCCAACATAATGTAGCCTTCCCCTTGAGTCCCTTGTTCCTCACATTTTGTGGAAGGCCCTCTTTCACCATTCTTAGGGTGTATACCCACTTCAACGGGGACATCATCACCATCACCACATTACATGTGATGTAAACAAATATGTTCAATCTGATAGATCGCAAAATTATTCGCAAATCAAGGTAAAGAAGAAACAAAAGCAGAGAGAGAGAGAGAGAGAGAGAGAGAGAGAGAGAGAGGTCTGCTGGAGATCCAACAAGATGTATGGAATAAGAGTAATAACAAAATAGCCTCATTTAAGTTGTAGCATAGAAGCTCTCAATGTGGTAGCCTATGTGTTGCCCACGTGGCAACCTCAGAGTCTTCATCCCTCTTCCTTCCCCCTAGCAACCTACAAGAGTTATTCCCCCATGCTTTCCTCATTTGGGGGCTTACAAGTTGGGAGTTGACCCATATTTTCTGACACTTCTCATCATATACTCATCACTTCTAGACCAGCACCCTTTACTGTGATACTTGCTTATTTGGAGCTTGTCCTTGCATTACAGGTTGCTGCGAATCACTTTGGACTATGAGAAGCACATCGATGATTAGGAAAAATGGAGCCACACCCTCTGTTATCTAGGCCGATGTGTAGCATGTATTGAAATCTCAAGAAAAAGCACCAATCAGACAAAAATCCCCTCTGATATCCTCTTGCTACCGTAAGGACTTTGTCTAAGAGTTGAAGAGCATTGGTAGCATCCACCCTTGGAATTATCAAGAAGAATCAAAGATCATAGTCACTAATCAAGTTGAGAGGGGAGCTAGATGTGGTAATCAAATCCAGTTGGGATGTGAGCTTGCATATCATATGATAAGTTTTAGATTGGTTAATAAAAAGACATCGTTTCAAGACCATACCTTTGATATGTCTCGTGCGACTTTCACAAGAGATGGATTGATTGGTCCATTAGATAAATCTTTTAATGTCTTCAAGAGAACTATGTGGTCTGTAGGGCCTACAAAAATAACCACTAAAGGCCATCTTCTTTCTTGTACTCAGATTCAAAGGACCTGGTGACATACATACATACAGGCAGGCAGGCAGGCAGACAGACAGATAAGCCATACATACATACATACATTGTAGAAGTGTACCTTAGAGAAAATTGACTGCACGTTTCTTCAACAGCAAGAGGAACACAGAATTCCCATGAACCAAAGAAGAAATTTGAAGGCAACACAATAAATCCAAAAGTTAAAAAGCCAATGTGCTCTGCTTCAGCATTTCCTCATTCCCAGTCTCCGAATGCAAATAAATAAGGTGACTTCAAGTGAGGACAAAGGCATTTATGCCCATCAGTGTCGCCCAATCTGGGCCGTTGATCATGATGGCTAAGTGTAAGGTGGGGTGGGGTGGGGTGGGGGGGAGAGTGGTGTTTAAAGTTTCCAAGTATTTGATCTCTCAGCCCACCACCACTAGGTCCTCAACAAATGAACCATCTCGAGAAATGAAATCCCAAGAATATCTCCAGATAACCTAGACCATGAACTCTCACTGAGTTTCAAGCAAGTTCTCTTCTGGCTTCAGTCCCTATCCATAATCGCCTTCCAACAATCTGCTTCCGAAATTTTAAGTGGCTCCTATGATGAAATTCTGGCCAAAATCCCGTGCTCAGTGCCACCACCCATCCACTCTCGCACAGCCCTCCTCCACAGCCGATCATCATTATTGTCTTTGTCATCACTTGGTCCTGAGGGGTGGCTCCTGCTGGACAGGACCAAATATGCATGTGCTTCAAGCATTTTGGCCGTTTAAAAAGAGCATGAGTATACATAACACGAAAGATCTTCCTCTATTAGGCTGTCAAAATGGACAGCCCTTGAGATGCAAAACGGACTCAGTCCCCTTGCACCTTGGACATCACCAGCCCAAGCTCAGCGAGTCTCTCTACTCGCAAGCAGGGATTCACAAAATCAACACCCCCACAACCTTGTCTAAGTATATCCTTCAGGTAGGAACCGCTACAGAATTCTTTCAATTATTTCCCCATAAGGCTATTCCTCCCGACACACAAAAACACATTTTTTCCTCTCTTTTTTTGGGTATCGCGCACACTTTTTTTTTTGGGGTGAAATGGGTAACACACACACACACACACATACTACCCGTCAGCAAGTTGGAGTTCCTACTCACTGCCCATCGAGCATATATACTTAGTCGGCATAGGTAGTGTGTAGTACAGATACCTCCCTCTTCGCTGACAGCAGACGATGTGAACCATCAGTTCCATTGACGGCAGCTGAACCATTGGCTGATTGAGCCAGCCTATTAGCCCACGTGCCTAGACTTATTTTCCTGTCTCTATTGCGACAAAATTTGCCCCACTTTTCGGAAGAGTTATCCCTTTCTCATGCTGTCCAGAATCCAGTCTCGCTGAGGCTGTCCAGTGCAGAATATGTTAACTTCGACAATATCGGTGATATCACCTCAAGAAAGAGACGTGAGTCCCTAAGGATACATGCAGCGCCTAGAGGAAACAGGACTGCCAGTTCATGTCTTCTTCAGATCTTCCTCTTGGATATATTTTTTTGGATAAGCAAGTGTAAGTACATCTAGCCTTGCGATTGCCCTCCGTAGTCCAGGGTCTAAAGCTGCAGCTGCATAGGATTAGAACTTTCAAAGACTAGTCTTCACGTATCAGTATTCACTAGACTGGAATTGAACCCAAAACTGTTGGCAGGCACTGGGCTGCAGGAGAAAAGCAACGCGTTCCATAGGTGCACCTCGCTTTCAAAGGACATGTTCTAAACACTTAAGAGTAAACTAAAACAACGTAGAGTACAAGTGGACTGCACTTTAAGGAGCGGAGGCGGAACAGTTGACCAATAAAATTTTACGGTAAGGCAGGAGTCGACACTCGAGAGCAAAAATCAGTGGACAGGAGGCCAGCATGCAATGTGCATAATTACAATGATGACTATCTCCACCAAGAAAATTCCATTGATGCTAAACGCAAGCATTTTACGCACTATGTTGCAGAAAAAACTGTGATTCAGAATGGTTTTCTCCGCTTTGGACTCTCATGGATCGTCTCAAGTACCTGATGCAGCACCCAGAATGCAATACCCGCAAATTCAATGACGCCCAAGTACTTATCCATCCAACTAGCATCCTCTGGTGCATCGACATCACGCACAGGTGCGCTCAAGATCCTGTTTTTGGCCAGAGTTTGGACAGCTTCACCTATGCTCGTGTCTGAGTTCACCTCTATCACTGCGCAGTCCAGCAATTTTAAGAGCTTTCGTTTGAGTGAAGGATCAGCAGAAGTAGAAAGCAACCAAAACCGAAGATATTCTACGAGAAGGCATGTGTACCTTGGCCACGAGCTGTAGGTGGGAAGAGCGAGACTGGGATTTTCTCGAAGCAAGCATTAAGTTTTTCTTCCTCGGGGATAGGAAGAGAGGAGGTGTTCTCCCACAGTTCCTCTACTCGAATGGAAAGCTGCCGGGTAAATTTCTTTCTGGCATCCATGGAAACCTTGTTCCGAAACTTGAGGAGTGGGGAAGGCCTTGGGAATTAGAAGCAAGGGTAACCTTCAATGCCAATATGGAGAGTTTGGGAATTAGAAGAGAGAGTGAGGTTCAATGCAACGATGCGAAGGTAAAGAGTAATTGCAAAGCGAGTACGTGTGTTGACGGAGGGAACACATAAGAGATGCCCGAGAGAGACGGAGAAGGCAGCAGCTGTCAAATCAGCTTGCGTGCTCCGAGCAAAGGGTCCATCAATCCAAGTCAGCAAGCACAAGTAGATAAACACGGGCTCCGAGTTGCCAATCCGGGGGTGTCAAAGATCCTCGGCATACAGGACGCGATGACGCATCCGCAGTTTTTTTTAGGTTGTCTCTCTGCACACAGGTTTCAGCAATCAGCTCACCTGGAAATTTTCGTTTTTTCAAACAAGGCATTCCACCTGTCAACCTCGAATTCTTGGCACGACCCGCTTGATCCATTCGTGGACCTCGTCAGCAGCACAGGCCGCTTTCGTGTTGGGGGCGCATTATGGATAAGCTATAAGCCTCAAATTCAACGCCAAATTTTGCAAGTGGTGGCACTGGGCAGATGCAAAGAATTTTGCATTGGGTTACGTGATTTGGCTTGCATCACGTCCAATTCCTACGCATGATTGTGACTCAGCTCTTCACACGGATGAAATTGCTGGATTTGCCAACCATGAACACCCTTTCTTATCAAACTCGACGCAGCACAAAATAATGTAAACGGGTTTCACGCTCGATGCAGCACAAAGTTTACTGCCCGAGAGAGTTTTGCAAATTGATGAATGGAATCTAAAAATTTTCCATGTGCTTTCCTATTAGATACTTCTCGTGCTCAAGAATCAGTTTCCATAGATTTCCATATCCATATATTGTGCAATGGCATCCTGCATGCCGATTCCAAATTTGGTGAGACTGGACTGTTGGATGGGATCAACTATCCGACTGGACGATAAAGATTCAGAGCCGGTGGCAAGGGGAATATGGAGGATACGGAAGGAGTGTAGCTCAAGCCCAAGGATCAAATGGATGGAAGGGGCAAGGTTGTGCAGGCTGCAGATCTAACAGGTGGCAGAGATTGGGTGCTTAGATATGCTGAGGCACTTTTCATTGATCATCAGGATGACTTCAGATTTGGTGCTTCCACACATTCAATTGGCAGTGACTGCATTTGAGGCATGGATGATATCGAAGGATCTGTTTGAGACTGTTGTAACATTCAAAAATCAGTTGTTCACACTGATTGTAACATTCAAGGTCAATTGTTCATGCTGACACTGGATGAGAAGGGGAATCTGCCAACAGCCACTTGGTGAAGATGAAGCTTCTCAACTGGTTACGACAATAAAGCCCAAGAAAAAGGATGATTCTTAGGATGAGGACTCTACTGATGGAGAAAGCAAGAAGAAGAACAAGTGCTGCTATGTGATCAGCATGCACATGCGAGACTGCAAGGAGGCACCATCATATCAAGGGGAAGAGGAGGTAGTTGTCCGATTGAAACAGGCAAATTCGATAATAGATGAATTTGTCTTAGTGGTTGGCCCCAGCAGCCCTGAGATTAGGTATGCAAACCAGGGTGTGACAATGCTCATCTTCCATATTTAGAATTGGGCTATGATCTGGATCAATTAGTGGAGGTACAAGAAGGTTGTTGGGACAATGAGGCTGAGGTCATTGACACCAGCTTAGATTAGGATGAGGTGGCCAATTAGAGCCAAAGTATGAGGTGGTTGGCAACACGAAGTGGAGCATCGAGTTACACACATGGTTGCTGATCTCATGGGTGCTTCAAGGAGGTACCATCATTGTTGAGATATGTATTCTCTCTATACATTATTGAATAGGTAGATTGTTTTTCATATGGAGGGTGAAGACCTTCTGAATAGATAGGAGGGTAGTTCTCATTGCAGAGGCATTCTAAGTCTTCTGCATGTTGGCTGAGGAAGTTGGTGTCAGGGACTCCGTACAGGTGGTAGTGTCTAACAGCCTGAAGGACTTTCCACAAAGGTCTAGTTGCATGATGCTGGAGAGGTATGTGGTAGACCTAGTTCATAGTTGCAAGCAAAGGTAGCAAATGGAAAATGTTTTTTCTAAAAACCATTTTGAAACGTTTTTATCTTGGGTGGTGTTCAAAATAACGCATGCTCCAAAATACCCCCCTCATTCTAATAACTTTAGGGCTCCCCATCCATGATCATGATTCAGGGTTGAAAGTTGAAACTCGATATTAAAATCTAGTCTCTAGTTAATACATTATTAAATTGTGCAATCGGCATGCTATGATCTATCAATGTTCGACTTTCAACATTCAACAATTTCTAAATGAAAAACGAAACCTTTCAAATGGCCTTAAAGCTTTAAACGAAAAACCATCTTTTTACATATTTTTGGGGCAAAAAAAGGTATTGATAAAAGGTGTGTTTTTCAAAAACGTTTTAGTGTTTGCTTCATGAAGCAAACATGTTTTATTGCAACTATGTAGTTGAAGACTATCTTTGGGACTAGGAAGCCTCCTTCACAACAAGAGAGTTTGCAAGTTAGAGTTCAATTTTGAGTGGAGCTCACTTTGAGGTTGGCTTCAGAGACATTGGGTATCAAATCTAGAGTTTCTAGAGGGATTCCTGATCATAGGAACCTGTGTGGAGAAGCCATAGGGATCTCACTTCAAAAGCTTTTTGGTTGGAGGTACAGATGATGACAGATATTGGACGAGTCGAAACTTGAAATAGACCCTAAATTTAGTTTCTGAGACAAAACAGCAGTTTCAGGATGGCTTGCTCATTGGTGATGTTCATGAGGCGGTGACTCATTGGATGGACGTGACATTGCTACCTGGTCATCTGGAAGATTCCTGCAACTTCACGACTTGTCTTGCCATTGCCGCACGAGAGTGGTGTTATGATGGGTTGGCTCAGGTTGTTCGTGGACGATGCAGAGCAACAACTGGAGGTGCAGGAGTTGTGGGTGATTAGGCCTGAATTCAAGGTTACCTTTTGACTTGTTTTGGAGAATTCTGCTGCCGAACTGATGGAGCAGTCATTGAATCCAGTGGGTGGAGGCCCACAATGGGTCATTGAGAGGGGCTGTTGAAATATATGGGTCACTGCCCAACTTGTGAGCCCCGAAATGAGGAGAGGGGCAGACCGGATCTGAGAGAGGAGGACGCAGCCATGTGGGATGCATGTGACTCAAAATGAGGAGAGGGAAAAACAATCTGCAACAAGCATAGGATAGCTAGGGATGCCGATTGGGCAAAAGGAGAAAAGTGCCACATGGGCAGTGAGAGAGCAGAAGGCAGCCAGGTGGGATACATGTGTGCAGCACCTTGCTGTGCATGAAGGGAAGCCATGTGGGCAGCATCAAAGGATGCCACCTGAAGGCCCAGCTACTTGGGCTGGGTGGCCCAAGGGCTGGAATGCACAGACATAGGAGGGCCTTATAGACCAGAGGAGAGGTTTGATTTCTTTTTCTACTCGTGATAGTGTTGTTTTGTATGTACCAGCTCTTGCAAAGAATTGACTTTTAGTCTCTGCCATATCTAGGAACAACATGAAGGCGGAGTTTGATGACAACAAGTGTTGGTGAGAAATTGCCAGAACAATCATATTGTGGCTTGTGGGATTGAGGAATTTACTGGATAATGGATTCCTTGCTCTTGATCAGGATTCGGCAAGCGTACTGTGGCACAGGCGCTTCAAGCATGTACCAGTCACCACAACATGGCATAGGCACTTTGAGTACCAGTCACCATGCTGGCATAAATGTATGACAACAATATGGTGACAGGACTTCCAAAGCTTCACCCACATCCTTTCTTTCTGCACAGCTTGGCTTGAGGGTAAGCAACATCAGCAATCCTTTCCACATAGCCAGAACAGGAGCACTGCAGCCTTGGAACTGGTACACTGTGACTTCTGCAAGCACATGTCCACAAGATCCTTTGGTGGCTGTCTGTATTTTCTCACATTTATAGACGATTATAGCCAGAAGGTGCGGGTGTATTCTCTAAAAGAGAATTTAATATCAAAGAATGGCTAGTTGAGGTGGACGAGAGAGCAGGCACCACTTGAGGACTCTCACACTGACAGAGGTGGAGAGTATGTGGATAAGGAGTTCCTAGTATTCTGCAAGCAGAGGGGGATCAAGAGACAGATGACAAGAGCAAGAACCGATTCATTATGGCAAAGAACTAGAGTAGGATTTACTGTGCTAAGGCCGTTCAGACGGCAGTCTGTATCATCAACAGAACAAAGAAGAGAACACTTCAAGGAGTTACACCAAAGTAGACTTATTCAAGTAAAAATCCTTCAGTTGAGCATTTTTCGTCTTTAATTCTAAGCTCCTGCTCATATTTCAGATTAGAAGAGAAAGAAGCCGGATTCAAAGTCCAAGGAATGTATCTTCATTGGATACAACATGGATACAAAGGGTTACGAGCTATATGATCTGGCCACGAGGAAGGTTGTGATTAGAGGAGATGTCATCTTGACGAGGAAGAGCACACGACAACACTTCCCCACATTCCAGAGCCCAAGTCAAGATTGTTCAAGCACCCCTCTCTCCATAAGGGGGACTCACAGGATGATGATCCTCCAGTTCTTTCTACTGCGCCTCCCACCAAGACTGTGCTCAAGTGGTATATCTATGGGGTGCAAGAATCCAAAGGCACAAAGGCCAACAATCAAGGAACGAGATGCTCTCAACACATCCAAGATTGAGTGCATGGACATGTTGGATACACAGCCTTGGTATCACATGATGTGGAGCCTCACACTTTTGAGGAGGCAGCTGACATCCAGCATGGAGTCAAAGATTGATTCCATTCAGAGGAATAAGATTAAAGGTCATAGTACCAAGTGGATCTTCCAGGCCAAGTACTGTTTCAATGGCACTCTAGACAAATATGAGGCCAAGTTAGTGGGGTATTGCTCAGGCTGAGGGGCTTGACTATGACAAGACTTTTCCTCCTACAGCTCACATGACAAGCATTTGGATGGTGTTTTCTTTAGCAGTCCATCATGGTTGGCCACACTATTGCAGATAGACTCAATGGGGAGATGCAGGAGGAGGTATATGTTGAGCAACGTCTAGACTTTGAGGTTAAGGGGAAGCAGTTGGTGTGCAAGTTGAAAAGGCGTTTGCACGGGCTGAAACAGGCCCCAAGAGCTTGGTATCAAAGGCTTGTTCAGCTCTTCTCCACTATTAGACTCGATCGAAGTACATCAGATGCCAACCTTTACATGTGTACAAGTTGTTCTTGTCTTGCTCGTTATATTATATGCTGATGACCTGATCCTCTCTGGAAATCTTCAAAAAAAGATAGGAGATACACAGGTCATGCTTCAAAATGAATTTGAGATGACGAACCTTGGAGAGCTTCATTACTTCCTTGGCATGGAGATTTAAACGACGGCTGATGGAATATTCCTTAGCCAGCACAAGTATTGTCTGGAGCTTCTGCAGAGATTCTAGATGGTACATTGCAGTCCAGCAGCTACTCCTATAGATCCAAGGGGTAAACTTTCCAAATATGACTTCTCCCATGGTGGATGGCACACGATATCAGGATGTCTTTTCTATCTCATCAACACATGCCCAGGCATATCTTTTGGATTCGGGATGTTAAGAAGTATTTCATAATCACCACACCAAACACATTGGTCTTCAAGTTTAAGAGTTCTCCGATATTGGAAGGGAACTCAGGATGATGGTATCTCCTACTTCGAAGGGGCGAGCTGGAAGGATAGACTGAGACAGATTGGGCAGGAGGCATTGATACTCGACAGTCTTCTACAGGATATCGCCCCTTGCTTGGACCAGGACTCATTTCTTGGTGAAGTAAGAAGTAGCAAACGGTGGCACTCTCGTCAACAGAAGCAGAGTACTGCACTGCAAGATCGGCATCGTATGAAGCTATCTAGCTCAAATAGCCGTTCCCAAATGTAGAATACACACAGGATGATTCTACAGTAAACCAGTGTGACAATGAGAGTTGCATTGCTATTGCACACAATCTAGTATTCCACAATCACACAAGGCACATAGAGATGGATTGTCATCTGTAAGCTGATCTAAGATCAGGTGGTGGAGCTTGTTCGGTGTTCAACAAAGGAGATGTAGAAGAGCAGATAGACATGTGGGTATAGGCCCATAGCCAGGCATTGAGAGCGGGTGTTGAAAGAGGGCAGTGTCTACTTGTGATCCCTTTACGGGGACATTAGGGCTACTTGTGGGTATAGGACCCCACGCCAGGCAATGAGAGGGGGTGTTGCAAGAGGGTATAGGCCCACTGTCAGACATCGAGAGGGGGTATTGAAAGAGGGCAGTGCCTGCCTGTGATCCCTTTACTTGGACATTACGGCTGCTTGGGGTTTTTGATGTAGGTGTCATTATGCCCTAGATTCTGGGCACGCAGCAAGAAGGGAAGATATCATTTTTTGTGTTATGTATAGTAGGGCTTGAAGAACCTACTGTTGTTAGAATTCAGCGCATCTCATGAGTGAGGGCTTCTATGTGGGTGTGCCCGCCCTGAACAAGAGGCGTCTTTTTTATGAATTTACAGCCTGTTTGGGGCTATTTTCCTAGGGCTTGGGGCTAGTTGGATGGAGCTAACCAAGCCACCAAGGTTGGATAACCCTAGTTGGACTAGTTGGCTGACCATGGTTGAGTCAATCGACTATAACTGTTTATGGTTTAAGATATATTTTTGGAATGCTTAAGTAGTTGAAAATCAAAACTTGAACTTGTTAATAAATTTCCTATGCCTTATGTTTTGAAAGTATGAACAATTTTAGGACCGCATATGGTTCAGCCGGGGTCATTTTTCCTATACTTATTTCATACTTCCATACCTGTATTTGTATGCCGTATGGACCCGTATAAAAAAAATATGGTGGAAACCTAGGAAACCTAGGATCCATTTTGTGATATGGGAGGGTAGGATCTCCCAGATGGTGAATATTTTCATGAGGTAGTTGAATATTTTCATGGTTAGCATGAATGTGCCCCTGTGTGGACCATTAAAACTAGATTAAAGAAATTTATGTACTCTTCATTTCACGGTCGGTTGAATATTTTCATGGTTAACATGAATGGTGCAATGGTCCCCCCTACATGGACCATCACAGCTTGAGTAAAGAAATTCCTTTACTCTTCTTTTCAACAATTTGGACTGTAATGAAGGGGGAAAGGGGGTTAATTTGCTTTAGTGAGGGTTAGAGGGGATAATAGAGGGGACTATATAAGTCCAAGCTCTCCACTCTTGTAACACTTATGATGTGACATCTAGTCCTATCTACTCTCCTCCTTCCTCCTACTTGCAGCCTACACCTCTCTCTCTCTCTCTCTCTCCTACCCCTTCTCCTTCCTCTCCCCCTCATTGTCTCTTCCTTCCGCTCTTCTACCCTCTTCTGCTAATTCGTTCCCTACCCCTTTTCTACAATGGTATCAAAGCCCCTTCCAAGGGTCTTGTGCTTTCTTTCCGTGTATGTTTTCCTCGTTCTTAGTGCCATCTACCATACCCCGTGGAGCGAAGGGATTCAATCATCATTGGAAAATCCCACAAAGATTGTCAGCAATTGTGGATTGCAATGCAACATCTAACTTCTAAGACGAACATGCAGAGCCAAACCCTGCACCAAGGCAGCCAAGCCCAAACCCTATGCCAAGATAGTCAAGGCCAAACCGTGCACCAAGCAAATCCTGACGGAGACAAGTCAGCACCAAGCATCCCTAAAGTAACCCCCTTTTCCCCTGACACGACCCCGCAGGATCTGACCCTATCACTGACCTAGAATCTCGTCCTCAATACAACCAGAATCATAGAGTAGGTGCCTCGATCCTCCCGACCACCCCCGAGCACGTGGGCTACAGCTCGACTCATTCATAGGCCCGTATCTAACCCAGGCGTCCCATACCACCTAAGCCCGTCCAGAGGACCTTCGATACACCACCTATGATCCACCATGTAGATGGCCAGAGTCCCGGCCTGGGTCCAAGCCCTGGGTCCAAGCCCCACCCATCAGTTGAGGAGCGCTCAACTGATCTACACAATAGCACTGGCCCTCCCTCTATATAGAAGGAAGCCCGCTATAGATAGCACAATGCTATGAATAGCTCCCTCCATATAAAGCGAGCACTATATATGAATCAATCTCGGCTAAAAATAGCCATCCAGCCCTATGCTATCCCGTAACCCATGTTCACCTGATATCCAACCCTAGGTACACCATGCACATGACATACTCCCCTTCCTATAAGAACTCACTCCTGAGTTCACCAGAAAGCCCGAAAACTCTCTGTGATCCAATAACTATACTCTGACTATCAGTTTGAGTGTGCTATACTTTCCATGAGATTCAAATCAAAGAAAATCTAAGGCCAAAGCCACAATCTTTGATAACTAACCCAAGGAAAGTAAATCTCTCAATCTAAACAAGGTTACATATCGTCGAGTAATCTTCTCGAGAAATCAAGTAACGCTTGAATCCACAAAGTTAATGCCGTTCACATATCCGTACACAAGCATGGTAAAATCCGTACCTGAAGGTAAATGATTCTATCAACCTTATCTATCGAGTATCATTGAACTCAAAATCTTAGGTTGAGATTGAGGAATCATTGTCTGAACATCCCCATCAATTGAACCCCTCGAGGGGCCAATTTTTGGGTTGCAATTTCTATCAACCCTAATTCTTGAATTACTTAGTATTCAAAAAATCCCTCAACGGAATACCCTTCTAATTCAAATTCTTGGGTTGAAATACATGAGAGACTTTCCATCGCAGAACAATTAGTTATCAGTTCATAACTCACGATGGAAGAATCTTCATGGAAAAGATATGGTCCCCCTGATCTATCCTCGAAATGCCCCTACATGAGGAGAATCAGTAAAAATTCAGTTGGCTATATCCACTATTCTAGACATGTATAAAGTCAACCATCATAGGAATAACATCCTATGTAATTCAAAGACTACAGAAACATACAATCCGAAATCTCTTAAAACAAGATCCACTATCGAATATCCTGTATAAACTTGTGCACAACAAAACCGCTCCAATCACAGGATCATCCAGTTCTTAGGACCTCTAATCTAGGAACATCAAGTTCCAAACAAGGCACTGACATACCATCATCAGAAGAGATGCAGTAACCCTCCCTGAGATTGAGTCTAGACTATGGAGCTCCAGGGTTGAACCCAAAAAATACATGGCTTCTCTTAGGGTAAAGAATCTTAGTCAGCCCTCGTTCAAAAAATAAATAAATAAAAATCTAATTAGGTTGCCCCCAATTCAATTCAGCCTACTTGTACACTTCACCCTAGAGGTCCTTGGGTATTATTTCATGCTGAATTATACCACCACATGAGAGAATCTTAAATGTAACATACCTTAGTGTCCCATACCACCAAAGTATACTACAAATAAAAAACTCGGTGGACAATATGAGTGAATCAGGGTAGCCAATCCCTCTTTACTCAGAGCATCCCAGATTGAGTCAAGGTGGCAAATCCGTTCTCAATCCTTTTCTTAATGTGATTATATCACCCCCTTGTGTTACAATACCCCAACCAATAGGTCAAAGAAGAAAACCAATAGGTAGCATCCCTAACAACTCTTGAATCTTGACCATCCACGACCTCGGGCTAAAAGAGTGAGAATCAGAATGACCCCGCCTTTGGACATGATTCAAAGAAGGTATCCAACAAGACGAGTCCTGGTCTAATCAATAAGAACCTTCATATGTCCAAACGGTAACTCGAAGAAACGCCATAACTCTTAATCACATCGAGATCAAAACTTCAAATAGAAACCAAACAGGAATCTACGCACCAAGATTCGAGAAAGGGAAATCCAATTGTCTTAGTTAAGTCCAGTTTAAGATGTAACAAAGTCTCAGGCATCCTCAATGTACCATATATCTAAAAAATTGCAAGATATATGGAACAAAAGTACACGTTATATAATTTGAAAAAACCAATCAAATTATAAATGTCACTTAGTTACAAATCAAATCCAAATTAACCAAAACCTGGTCAATTTAATAACAAGACAATTTAGAACATAATTCATACAAAATTGGGGAGCTTCTTGAACCAAGAGTGGTTCAAAAGATCCAGTCGAGCAAAAAATAATTAGGTGTCGGTCAAAACTGAGGATTTCAACTTCTTCATCGCTTCTCAATAACTCGGAAGCGGTATAAAGACTCTAAAACAAGCTGTCTACATTTAGAACAGCATGAACCTTCTTCAATATATTTCTGGTACTGAGGGGTTTTATAGTAGTGAAGAGCTTTCCAGAGTTCATCCATCAAGCAATCCATCTCTCATAGCAGGTCATGAGATCTACGAGGATTAATCTTCGATGTAGCCTCATCCTCCATCTTAATAAAACAGTAATCCAACGTAGGCGTCTCATTACTTTGATGTCCTTCCATGGTTGGAAAATATCTCGCACGGGAGAGGGACTAGAAGAAAAACAACTGCGTCCAAATGCATGCTCTTCACACTAACAAAAGGAGAATCTAGGGCTGCATGGAATCAAGGAAGAAGGCGAGTAGAGGACATCAAGAAAGATGGTGGAATCGGATAGGCTGATCTCGAACAGAAAGAGGGTGGGAAATTCGCCTTCATGTGCTGAAGTGCTGAAGTGAGAAAGAGAGAGAAATCCCGAGTATATAAATAGCTAGGGAGGGCCATCAAAAGCTAGGCAAAACTAGGGTGGGTGCTTGATTTAGAGCAAGTGCTTTCCTTGCTAGAGAAAAACTAAAAAGCGACCTGCTTTTTTCTACCAAAAAACTGTCTCCCTTTTAATAGATATGGTCCCGCTTTTCTCTAGCTAGCCAAAAATAGCCAAAACGCTCTAGATTTAGAGCAAGTGCTTTCCTTGCTAGAGAAAAGCAAAAAAGGAACCTGCTTTTTAACCAAAAAACAGTCTCGCTTTTAATAGATCCTGTCCCGCTTTTCTCCAACCAGCCAAAAATAGCCAAAAATAGCTAAAATCAGGCCATACGCTCCTTCCCAAAGCCAAGCGCCTGCCCCCAACCATATCTCCCCTGTCTTTGATGCCCAAATCTCCTAGACAAGCCGCTTTCTAGGCTTATGAACGCTCTCTCTTTCCTCCTACTTCTCAACTACAGCAAATCTAGGTCTCTAGGGTAAGAATCTCCTCCTTGAGAACCTAGAGCGAATTATTTCCCTAACCAGCCTACTGTCATGCATCCCCACACAGCCAATCACATCAACAACCCAAGCGTGGGTAGTTATAGGTCAGAAACGATCCATCCTCATATCTCTTGCTGAAAGCATCAAGTCTTCTCATCGCCTACCCTTCTCAAGGAATCACGATTTCCAAACACATAGCAATCAAGAGAGAGCACACAGCCTATGGACTTCTATTTCTTCCACAACTCTCCCAATCATGAGCGCACATAGCCAACGATTCAGCCCATACATGAGTGGAAATTTAGATTTGCAAAAGCAATCTCAAAAAGCGTACCTGGAAGACATCTTTTCTGCATACCTCGCGTTGAATTCAATTGTGATAGGATGGCTTTGATACCAAATGACACGACCCCGCAGTATCTAACCCTATCACTGACCTAGAATCTCGTCCTCAATACAACCAGAATCATAGAGCAGGTGCTTCGATCCTCTCAACCACCTCCGAGCACGTGGGCTACAGCTCGACTCATCCATAGGCCCGTATCTAACCCAGGCGTCCCATACCACCTGAGCCCGTCCAGAGGACCTTCGATATACCACCTATGATTCGCCATGTAGATGGCCAGAGTCCCGGCGTGGGTCCAAGCCCCATCCATCAGTTGAGGAGCGCTCAACTGATCTACACAATAGCATTGGCCCTCCCTCTATATAGAAAGGAAGCCCGCTATAGATAGCACAATGCTATGAATAGCTCCCTCCATATAAAGCGAGCACTATATATGAATCAATCTCTATATATAGCAATCGCGGCTAAAAATAGCCATCCAGCCCTATGCTATCCCGTAACCCATGTTCACCTAATATCCAACCTTAGGTACACCATGCACATGACATCCCCTTCCTTACATGGACCATGTGTCCACAATATTGGTTACATGGAAATTGGAATACTTTCATATTCCAATGGAGAAATTTTCTTACTAGGAATTGTATCATCATGGATATTTGAGAGGAATTCTTCAACAATTGATTCCACATCCATTTGAAATGGTGAAGTGTTTTCTTGGAATGCTTCATCATGATTATGAGGTCATTGTTGTTTGTTGTTTAAGTTCCTAAAGAGTTCATGATATTCTGTGTTTTGCATCATGCCTTGTGTCTTGGGTTGACGTTGGTCGATGTTCCTCTTCTTACTTAAGCCTTCCATTGCCATGCCAGTATCATATTTTTCTTCAAGTTCATTTTGTCTTGTATTTCTCAATGAACTCAATGTTGTGTTACTATTTGATGGCGATTTTATTATTGGTAGTAACATTTTATTAAATGTGGCTCTATTACATTCAATGGTTTGCTTGTTTTCATTGTAGAGGTCATGCCATGTTGGGATCTCTTCTGTTAGAGAGTGTTCTGTTTCAATGAAAGGTAAGCACAGAAGGCATTCTTCTGTGTAGTAGTTCTCTGGGTCCTTATTCTTGATGTAGATATTAAGTCTTAAGATCTATGCTTTTCTTCTCTTCCTTGTTGCCTTCTTGGCATGTGCGAATGGCGCAAGGCAAACATGTTGTAGGTGTAGCGGTCTTCTTCGGTACTTAGTGATGATGTCATAAAAAAGATGTCTGTGCTTTCTGGGTCCATCTTCTCTAGTTGCCACCTTCACTTTAACAACAATGTGCACTCATCGGCGTGGGCTAGTGTTTATGTAAGTGTGTCTTCTAATACTGCTTGTTAGAGGTAGGGGTAGGGAAAGGTAGATAGCCTATTGAGCACTTATGTGTTGAGTGTTCAGCATTGCATTTCCTATTTTACGTATACGTTCATTAGCTGGTGCCTTGGACATCACACTCTCATTTAACCCTTGCTTAACTACTTCTTTGGTTGCTTTTTTTTCCTTTGCAATGTATGAAGCAAGCAGCAGCACCATGCGGGTTTAGAATGAATTGTATGTCCGTGTTTGCTCCCCAAAGCATTGTTATTATAGCATTGGAGTTGTTTGTGAAAATGTCTTTTGGATCTCTTATTAAGAAAATTGTTGGCTTGTTTATTTTGGACCTTAGTGTGGCAATGTATTCTTGTTCCAATATGTTGAGATGATGCAAGAATGTGTCAAAGTCCATTGATGTGTTTGTGGAGTCATGTAGTATAGATTAGTTTCTTGAATGTTTTCTTATGTTCTACATTGCTTTGTTATGCATTAAGTGGTGATAGAATTTCTATTGTACGCATTGGTGGCCATGGGAATCCAAATCTACATGTCCTTCTTCCTTTCTTACATGTTCTCTTGTGCCTGTGCATTTGAATGTCCTTTGCTGCATCTAACAATGAAGAATCGGTTGTATTATATCGATCTATAAATGCAACAATATCTTCGTTAGATGATGACTTTAAGGTTAGCGCATCTTGAATCCACCATGGCCGTGGTCATGCTGGCTACCACGATTCTGGAATACAGCGAAGAAATTGTCTAGTACTTTTCCCACAATCGTTGAGTCCTTTTGTAGGAGATGTTTCATTGCATTGAACATGTGCAAATAATATTGAGTTGTAGTGATAGGGTTTGATCGAATCATCTCGCGTATCTCTTGTGGCATTGTTTCCCTTGCAACTTGTGATCCATTGCCTCTGTGTTCTTCCAAGCAAGAAATTAAAGGTTCCCACAATCTCTCCGCTGATACGGAGAAGGACAAAGAACGTGGGAGATTCTAATTGTCGCACCATTCCAAATAGATTTTTCTTTAGTTTATGCTTATAGTCCAGAGAAGTTTGAAGGCACACTAGATCTCGAAATCCAATGTTGGAGTTCAGTAGTCTCTCAATGTTTGTGTCTGTTGTTTCGTCTCTCACATGCAGTTCTCTTCTAATAAGTTTTCCTTTCTTCATGTGCTCCCATGTTGAAGATAGAACTTGGCGAGCTAATATCTTCATTGTTTTAAAGAACAATTTCTCAATGCAAACCTTCTATCTTTGTTTGTTAATTCCCACTGTGCTATGGTTTGATAAGGTGTAGATCACGGGATGTTATATGTTCTTGCTTGTGACCATAGAAGATACTCGAAAATGCCAACTCTTCAAAATGTGCATCTTTGAATATGCTTAGAGGAGTGAATCCTTTGGATGGTGAGACGACAATGGTTCTATCCTCAAAGTCAACAACTTGTTGACTAATATATACATCATGCACTAAAGTATCTATTTTGATATCGTCCTCTGCTGCCATTGTAGGTATCGTTTCGTCGTCTTCATACATTGTAGTTCCTTGGTTTTGCATGTTTTTTATGTGCTCGGCCCAGCTAGTGTTCAGTTTTATTGTACATTTGGTACAAAGGACAACCTATTAACTCTTGCAGTGCTCGCAACGTCAATGTTGGTCGGACAAGTCCACTCATGTAGTTGTGATTATATTGTAGCTTCCTTTTGATAGCTACCATTACAATTGCATGAATTGTGGAAGGACACATTGAACTCTCTCAACATTTGCGAGGCCATTAACTACACTTCCACGTATTCCATATTGTCCCATAATGTGTTAGTTCTCTTATTTGGCAAAATGGAATCCTGATCGATATCAATCTAGCTTCTATGATGTTTAACATGGTCACATACGTGGTCTTTGTCGCCATCGTCATGTTTTTCACTTTGAGTATCAGAACCTTCTTCTTGCATGCTTGGTTTCTACAGGATGCACAAAGCACCCTTCGTATTGATAGAAAAGGTGGTGGTAGCAAGTCATGGTCTTGTAGAAATTTTGCTATGGATGGACTTAGCTTCTTAAGCCTTTGGTTGAAGGTTAATGTTTGGGATCAAATGCATGTGAACTTCGGAGAGTCTTTTATTTTATCTTGATAAATATTGTGATGGATATGGTCTGCCTCTTCCTTTTTGTTCTCTCTTGGATCATTGAGCACCAACATCTGGCCAAACAATGTTCTTAATCTTCAATACAGAATCCGAAATTGTGTTGGTTGTGGTGTCTTTGAAAGGGGGATGTGGCCCTTCTGTTCTAGCATGCTTCTTTTGCAGTTTATATATTTTGTTCACCACACCTGCCATATAATGTTTTGATTCCTTCGTTTAGTTTATGAAATTACATGCAATATCCTTTGCTGAAAGATGTGGATATGCATTAATCAAGTTTCGTAATTTTGCTTGTTCATTTGTACTCCATATATTGAAGCTTATGGTGTTTCCTCTTTTGAAAAGTGGCGTCAAAGTTGGCGACTGGCATGTACATCTATAAGAGTAGTGTATGTTTCCGTCTTTTTTATAGTGGAAATACATTTTATGATTGCCAAGTGTGAGCCATCATTTTGAAGTACGTTGTGATAGACTTGTAAGAAATTCGAAAATCTTGTAAGAAAGTCGCAAAGGATTGCTTTGGAGGTTGAGGCAATTGCAACATCTGTTGCAACATGGTCTCTTGTCATGTCTTCTTCAGTATGAATATGATGTACTCTTGCAAATAATAGCCATGGGCTTGTACATGACTTTGTTGACAATTTTATGGATTCGAATAGGATATTCAATAATGACTCATAGGTTTTTGTTGGAGTGAGCACAATCAAGCAATTGATGATGTCAGTGTTGTGCGTGTGTTGTTCATTGAACCTCTTTGTTCTTTCCATGTTGTAGTCATCAAAGCTCTTGATGTGTTCTCTCTTTTGGCGGGCTATTGTTGACATGCACATCCTCTTCTTCTTTGTTGGGGATAATTGATGAATTGTTGGGGGGTTTGTGGTTTCATCTAGAAGGATTGTGTGGAGTGACATTTGAATGTCTTGGCCTAAGCTTTCTACCTCACACAACTTGTCTCTATCTTTGTTCCAAATAATGAAATGCACACCCAACTCACTTGAGAATTTTCTCAAGCAATCACTTATATCAGCCTCAAGGACGCAACAGTAGCGATATATGCTTTCACTTGTTCAAACATGATATGAGACTCAGCTTGCCTATCCAACAGTGTGGCAATCAAGAACCATGGTGTTGTGGGTATGTTTGATGTCCTTTGTATGGAGTTGTATAGTAGATTGATTAATGAATCATAAGATGTTGAAGGAATGAATTGTAACATGCAATTAATGATGTCAGTATTATGTGGGTTCCTTTCATTGAACTCCATTACTTCTCTAAAGTTATACTCATCCAACTTGAAAGTCACCTCCATGTTTGTTGTATGTTTGCTTTGTGTTCTCATTTTGTTTCACTATAGGGTTGCTTTGCAAAAGTTCATAAGCATGTCAACTAAAAGTTATACTCATCCAACTTTTTGTGATTGCTTTGTCTTCTCATCAATCAGATGTTTACATTTTGTTTCAATGTAGGGGTTCTTTGTGAAAGCTCATAAGCATGTCAACTAAAAGTAATCATTTCAGGAAATTAACACGCATGTGAAACAAATATGATGCACTTTGTAAATTATTGAGTCCTTTTGAAATGGGTTCCAATGTTCCCCCATATAAAGAACCATGTCAAGTAAATGTGCAAACACAAACTTCATAAAGTAGATACCCTGTTTTATGTTCATGCCCTTTTGTAAACAATTTTGAGGTTTTGTAACATCGTTAACCATGTCAATAAGATCTCGGAATGGTAAGTTGTTAAAAATAGGGATTTTGAAGGATTTTAATGTAACACAATATCAACAACCATTTAGATTAAAAGTGTAATGGAAACTTGGTGATGCAAAAAAGAGCTTCTATTTCAATCCAAAAATTCTTTTGTAAGGGCACATGCCTTCATCACCATAAGCCAATAGACAAGGATAGAATGTATCAAAGTAATGCACATGAACGGCATGCAATCTCCATGAGAACAACTAATCCTCCGGAATCAAGAAAACTATGATGTGTGTCACATGACAAAATGATCTACAAGGCAAGATGCTCTCATCACTAGAAGCAAGTAGACAATGAAACAACTAAAAAACTAGTCTATGTGGAAGGCATGTACTCGCCATGCCTACAACTAATGCATGCAAGGAAAGTAAATTGTTGTGGGCTATTGCATGCCACTAAGGGTCAAAAGCAATCACGTAGCCTGACCTGTTGATGGTAAAACTACCAGTTGGGCTTTAAGTTGAGAAGCATCAACCGAACCATAAGAACATTGCCCTCATATAGCTCAAGAAGGTAGTCTGCAATGACAGGACGGCATCCACATGTGGGCCCACTATTTGAACAAGAACATCGGATCCATCTTCGAGTAAAAGCCTCCCTTTCAATGTGAGTCTTGCACAATCTCCTGAATGGAATCACAATTATAGTAGTAGGGGTGGCTTGGATCTGGACTAACACAATCACCCAAACGCAATATGCCATAGACCTACCACAAATATTTTATGCAAGTAATTAGTCTCAAATCTTTGCTCTGTCATGAAAGCAATTAGAAAAAGAAATACCTGTGTTTAGTAGCCAAGCTCAGTTATATGAGCATTGAATGTTTGCTTGAGCTCTTCTCGCTTACTTTCCTCTGGCACCTCCACTAGGATGGTAAAGTTGTATACACACAAAGTTTTTGCACACGGATGTACAAAAGATTCTGCAATATACATTACAATCCCATCCTCATTGAGCTCTTGGATTAATTGGTTCTGAACACTCTTGTGTTCATTACAAACGATAGCTGATTTAACGATAAATCTTAATTAGTATCTCATAGTAGCTCATATCATACGAACTAAATACATAAGCATTATAGCAATGGACTCACCATGGCTCTATCCTCATTGTGAGGTCCGTCTGCTATGATCACTTGGTCATTCACACCTCCATCTATGTCCACCTTGATTATCACAAATGCTATCGTGCCCATGACAACAAATATGGTCCCTTTACCTGACTTGATCATTGATGAAGACCACGGTGGCATAACATACGATGCTCCTTTCTGGTACGAGAGTGATGGCTCCCTCAAAAGGCTCGCCCCTTATTACGGTAGTGGTGGCATTCACGTGTAATGAACAACTACATGTCCCTCCCTCCCCTATGGGACTTCGAGCTATAGTTTCCCCCTCAATCTGATAAAAAGAGTCTATCTCCAAGTAATCCATGTACTGCTGGACATAGCCATGTGGGACGACCAAAGTGAGTGTGTCAAAATTTGGGTAAGGAACGTCCTTCACATTATATGTTCAATACTTCACTAACAGCCTCCCCTCAAAAGCTTGCAGACCGTGTACGTGTGTAAGCTAAGCGCAAGAAGATTGCATAGGGGGCAAACAGAGGAGCTACAAAGTTAATGTCACTTACCTTCTGCATAGGCGTCTTTCGTAGCCTCCTGGAATGCTTTTTGTAAGGATCTTCGAGGTTCTTTCGTAGTGGGTCTCTCTATTAGGATGCCCTTCCCCTTCTCTTAGGCTCTTTTAGTACATGCATTGATCCTAGTACCACTCACAGTGTCTAAAGGCAAGGAGCAAGTCACGACAAGCGAAATCGAAACAAAGTTGTGACAAACGATGAAGCAAAAGAATCCATGCGATTATCTATACGTCAGAGACGTTCTCATTAATCTTCTCAGCATCGATTTTAATCATAGGAATGCACAAAGGAGCATCAACGCTTAACAAAGGAGGCTACAACCAAACATGTCTAGGATTGGAGGAAGAAAGGTGAACATTCGCCGCATGCACATGCACACCGATGGGCCAGTCGCATTGCATCGAGCAATCCTCTTCTTCTACCTCCTCCTTCTCCTGCTTCATTGTTCCCACCAAAGTATCAACCAAGAAAATGAAAAGAGCTTAGCACATTTTTTTGCAAGTTTGCTGTAGAAACATACGAAATACTAGTTGAAACAATTACTCGCAAGTAAGTGAATGCTAGGAGTTCCTTCTCCAGGAGCCGATGGAATCAATGATCCCTCAACCTTAGGGAAGAACCTCTTTTTTAGTTTTGGAACCCACAAAAGATGGAGAAAAGTAAAAGCAGAAGCATGAAGTGCACATGAAGGAAATGTAGTCAAAAGCGCAACGAAGTTTGAAGGAAGACGATGCATGATCTACATGAAGTTGTGCTTGTGTAGTTTGAAGCTGGACCTTGTTCAAACGTCATGTTTCCAGTTTCCATGGATTGAGAAGACAGCTCGGAGTGAGAAGACATCGAGGGAAATCGCTAGTGAGATGAAAGTGAAGGAGAGATAAGGACGGGCTGAAGTAAACACAACTACTCCAATGGTCTGGCAACAATAAGCAGATCCAGGTGCTTCAATGCTTGTAGAGCGATTATATAAGGAAACACAAACTGCCTCCTATGCAACAACAAACACGGGATTCAAAAAAAAAACTAAACCGGAGAGTTGAAGAAGTGTGATTCAGTGGGGAGGTGCAGGAATTCTCTAGCGATCACGGGAGGAGGATCATTGGGGGTGGGTTGGCTCCACAGTTCACGCTAGGCTATCTCAACAACAATGCGCTTTGCAAACATCGCCAACCCACAATCCACATTTCTTGTATCAGCAGGAGCAAGAAGATTCATGAGGGCACAAGCCATGGCAATGGCCTCTTGTCGTTGTGCGCTTCATTCTAACACTATGAATGCAAGGCAATGTTAATTAATGTGAAATGGCGATGCATGCAGCTGTCTTGGAAAGCTGATGACATGTCATTTTGGGTCTTAAAAGCATGTACTTTTCACATTTCCACGTCCTATGCAAGGATGATGTAATTCAATGTGGACACAACAATGTGTTTTTCTTGGTAGTTAGCCATTGAAAATAGTGCAAAAATACTATTCATATTTCAGCGATGTTGCTACAGATAAGTAGAACTCCCTGAGCTGAACGACTTTGCTTTTTATAGCATTGCATTTCGAGCTATAGTTAGAGAGGTATGAAGTTCGCAAATATGAGAAAAAAACACAATCTAATTGGTGATTTGAGCAGGTAGAAAGGGGAGAATTGAAGGGGTGTGAGAGGGTGACAAGTGTCATCCATTCGAGGGTGGAAATCCAATGGTGGTGATTTAAGCTGGGAGGTTAAGGTGGTTGATGGAAGGAAACGCAGGGGGAGGCTACATGACGGCGATTCAAAAAAGGAGAGAGACACATCTTCTTGATCTTGGCTGTGAGAGGAATCACCTTGCATCATGGAGTGTTCTAAGCCTGAGAGATGAATCAACAGATGATAGCATGCTCTAGCTCTAGCCTGGCTTGTTCAAGCTCCAGATGATAGCATGCTCCAGCTCCAGCTCTGGCTTGTTCAAGATTGAATATGGCATGGATCTTTCAAGAAGGAGTGAGACTAGCCCAAGCTCGAGCTGTAGCAAGTGTTTGCTTGGTTTCTCCTCATCTTGGAAGTCATATGGAGGCAAACCAAGTTTGGAGAAAGCTATACTGCAAGAGGAGGGAGCGTTTGAACCTTCAATGGAGTGTTACGGGACAAATATGCACCAACCTTTGCTGGTTGTCTTCTTCCTCAATATCGTGATCTCCATCTTCCTCCCGTGCGATGTCATTATGTGCATCTTCCTCTTGGCTCATATTGTGATATTCATCTTCTTCGCTAGATTCATCGGGATCTATTGGATCCGGCATTGGTAGTGGCATCTCCATATCCACATCTCTAGCTTCAAAAATTTGCTTACTTCGTGGTGCAACTTGGATCACGTACCACCATCTTGGATCAGAACGATCTGGATGAAAAACCACCTATATTGAAGATGGGTGCCAAATGTCGTCAATTATATATATGAAATTATGCTCAAGTACATGTATCAATGGATCTTTAAAAATGAAAGCTTCGATTAATTAAGTCATTAGTATGCACCTACTCACAGTGCTCGAGAAGAACAAAAGTATCACTTTCATTGGTCCAATGTTTGGCGGAGTCTATTGTAAAGAAACCGCTACTATCTTTTCTCACTGTCGCATGGGGACCGTTCTAAATAGTTCTAAACCATTTTACATCAAGAATGAAAATACTAAATCGTTTGAAATCAACTTCATAGATGTCGCGTATGGTTCCACAATAATCCAACTGTGAGGAGAGAAGATTGGTATCCGAAGCACTTGCTCGGCTATCTTGTGTGAAGTTAGCCATGACTCCACAATCATACCTGACTCTCTTTGAATCGATGCGTTCCACGCGAAAATGTCGTCCATATGACCATAATGCACTGTACTTTTTGTACTGTAAAAGAGCATTATTAAAACAATGAAGATGCATCTATTTTATAGCGTATATTGCCACAAATAATTACTTAATTACGTCAAGAGGTAAGAAACTTACATGCACCATACATCCAGATGATAACTCTCGCTTGCACTCGTTTATTGTCTCTCCATCACATTCGGCTTTACGTAGAGCCAGTTGTAGCCAATCAAGTGACATGTGAGTGGGGAGAAGAGCCAGATCCCGTGGATATGGTTGCGATCACCTGTATATTACTCTGAATCTCGTCCTTGCATTTATTCTTTCTGCTTTGGCCGCTTCATATCTCTCAATCCACTTCTGCATCTCAGGGCTATTGAGGATACAAAACTTATTGAATTTCTCCATTTGCTCTTCGCTCATCTTTCTTTCAATCCCTTTTCCTTGGGGAACCTCGCCAACGATGCGATCGTCATCCTTGTTATGCCAAGCTTGCAGCATATCGGGCCGTGGATGCAAGAAACTCTGTGATATATACTAATGACTCTTGCACAAGCCATCCCTCTGCCATGCTTGCTTCTGGTCTTGCTCTTTGTCTTACAAATCCCTTTAAATTTTTCATAAACCGCTCGAGAAAAAACATCCATCGACTATGAACGGTACCTGCAATAGCCACCTCATCAACTATGTGCATAAGCAACTGGACTTGACTTGTCATAATGCTCGAGGGAAAGTCCTTCTCAAGCAAGCATATGACTTCGATGGATTCCACCCTAGCCTTCTCGATGCTCGATATGGAGATCTCTTTTTGAGATATCCACCTATTTCACATGTCCATGTAAGATATTTTCATAATCAATCTACAGATTAATCAGCTTAAATTGAAGAAAATGCAATCAATGTGATTTGATAGTAAGCATACCTCACAATACCACAGATCTTGAATATAGTATTTCTAACATCTTCTTGTAAGCACCCTTTTATTGTAATTGAGAGGATGAACTATCAAAGCAATAAAGAAGTCATGTCAACAATATAACATAATCATAATTACGCTAATGCATCACGATTATCAGTACACTAATTCTACTTAGAATACCTGTAGAAACTTGTGCCAATCATGGGACTTGAGCCCACTAAGCTTATTATCCTTTGAAAATGCTCCTTTCAAGCAACGCATGTACCCTGTCGGTGTTTGAAAAGAGGCAATGTCTGCCTTGATCGCTGCCTCCTCCCTCGTAGAGAGGATCCACGTTGCTTTCGGGAGGACAACTTTTCCCGAAGCATGCACTTGGGGCCACAAACGAGACATCCACCAAGCTGAGTACTCGGCACTCATTTTTTAGCTACAAAAGGCACAAGAGCATCACATCAAGCAACTTGAAGTGCAAGGAGATTCTCAATTAGTGTGTGAACAAGTTAGAGGAAGGTCGAAGGTGCGGAGCAAAGGCTTGGTTCCATGACATCAACAAGCATTGGAACCTTGCAACCAATTTGAAGAGGTAAAAATTCAGCATATCCCTCGAGCTCGAAATCTAGTTGCTGATTTCTTGGCACATGAAGTTTGTACTTCAATCACACATGACACAAGTGGAAGCACCACCCCAACAAAGCTGCAAGCCACGAAGGAGGGTGATCATTTGTAAGGAATGCAAAGGTTGTGGTCATCATGAAACTAAGTGTTGGGCATACTTGATACGAGTTTACCGACTTTGAAAGATCATCAGAAAGGTCATCAAGGACATTTCTCAAAAGAAGGATGCCAGACCGCACACCCCTTGAAGAAATAGCATGGCGACTACAAGAACTGGAAGAAGCTGAAGGTGATGTGCAAGCTCTCCAACTGTTGACATTTGTCATGGCATTCTTGTTTGCCTTGATGAACAACCTCATGCAGCGCCGTGTCTCTAACCCTCGCTTGTAAAGATGGATGTGATATCATGAGGGTTGGTCCTTTTAAGATTGTCTATGTGCTATTCTATGCTGAAGATTCTTCCCGTGTAGTATTTCACAGTACACCAGTCACACCCTACCTTGCCTATGTGTGCTTTGTGGATGTATCTTCACCCAATTTTCAGTTTAAGCTTCCTCTTTCTATTGCTTGTCCATAGATAAGCCTCGTCTTGCCTCTCTCTTTTCCATCTTCCAAGCATGGCTGACATTCCCATGTTTTGTGGACGGGTGGAAGAAAATCCAAATGAGTATCTTGTGGCCTTCAAGCGCCGTTGTGTTTCTCTCAACTTTCTTATTGAAGACAGATGGCTATTGGTTCTTCCCACATTTCTAGAGGGTTTGGCTCAAGTGTGGTATGAGAAGCAGGCCAAAGACGTTTGCCAAAGCTGGCCAAGGTTGACAGCAGCGATGATTGAGTATTTCGGCAAAGAAGAGGAGCCGGAGAATGTGTACCTGCAGGTGGCAAACTTGAAGCAGTCAGAAGGTGAGACGGCGCGTCGATATGTGGATCGAGCGACCGTACTCCTAGACCGTTTAGTTGCCACACAGGAGGACAATGCCAGATTTTGAGCTAGAATGACTCAACATGTGCTGGGCTACCTTGTAGCAGGAGCAAGTGACGAATTCTGCCTCAAGCTTAAATGGGAGAATCCAGAAACTATGGTGCTAGCACATGAAATTGCTCAAAAGTTTGATAAAGTTCAGTCTGACCCCGCTTCAAAGAAGATGATTGTCCCTCCGCAACCCCCTCAATTCTTGCAACAACAACCTGGGGTTCTAACTCAGGGGCATACCCCCACCCCTCATCAGGGATGTATCCATCGCCTCCACCTCAAATGTATGGTCCTCCCTTAGATGCTTACCCTCAACAAGGTGTATATTCTCACCCTCCGCCTCAAAGATTTCCCCAGCCTCGCCCACGAGCCCCCCTCCTTTCTACTCCCTCGGCCCCTTCAGCTAAAGAGCCCCCCCTGCAACAGAACCTGGAGTCAATGACCTAGCCAATGCCCTGAATGATCTTCGACTTGAGATGGTGGGCATTAGAAATCAAGCCAACCGCCCTCCAAGAGACCGTGCTAATGTTGTATGCTACGAGTGCCACCAGAACGGTCATTATTGCATGGAATGTCCCAATATTCCAAGGGTAAATCTTCTAAGTGAATCAGGCACTGAGGATTCTGACGTAGAGATCCTTGACCTTGGGAAAAGAAGTCGTACCACCTCGGACCCCTCTCCAAACCATGGACCGAGCCACCCTAGGAAGAAGGTGTCCTTCTCAGAGCCCTCAGATGCTGAGATGGCAGACCCACCAACCGAGAAGACTAAAAGATCCTGCAGGAGTAAGTGGTCACCCTCGGATTTTCCCATCGGCTCGGGGCAAGAAGACACTATTCGGTCATTCAGGACCTTGCTCATCATTCTTTGAGCATCACGCTCCCTCAACTAATAGCATTAAGCCCTAAGGTGAGACGTGAGCTGTAGCAAGGGCTCTCAACAAGGAGGAACAAGAAAAAGGAAAAGGTAAGAGAGGTATCTTCTATCTCTGAAGAAATTGATCGGCACCCACATACAGTCGATGTCATCATAGATAATTGTTGTGTCAAAAATGTGTGTGTTGATGGGGGAGCTGCATGTAATATCATGGTGCCCCGAATCATGAAGAAATTGAATTTGAAATGTACAAGGCATTCCTCCACTCGAATCAAGGTAGCAGATGGTCGACGACTCGCCACCCTAGGAGTCATTGAGGATTTGCCCATCACTGTCAATAGGTTGACCACCATCGTCAATTTCTATGTGGTGGACATTGAAGATACAGGCAAGAGTTACCCAGCTATACTTGGGAGACCATGGTTGAGAAAGAGTGATGCAGTCAACTATTGGAAGATAGGACACATGTCTTTTGGTGCTTCTAAGGAGAAGATCCCAATGCAACCAGGTGCCATGGAACTAGAGGAAGAAGAGGAGCAAGACAGTGATACTCTCTCATCCTCGATGTCTAAATCAATGGAAGAATCAGACGGGGGGGAGGAATTCTCAGAGGAGGAAGTTTACATGATGGTGGTGTCTCTGACCCCACCACCTATAGAAAAGGTAACAGTTAGTCCTCAACAGCTTGAATCTATGCTTTCCCCAGACCTCACTCCAAGTGAGAAAGACGAGTTCCTAGAAATGTTCAAAGATTTCCCTGACCTCTTTGCAACTAGCTACCACCACCTTCGCCATGTGACTGCCATAGAGCACAAGATAGAGCTGAAGCCTCTGATGCAAAGCCTGTGGCTCAGAAGTATCAGAGATTAGGGCCCCTGCAGACCGATGCTTTGCGCTCGGAGTTGCAGAAGCTTGTAGAAGCTGGGTTTATTGTTCCAGTTCACAATACTGAATGGGTTTCACCAGTGGTAGTCACCCCAAAGAAAAACAACAAGTGGCAGGTCTGCATCGACTATAAGAAACTCAATGCAAGCCACCAAAAGGGACCATCATCCTCTTCCCTTTCAAGACCTCATTCTTGAGAAGGTAAGTGGTCATGAGATGTATACTTTCTGTGATGGTTACTCTGGGTTTTATCAAATCAGAATTGCCGAAGAGGATGTGCTTAAAGCCACATTTGCCACACCCGGGGGGACATTTGCATTCAAAGTAATGCCATTTGGCCTCACCAATGCTCCTGCTACCTTTCAAAGATTTATGCAGATGGTGTTTGCTCCTTATTTGGGGGATTTCTTGGAGGTGTTTTTAGATGATTTTTGTATATTCTCGTCACGTAAGGAGCATGTCATGAAGGTTAGGTTGGCCTTCCAAAGGGTCAATGAGACGAATGGCAGTCTCAACCCTGAGAAATGCACCATTGGAGCCACTCAAGGGAGGTTACTGGGACATATTGTCTCATGTGAGGGCATCAAGCCTAGCCTTGAGAAGGTAGAAGCCATACTCAAGCTCTCCCCACCAACAACCAAACGTCAGGTACACTCATTTGTTAATCTAGCAGGATACTATCGCCGCTTCATTGATCAATATGCTACTTTGACACGACCCATGACTATGCTATTAAAAGATGGGGTTGATTTCTCTTGGGATGAGGATTGTGATCATGGGTTTCCACAAATCAAGAATGCTCTGGCTTCAGAACCCATTCTACGCAATCTAAACTGGTCAAAGACTTTCTATATCAATCCTGGGCTTGGTGAGCACACTCTGGCAGGTATTCTTCTCCAGCAAGGGGAGGATCGGTTCATGTATCCCGTTCGATTTGCTTCTCGACAATTGCTCGACACTGAGTGATGCTATTGAGAGGCTGACAATCATGCCTTGTCTTTGGTGTTCTGCATTGAGAAATTTAAGCATTATGTGCCTGGAAAGTCCATTATACTCACTAGCACTAGTCTTGCAAAGCAGGTTCTTCAATCACCAAATCCCATGGGCCGGTTGGCCAAATAGTTGGCAGTTGTACAAGAATATGATTTTTCTTTCAAAATTGTAAAAGGGGGTTGTTCCAACTTGAAGAATGCTTTGATTGATTTAGAGGAGTGCCTTGATGTAACCCTTGTAGCGGCCATAGAAGTTGGGTATCCCTGGTATGGTGGTATCTACAAGTTTTTGATTGCTTTCTCCTTTCCTCTAGAAAGTACTAGCTATGAGAGAAAGAAGATCCGCAGAGATAGTAGTAGTACACCCTCTTTGATGGGGTATTGTACCATCAAGGCATGGATGGGGTACTAAGACGGGCCATTGATGCAGATGAAGTACCTAAGGTATTGAAGCATTATCATGATGGATTTTGTGGAGGCCACTATGCCAGTGACTATACAGCTAAGAAGATTTTACATGCTGGATACTATTGGCTGACCTTGTTCAAGGATGTCACTTTGTATTGCAAAACCTGTGAATCATGCCAATTCTTTGGTAGGAAGGATTTGCATCCTGGGCAACATCACCCAGTGATGTCCATCCATCCGTTTTAGAAGTGGGGAATAGATTTTGTCGGGCCCTTGCCCATGACTGCCCGAAAAAAGAAGTATCTTTTGGTAGCCACTCAGTATGTCACTAAGTGGGCTGAAGCTATCGCCCTCCCCGCTGCAAATGGTAAGGCAGTTTCAAATTTCATATTTGAATGTATCTACACAAGGTTCGAGACACCCATGGAAATAGTCTCTAACCGTGGGAGTCCATTCTTAAATGAAGCAATGGAGTTACTCATGGATCGCATGGGTATTTATCATCGCACTTCTAGCATCTATTATCCAGAATCCATGGGTCAAACGGAGCAGACCAATGGCCTCCTTTGTAAAACCATGGGAAAAATGGCCACAAGGAATAGGAGCCAGTGGTATCAGAAGGTCATAGAAGTCGTATGGGCTTACAAAATCACTCATAAAACATCTATAGGTCACACTCCTTTTGAGTTGGTATATGGTATTAAGGCCGTTTTACGACTAGAGATAGAGATTCCAGCTTTGAGATTGGCACAAGAATAGAGGATGATAGAAGATGAACATGTAGAGGCCCGATTGGTGCAACTTGAAAAGCTAGATGAAACCCGATGCCTTGCCCTACATCAAACAGAGATCTAAAAGAATCGACAAAAGGCCCGCTTGGATGCTAAGATTCGCAAGGGATGGGAAAGACATTTTGCTGAGGGGGATGTTGTGCTATGCTTTGATAACAGATTGGACCACCAAATGGATAAGAAGTTTCTGCCACTGTGGACTGGTCCATACAAAGTCATCAAGAAACGTAGCAATGGGTCTGTACAAGTTCAGGAGCTGCATGAACCATATGGCAAGAAGGTGATCAACAAGCATTACCTCAAGCCCTTCTTTATGCGTGGTGGACCCAGGCATGGAAATGTTGTGCATTCCCTGCCTGGGGGGGGGAACTATTATGGATAAATTTGTCTAAGGAAAAAGGCATAAATATGAGTGTGTGTTTGTATGTGTGGCAATAGTATAATAAAATATGGTGTGCATATGCCCAGGGTTGAGGTGACAAGGCATGACCATGTGCCACCCTTCCACGTAAGAGGACCCATAAGGTATGTTGTACATAATCCATGGTAGTAATATTATAAAATGTAAGGTGGCATGGCTCCTCCATGTGCCACCCCTCCACCTAGGCTGCATTTAGTGAGATATGGCTCAAAGTCCATGGGAGAAGTAATATAAAATAGGTGGAGATGGATATTATATTGGGTTATTCCCTCCATATAGGATAGGCCCATGTGAGGGAGGTATAGATAGTCCAAGGATGCAAGTTAAATAATGGGGAAAGTAGGATGAGGTGGTAAGATTCCTTGTGCCAACCCTCAACTTGTCCTCCTATAGGTTTGAACATATTATAAAATTGGGAGAGACCAAGGGAGTATCATAGACTTGAGATATGGGGCTTGACTTATGTGGAAAAATGAGGCAAAGGGTTGTTGCACACAATTGAGAGTGCATAACCACCTAGCCCACATGGGAGACTTTTCCACACACACCATACATGTGGGAGGATGCATTTATTGGGAGAGAGGCCCTATCTTGGCTATAAAAGGAGGGGGCTATTCCTTGATGAGACACGCTCATTCTTGTAAAGCCACCTAGCTAGTACTTTGATTTCTCCCTTCCCTTCCTTTCAAAATACATGGTCCTCTTCCCTTGATGTCTCCATCTTTACATTCCTCCTCCCATCATGTACATGCTTCTCTTCCCCCTCTCCCTTTCATAGTCTCCCTCTTCATTCCCTCCCCTTCTAATTCCTTTTCCCCTCCCATGATAACGTTTCACCCTCACATTCTCCTTTCCTCTATGGCCCTCAAGCATTGCCATGCTTAGCCTCTAGCCTCTGGTCCTGATTTCTTTTATGGCTAATAGTGTCAAATTCAAATTGTTGTGTGGAAAATTCAAATTGCTTTGTGCTAAATGAAAATTAAACTGAAACCAAGTAAGGGCATGTTCCTTGGTCTTATAATTTTTGGAGAGGAAATGTGCCAAATCTTCCCCCATACAAATGTGTGGTTAGATGCTAAATGCAAAGTACTATAAGCCAAATGCAAAGTGCTATGTCCCATATCCAAATTTCTATGTGCAAAATTCAAATTTCTTTGTGCTAAATACAATTTGAAATGAACCCTAAGGATGGGTCCAGTCCTTGGTCTTATGATTTTTGGAGAGGAAGTGTGCCAACTACAAATATGTGATTATGTGCTAGATGCAAAGTAATATGTGCATAATACAAAGTACTATATGCAGAATGCAAAGTGCTATGTGTCATATTTAAATTGCTATGTACAAAATTTGATTTTCTAGTATCAAAACAAGTACTTATATGCTAAAATTATGAAATTAAAATAAAACATATCCTCGAGTCAATGCAACTACCTGCTCAGATCTAGT
Organism: Dipteris shenzhenensis; assembly: GCF_047967505.1. Lineage (NCBI taxonomy): Eukaryota > Viridiplantae > Streptophyta > Polypodiopsida > Gleicheniales > Dipteridaceae > Dipteris > Dipteris shenzhenensis. The sequence goes on from NC_141599.1 coordinate 29,362,195, forward strand.
TTGGTGGTAAATGAAGGCTCATTTTGAATTGTAAGTAGTGCCTCAACATTTCCTTTGAGAGACATCTCACAATGGCTAATAAAAATAATTCACAAACATTGAGTATTACCCAAGGTATCCGCTATTAATATCCATAAAGAAGTTCGAGACCTCAACCACAGTAGGATAATTTGCTGGTATTTTGTGTGTGCATAAAAGTGCCATTTGAACTAGCCAAAAGGTCTCCTATGGCATTATTTTCTTGCTTTAAAACATAACTCACAATAAAGCAAGACTTGAACTAAGATACTGTACTTTCTATCGTAAAGATTGTATCTTTCTTTAAGGTATCCTATGGTTGTATTTTCCTACTTTAGAAACATAACTCACAATAAAGCATGACTTGACTAAGAGCCTTTACTTTCTATCAATTCTTTTCAAAGTGGATCTCTTACTTCAAAAATATTCCCTTAGAAATAGAGCTTACATAAAGCAAGACTGACTAAGAGCCTTTACTTTCTATCAAATTTTTTTCTTTCTAGTCAGGGCTCCTTCTTTAGAAATAGAGCTCTCACTTTAGATATAGAGCTCACAAAAAGTCAAGGCTCTAAGGGTCTTTCATTTCTATCAATTCTTTTTAAATTAGATCTCATGCTTTAGAAACAAAGCACTTAGAAAGAATTGATAGGAAATAGTGAGTCTTGCTTTATTATAAAAATAATTGATAAAAAGTATGTGGTGTAGAACTACCACAATCTTTACCAACCTCTTCACGGAGTCACCTCACATAATTTTAGTATACCATGAACATTCAAAAGGAAAGGTTTTCAATTCAAGTTTTGAAGGAAATTAATAGGATTACAATAACAAGCGAGGTTTTAAAAAAAAAAATCCATTAGAGGGACGATTTTATTGGAAAACAAAAATTAGTTGAAAGGTTTTTTAAATACCCTTTGAATACATGTGATACAAATGGTTTCTTGACCTAGATCTCCCACTTTAGAAATAATTCATACAAAGTACATTATCTAAGAAAGACTCTTAGCTAGCCTTGCTTTATAGTTTAAACAATTGATAAAAAGTAGGCTCTTTAGGAAAGATTTCTAGGCCCCAAAAATGGGTGGGAGCTCTACCTGTACACCTAGCTTGAGGTCTCTAGCTCCTAGTATGGTTCTCTTGCCATAAATAATTGGTGGAAAGTGTACTATTTAAGAAAGTACACTCCTCAACTATTAGTAAAAAGTACACTCCTCAAAAAAGATGTTTCCTACCTAGCTTCGGGAGCACTCTAGTCTCTTGACACAGACTGCACTTCCCTTGGTAGAATGCTTACAGAATCAAGTCATGCAATTTATATTATGTGATCAATCTAGCCTTGGGAGCACTCTAGTCTCTTGACACAGTCTGCAATTCTCCTACTAGAATGCCCACAAGTCATGCAATGCATAGTATCTAAGCAATCTAGCCTCAGGAGCACTTCGTTCTTTTGACATGGTTTGTAATTCCCCTTGTAGAATACTTAAAGAAGTAACTATAATTAATTAACTAATTATTTATTAGTTAACTGACTAATTCATTAAGTAACTAATTAAACTATGTGCACACGAACATGTGCACACACAAACACACACACACAGAGCTAGATTGAAATACTTAATTAATTAATCGACTAAGTTATTAATTAACTCTATTAATTGACTAACTAATTAAATTTCGTGTGCGCGCACGCGCGCACACACACACACACACACACAACTAGATTGGTTAACTAGCTACATAATTAAATTGGAGTTAATTAGCTAATTAATTATAATCAATCAATTAATTAATTATAATTAAATGACTAATTTATATATACATGTACATATATATATATGTGTGTGTGTGTGTGTGTGTATAAATTAAATAATTATCTATATAAATGAGAGAGAGAGAGAGATTAATATCATATATAAATATAAATCTAAATAAATGTATATATATATATGTATATATATATATATATAATTAAAAGATTAAACTAGGGGGGGTTGAAAATAGAGGGAACACCTAAAACTTTAATCTACATTAGGAGGGTTAAGTAAAAAGAGTGGAAAGTGTGTAACCTAGGTTAAAAGGGTTAAAGGGAGCATGTAACATGATACTTAAAATGTTTAGATGTCAAAGGTTCAAATTAAAAAAGGGTGGAAGACATGAACCTACATAATTTTAAGGGTGTTGGGTAGTAAACCTAAATTCTAAGGGGGGTTTAGATCAAATGAAACCTAAATTTATAGGGGGACGACAAACTTTTAAGGGTGTGAAATTTTGAATTCAATCTATTTCAAAAGCGGGGAGTTGAAATTTTAAGGGTGGCTATAAATTTAATTTAAGCGGGGCAAATTTAAAAGGATTTAAGGAAAGGGGGGAGGGATTCAATTTTAAAGGGGGAAGGGGAAATCTAAAGGGGGGGGAATTTTGAAATTCCTAAATCCCCTACCCTAATCTTACCCTCTAATCACTTCCATGCTCCGCCGCCGCCTCCCCACTTGCACGATGCTCTAACCATTACCAAGCTGGATCCGGCAGTGTATCTACTACAGCTAAGATGGATCCAAAGCTACTCCCAAGTTCTCATCAGGTGATAATACCAAGCTTGTATCAAGCATCGACAGAAATAGGGAAAACCCCTATGAGATTTTTGAAGCTTCGAGCTCCATTTTCATCATCTTCTTCCTCCCAATTCCATCAAGAATTCTATTTCGTGTGTAGAAAAGTTTGGACTTCAGATGGAGGACTTGTCACCTTCTATAGAGCAATGTGTAGCTGGTTGATACGAAAGAAGCTTATCTTATTAGTGCTGAAAGACACAACTAATGAGTGGATCATGTGGTGCATCAATTTTTCTTTGATGCTAGGAGAAACTCTCGCTTATTGATGTGAATGAAGAACGTTTCGACACTTCCTTGCGATGGAGCAAGAGTTTCTGGGTTGGTTCGGCTACTACCTCTTCGGCAATAGTCCCCAACCCTCGAATGGCTTGATCATGCTCTTTCTCCCTTAAGGATGCCTGATCCTCTTGGCTCTCTTCTAGATGCAGATCAAGAATAGATCTAACAGCTGAGTAACAGCTGCTGTAGTGCATTTAGATGACTCTCGCTGAGTGGTGGGAGAAGTTGTAGAGGGGAGTCTTTTCTATAAGGATCCTTCTACAAAAATAGTAGACACTAAGCTAGCATCAAGTATTTCATCGGCTATGGGGGATTGGGGAACCTCCATTCAACAAATTGATGACTTGCATTTGGTGATCCCTTGAAATGCCAGAAGGGCATTCAAGCAGTCATCCCCTCTCCCAAGGTGCTATGTCTCATAGGTCACTCTTACTCTCCCTATCTATCCCTCACCCTCTTGCGCAGTTCATGTTGTGGCACCTCTCTCCTGTCCCTCTCAATCAATCAATCTATCTGTGTGTGTATGTGTGTGTGATAATCAATCAAAGATTTCACCACCAAAAAAAAGTGTGTGTGTGTGTGTTGGACACCACGGGATGTGGAAATTTTGGGATAGTGATTCTGTAAAATAAAGTAACAAAATTTTCACCCCAAAAAAAAGTGTGTTGGACACGACATATACGACATAGGACGGACACATAGATTACACTTCAACACATCCCTTCCATGTTCAGAGTTGAAGCACGATCGACAGGGATCACCATAGCCCTAGTTAGACATAGAACCACTGCAGGAGACCACACCGGGCCCCACCCAAAGATAGTCGCCAACATCCTATCTCTGACTTTATACTAACACAACCCCACTAGTCACTGGGTCCACCATGATCTTCTTCCTTAAGGGGGAGACTCCCGTATCTGAGATATTGGACCATTTCGCTATGTATTTTGATCACATGATGATAGTGATGATGGGGATGGTCATATTGAGGTTATGTTATGAGTCTATAATATTGATGTTCTTATGGCTGATTAGCATGTAGCATTTAGCATGGGTGTTGATGCTCATTTAGTAGCTCCACCCTTTCAACTTGTTGTATCAGGTTTTCACAGTCTCATAGACCCATCTGTCTTCCGAAGACTTTGATAAACTTTCTTTCTTTCTTTCTCTCTCTCCAGGCCCTACGAGCACCCACCCCATCCGAGGCGCGGTCATTGCAACATCTCAATGCCAGGCTACTTCATGCAACCCATGAGTACACCCTATAGAGATGAGTCGAGGATGCCAGCAACAAATATCAAGATCTTTCAGAGACATCGATATTCCCAGTGGGACCCTAGTCCATGACACATGCTACGACAACATGAATTACTTCCAACACACTCTTTTTTTTTGTGTTGTTACTAGTTTCATCAATTATATTTTGGACGATGGGGGTGTAAATGTTTGACAATTTCAGCTCTTTGGTCTCATAAGAGTGGTGATGAGACTAGGCCTATTGCATCTGGTACTAGCTCATCCTCTACCACCACTTCCACTAATTCTATTGTTGCTCCTTCTCTGGCACATATGGAGGAGCAGAAGAAGTTAGATCGAGCAGAAGAAGTTAGATCGTAGAAATTCCCAGGCTTTGTTCTTAATTGCCTCATCAATGCACAGATGCAAAGGTTGCATGGAAAAAGTTGGCAAACTTGTATCATGTCAAAGGAATGGGTGGGGTGTACCGGTCCCACCGACCGTGAGTCTTCTTTCCATGGAGCCTGTAGGGGCATAAACTGAAACAACTATGAAAGAAAAACTTGTCATTTTCAATTCTGAAGCAAGCCATCTGTGATTTGAGTCCTGCATGCATCTGATGACACAGTCCTTGCAATGTGACAATATCCCAATTGCAGTGCCACCTCTTCCTTCCTCATGGTTTGTGAAGTACCAAATTCTTCTATTGTCAACCTTTTAAAGCTATTTTCTAGGATGTCATTGGTTACTTTCACCGCTTGTAATGCAAGAAATGTAGGAGATAGAGAGCTGTCTCTCAGCCACTTGGATAGTTCCTGACTCCTCCAAGGGTCAGTTAGTCCATAGACATTAAGAGTAAGAAAAGTGAATGGTTTATTTACCATTCTTACTCTTCCCCTTTTTAGCCTTGGGGGTTGGGCTTTTGGGTGGGGTACTCTAACCCTTTACTTGGGAGATCCTTCTCTTATTCAGAGGAGTGGCTTGAGGTTTGGCAAGGGGGCCAGTAGGAGTACTCTGTTTTTAAGCTAGGGCAGCTCTTCCTCTGAGTCTCCCCCGTTCTCGCAATACCATCGTATACTACTTGCTCCATCTCTAGTTTCATCCTCTCATAGTATGCATCTAGGTCGTTGTTGCGAATAGCATTGTAACTGAGCAATGTAAAGCCTGGACCTACCTTTGCTATAGATGCCATAGCTCTCTTCCAATGTGGGCTTTAAACCATGCTTAGTGGGTAACCAGTGCGACAAATGGCCTAAAAAACGTCTTGTTGCACTTTCTCTATATGTTGTTGTCTAAATGACTCTTCCAAAGATCTTTGATGCAGATGTGCATGTGATTGCGAGTGAGAAATGTCACTACATTGTCCACTATCCATATACTTCATAGAGTAGCTTGCCATCTATGTGAATGAGGCCATAGCACTACTTTGAGGTGGCACATCTACAGATTGACTAGCTAGAGGTGTGAGTAAATCATCAAGCATACGTTCTTGAGGTTGGGATTGGTGACGTGCAACTATATCATCTGCCTGGTTGTCCGTACTTTTAGGAATTTGGCTACCTAGAGTGGCTATAACTCTCTCAACTCCTAGTTCCTTGCATTTTTCAATCTGTTTGTTGCTATCACCCAAGAAGTGCTTTTGCATTCTTGTGCTAGAGCTTGAGTACTCTTCATGACAAAAGTTGCATTTCCACTTCTTGTTAGGCAACATCATAATGTAATCGCGAGTCTTTGTTGGATTCCTTCCTCATTTTTCTAGAGCCATGCCTTCAATAAAGGCTGTAAGAGAAACATACAAAAAATTAAATAAGTTCTATGTATATTCACATTAGTAATCATGTTCTGGATACTACCATATCATTTAGGAACTATGACACATCACATTCTCTTGAATCATTTGCAATTCTACATCCAAAATGAATGTGGCTATTTGGAATATTGACTTAGAATACTCCATGCAAGCTTGCTAGACATCGAGAAAGTGAAATCATCCAACTATCTTGTCCCCTCCTGATGTAATTGGATGATTGTGAACATGGTAATCTACCTCTTAAAATAGGTGTGGGATGACAAATTGCCTTTTCCCACATTCCACCCTCTCTCAAGTAAGCATCTATCTGCACCATGATCATATGCAACATCATGCTCTATTGATGGATGTTGGTAATTTACGCACACTAGTGCAGTAGCTAGCATCACTTACACAAGTACTTATAAATAATTTTACTACTACTTTCTAAGCTAGGAGAAATTGTAACCTAATATCCTTAGTCCTCAATATTGTTTTTTTCTATGAATATTGTACTATGGGGATTCAATTCTAATAAAAGCTACAAATTAAAATGGATGTAATATATTCATACCTGATTTGTTTCACCTAATAATCTATAAAACATAAGCCTTAGTGAACCTATGTATATCACTATCTTTCCACACATACGCAACATAATTTTGCGATTTGCTATGAGCCGAAAATTGCGAGCTCCACAACTAGCTAGAGTTCGAGCGAGACGCAAACGGCCGACACAACCAGTTCTAAGTCAAATATTTCCCCATCACTCTTAAATACTAGTTTGTAGAGTTTTAGCAATATATAGTATGAATTTTAACCACATACGAGATGTTCTAGGTCGGCCTAAGCAAACCTCCATCCGGCATGTGGTATAATATTATTCATCAACGAACAAGTTGTTACAAGTCAGCTTAAGCGAACCTCCAACTGGTCCATTGACTTTTTCTTTAGGTATAGTTACAAGCTATAGTTACATGCTTATAAATAAATACACATGCTAAAAGAAAGAAAATCATACACACAAACATAAACTATTCCAAAAGTAAATCATTTCATTCACTAATGTCTACTCTACCATTTTCCTAAATTTTGCTAGTATCTATGTACTATATTTCATGCATCTAGAATGAAATCATAAGTTATGAAACAAAACTAAAATTCCAAGCCATGCAACTACCTAGTCCTAAGTGACAAGTCATGCCAAAGAGTTTACAATCTAGACAAGTAACAACTTCTATACTTCATGCATAAAATCAAAATCACCTATTTTTTCAAAGCTAAGTACAATGTCACATGCAACTACCTTACTCTTCATCTATAAGTTATGAAACTAAACTAAAATTCCAAGCCATGAAACTACCTAGTCCTAAGTGACAAGTCATTCCAAAGAGTTTCCAATCTAGACAAGTAATAACTTATATACTTCATGCATAAATTCAAAATCATCTATTTTTTCAAAGCTAAGTACAATGTCACGTGCAACTAACTTACTCTTCACCTAATAGTATGTGTAATGCAATTGCTAATTTTCCAATTAGTATCTAAGTGCGAGTGGATTCTGACTGGCAAAGGCGAGCCCACCACTAGCACTAGATACTTTTTCATACTTGAAATACTAACAAAACTTACAAATTTCTTTGTAGCTTTGTTTATCCTCTTTCTTATGCTTCTTGTCTTTCCCAAGACTCCACAATATCCTAGGAATCTCGGAATTTGTGAATAGTACAAGCGCGGCACAGGTATATATAACGTTAGTGACACCGGCCAGTGTCTCTAAACATCGACCGGTGTTCCTAATTATACCGATCGATGTAGATGTATACTGGTTGGTATATTTTAAATTGGTCGATTATCGGTTGGTATGGTATGAAGATACCAGTCGGTGTATAGGTATACCGCGGTCATGAACCGGTTGGAGCCGGTTACAGATAAAAAAAAATCGCTACTGGGGCATTTTAAAATGCCCCATAGCAACTTTAAAAACATTTTAAACATTTTAATAAAACATTTTAAAATTGACGTTTTAATACCACCGCAAATCCTTGCACATCACGAAGGATGCCGACATTCGTATTGGAGTTATAGGCCTGGAGAAATTCTCCCAAGAGCCTCATGTCTAGGTGACAAGGAAGGCAGTCTGCCACATATCCTAGACCTGTCACTGCGAGTGCATATTGAACTACTAGCTCCTTAAGTGCTTGATATGCCACTGCATTATGGTAATGGAGGGTGCAGTCATGACCCTCGCATGCATAGCAGGAGTGGATGGCACATCCGTCAGGCTATTGGATTGCACAATTTTGTATTCCCCTTGTGTGGGGGCCGGGGTGCAGTTCCTTGACGTCCTTGAGGGGGGCGTACCTATTGTTGTAGGCACTTCTTGGGTAGCCTGGTGTGTAGAGATATCTTCCTCTGCTTGCAAATCTTCAGTTGGGAAGTCAGAGGGCATTTGGACTTTGTTGGTGACTTGCATAATACACTAGGTAGTCCAAGTTATTCTCCCCTAGTTGGGCTAACACACACCTGATAGCAAACTTGGAGGAATCTATGTGAACATGGAATATTCGATTCCAATTTGGGGCTCTCAATACTGGTGCAATGGCTAGGGATAGTTTGAGGGTTTCGAAGTATTTCTAACATTCTTCAATCCACTCAAAGACTACCAATAGTTTGTATAGTGTCTGGGCTATGTTTGCATAAAACAAAATGAACCTTAGATAGTAGCCCGTGTGGCTGGTAAATCATTGCACTCCCTTGGCATTGGTGGGAGGTGGTAATTCCAAGATGAGTTTGATTTTGTTGTGAGGTCCATGGAGATAACATTCTGGAACACTATGTGGCCAAGAATTATCCCATGTTTAACCCAAAATTGGCACTTAAGGGGGTTCAAGGATTTACGGTACAATCGACACTTTTCCAAGACTAGTCTCAAGTATTTCAGGTGATCATCCCATGTCGAGCTCACGCATATGTCATCCAAGAAGACATCCATGAAGTCCCTCAAGTACTCCTTGAAGACGGTGATCATTAACCGTTGGAAGTGGTGGGCGCATTGGTCAACCCAAATATCATTACTCTAGCTGCATACACACCCCACTAGGTTTCAAAGTCCATTTTGTGTTGATCCTACAGAGCGATGGACACATGGTTGTAAGACTCCATCTAGGAAGCTATAAGCTTCCTATATGGCTACCCTTGTAAAAATATGATGCAGCAGAGAGATCATTTGACAACAACGATAGTACAATAACCAAAGAATAGACACAATGGAGAAAAATAAAAATTTCGTATCAAATACAAGTGATGGTGCTATCCACCTGTAAGCTCTCTAGTAGAGCTTCGATGGTGATCTAGACAGAGTCTGGATGGAGAAGGACTGGAGGTATGGGTATTAGCATTCGATGTTGAGGCTTATGAAGTGGCCTCCTTATATAGCCCTTCACAGTAGAACAATTCCACCACATTGGTGGGCTGGCGGTGGCACATGCATATTGACTTAGCACAGTGTGTGACTAAGTGTGAGGATGGTGGCACATGTTTGCTTGAATTTTGCCACCGGCCAAAGACCATTGACTTTTGACCATTGATCACGCATGCGAGGGCAAATCCACACACGAATGATCACGACATGCAACAGAGGGCATACCATCACATGCCTCGGACCTTGTCGTTGGGGGAATTTCCCCCACACCCCCATCAAGGGTGTTGCCCCTGCACCCCCCAGGAGTATGTTGATCCTCCTACCATCTCCTAGCTATCAAACGGTCACCATGAGACCTCATCTAGTGTCAAAACTAGGATCCTACCAATGTCCAGCGCTCACACCATGGCTTCTCCTCAAAATGGGGGCCTTACAAAAGGGTACTATTGGACATTCGTGGTTACATATGAAAGGTGGGCATTGCACATATACAAACAACCCTTTCCAAGACATGTTTCGTGAATGGCAAGGGGTAGTGGTCACACCTGGTGGCAGCGTTAACCGTTTTCAAGTCTACGATTGCCTAGGATCGTAAGAAGGCCTGCCTAGGATGGCTTCATATCCCAGCTGCTGTGGGTGAAGACCATGACTACGAACTTGATAGGGTACGTGAAACCGAATACTTTGATGTTAATATTAGTGAGGACTCCCAAGGGTTCTGCAGTTGTGCCATTGGCTAACTTCACCACCAGATGGGTTTGCACAAGCGCAGGTTTTCCCCACTCTTCACCCATCATTCCTTGGTATAGGCACTCACTCCTACCCCCCCATCCAAGATAGCATCAACCTTTTGGTGCTGATAGGTTATGGGGATAGCTTCGTTCGAGTCATCACCCTCGAAGTATTGGACTAATTTATTGAGAGGTACCTTGGGTAAGTTATGTCCCTCCTCTGGGGATTGATCGGCCTTAGGGCTAGTAGGTCCTAGGGGCAGGAATCGTCCGTTCATCCAGTTGAATAGGTCTCGCTAAAGGATAGGATTCCCTCTCAACAAGGAGGCGATTGGCATTTTTACCTTGGTTGATAGGAAGGCCGCCAATCCCGTGCTATCGCAGAGTTTGTGTGACATTTCCCTTCCGACTGATAGCAGATCCTGAAAATCATAAAGGTCTCCTTCTTCCTGTAGGTTTTGTAGTACCAAGTCCTCTTGGAACATTCACTGGATCAAATCTGGAGCCTCTAACCTACTGAAGCTGGAACGTTCCTCTTCTTCTAGCATCTTGAGCGCCTTTGCCCCTCGGTGAGTAGTCAAGTGGGCTGGGTGGACAATATCCAACCCTCTTCTTGCGTTGATTCTATGCTCAAAAGTTTCCAATAAATCCCGTACCAAGCTCTGAGCCTCTATGACATATTGTTTTTCTAGGACTGGGTCCGGATAGGCTTCCTTATGCGAAGGCGGGGATGCGAGGCCTTGGGCTTGCACTGGCTTGTTTACATCTGAGTATGGAGGTTCACCCGGGTCACCTTGGATGGAAGTCTGTTCAAAGTAGGAGGAGGTGGCAGGGGTGGTTGTCTCCTCATCAGAACCATCTTGAATGAGCACCTAGTCGGCCCCCTCACCTACCCATATGGCCTTCTTGGATTGGGTTTGTGGGGGATGAGACACCTCAAGGTTTCGTGGTAGGAGCTATAAATTACCCTTCCTTGCCTATTTCTTCATTGCCCTGCCTATGGCTTTGGCTTGCATCCTTGTGATGACCTTCAAGCATACCGCGACCACTTGGCCATGTTCAATACTAAGCAAGTTAAGGCTGGTGCTCCTAGGTGGGGTGGCTGGGGTTGCTCATCTTCTCAAGAGACAATCCTTGAATAAATGCTCAATTCTCCACCCCACACACAAGGGTGTAGGGCTTGTTGGGGGTGCAGCAGCTAGGGTAAGATCCCTATAAGGGTAGTCCTTTAAGAAATGTAGCCCCTGACACTTGAAGCATGACACCAGAGGATTTGAGGTACCCTTGTAGGGGCACTCACCTGCCTTGTGTGGGCCTTGGCAGAACTTATAGAATTGGATCGAGGGCCTTCGAGCAATAGAGTTCATGTCTCTCGCCCTTGTGATCAAGGGGGCAATTTGGAACAAGGGGATTTGCTGATCCTCTTATAGGAGATAGTGACTTAGGTTGCCACTTCCTTCCTCGTAAGGGTTGTAGTCGAGGTGTGCTTGATACAGATCTGTTTCCTCCCAATCATTGGGCACTTCCTCAACGAACACTTGATTGATGGGAGCTATACGGGGTGGGGGAGGTTGGGGACCCAAGCTTTTCTATGTAACTTTACTTTTATAGTAATAAATTGCTCCGCATGTAAGTATTTATTGGTTTTTTCACTTCTTATTCAATTTTATGTTTGTGTATGTCTTATTGTTTGTGTGTTTGTGTTTGTGTTTGTCCAATTCTGTTAAACTAGCCATGTCATCATGTCACACGTCCGGAGAGCAGACTCCAAGTGATGATCATGGGACTCCTCGTAGGAGGAGAGAGCATGGACTCTACTCTCTAGAGGACTTCAATTCCACTCGACCAACTCCTTAGAGGCTGACTCCTTAGGGGACTACTCTCGGGGGACTACCCCTCGGGGGACTCCTTTGCTAGGAGCCCATGGCTTCATCGAGAGTCTTGATGAGTTTATCGCATCCATGAGCAATGTGCAAGTAGAGAGATACTTTGCTCTTCTCTCCTTCTGGAGGACCCTCCACTATTCCCTCTTTTGCACAACTCTGGGGGTAGATTGGGGCTATCAATGGCTTTTCCTACTAGACACTTGTTCGATATTTCCCCTCTATTGCCCCTTTTGAGGGATCATCACCTGGGTGATATTGTCATAGGTCCAGAAAGAGTAGGAAAGGTTGACGCTGCTGTGGTAGCATGGGAGATGTAGATGAGCCTGCACACTCCTATCGCTCCAAGTCTCTCCCTATTCATGAGACATAGTTCCAATCTAGTCCCTTGCCTACCCCTCTCATAAGCCACAACACCCCCTGCACCGCTCACTCTAGAACCCCTCTCTCTAGCTCTACTACTCCACTCTGTGATCTAGCTCCGCTACTCCCACTCCGCGATCTAGCACCACTACTCCCTCCTTCAGACTATGTTTTGCCCAAGGACCTCTTATAGCTCATGAACACAATCGGGGAAGTTGTAGAGGATAACCAAGGGAGGAAGGTCATAAACTACATGAGGAGGTTGACAAGCATGCACTTCCTTAAGGATATATTGAAACCTTGGAACCAACAAGACTTGAGAGCTAAGGATGCCCTCATAGAAGCCCTAAGTCGATAATTTCCCAACCCTGGTGGATATGAGTTTGAGGGAAATGCCATGCTTATGTGCTTGGGAGAGCTCCTAAGGTCTCATAAATACTAGTTGAAAGAAGCTGTTAAGTTGGGTAAGAATAAGCCAAGTGGGTAGTCCCAAAAGATTGGAAAAAATCCCAAAAAAAATTGTGGGGCAGCATGGGGCTCAAACAAGCCCCATCCTACCCCACAAACATTTTTCCACATCATTCAAAAATGCTGACAAGTTCCAATAACTCATTCAACCTTATTTGATGATTGATCTTTCCTACACATCTTTCAAAATGCTGACAGGTTTTTTTGAAAAAAAAAAAATGATGACAGGTTCCAAGCACTCGTTCAACACACACACACACACTTTTTTTTGTGAGAAACACACACACACACACACACACACACACATGCGCGCGTGCAGTTTGAGAATATTGGGGCAACTTTAAGTCCCAATCTGCTCTTAAAAAATGTTATGGGATGTCAACATTGATATAACTATCAAAAAATTTTCATATGACAAGATTAAGATATGCATGAACATATTCAATTTTAGCATTTATATTGAAGTTTGTATCAGTCTTCCTTAGCAATGGTAATTGCGATGTTGATATCAATTTCTCTCTTTTACCAAAAAAGAAAAATTTTGAAGTTTTGGACAAAATAAGAAATGCAATTTCCCCCACACTTTTGCAACCTTTTCCATTTGGTTATGTCTTGCTACTATTATTCATCATGAGCTTGCTTGGCATAGATGGGACATTATGTCAGTATCTAAAGGTATACATTAAGGGATTTCTAAGCTAATATATTCTAGGATAAGTTCTCAAATATTCCAAATGAACTATTACACATTGATTTATAGAGAATTTACTAGGGACAAGACCACATGCTTTAAATGAGCATAAATGTATACTAGTGTACATGTTATCATTTTAAATGAATGCCAATGTGCATTGAACAAGCCTTTAAGCATAAATGAAACAAGTGAATGCATATGGAAATTCTCAAGCCCTAAAGTTTGACTTAGGCGTGTGATGCATTGATACACAATCTCCATATTCGCTTATATGATGCACATATTCTCATCATGATGCTTCCTTACCATTTCTACATTCTTATTTTATATCTATGACTTTTCAACAAATATAAAAAAGATTTTTTTGCAACAAGTTGAAGGGGTGAATGATAACTTGATTTTCCATTTGTTCGAGATGATTTTGCCATGTGGTTTAAACAAATAGAATGAAATGGATGGGAAAAGATGATTCTTCTAGGATAGTTTTAAATGAGTGTGTATATGTTTGAGACTCGGGGCATTTATCATTGTTCACATGACACACTCAAAGCAATATATAGTTTGGCACAATTTTGTATGGAAATGGTGGAAGTGAGCATCAATTTTCATACTAAAAAGTTTGAGCTGAATTACATCTTTAAGTTTCATTTCTCACATGCAAAGATTTCTTTGATGATGGTCTCTTCTCTAGTGCGATCTAGAGGCGTGGGGATGATGGGTTGGCAATTTCACTTTCGCATGAGGATGAGAAAGGGTCATTGGTGCGCTGATGATCATGATGATGATGATTCTCGACGAAGTGGGAGATGTTTGTAATTCATGGCTGGTTGGAATATTTATCTGTTGAGGAAGTTGAGGAGCAAATCCGTCCGGCAAGACGATCGCGTCTTGTGCAGACTGTTGTACAAGAGCATCGCATCTCAGGCGAACGGTTGTACTTTTTCTTCGCAAAGCCTTTCAAGCACTGGAGTCACGGCACGGGACTTTTCGTTCATATCGTCGTTTTTCGTTTGCACTGGTGGGCCGGAAGGAATAGTACGGTCATTATGAGCGTAGGATTGCCCAGCCGCTATCAGATACGAAGGCACAGAATATATCTGGACTCTGTAAAGAGTTTGGCTGCTTTGGCTGATAGAAAACATCCTGCAAGCCTGTCCGATAGAGGGCTGTCCACTCTGGCGAGACTCGAGATCAGCTTGTGGTGCCAAAGTTGAAAGAAGCGCAGGTGGGTTTGCAAGACGGCCGTTGGACGCAGTCTCATCAACGACGCAGAGCATGTTTATCTACTTGTCGAGCATCGGCAACGGCACAAGTTCGTAATAATATGTCACACCGTTTCATTCAGCTGGAGCCTGAAGCTATGGAGTCTGGACGACGGCGAGAAAGTGTCAAACTGCAGCAGTGCGTAAAGGGAAAAGTCACAAGTGCTTACTGGTGACGAAGGGTTGGATTCTCTGCAGGACATGAAGGCTTCCTGAGCGATATTTACGATTTTGGACGTTACTGAGCTTGCTCTCCCAGCTGCGTCTGCTGCACTTGTCGCTTGTGCTCCATGCATTTCCTGAACTCCAGGACTCGTGATGAGCCATCCACCGACTCGTCGCCCGTTAGCACTGAGGACCCATCCATGCCAGATCGATCTTCCGGCAATCCCACACCGCCCCCTGCCTGCGCGGGTCCCGTGGGTGGGGAGCACCCTTCAAAGCTTGGGAAGGCCAGGACTCACGGTTCACTGTTCACATACAAGATTTACGTTTGCAAACACAAACGAAAATCTTCTCACGGTTCACTGTTCACATACAAGATTTACGTTTGCAAACACCAACGCTGTGGAATTGGAATTCTTACGTTATTGTGTGACGTGTTCGAATAAATAGTCATCATCTTTGAGTGAAAACCAAGACAAGAGTATTTGTCTCTCTTCACGTAGTCATCCCCTTTCATTACAAACGAAGACGATACAAATGCTATGAGAGGAACCTTACGTTCTAAGGCCAAAATATGACTAAAAGATGAAGAATTTGTCAACGTATATAATTTTGAGAAGATATGTTTCCCACATAAATTTGAAAATTTAAAGTTTCATTGTACATAGTGTGCACAGTTTTTTGTGAACGCTACTTAGGATGTATTGTATCATAGAGGTGTTGATTAATGACCCATACAATTCTATGCAAAATATGATACTACACCTTTGTGCATTACTACTATAGGGAGCATGCCTATCCAATTACATCCTTCAAATAATTTGTTGATGTTGCTAGCTAATCCAGAACTCGAGGACGGTATCATGATGACTAAGGTGGATAGGTGGGCTAGTAGGTAGCCATGGACACTGCCATATGGTAACACTAGAATGCTAGCACTGGAATGGGCTAAGTTGGATGAGTAACTATCCACTATTTAGGATCTAGGCTATTATATGAGCCGTTGTAATTTGTAATTTGTAGTTTACTGGGATAGATTAGGACATCTTATTTTTGTGATCTCTCAAAGTAATTTCTAGCTATACTCTTTGTGTCATTCGCCCTACGTTTATGTTATTATGTGATGTCTTTTGGTGGAGATACCAATCAAGGATGTTTAGGCTTAAGTAAGGACATGTGTCATTGGGATTCACCAAACACATGTTGATTGCACTTTTAATCACCAACAAAGTACACATGGTGGTGTGACTTTCTAACTATCATAGTCATTTGGGGTCCAAGTAAAGAACATTTGTTAATGACATCTCATTTGCATAAAAGAGTACAACAGAAGGACAACAGACCAGTCAACAGAATAAGTAAGCACTTTAGAGTCAATGAGTGGTTGCAATACCAAAAGTTTAGTGGGCCTAGAAGCTAAGAGAGTTGCAACCATTTTGCGAGGAGCCACCCATGTAAATGTAGACCCATGAATCAAATTATATACACATACACACATGACATTGAATAACTTGCAAAATCTTGAGTATGTTGCTCCAATGAGTTTGCTTGTTTCTCACATTCAATTCAATACTTAAAACTTAGAATATGTTGTGTAGACATTTCAAAATTAAAAGCTCAAGAGCCAATGTTAAGAACCCAAAAAACATGTGGACGACATATATACATATAGATGGCACCTGCAAGATACAAGAGCTTGTAGTTTCAAGACTTAAGAGCTTAAAGCTACTATGGGGGCATCAAATTTCCAAGCCCAAAAACCATATACAAAGAAGTTGGGAGCTCAACTCGAAAAAGTGGTCATAGCCTTCTAGCTTTCTTGGACCATTATATGTAGATAAAATTAAATCTATGCCCATAAGATGTGACATAGAATCTAGTAGACACATCAAAAACTGCCCGACAAACTCAACTTAAAGTGCACCTTCACTATCTTCAAGAAATGGCTATTATGGGGCATGATTGGTCTATAGGGTGGTGACATATTGTACTCTCATGCAGCTACAACCCTTGCAATGTGGCACTTGTCCCATGTATTCCTACCTTAATTGTGTATTCAATTTGGTTAAGCTTGCTAATTGTGTAGCTTGAGCCACGACCAAGTTTTATGCTACTTCATCCAACATTGCATTCTTCAACTACTACCACTAAGTACCCTCAAAATGCACTTTGTTTGCATCTGGAAGCCTCTTCAACTGCTCCTCCATTGTCTCTTGTGCTCTGACCAACACATCTTAGAGAATCTCTTGTCTTATTATGGCATATGTTTGAGGCCTTACACATTTGTCACTATGTGAGGAGAAACCTATGGTGAGACCTTTCACAAAGTGCTAAAATAACATCCTCGGTTGGCAAAGATGTTATTTTTTCACTTTGTGAACGATGTTAATTTGGAATCTTAGTGAAGTATAGAGTGACATCCTTGTGATGAGGCTCTTTTCGATACACACTAATGTAAATATTATGTGTCCATGCTCTTATCCTTGGGTGCCTATAGTAATGATTTTCCATTGCCCTGCCACTCAACAGGCTGAGCACTCGCACATTGAGGGCCTTTACCTTCTTTGAGAATGCTCTGTTTTTGCCTCTGCCTCTAAATGCATTCACGAGATGGTCAAGACATCCTCCTTGAGCACCATTTTTTTGAATGTCATTCCACTATGAGCCCTTATATCTTCACATTGTGAGGTCGGTTGGATAATGTCCATCAAGCATTGAAGAGGAGTAGTAGTAATCTTTTGCATCCGCTCATAAAGTGCACAAATCGCACAGGTTCACTCATGTTCTTTCCATTCCTCCTCTCATGTCAAAGGTATCTTTTTGCTCTTCCAGCTATGTCATCACAAGGGGTGACTCATCTTGACATCTCCAACAATGCTGTGTGAAGGTTCAAGGAAAAGAGGAGTGATAGAAGGTATTCTAAGTTATTTTGCATGCACAAATTCATGCAAGTTTTAACATATATGATTCTATGAATGTGCATATAAATAAGAAAATTTTAACACTTAATGAGACATGCCATGCATATAACATGATGTTGATTTCATGCATGCAACATAATACATGATTCATCATGCATATTTTACAATTGAATTACATATTATAATTGAATGCATTCTTTCATTTTACAATTGAATTACATGCATCCAATATGTAGCACATTGCATTGCAAAAGAAAAAATGGCATGCTATCTATAAATAAAAAACTACCTCCTCTTTGAGACAGAAAGCCCAGGCACCTACACCCAAAGAGTATTACCATCTAGCCTCCATGGGACTGCCCTTAAGGCTAGGCCCTGGCATGGGGCCTACCTATCAAATCAAATGTGATAAAAATAACCTGGTGGCATCCTTATATTTTCATTGGTACTTTTACCACCAATAAAAAGGCTATTACTAGTTAAAGGCCTACTATTACCGAAAAAATATCATTTATCGGTTCTAACAAAGTATCACTAGGAAAATTCATGCTCAAATATACCGTATGCACACTGTCTTTTGTTAGTGCTAGGAGTAATGTTACTACTGGTAACATTTATGTCAACTGATGGCACTTTGAGGAAGTAAACGACGGTAAATGGCAAAGTACTAATAATACATAGTTAGCTTCCCAATTTTTTAGACGAGCAAGGTATTGCCATCATTGCATGCATGATTTCATGAAATGACATCCATTTTAATGGCAACTTCTTATTGTTCTTTTTGAAATTCTATTGGTAACCTACTCTACAAGAATTACTTTAGTCCTTAGAATTCTATGTACCCCTCTAATTAAAAGCACCTTGATCATGATAGTGACTTAATGAGAATTGAGAAGACTAATGACTACTTGAATTTCTACTAGGGCTATGATCTATACCGTAATTTCTTCCTCTTTCTTTTTGAAAATGTTTTCCTTTATCAAATAATTCCTATTCACATACTCTGGAATTAGTATTCGAACCTCTTCTCAATCACTATTGCATGAGCATGTTTAACATAATCTCAAAGATGGAGAATCACATACACAATTACGATATCTATAACAAATTGATCATGGTCCTGTCGAAAGCACAATCTACACTAATCCTTTTGGCTTTAGTTCTTGACCAATCAATGTCAATTGATATGTTATGTCCTTTTGCATGACTATGTATTTAATCCCTATCTTTATCTATAGCTTGCTTGTGTTATTCAAATTGATTCTCAAGAATGACAATTCTAGATGCATTCTTTTAATGATAATTTTAGACATATTCTTTGCATTGTGAACATATAATCCAAAGTGTCTCATGCACCCACCACTTAATTTGCATCTCAAAAAATAAAAAATTGACATTGCAATTTTTGCTTGATTTTCATCTTTCTATAAATGCTCAACTAAGTTGTATTGAATGAATGATTTTTGCTTGATTTTCATCTTTCTATAAATGCTCAACTAAGCTGTATTGAATGAATGAAAAATATTCTTGCAAACAATAAGCAAATTGGAGTGATTGCTTTTGCTTAGTCTATGGTTTGTCAATCAAGAATTTTTTTGTGGAAATTTAGGAGGCCTAGAAAAATAATTTAGGAGGCCTAAAAAAATAACCTTGCCAATAATAAGCACATTGCAGTGATCGCTTTACTTAGTCTACGGTTTGTCAATCAATAAATTTTTTGTGGAAATTTAGGAGGCCTACCATACAAAGCCTTGAAAGGTTCTTATACATGTAAAGTCTTGTTAATACATATGTTAATTGTAAATCCCAACTGGAATATTGTGGATCTATATACATTTCTAACATGAGTTTGATTGTTCAATTTAATTTTGTGATAACTTTTGGTCTTAAATGTAGACTATTGGGATGACTTAGTAAATCTTTAGGACATCAAAGAGGAAGGGTTGAATCTTGAATTAAAATTTTAGTGACTTCTAAAATGGTCGCACAATGTTCCTCTTGGTCAAAGAATATATAAGAATGTTATCTACTTCTAAGGTTGAAAAAGTACCATTCATGTATATTTCATAGGCTCAAAAACTCTAGATATAGAAATGGATTGTATATCACTAATAGGAGAGTGAAAAGCTTGGCAAATATCTATATCTCTTTTTCTTTTGTAGAAGATTTTATATGGGAGCTTAGTTAACACCTCTAGGAAACTTGAATGACCATAAAATATTACATCATATAATATTGCATGGACATATCTATCCCTAAATGAAGATGGACAAAGAAATGAGTTTGCAGTAAAGGGATCTAATAATAGAGAAGTCAGTCAATAAGTAAATGGAGCACTTTATAAGAAAACGTTGATACATTTGATGAATCTTAGGATTCTGTGATGGAGATAATTTATATTCTCAAGTGAAAGCAGGAGAATAGGTCTACAAGGTAGAGGTGAAAGAAGGATAAGAGTTTCAATTCTTTAGGTGAAGGGATGAGAAGAAATCTACTTAAATTGTACTAAGTAAATATATTGAAGATGAAGCATGTTAGACTTGCGTTGGGAAAACAAAGTACAACGCATCCACCACTTGATTATATTGTTGGAGAAGATGTGAGAGATTGAGGAGAGATGAGAGGGGGTGGGGGACACACACATAGGTATTCCCTAAAGTATGATGAAGAAGGTGGGAGACTAGTGAGAGTGAGAGGAGAGGAGAGCACACACATAATAGTTGTACACTACATTATATCAAAGAAGATGAATATATACAAGCTCACCTATTAAGGTTAAGGTTTATCCTATGCCCTTATAGTCTTATCTGTGATAGTTCAATTTACACTATCCTTAATACCCGCTCTTAAATTGGAGTAGATAAGTAGAGGGTACATGTGCAAGATATCTTTCTATATTTTTAGGTGTATGTGATAGCAATAAACTTTGAAAACAAAAAATTTCAAAACCTATGAGTAGTACATGTACCAGAGGATGATGAGCATACAATAAAAGTCTATACATTAAGTACACCTTCTACAGCTTAACCTTAATTTCCCTTAAGTTGTAACTAGCAAAAGCCAGGATAATGTAAAAATACAAGAAGTGGATAATTCTATACTAAATAATTATTCTTATATGAATTGATTCTTCAATTTGATGTGCTTGTTCTAGCATGAAACAATTTATGCTTTTGGTAGTTGAATCTAGCTCACATAGTTACAATAGAGCAGCACTCTAGGTTCTCTTGAAAGAATTTCAATCTTTGATGAAAATTTCACATGAAGCATTGTTGGATTCTCTGTATTCCACTTTTGTTGAGGGTAAGGCCACTTTTGATTATCTCTTACTTTGCCATGCTATATCCAATGGTTAATTTTTCTCGTTGACATGTCTTTCCCGATTGGTATCGGTGTATCCATGAAAGGTGAAAGACATATGCTTGTCATGAAGCAATCCATAATCCCATGTACCTTTCAAATACCTAGGAGTCTTTTAGCTACAATGAGTCTTTTAAATACCTAAGGAGCCTTTTAGCTACAAGGAGATGAGTCTTTTTTATATTCTACATGAATTAAATGAGAACACTAGTTGATAAGGATATGTCTCACCTTACGGCAATCAAATGTAAGTGGAGGGGTGGTCCACATGTGATAAACATTAGAGCTATACTAGATAAGGCAAAGGAAAGTTTGTTTGGGTAGAGAGGTGGCTACCATAGGGGAAAATCAAAGTTTGAACAATGAATGCATGGCTACCTTATGGACATCATGCAGAATGCCATGTGGGCAGCATGATGGCATGAAGGGTTGAAGAATTGCATCAAAAGGCCTTGGTATGGGGTAGTGGAGTTGTAGTAGTAGGCCTTGCAACAAGGGCAACATATGAAGCAAAACTTCGTAGCCTAATGTAGGAATATTATAATGGAATGGTTATTTAGGCTAACTATAGCTAAATAAGTCTACTTGTGTCCAATTTGGGATTCCTATAAAACCAAATACTTCCTGTTTTTTAACTTGTTTTTTAACTAGTTGTTGAATGTTCTAGTTGTGCTCCATTTTATGTGAGCACAACATTGTGTCTCTCATTAGGGTTCTTTGTTTGAAGAAAATTAGCTTGACACTTTGAAAATGCACGAGGGTGACTCCATGATAAATCTCTCAAATCCATTAGATCTTAGAGCTTAGCCTTTGAGCATTAATGAAGTCATCCCAAATGACTAATTACTATGAATTCTTTGTCCTCATCATACTTTCTCTTGGCCAATCTGCTAAATGCCTTCGTGGGGGTTAATAAGATGTCATTTAAGAGTAAAATACTTTCTTGGACAAGTACATAGGTAAATGAAAAGTCAAAGCTTAGATCATACATTTAGCAATTAAAATTGAGAATAAATAGAAAAACTTAGATTTCTTTTTAAAAAAACATTGTCACGAACTTGGACATTTTAACAATGAATTCAGAAAGGGTCTCTACCTTTTTTATCATGCAGTGGATAATCTCTTATATTTTGTAGGACGTTTATGCTGATGATGTAAATAACAGCCCTCATTTTTACTTTTTTTACAAAATCCTCAACTCTTCCATTACTAGCTCTAAATGCAATTTTTGCTATTTAATGTTTTTTGTGAGAGCTTACAATACAACACATATATGTATACATATTTAAACATTCATGGGACATATATACATTGATCATATTACATAAAGTTTTGTACCAAAAATAAATAAGACTAGAATTATTTCTTATTGCAATACCAAGGTAGGATTCCAATCCAAAAATATGTGCAAAAACACATCTTAATACCTCTCATAAACTTCTTCGCATACATTTCCTTGTTGTTGTGGTTGACTCTTACCCAATAAACAAGCTATCAAAGCAATCAACCACTTTAGCAATCACAATATCCACAAGACCTCTCACTTCTCATGACTCAATTGTGGTGCACAAAGAAAAGATACATATGAACTTTTAAGAATTGAAGAATTAGTAAAAGGCTTAGCATCTACATTAAGGAAAGAAATACCCTCATGTTTTCTCTTAAGTACGAGAAGTGTATACGATAGGCAAAATTTTGTAATCACCAAATGTTATTCCCACTATAAATATTATACTTGTAAAAGATATTATTAACGTTTTCACATTTACATTAACCTCTTATTCATGAACATTAATTTTGTTCCAAAAGTGCATGAAAATAGCATGATCATGTTGGTAACCTAAAAAATTCACCAATGAATCGGATAATCATACTGCTGGTAATACCTATAATATTGGTGTTACTCCATATAATATTGGGAGTAATTACTCATATATAGGCAATTTAAAAAAAACTTGTGGTACATGTACTATTATCGATGTAATAATTGCATATACTAGCACTATCAAGGCTTGTATCAATGGTAGTTTTAATTGGCTTTCCTGCCCATTTCATGCATAAGGAAAGCTTGCAAGAGCTACAAGCACTCTTCATGTAGCAAGAGTGTAGTCCATAGCTCCTACACTTAGTGTATTGGGTAAGGATAGAGATGATAATAGTCACCATCGTTAATACAACATTCAAAATGAGATAGAACACACTGTGTGAATGAGAAACATTTGAATCAATCTCAAGATAAAGTGCAACATAAAGTTCTCATTCCTCAATATGCAACTTTAGAAAGTCTAATTGATAAAGAAAATCATTTTTGGTGGTTATTGAAAATAAATTCTTCTTTGAAATTTCTACATCCAAACAAAAATGCTATGTATATTTTACCAATTTTGGGGCTCTTTGCATTCAAAAGTCTCACTATGTCCACATTGAGCCTCATCACTTTTGTTAGGTCTCAAATTTTGTCTAAAATGAGGATGATTCTAATTTTGATATATGGAATGCGATCATTTCTTCTTCGTCCAGTTCATACCTTCTCCCCCATCTACAAGTGCATTAGAATGGGCGGTTTCACTCACATGTCCTTGATAGAGCACAAAAGTTTGTACAAAGTGTTGTATCTTCAAGGCTCTTCATGGGATGGAGACTACAAGTTGGAATGTCATGAAATTTAGACTTGGCTTTAAGACTAAATCTAATAATAAAGATAAATAAAACTTAATTTTCAATATTGCCGTACAAGAGTTTTGATTTAAAGGGCCCCTTACAGTAAGGACCATTCTAACACCAATATTAGATTGAGCAATTGTGCTGGTTCATGGGTCTCTGAATGGGAAGGAACTTTTTCGAGATGAGGAAGGTCAATTCATAGTAGTAGAGCTTGTTATGGATGGATTTGTTTTTCGATTCATGTGTATGTATGCCCCACACACCCCACAAGAGAGAGGAAGTTGTTGGTCAGACATGAATAGATCCATGCAAGGTGATCATTGGATAGTTGGGTGTGGGGGGATGGAATTTTACCGAAATGGATTTTGTTAGGTCTCACCCAGTCTTGCACCTAAGTGGCTTAGAAAGAGAGGCATGCGAAGAATTTACCATCAACCAAGGATTAGTTGATTGCATAAGGCTAGATCCAAAGGGTTTAAGAGTTTTGAGCTGGGAGAATTGACCGAATATATGCATACGAGGAGGGATGGTGGATGTGAGGACCCATGAAGGGTGAGTTAGTGCTTACATCTAGCCTTTCTAACCACACATTTGTTTTGTGGTCCTTTTTTGTACCAATGATGGCGGGTTGCTCCCTGGACATCCCTTACGTATTCAATAAGTGCCACCTTGCATCTAAAAAGTTCTACAAAGAAATCAGACAACTTTGGACTACGCATGACTAGAGATGGTTAGACCCATGTCAGAAATGGGATGAGCCCATTAGGAGAATTCACTGACAATCCAGAGAAGTTTCCTGCAATTCAAGAAAGCAAGAGAGGTTGAGGGAGATCACCTAATCCTAGTTGTCCTCGAGCGACCCAATCCTTACAACCTTAATGATTGAGGTGGAATTGCAGCTAAATGTCCAAGAGCATGAAGAGGCAAAGTGGGCGCGAGTGGGTCGAAGACCTTCTAGTCCAACCCATCAAGAGAGGGGTGGTGGTAAGGTATCTAGGTGCACCCTTGGGCGTGGACATCACCAAGCATCATAGATTCAATTGGTTCTTAGAAAAATTTAAAAGTAATTTAAGGCTTGGCAAGGTATGCAACTAAGTTGGAACACAAGATTCAACATATCCTATCGGCTACGATAATTTATGTAGCCTTAGTATAGAATTTCTCTAATGCTAACTGGCTCGAGGTAGAGAGGCTCTTCTGTGCTTTCTTTCAGCTGAGACAATTAACAAAAAGAGGATGCATTATATCCCATGGGACCCTCTCAACGCCCCTAAAGCGCAGGGAGGTCTGGGCCTAGCCAACATCAAACTTTAAAACAGGGTTCTAATCTGTAAGTGGCTACCATGCCTTTTCCATAGTCAATCTCCTTGGATTGAGATTGTGAAGGTTGACATAGAGAAGGGAAAGGGTCAAGGGGTAGGCACTTGGTCCCCGGGGTGCCAACTCCCTTTAGTAAGAATAGGTATGAAAATTTTGAGTATGAGATGAATTTAAGAACATGCGATGAGTAAAAGTTAGTCAAATTAGCACGATTGTGTTCTACACTAAAAGAGCTTCAAATATGTCTTTACACCTAGTAACACATGAAAAAGTTGCACAATCTTGAAAGGAGTTGGGTTTTTATATTTTAGTGTATTTTTTGTTTCAACCCCCATCATCCAAAAGACCCCCCTTTGGGTCTAACATATTATGAAAAATATATACAAGTCCTAAAATCTTTCATAATTTTTGAAGTATAAACCTTATGCTTTGTGGCACGAAGGACTATAGATTGTCATATTTTTGCCTTGCATATTTAAAACTTTTTTAAGAAATCCATTCATATTATATATGGACCTTGTCCTCCCATACCCTATATTTTGGACAAGGGTAGTAACATAATACATATTGATTTGGTGCCCCAAGACTTGGGCAGGACTGTGATGGTATGAAAAAAGCTCGTATTGAGTTTTCCCGTGCGAGCGCATGGATCAGATTGGACGATGGGCCTAATGTCGACACGGAAGGAAGGTATCAAGCTACTAAGATGGAAGGGACACACATAGCTCAGAGGGGATGCCAGTCTCCATGAGAGTATTTGGTGGAGCATAGCATTTACATAGGAACCATTCGAGCTACATGATGTGGTATACGCCTGAAATTTCTTCATGAAAGGTGTCAAGGTGTGGGATGAGGGTTTTGAATTATCTTTGGGATCCTAGGATGCAAATTGGATGTCAATGCCCCACCTTGAGGTCAAATATAAACTAAGTTTAGTGGAAAGATACCTTCTACATGTGGTCCTGGATAGGATCCCTGAACACTAGGCGACGTATATGGTGGCCTCGCAGGTGTGGAGAGAGGACTAATGGACGACGGAAAAAACATGCCTCAAGAAGATTACCACTGCAAAAATAGTATATCATAACTTTATTCAATCTGACTCCTCAATTCCAGTGCTTAACAGGAAGTGGTCTCTCTGAAGAGGTGAGGCATGGAGGCAATGCTTCCGAATCATTTGGAAAAAATGCATAGCAAGTAAAGCTCATTTCTTACTTTGGAAGGTCAGGCATTAGTGGATTTCAGTAAAGGGGAGGATCTCCAAACACCTTCTGACCTGCCCTGTTTGTCCCCTTTGCGACAAGGAAATCGAGTTAGTGAGTCATCTCATGTGGCACTATCAGGTAACACATGAAGTTTAGCATAGAGCCGAACAATTCATTCGTGAGTCCAGTCTCATGTCGAAGCTTACACAGGTTCTAGGTGGTGAAGCATGGTTCTGCTCAAAGAGGATGGGATATTCTCATCCTCTTGCTACTTGTTGGCCTTATGTTAGGGCGGCTATGATGATTCCATTCTGGGAAGTCTGTAACAACATTTACTTTAATGCTGGGGATGGGTCATAGGTTTCACGAGAGTTTCACACTCCTCTAGCTGCTTGTAGCGTAGGCTGTGGGCATGTGGCCCATTTTTTGAGCAACAAAATTTTGTAGTCGGTGTTTTCAAGCCTGACCAGTCCCTTAATACAATTGTCTTTTTTTTTCAAAACTCCAGTATTAGATACCAAAATTTATGGCCCTATTACAAGAGAAGAGCATTTAGGAATGCCCATATGGGAATATAAGATAAAAGAATGAGAAGAATTCTCATAGAACTACACTCAATATTAATACTTTTATTGATGATGCCATTATCATCCATAAAGTGAGGATTAACATGGTATTTTGTATAATCTTATTGTTAATCAATTCTTTATACAATTTGTACATTTGCTTCTTCTTGTTTATTCCTTCTAGCCTAAATTTTCTCCTATTCTAATTTATCATCATTGTAACCTTCATTAGGCATTAGAATTGATTATCCTCATGATGGTAATGCCAGATGTTCATTTCAAGATTCTCTTGCGCTGAAAATTTGGGTGATAATAAACAAGAAAGGTTACTTCATTCTATGGTGGAGATCTTACCTTCCATGATAAGTGCCTCTAGGAATGTATTGTGGACACAACCATTTCTTGGTTGTAGGTAGCCATGGTGTCTCCATCGTTATGATCCATATGCCTTCCAACATTGAATGCATCCTTCCAATCAAAAATGTGAAAAAACCATTTAAAATGATATATGCTAGTCTAGCCAGCTAACAATAATGGAAGTAATATAATTCTTGCAAGTGGGATGAGGTTAAGAATTGAAAGCATCCTATAAAATTTTCCATTTAACGGTATGTATTTGATTAATACACACTAACACTTGTTTGTATATAATGTGACATGCAACATTCTACTTGATAGAGGAAACATCAATAAAGAATTTTACTAATTCTAATATTTTGTAGAGCAAAGGTCATGGGCCCACTGGGGTGCCCTCCTCTTGGTGGATATAAAGTCTATGAAAGGTTGTTGGATTCCCTTTTTAGTACAAGTTATTGTCTTGGTTGCCCATCCTTCCTCTGTATAGTTCACATATGAAAAGCGCCTTATTTTCTGATGAAAATTATGATCACCCTTGTATGTTGAGCTATCAAGTCTCATTGTCAGGTTCATGCATATGCAAACCATTGCTCAATAGATTAGCATGCTTTTGATGTGAGGTACACTTTGAAGGGCTAATACTCTCCTTGTGATAAGGGGACTTGTAGCCCATGGATTCCCTTTATCTTTCAACCCCAGAGCCACAAAGGTCACAAGGAAAATGGGCTTTCTTTCCCATCTAGAGTTAGGTTATGTTAATGACTTTAACAAGGGAATTACATTCCCTTTGGAACCCACTATGTTATGCACTAAAAATGGCCCTGACTAAAATTTTGAGGGAAAGGGGGGCCGCGGGGAGGGGGGGGGTAATATACAAAATGGTTTATTTCATCAATCCAAAGTCTGTGCCACTATGAATTCTTATTTTCAAGACCTTACAAATGAGTGCAACTGCTATGTAGTTTTGAGTTGATCTTGACCATGAATTTTTTTTCGCAAGATTCTTCCTTAAAGTGGCATTCCCAATGGTCACCCTTAACTTAAAATTCTACATTCCAACTTCTTTCTCTTCACAGAAATCCTTAAGTACCTCTTTTGGGGGTGTTAAATTTACAAGCATTTTCAACAAGACGTTAAGAGATTTAAGTTAACTAGAATCTCTAAATGCCAATTGAAATGGACACTTATGTGAACACTCAATTGGCAGTGGGAATAGACCCTTAATTAGCTAGTGTCCTAGGAAAATTGGCCTTGTCTTTCTTTGTTTTTTGAATAATATATTATCGCTTTGGTCAATTGAAGGCGTGGATTGTTTGCCTTGTCTCTCATCAAGCCTTGACATTTCCCTTATGATGTGATATATCAATATATTATATAGTTTTTGAAATTCGTCATACGGAATTATTATGCTTCTAGCTAGTAGGGTTGCCTTAAATATGGGAACACAAGATTATTGTATGGCTAGCATCAATTTCAAGCTAGACGTATGATTGGCTCACTCAAGGAAAGCATTGAAGTGGTTCCTATTATCAGTTTCTTTAGCCTTTTCCCTTGTGATGAGATAAGGCAAGTAGCAAGAATATGGTGGCAAGCTATTCTCTTCATCTCACTGAATGGGAAGGAGGAGCTTCTTGTGTTTTGTTGCAAAAACCTTGTTTCCTCCAATTTGTTTTTGTACAGTTTTGGTTCCCATGTCTTGCAGTGTGCAATCACTTAAGCTTGCTAAAATGCCAACGTGGGAATATTGAGCACACTCTGGTCTTAGGATGTCCTTAATAAATTTTAAGCTTTTCACTGTGCTGCGTTTTTGGCATTGGTGTTCCCCTGTGTTGTAGCTTCTCCTTCTTCACAACACTTTGTGATAGTCACATTGATTGCATCACTAGCAACCAGCTCTTCAAGTTCAGTTTGAGATTGTGGAATGCTAGGTAATCGTGGGAGATAGTTGGATATGCCCGAAAATCACGTTCTCTCTATCTTTGTGCTTAATGTTGAGAGAATCTCTTAATGGAGATGCTATGTCTCTGACATTTATGCCCTCTTCTTTTGTCAATGCTATATTCTCTTACATCCATGCCTCTTCTTTTGCCATGTGCTCTGATGTCCTTTTTTTTTCTTCCCCGCTTCTCCCCCACCCACACATTGCATCTACAAGGGCATAATTGCATGTGGCCTATGCTGATAGGTAGGAGGGCTCTTCCAAACATGGACAAGTAGCCAAGGTTGTGAATGGTTATGAATGCTCCGCTAGGGGAGGGGCTTTTTTTTTCCCCACTGCCTTAGACCTATACTCGGCTGAGTAGGAATCCAACGAGGGTAGCTACTTTAGTACGGAGATGCTCGACCAATTCAAGGAGGGGCTCTTAAGAAGGCAATCGACGTGTGAGAGGGACAGAGAGGAGCCGTGAGGTGTTGATAGAGAACGAAGCCTTATTAAATGTTTCTTAAAAAAAAAAAACAGGTTAATAACAGGGAGACGTAAATCTGTAACTTTTGCAAGTTTATCTGTTTTATTTTGCTTTGCTGCTTTTATACTTGGCCAGCACTAGAGCGTTTTATGAAACTCTAAAATCCTACAAAGCCATGTGGCACATTCTAAGTAGTTAAATCGACTGGACTAGTATTAGCTACGTACAATATTCGTAGCGACTGGCAAAGCATTCTAGTTTGTTTTGGTTTTGTTTGATAAGTGCCAAGAGCGGCGGGGCAGAGGTGATTTGTATGAAGTGCGCAGAGGAGGCGCGGGGCTAGAATTCAAGGAGAGAGACAAGAGAGATCCACCCAACATTTTAGCCACTTGGTCTAAAAGCTGTGCTGTGCTATTGGATTGCTTCTTGCTTCTTCTTCTTCTTCTTCTTCTTCTTCTTCTTCTTTGTCTCATTCCTTCCTTCCTGGCACTCACACAATTCACAAGATCTCACAACACAATATTATCGTTTTGCAACACTCGCACATTTTCAGCAATCGTACAGCATTTTCTTCACCTTCTTCTTCCTCGGGAAATGGATCTTTATCGCTCTCCATCTCTGTCGCCTTGTTAGCTCCGCACTTTCACCTCTTCTTGGAGTCTGTGCTCTCCCTCTCCCCCCTCCGTCCAATCAGTCAATTCCCGCTCACTTTTCTTCTTGTTCAACGCAAATTGTGCTTCGTTTTTCCCCACGCACACTAGGCGTCCGTCACATGCCGTTTTACACGCTCACGGCAATGACTCCCACTTCCCTTTTGGCTGCACCTTTTTGGCAGCTGGATTTCATCTCCACACAGCAATTGTTCAGCGCTTAATCTGCTGTCACACAGATAGATCTTCTCCGAGCTCTAGAGGTACATGTAGCTCGACTGGCCTTGTTGCAACACACACAATACAGTAATATTTTGACCTGCTTCGCCTTCAAAACCATGGGTTGCTCGATCTCCAAAGAACTGGAGAGCCCCTCCAAGCGATCCAAGGAAGCTTGGGATTCCGTCATACAGAAAGGACTCGCTGTACAAATGGACAGAAGCTTGAAATCCACAGAAGGAGGATACATAGCAGCCATCTTCTCAGCCAACTACGGCAGCTTGAAGAAAAGCGGGCCTGTGGATGCAATAGGGAGGGATGAACTCTTGCTCAGCGAAAAACCCCTGGGTAAGATTCTTAATTCTTGCGTTGTTTGTCCTAATTTGCTGCTCATGCAGATGCCGCAACGTTTTATAATCAGAAATACGAGCGAGACAGCTTGCATTTTGCCGGCTCGTGCCTCTGTTTGGGAGCGAGATCCAAGACATCTGCTTGAATTCGTGCGCTTGTTGCGTCCTGTTTTGATTTAACTTCGTGCTTTCCATCATTCCCCTCACAAGACAGAAAGATGCCTGCTGTGATGGAAATTTCCTTTTGCTTTCCTGGATCGAAGCTGAACCGTAGGACGTTTTGATCAGGTAACTTCAGTCAGCACAAAGTCAGCAAAGCGGTGGGAGGAGATCTTTCGGCGAGCAACGCGAAGCCGCAAGTAACAGGAACGTTTCGGAAGTCGTGGCCGGATTTGAGGGCCGGTCTCCCGAAGCTTGGAGAGGTGGCAGCAGCTAACGGGCCTATGGACGGAAAGACAGTCAGTGAACCGGAAACCATCAATACATGGGAGCTTATGCAGGGACTCGACGACGATGATGAATCGCTCTCTTCCGGCGCTGCTAAGCCCGCAATTTCTGCAGCCTCATCCGTGTCTTCAGCATTAGAATCATCGGCCAGTGAGAAAGCTTCGACTGTGAAGGTAGGTGGTGGTCTAGTCATTGCAGAAACAATCGATTTTCCGGCACCTGCATCTCGAGCGATCATCCCGTCGTCACCGAGCAAAGGAATCTTTGGGAAAAAGGCATCACAGAGACCACGGCCCAAGTCGTTCACATCGATTCGGTCTGTGGAAGAGGTGGACGCGGTGATCGCTTCCAGGCGCAGCAAGACTCCGCCGCCTGAATGGGATAAGTGTCCGAGCAATACACAAGAAATCAGAGAGCCCGGTGATGAAATTGTGCGCGAGGCCACCGGTGCATCGCAGGGATGCTGCTCCCAGCTTGAGGGAAGCGCTTGCGATGCCTCGG
Organism: Dipteris shenzhenensis; assembly: GCF_047967505.1. Taxonomy (NCBI): domain Eukaryota; kingdom Viridiplantae; phylum Streptophyta; class Polypodiopsida; order Gleicheniales; family Dipteridaceae; genus Dipteris; species Dipteris shenzhenensis. The sequence goes on from NC_141599.1 coordinate 29,394,087, forward strand.
CCTCAGTTCCCCCTCGCTTGGAAGAAGCCACAACGAATTCGGGCGAGCGGTCACCTTGGAATGCGGACAACCTGCAAAGAGCTCTCTCCTTCAAGTACATTCTCAATAACAACAGCAGTGAGAACCAAGACCTTGCTGCAAGCTTAGCTATCGAAGCTCCAAGCGATTTCACCAGCGAGCCTGGACGTGTCGCTGCCAGATCGATTGAATTAGTTGACGGCATCAGCTCTCCTTCAAGCCCGGAATTCTCTGCCGCGGCGAGTCTCAACGATTGGCTGCCTCATAGAGGTCCTCTGAAGCAGTCGGATGATTTACAGACTGGTGTTCGGCGATCCCTGCTTGGAGCTTTCCAAGACAGCCGAACCTCTGTGATAGAATCACCTCGACAGCGAAGTGTACCAGCACCGCTTAATCTTCCGAATTACAAAAGAGTACGCTCCACTATCAGTAAGTACATCGCAGGTGACCACGTTGATCCATTCCCGGTGAACAGGTCGAAAGACGCTTCACCTCGACATGAGGCTGACAAATTCTGTAAGGAGGCAGAAAAGTGCGAGAGCCCAGTCTTTGATCCTGAGCTCTTGGAGTCGTTTGAGAAGGCCATGGACCAACTCTCGGAGGAGGAATGGAACGCTGTGAGGATAATGGAGGAGGACGCTGCGAGTCCCAGAGAATTTCTGCATCTGGTGAATTCCTTGGGAAGGAGCAGCGGTACTAATCCCGTGCAGATTTTGAGATCAGCAATCAAGGCAGCAGATGCAAGCGTTGCTGCTGCTGCTGCTGCAGATGGTAACAAGATCACAGAGGCCGGCAGAGAGGGTTCAACAGTGAATTTTTCCAGATCGTTGGATGGCAGCCGTAATAAGCAACATACAGAAGAGAGGAGATCTCCCATCAGGCATTACAGCCGGGAACTCAAGAAAGGTGCAGGAGAGGAAGAAAGGGTGGTGCTGTATTCCACCAATTCGCAAAGTGATGCCAAGGTTTTAGAGGATTGTAATGCAGTGAGAGCCATCTTGAGGTCTCTGGGGGCCTCCTTTGATGAAAGGAACATATCTCTGCAGCCAGAATTTGAGCAAGATCTGAAGCATGCACTGGAGATGGCAGTGGTGCCAACACTGTTGCTAAAGGGAAGATACTTTGTAGGGGTTGACATGATTCTGCAGTTGTACAGGAAAGGCATGTTGGGTTCATGGTTGAAGGAAGCTCAACTTCCTGTTGGTGGTGGTGGGATTGAAAGGCCCAAGGCTCCCTGTCTCTGCAGAGGTGGGAAATTCTTGATATGCCCTCTGTGCAAAGGTCGACGCAAACTAGTCCGTCTCGGAGAAGGAGCCTCATCCTGTCGCCATTGCAGTGGCACTGGTCTCATCAAGTGCCCCAACTGCTCATCTAATTCATAGTCCCCTCCATCTAGCTTCCTTTGATCTGCAGGGCCTGATCTCATCTAGATGCTGCCTGCCTTTTTAGGAGCATTTCTCCTATATGAATGTAATCACTGCACCAAACAGTTCTAGAAGAGGAAGCCTGAAAGCCACATGAAGTGCTTCAACTTCCCCATTGTCTTTATTTCTCTGCTGATTTTGATTGCATCTGGATGCTGCCTGCCCTTAGCTGCCAGTTTTGCCTATCAGAATGTGAGGTACTGCAGGCTGTATTGGCTCACCTTACTGCAAAAATATGTAATGTAGAGAGCAATGCTGCTCTCTCTTCTGACTGTATCTGGATGCTCCGGATACTCGCAACTCTTTCAGGAAGCAGTAGACTGCATCAAACAATTTCATCAAAACAGCAACGGAGGCCCAAATGAACTTTATCTCCAAAGCCACCGTTGACGGCTACCTGGAATATCTTCCCACCACCTCTGCATAGAATGTGCAAATTATCCTTGTCCTTCAATGATCAGGTGTGCAGCTCACCGAAATCCTGTTTTCCTATCTTCAAAGTTAGGCATCTTCATGACGTGCTCAACATCCAAATTGCTTATGTGTAAAATCATGGAAGTACATCATGTATGGGGTCGCTTATCTTTGCCTACAAAAATGGTTGGGGTTTGCCTAATGCAAAATTACTGCTCGCTTCGTTTCGGATTGTTGGCCTGAATCCGGTGCAGTCACATCAGCTTTATATTCATGAAAGCACGGTAAGTGCCTGTTCTTTTGCCTCAGATTTGCAGGCGAGTGGGTAGACATTCTGAAACACCTTCTAGGAAGTCTTTTTTTTAAAGACTGGAGAACTAGTACCCGTTCTGTTGAGGGACTCGTGTATTGGGGTATATACTTCTCAGGCTTTTTCAGCCATTATAACATTACGCTCGAGGATGTGTAAGTAGTGAGAATTGTCTTTCTAGGTGCCTTCTTGGTGGGGTATTTATGTGAACTGTCTATTTCTGCATATTCTTTTATAAAGAGTTTTTGTGCACCGATCAACATTGCCCCCCCTCCTTGTCTTCACTTTTTCCTATCTTAAAAGTTGAGGCATCTTTAAATCCAATCTTCCTACATCAGGGGCACAGTATCTAGATTGTTCATGTGTAAAGTGACGCAAGTATACCACGCATTTCTGCAGCTCCCCAAAAGGACGCTTTTCTATGCGCAAAGTTCAGGCATCTTCATTATAATTCATTTGAAGTATACCATGCATAAGGTCTCTTAATCTGTGCCAATGAAAACGGTCAGAATGTGCCTGATGCCAAATAACAGCTTTCAAAATCTGCATTGTTGGCCTGAATGTGGTACATTTATATCACCTTTGGATTAATGAAATCTTTCGTTGATTGGTAAGTGCCTGTTTGCAGGCGAGCGAGTTGACATCGTGAAAATTTTTAATCTCTTTCTTGAACCCTGGATAGATGATGTACCGATCCTGTTGAGAGCTTTTTATTCTTCTTGAAATTGTTGAGACTCTCTATGTGTCTATCCTTTTGATCATACATTTCGCAACCAACTTTTCAAGCTTTTTTTCATCCATTTAATAATAGTGCCTGGGTTAACGATAATCGTCTTTTTAGCTGACGCCTTCAGCTGGTGTAATTGCTAGACCTCAATTCTATCCTGTTGTACTAAGAGGTTTTTTGCACTCCACAAACAATTTAGGATCTTCCATCCCCCCCTTTTCTCAATTCTTTTCTTTCCGTGTGTTCTTTGGCTGGCTTCATAGTTTGCATCTACCTTTCAGTTCCTCGAAATCTTAAAGCTTTAGTTTGTGCGTGTAAAATTTTCCTAATCTGCCACATTCCTTTATTGCGAAAGTGATCATGAATTAGTTTATTTGATTCATTTATGGCATTGCTTTCAAAGGGTGACAAAAAGAAAGTGCTAGTAATAACCACACACACTCCATTTGGTACCTCAGTACGTGGGCATGTTGCTCAAGCCGCCTTGAGAATGGCTTGAGAGCTGTAAACAAAGTTTGCTTGATTTTGAGCTCTCAAAAATTGGGAATGTCATCGCCCAATTGCAGTGATGGGGGCATGGGTTCGTCAAATCATCCTGTTGCCCCCTGTTCATTGGGCTGTACACAAGGTGATTGATGTACAAATTTTGCCGGTGCCCATGATGCAGCAGCTTTTGTGAATGCAAATTTTTCAGGAACTCCTAATACGCAAGATGCAAATTTTCCAGAAACTACTAATATGCAAGAAACATCTCCACCTATGACTTGTAAATCTAGATTGACAACTGCGACTCACAGTTTCAGCAACCCGCGATCATTGAGAGCATCCGGATTCAAGATTTGGAGGATGCACAATACATTCTTGGGAGATCAATTTTACGTTCAGGATATACATTGAGTATGGTGGATAACAGGATGGAACTACATCGCAAAAAGTCCCCTTCGTACCTTACATTGCGTACAACGTTATTAGACAAAGCATTGCTACAAGAGAAAGATCACATAAATCATAGTATTTTTTAGCGGATGCACAATTTTCTCAAATAGATGGACAAGCATAAAACACCATGCCTTGCTGAATGTGATGGTTTTATCATCATGTGGTGAAGCCTTTCACATAGCAGTCGGTGCCTTGCACATAAGAAAGTCAAGGACATATATAGCCACTGTATTATCAAGGGTTATAAGAGAGATAGGCCTCGAGAAAGTTGTGCAGGTCGTCATGGACAATGCCAAGAGTTATAAGAGGGCTAGTAGAATATTGCAGAGGGAGTATACAAATTTATATGTACCTTCTAAGTGGTAATGCCAATTGAAGTGCTCTTGACCAGATTCGTTTTCTCAATAGCATGCTGATTGGCAATGCCACTCGCTATCCTATACAATAGAAGCCTATGTGATGATGTGATGGAAGAAGCCTATGCAAAGTGATTTTTCTTGCCTTTGCTAACATTCTATTTGGCTCACTTGAGAGAGAGAGAGACAGAGAGAGACAAACAGAGAGAGACAGCACTTATTATGCAAGTGCAAATAAGTAGCCATCGTAGGGTAACTTCTTTAATTTCTATGGCAATTTAATCTAAATTCCAATGGCAAATGGAATTTCTTTTTCATTTAGAATTTAGGAATTTAATGTGGGGTTGCAACATGCATTTTGATTTAGGATTGCTAGTTTAACTTTATTTTATAAATTGCTTTAGATTAATTAGCTTTATCTATAAATTTCAGTTGCAAATTCTTTTTGATTTGGTGTTGTATTTTCATTCATAATTGTGACCATATAACTTGAAAGAACAAATGGTCCTTGTGTTATCAAGGCCAATTTGGTTGATCCTGATGACTATGAAACAGAGCTATTTGTGGCTCAAAACCCATAGGGTTTGGATAGGCCAGATGCCCATGGAAACCCATCACCCCACAGACCACACTCGATAGGGGAGACTGAAGGTTTTGATCTTTAAGTCCCTTAGAACCTCCATTGGTTGGACGGTCACACCATCAGTTAATTTCACAACCAAGTTGGTGCTCTCAATCTCAGGTCTTCCCCATTTTGCCTAGCATTGCTTTGTGATGATACTGACATCCAATCTGCCATCCAAGATAGCTGTGGCCTTCCTAATGTGGCAGAAAGTCAAAATTACAGTGTTTGTGTCATTGCTCTCAAATTACTAACCTAGCTTATTGACATGTATTTGGAGCAAATTTGGCTCTTCATGTAGGGGTTCGACAGCATCGGTGTCCACCTCTTTTGGGTTGACCATCGACCCATTCATCCAATCAGAGATATCTCTCCAAAGGATGGGATTTCCTATGAGCAAGGATGCTACGAGAACCTTTCTCTCTGTGGACAAGAATGTGGTGAGCCTAGAGACATCGACGCTGGTTCATCCTCTACAACTTGAGGCCAAGTTGGGTCCTCTTCGAACATCTTATGTCGCAGTAGAGACTTTTTGACAAATTGCTATTCGCAACGATCTCATCCACTTTATCTAGGGTGGGCAGGGGTCTTGTAAACCCCTTTGGCGCTTGATGATTAGGGTGAATGGTGCCCATGTTCTTAAGAGCCTTATGAAACTGCTCAAATCTCTCTTGGAAATCCTGGACTAACCATTGTGCCTCAATCAAGCATTGCTTCTTGGTGGCCAGGTCGGGTATTCATTTTGACCCATTGAGCTTGAATCCCATCTATGTGGCTATGTCTCATTGGCCTTACCATTTGCCCCAAGCCATGGTGCAGTGGGTGCCTTGTTTGGTCAGCCAGGTCTTGATGATGTCGAGGTGGAGATTGTCGTAGTCTCTTCGTCTGAGCCACTTTGGATAATGACTCTGTCTGAACCATCCCGTACTTTAATTGCATTCGCCCAACCCTTGCCCTTAGACTAGGCGTGACCGTCCTTTCCCTATTGGCTTGCTTACGAAGCTCCGTACTCTCATGGCTTTGGCCTGGGCCCTCGTAATCACATTATGTGACACTAAGGATATTTGGTCCCTTTCGATAGCTAATAAGTTAATAGGTTAATACTTGGTCCTTTTTTATAGTTAATAAGTTAATACTAGCTTTTGGGTGGGAGCTAGCCTAGGAGCCCTTCTCATAGGGAAATCTTTATAGAGATGGTATGAGTCCACAACCCGAGCAGAATGGGATATTTGAATTGATTGCAGTTGGCCCTATTATGGGTCAACCATCCTTGTATGGGTAGTCCCTTAGCAAGTGAGGCCCTTGACATTTATAACAGGATATGGCCTGGTTAGTAGTGGTCTTGTAGGGACACTCACTAGCATGGTGCGGACCTTGGCAAGAATAACATTGGAATGGCTATTCTATGGTTCTTGACATTCATGTCCCTAGCTTGCTACATCATAGGAGCCATTTGATACACCAAAATGTACTGCTCATCTTGCATCACATAATGGCTAATCTGATTGGGTTGATACACAAGCTCGGGGGGTTCACCTCAACAAAATCTAGCGTATCATGTGCATTCAAAAGGAGGGGTATTTTAATTCAATTTTTAAAAAAAAATTAATAGGTTTACAATAATAGGAGGGGTTTTTTCATTCAACTTTAGAAAAAAATCCGTTAGTTCATAAGTAAAGAGACGTGGTTTTATTGGGTAGAAATTTTTAGTTGAGGGTTTTTTTAAGATCCCTTGAATGCATGTGATATATAGGGTTTCTTAGTAGTGCACCCCCTAGGTACACAAGACTCTCGTAGGGAGAAGAATTGGGCACTGACATGATGTAGTCAAGATCCTCCCACTCGCTTGGTGACTTCTCAATGATTACTTGGTTTATGGGAGTAATCTGAGGTGGTGGGGGTTGTGGTCCAAGGACTGGTGGCAGGAATGGCAAATTTTGAGCTCTCATTGGCCCTTGGTTGGCATGGGGGGCTCCTTATAACTAGCCCTGATTATACAGATTAGGACAGTGGTTGCCATTGTTGGTACATGTGTGGGGGCATTGGATTAGGGTAACGGCATTGTGAAGTTTCATGATTTTCCCATCTAGCATAATGCATGCAGTAGAGTGATAGCCTTGCACTTAGGTGAGGGCACTCATTCGTCGGGTGGTTGCTTGTGCATATCCCACAACACACATTGTCTCATTATGGGAACAAGTGTGGATTACTCTTGCCTTCCTTGCCCAGTCCACCCTTGAGCTATTGGGCTACTCAATTCAAAAGATCTGTGCTTTGTCAATGTTTGTGGCCTTAGTAACTTGGGAGACTTCCTTGACCTCAACAGAGCTAATGCTCTTACCAGAATGAGATACTATTGAGGGAACAATCGGTGACTTCTCAGGCTAGGCCTTATCCTTCATGTTATCAATAACTAGGAGCACGGCAGTCTTGCTATACAACTGAAAGGATGTGGGATTCAGGGTGAATAGATGATCATGCAACTTAGCATCCCTTAATCCAATGAGGAATCAAGGCAGTAGACACTCATCACTCATCCTCTTGTGTGGTTCGCAGTGGTTGTTTAGATGCTTGACCTTGGCAATATATTCCCAAAGGGTTTCATGCTCTTTTTGTTTAACTTCATACAATTGGTTTATCGGTCTCCACTTTGGGCGTGTGGGAGTGAATCTCACTATGAAGGCCTTTCGAAGAGTCTCCCAGTTGATCTTTTCTTCAGGCCCTAGGGCTCTGCACCATTGGTCTACCTTGCCATCAAGGCTAAGTCCAAACATGTTCACTTTGTCCACGTCACCAATGTCTCCAATGGTTTCATAGATCTGTTCAAACATTTCAACGTAGGAAATCGGATCTCCTTCACCTAAGAACTTAGTGATGAGTTTAGAGATTGTGACCAAGCGACTGCATGAGGCATTAATATCCCTTCCCATGACTACTGGCAGCGCCGCTCCTAGTGCTTGCACTAGAATCCTCATTGTCTCATCAATGAGTATTGTGACATGAAGTTGGGGGTAATAACTTCATGCACCTCTTGACTTCCTATACTACTTTCGAACTGAGTGATAAAGATATTCATCACTAGGAAAGGGACATTAGAAAGAAGCTTTTATACCAAGAGACCACACCATACTATCCTCCCTTAGATGAGAATGAAGATGGTAACATCCCAAGTGATGTTGTACTCAAGCATAGGGAGAAGGAAAGGATCAGCGGAGGCCATAATCTCAGCAAGCCGATCTATGCCAAAGAGAAGAGCGATACATTGTTGAAAGAAGATCTTACAGCTCAACATGACATGAAGTGATATATATCGAGGAGTTTGAAGGGGCTGATTGGGTCGGATGGGTAGGTTCCAGGGAAACATTGCACCTCCTTCATAGATACCTTTATAATTAGCTCAAAACACTCTCCAAAATATCATAAGACACAAAGACCCAGAACTTTCAGCAGAGACATGATATCAAATATTGAAACACATATGGAGATGCGCCTTGAAATGGGCTTCGCTCTGATATAATTTCATAAGAAACAGAGAAGCAGTTGGAAAGATATGGGCAGTTTACTAGATGGGGGTAAAAACTATCTTTTAAAAAAACGGTCACACATAGAGAGTCATAGACTTTTGGTTTGACATCTAATACAATAATTGAAGACATACAATGATGCTTCTTGAAGATTTCTTCGCACTGATGTAAGTTTCGTTCAAATCGGACCATTGAGCAAAAAGTTATGAGCAAAATACTGACAGGGGGTCAAACTGTCATGAAAAACACCTACTCCTTCTACTGGTGCCGACTTGGGAGAATACTACCTCCATGCTTAGACTTCATCAACGATCCAAGTCCCATAGAGGTCACCTAGGAGGAAAGGAAGAGCTTCCTTTGTGGCTTGGGAAATAGAAAACCATGTATGCGCAATGAGTGACCGAATAGACAACACTTTTGAGCACTTTGGAAGAGAAAACAATGGAAAAAGGAAAGAGACACTCAAGAGAGAGAACCTGAAGTGACCTTCATTACCGATAGAGTGAGACTCCACTCCAATGCAACTCAAAATACTATAAACACAAGGGAGAAGAAGAGGTTTCATACGTACAAGAGGGAGCGAAAGATCCAAGACTACTCATAGAGAGAGAATAAACTAGAGAGAGATGGACTCAAGGGTCGACATAAGAGAATATCTACAAGAGGGAGAGAAGGCTCATGGAAGAGGCTTGAGGAGACTAGAGCTACAGCAACATGAGGCCTAATGGTGGAAGAGATGATGAACAAGGGAGAGAAAGGCTTCTTTTATAGAGATTTTGTCACCCTCCTTCACCCATTTATAATTGCTGCATATAGATTCCTTTCCCCATCAATCACATAAGCTTGTATGTCACCATCCGTGTCCTTTTTGGCTACTCTTGCCATGTGTCCCATCAAAAGATGCTCAAGACTCTTGAAATATTGAGAAAGTCAAGAGTCTCCCCACATGGAGCCCATAGGGACCCTCTCTTTTCCATATGTCCACATCCTCCTTATTTCACATAGGAATTCTAGAAGGATTTCTTTTGACTCCACACTCCTCCACATGCTTGGCATGTGGCCTCTCTTATATTATTGGAACACATGGACATGAGCCCACCTCTTTATATGACTCACTCTTCCTATTTTCTAAAAATCCATAATATCCCATACACAAATAACTCTCACCCCATACCAAGGTATTTATCATTCATACACATGGTATTTACAATGATCCATTCCACTCATCCTCTCAATCCCATACAATATCTTAGAAAATAGAAATAAGTGAATGCCAAATAAAAAATTTTTTTAGCATCACATCTTTCCCCCCCCAGCAGATCCTCTCTAGTGACAGAGAGGGTCTGTTGGCCCTCAAGGTGGTCGAGCATAGAAGAATTTAAGGCGATACTCATTGGTGCATCCAGGTATCACCATGCTATCCACATCCTCAAGCTGATAGGTTCCATTCGTGAACTTCTTTTTGACTCGATATGGTCCCTCCCATCGACCGATAAAATTTTTATCTAGCCGCTTGTCCAGATGGTTATCAAATCTGACCAAATCTCATTCTGCAATATCTTTCTTCTTGCGTAATTTGGTGTCAAAACGAGCCTTGCACCTTTTTTGAGAAGCTTCCAAGTTTTGTAAGGCCTTTAATCTACATTCATCCAAGGCTTCTAGTTGTACCAAGCGTTGAGCATATGCATCCTCCTGTCTTATTCTTGCAACAATAGTGCGAAGACTATGTATCTCCAATTCAATGGGCAAAATGGCTTTTGTTCCATACACTAGTTGGAATGGTGTAAACCCAATAGCTAGCTTGTGTGTGGTTCTGTAAGCCCATAAAACTTCTGCCAAGTGCCTATCCCAATGCCTTTTCTTAGTGTCTACAAGCTTTCCCATTGAATTGTACAACAATCCATTTGTTTTCTTAGCCAAGCCATTACATTGGGGATAGTATGGCACAGACATGCTATGATTTATCTTTAGTTTATGCACCACATCTTCAATTAGTTCATTTCTAAAAGAGGTTCCTCCAACAGTGAGAATTTCCAAAGGACAACCAAAGCATGAACAAATTTGATCAAAGAGAAATTTTGCAACTATGTTGCTATTGACTGTGGCCTTGGCCTCTACCCACTGAGTCGCATAATCTGTGGCCACCAATAAATAATGCTTGTCGTGAGATAAGCGAGGGAGTGGTCCCATAAAGTTCAACCCCCACCTCTCAAATGGTCCATATGTTGGACTAGGCTTCAAGGCCCTAGGAATCAACTGTCACGTTCCAAACTTTTGGCATACTTTACAACTTTGACACCATTCATATACATCCTTATGGAGGCATGGCCAAAAGTAACCTGCATTAAGAATTCTCCTAGCTGTGCTCACTGAAGCAAAATGACCGGAGCATTTATGACACATTTCTAGGATTCTCCTAGTCTCCATGGGATGGACCACCCAACGAAGCACCTTATCTTTTCCCAATTTATAAAGAATGTCATCAACAATAGAATAGGGACAAGCCTTCCTTACCAATCTCTGCTTTTGTTGTGGAGTTAAGCCTCGAGGAAACATGCCTTCTTCCACATATTGTTGAACATCTTACAGTTCTGGCCATCCAATGTCTACCAAAGAAACCACCCCCCGATCTCGTACTACAATGGCTTGAGTAGCTAACTCATCTGCCCTTTGATTTTCTTTTCTGTTTATATGAACAAACTTGCAAAAATCAAACTGACTACATAGTGCCATAGCCTTTTGATTAAGCTCCTTCAAATGAGGACTTCTTGTCTTGTAATGCCCTTGCATTTGCTTTATAATAAGCTGAGAATCTCCTCTTACTTCCAATTCTTTAACTTGACTTTGAAGACAACCCTCCAAACCAAGAATCAAAGCATTGTACTCAGCTGCATTGTTAGTTGTGATACCTGGAAGCCCTTGTCCTCTTGCCCACACCTCTTGACCTTCGGAATTCATCAAGACTATCCCCCCAGCTCCTTGTTGGCATGAAGGACTAAAAGCCCCATCAAGATACAAGACAAAAGCTGTTGGTGGTGTCTCCCTTTCATCATTTATGTCCTCCTTACATTTTTTTCTTCTCTTAGATCCTGCTATCCTGTGAGCAAATCTGCCATAGTGAACCTAGTGGTATTTTTAGTGACAAAAGAGAAAGAGAACTCTTGAAGCTCTGACAACAATTTTGCAAATCTCCCGCTAGGATTAGGCTTGCGAACTAGATATGCTAATACATACAGAGAGGTAAGGAAGAAAAATGGCCGAGGTAATAAATAGGAGCAAAACTTTCGGGTTGCATTCTACCTACCTCTCCTTTCTGTAGCAACACATCACTAGCTGAATGCAAAGATATACTTGGATTTACATAAAAGTCTTGAGACCAATCAAGGGGCTTCAATATTGGGCCCTTACTGATGGCCTCCTTAAGTTGCTGAAAAGACTCTTGTTGCTCCACACCCCATTGGAAAGAAACTCCTTTTGTTGTCAACAAGCTCATGGGATGCTGTGAAATCATCACAAAAGCATTGACAATACTTGCTCTTTCCTAGAATTCTGCAAACACCAGTGACACTCTCAGGACTTGGCAATGCCATGATTGCTTGAACCTTGTCAGGATCCATTTGTAGGCCTTCTTTAGACACAATATGCCCCAACAAGACTACTTTTGTTTAAGCCAAATGACACTTGCTAGGATTTAGACACCCTTTTGCTTCATCAATCCTGGCTAAGGCCATCTTTAACTTCTCCATGTGATCTATGCACCGAGAATAAATACAAAAATCATCCAAAAACACCCTTATGAACCTTTGAAATGTAGCTGGTGCATTGGTCAACCCAAAAGGCATCACTTTGTAAGCAAAAACTCCCCAAGGTGTATGACAAATGATGTTTTCTTTTGATCTTCCTCCCAAATACGAATTTAAAAGTACCCATAATACCCATCACATACAGAATACATCTCATGCCCTGGTATTTGGTCTAGTATTTCATCTTGGAATGGCAAAGGAAAGTGATCCCTCTTAGTGCATGCATTCAAAGGATGAAAGTCCACACAAACCCACCACTTATTTCCTTTCTTTGGTGTGACAACTATAGGAGATATCCATTCTGAATCATCAACAGGAAAGATGAATCCCACCTCAAGTAGTTGTGTTACCTCTTTCTTTAGTGCCTCAGCTTGGATCACTCCCAATCGCCTTAAGCGTTGCACAATTGGCTTGCTTTCTGGCTTCAACTCAATCTTGCACTCCACAAGAGAGACTGGTCAAACGTGTGAATAGCTTGTTGTAAAGAGATATGGAAAATCATCTAGCATATCCAAGTACTGGAGCTTCTCACTACCTAATAGAGAATCACCAAGAAGCTCTTCATTGTGTTGGCATCGTTTAGTGTGCTTCACATCCTCCACATGAAGTGTCTCTACAGGATCTTCTTGTACCACCACCTTGTTCCCTCCTGACTCATCTCGATCAGCACCAAGACAAAGACCAAAGGCCACTCCTTCCACCTCACCCTCTGAGCTGGACTCCTCGGAGCTACACCCTGTCTCTTCTTCTTCATCGGTTAAGTCAGAGCTCTCGAACTCTTTGATGTTGAAGACTCCTCCTTGACAACTTTTTTTTTGCGATTTCTGACATTGTAGCACACCTTCTTATCATTTCTTTGCAAAATCACTTTTCCAGTATCCCACTTTTGAATAGCCTTCACCTTGTGTAACCAAGGCCTTCTCAAAATCAATGGATAGGTACATGCATCTGGCTTGGTAGGGGCACAGAAATTCCACACACATCCACTTCTAGATTCTTCACAACTCCCAAGGTCTTTACCCTAGTGTTGTTAGCCAATTTGATGCGATAAGGAGAGGTAGTACTAGAGTATTTTAAATCAACATCTATCATGGTCTTCTCACCTCACTCATGACATTAATGGATGCACCTCCATCAATGTACACATTAGAAATCACTTGACAATCAATGATCACATCAACCACAGGCACATCATCACCAACATCTATATCTACCTTTTGAACAACAAGAATGACACTTTTCTTCTTTTTCTTCTTTGACACTCTTGTGCTTGCTAGCTTTCCCCATTCCTTCAGTAGTTTTGGAGACAAAGCGAGTAATTGACCAAAGGTGATATGAGCTTCCTTTTCTTTAGGGTCGGACAACAAGTCATAGTTTCCAATGCCTTGTTCTAAAGGAAAGTCTGACTGGCTGATTCTCCTTGTAGATGCCTTTTTTTTCTTACTACGGTGTTCCTCTTCTTGATGTTCCTCATCTACTTCTTCCTTGCATTCTTCTTCTTCTTTGCTTTCCCATGCCCCTGTTTAGCTCAGGGGGGTCACTCATTATATGTAACCCTATCACGTGAGTTCAACAGAAGGATGTTTTTAATATCTAAATTTAACAAAAGTTAATTTACATAAGGGAGTATTTAAAACAAATTTCAAAAAAATTTACAGATTTGTATAGAAAAAGGGTACATTTTATTAATAAAAATTTTACAGATGAGAGATTTTAGAAATATGCCTTAAACACATGTGATATAGAGGGTTTATACATAGTGACCTCCCTGAGCTATTTAGCCATCATTACCACTCTTTCCTCATCCCTTGAAGAAGCTTCTAACAAGGATACTTGTTTTTCTTCTTTCTTTCTCAATCTAGGACACTCAGGGCAATAGTGACCTTTTTCATTACATTCATAGCAAGTGATCCCACTCTTATCTCGAGGCCTATCTTCACTCTTTGGTGCTCTAGGTTGTATTGCATTAACTAAATACAATTTCAAATCAGCAAACTCTACCATCAATTGGGAGATACTATGATCTAACTCAGAGGACTTTGGTTCCTAAGGAGTGCCCATTACCTCCACCTTAGAAGTTGAAGCTGTTGAAGACACAAAAGAGGATTCGATCTTTAGAGAAGCTTCTTTTTTGGTTGCAATGCGAAGTGCCTTCACGTATGTTGTTGGATCTTTACTCATTACTTTTGAGTGAAGACGAGGCTCTAAAGCCATAACAAATTTGCTCATGTTTAAGTGCTCCATCCCTACAAGACTTTGAGGGGCCGATGATGTAGATGACACAGCTCGGAAACCTTCCCTTTCATACTTTGTCCATAAAGTTTCATATCGGATTGCCAACGCAGAGACCATCTCACCATCTCCTTGATAGAATTGGTCAACCTGCAACATCAAAGCATTTGGTGACTCCACTACCCCAAATCTCTACTTCATTATAGCTACCACTTGGTCCCAGTCCTCCTTGGTAGAGTCCGGCAAGGCCTCATGCCCAACTCAAGGCTACACCTTCAAGAAAATCAAGCAAAATCTCTGCCCGATCCTTCACCCACTACGGATGAGATTCTCGTGTGGACAAGAAGAAATGCAGATGCGCTGTGTTCTATTGTCTCAAGTGTAAGTGATTCCATCATGGCGTTAATTCAACATGTCACCACAATGAAGGAGGCATGGACGGTCCTAAAAAATCAGTACGAGACCACGAATCAGATGCAGATTCAAAATCTGGAGACTCAACTCGCGAACGAGAAATTGTCTGAGTCTGAAGCGGTAGATAAGTTCATCACGAGGGTGAAGAATCTGCGCGATCAGATGACTACGATTGGCATCACCATCACCAGCGAGAATCTAGCACGAAGGTGCATACGTATTCTCCCACCAAAGTACGACGGTCTTGTTACGTGCTAAATATGCAGAACAGAAATCCACCCCTCAACTTTGAGGATTTCAGCATGATCCTTCTGGAGGAGGAGATGCGTCAAAAGATGAGGACTGGAGAAGATTCCGCTTTCTATGCTGGATCAAAGAAAGGTAAGGGTAAGCACTCTAGTAACCCATCTTCTTCTGATGATAAATAGAGAAAGAAGAAGATCAAGTGCTTCTATTGCAACAAGGCAGGGCACAAGGAGAATGAGTACCGAAAGAGGATTGCAGATGAGAAGAACGGAGTAAAGAAAGAGTCCAGCAACAGCGCGCAGGTAGTATAGTAGAGCTGTTCATAGCAATTGAGGAGATTTGCACGGAGGCAGTTCATGTACCTACGGATGAACCTTGGATTATTGACAGTGGTGCATCATGCCACATGACCAGTCGGAAGGATTGGTATACCTCTCTACAGTCGGTAGGGAATGACATCCTGGTGGCAGTCGCCAATGATGCAAAATGTCCAGCAAAAGGAAAAGGTACGATTGCTCTCAAGTCAGATGGAGTTGTAAAACAGTTAGCCGATGTTCTTTATGTGCCCGATATCAAGAGGAACTTGTTGTCCGTTTCTACGATCACGGATCGGGACCTCAAAGTTCAATTCGATAAGAATGGTGCACAGATTCTGGATCTTCAAGGGAAGGTTGTTGGTAAAGGTACACGGTGCAACAACATCTACGAACTCTCAGCTTTTGGTGCTCGAGCCGATGTGAAGAACACTAAGCTATGGCATGAGAGGTTTGGTCATCTAGACCTTAGTTCTTTGAAGGAGATGCATAAAAGTGGAATGATTGCAGACCTACTAGAAATTACAGATCTGCCCGATGTATGTGAAGCTTGCATGATGGGCAAGCAGCATCGGCAGCCCTTTCCTAAAGAGGCCAGCAGGGCAAAGGCTTCTCTAGAGCTCATTCACACAGACCTCTGCAGAAAGATGGAGACGGTAGCTTTGGGTGGTTCCTACTACTTCATGACGCTGATCGACGACTACAGTAGAAGGATATGGATATACTTCCTGAAGACTAAAGACAAGGCTTTTAGTAAGTTCAGGGAATGGCATGTAATGGTTGAGAAAGAAACGCGGAGGAAGGTGAAGAAATTGAGATCAGATAGAGGTGGAGAGTTCACATCAACTGAATTTGAAAGTTACTACAAAAGTCATGGGATCAAGAGGTAGAAACCCCCGCCACATACATCACAACAAAATGGAGTAGCAGAATGCAAGATGTGCGTCATCGGTGAAATGGGCAGGAGTATGATGAAAGGGAAAAATTTACCAAAAACTTTCATGGCTGAAGCATGTAACATGGCAGTTTACATTCTCAATCGTAGCTACACGAAGGCTGTGAATGGGATGACTCCACTGCAAGCCTTTTCTGGTAAGAAACCTTCAGCTGCACATTTCAGAGTTTTTGGATGTGACTATTTTGTGCATGTCCCTGATGCTAATAGGACTAAATGGGAACCAAAGAGCCGGAAGTGTATTTTCTTGGCCTACAGTGAAGAGGCGAAGGGTTACCATCTCTATAACCCTGTTACCAAGAAGGTAATAGTAAGTCACGATGTGGTCTTCTCAAAACAGCTGCATAAATTGGAGGAGGATGCTTTCTTCCCAAACAACCAGCAGGTCCAGGATATCCATCTAGTACAACCACCAACAGTAGACCGAACTCCCCCAACGGTGCTTGGGAGGATTCAAGATAAGGAAGATGAAGAAGAGCCTCTAGAACCACAATGGCAATTGCCATTCCCGAAGTGGGTAAAGCAGCTTTTGGATGACAGAGAACCTCCAGCCATTGAGGAGGAACCATCCGAACACCATCGGTCCAAGAGATTAGAGGAGCAAAGAAGGGCGCAGGAACACTTGGTCAACTACGCTTTGATGACAGAGGTGATCTATGCTGATGAACCCAAGTGTCTTGAAGAGGCACAGGGTGATGATAGGTGGATGGAGGCTATGCAATTGGAGTATGGCTCCATAATGAAGAACAACACTTGGGACCTTGTGGATCATCCACCAAAATGCAAGAGGTAATTGGCACCAAGTGGGTGTACAAGACCAAGTACAAGTCCGATGCCACATTGGATAACTACAAGGCTCGACTTGTGGCAAAAGGATTCGCACAGGTACATGGTTTTGATTATCAAGATACTTTTGCTCCCACAGCTCGACTAACCATAATTCGCATTGTTTTGGCTTTAGCGGCCCAGGGAAGTTGGCCCGTGTTTCACATGGATGTAAAATCTGCCTTTCTGAATGGAGATCTCAAGGAGGAGGTATACATGGAACAACCACCAGGCTTTGACATCCTTGGTTTAGAAGGTAAAGTCTGTAAACTAAAGAAGGCACTTTATGGGCTGAAACAGGGCCCACGAGTGTGGTACCAGTGGATTGATGCCTACTTTCTGCAAAACGGGTTCAAGAGGAGCACATCTGATGCAAATTTGTATATCTTTAGAGAAGGAGGCAGGTGTATGATCGTGGTCCTTTATGTGGACGAACTTGTCATAACAAGGAACCATGAAGAGAAGATCTCGCAAACAAAGCATTTCCTAGGAAGAGAGTTTGAAATGACAGTCCTCGGACTGATGCATTTCTGTTTGGGGATTGAAGTTTGGCAAGAGCTGAAACAAATCTTCATTTCACAGCTGAAGTAGGCTGGAGAGATACTGAAGGCATTTGGCATGGCTGAGTGCAAGACAGGTGGTACCCCTATGGAGGTTGACATGAAGCTCTCAAACGAGGATTCATCACCATTGGTGGACGAAGCGAAGCACAGAAGACTTGTGGGCAGTTTGATTTACTTGTGCACATCAGCTTCGCGACTGGTGTACTAAGCAGGTTTTCCAATAAGCCCCGGGAGAACCTTTGGAGGGCAGGGAAGTGGGTGCTAAAATACATCAAAGGCACACTTGATTATGGCATCACCTATACCAAGGGCAACATCTTGACCGGATTCTGTGACTCAGATTGGGTAGGAGACATGGACAGCAGGAGATCAGTGACAGGTTACTATTTCTCACTTGGATCTGGAGCTGTGTCATGGGTCAACAAGAAGCAACCCACAGTTGCTCTTTCTTCTACTGAGGCTAAGTACAAATCAACTTGCTTTGCTTCTTGCGAGGCAGTGTGGTTGAGGAGGATTTTAGGGGACATGGGTGCAGTGCAGAACAAGCCTACGCAATTATCATGTGTGACAATCAGAGTTGCATGGCGATTCCAAAGAACCCTGTGTTCCACACTCGCATGAAACACATTGAGATTCAATATCACTTTGTACGCGAGCTCATCATGGATGGAGAGGTCGACTTGGTGTACTATCTGACTACAGAGAATGCTACGGACATCCTCTCAAAGGCTCTTGGAAGAGACTTGCTGGAGAGGCATCTTCATCGACTTGGCATTGGGCTAAAAAAGTAAGTTCACTTGCGGGTGGACATTTAGGGGGGGTGTTAGATATCAATGCTCCACTCTCGTGTAACTATGCAGAAACCAGCTAACTCTACTTGTAAGCCCCTTGTATGAGGAGAAGACATTTGAGTAGCTCGGTTATCCGGTAGGTCCTGGTAAATAAAAAGGTTAGATTAACCCAAGACTTTCTATTATAGTAGAATTGGCATCTAGTATTTTATGTTGCCTATAGATCAAGAGAAAACATGGAATAAGTTCTCCAATGTAATCATGATTGTAGAATTTGGTCCATTTGAGACATCCCAAAATTAGTACATGAAGAAAAATGTTGAAAATCCATAGCATTGGCACTCAATAAGCATCATATTTGGAAATAGTTTTGTTGCTTATTAGAATAGATTATATGTCAAAAGACAAAATTGCACTTCTAAATGTTGTTGAACAAGGTCACAAGCTAGCTTGGCCAATTATTCGTATTAAAAAATAATGAGAGAGATACTCAAAAGGGATAGGAGAAGTCTCCACAAAATTCTTGAGTAGCCCCTTTTCTACATACCTTGTTTGAAGTCATACCTAGTATTAATGTTCTAGGATCTATTAAATGTAGGCTATAGTATTGGTGAGGCAAGGGAAGCAATTCAAAAATTGCTCAAATTTTTCATCATGACCAAATTGTTGTCAACCCCGATTGTAGGGTAAGATGCAACATCCTCCATGCCTTCTCCTTCACCACCAGTAGGCAAGGAGATTACCAATTTAATTGAAGTGACAACACAACGAGTAATTTGCAATCTTTTCTATGTAGTAGAGTTGTAAAGTAGTAGTTAGTTCTTACCAAGAGGTCTCTTTCAAGTTTGGAAGATGTAAGCATTGGGAAGGCACATGATGCCTTGTCTTTGTTGGAAAATTATAGATAGTAGCAACTCACAAAGCAAGCAAAAATAGAAGTTCAAAAGAAAGAGTTAGTACATCATGATAAATAGTAGCAGATAGAGCATGATAGACTAAAGATAGGGTCCTTTAGCTTGAACACACTCTTCAAAAACAAACTGATAAACATCTAAGACAAAAAAGAGAGTTGGCATCTTTGTAGAAAATACATTGAGTTAGAAAGCAACCTGTGTAATGACATGTAGTCCAAAAGTGAGCTGTGGGAATTACACTCAAGTGGAGCTGGGATTGAATTGAGACATGTTGTGTAGTGTCCAGATTGAATAATCTCAACCTTATGAGGAAGTCCATAGTAAGTCACAATAGAACTACCTACCAAAGAAACATGCTCAAGGCAACTATGAACAATCTTCACAGATTTCAGAGGGTCCCACTTAGTCAAGCTTTTAAAAGGCCTAAGAAGCTGTACAAGGGAGTTCGTGAATCTCAAAAAGCTAGAGGAAGATTCTATGATGCTTACATATCAACAAGGTACGTATAAAGTGGGAATATAACAATGTTGACATAATGGGAGTTGCCAAACCTATTGACGGGGACCAAGCTCCAAAAGATGAGTTTTGTGAGGTGCATATGAGCCATGGTGTATAGAGGTGGTGCTACAAAGCATCATGAGACTTTTGAAAGCATGCATAGATAGTTTGGGGCCAACCAGACTAGGCTTGATTGAGGCTCATAGCGCTTAGTCACCCTATGTGTAGAAATATTTCATATGCAGAGCATTTCAAAACCTAAACGTGATGAAGTTGTCCCTTATTCTCATTTGGTGTTACGTTTTGAGCGCTAGATATCCCAGCTAGTGTGCTATGGGAGAACTCGAATGGTTGCGACCCTACTGCTCTTATTGCATAACTAATTCTCATTTTGACCACCAACCTAAAGGCTATGTAGTTCCTAGGGAGGGGACGAGCATTTTCTGAGCGAAATCTTCCGAGCGTCCGAGCGAAGGAAAAAAAAAGCTTCCAACTATGCATAAATATGGCAAAAATCGATCAGAAGAAAACATAGTTTCACTTAGAAATATGCAAAGTATTATAGCAATGCCTATTTTATACAAAAATCTTTAGGTGAATCTGTAGGAATGGTGAGAGCATAATGGGATGGCTTTTGAAGAAACCCACATGTAGAGTAGATTTTTCTATGAAAATTCCCTTATGATCCTTCTTACAACTTTTACTTAATAGGGGTGACATTGAAAACCCTCTCTCAACCTATCTTCATGAAAGAGTTTCTTCAAAGAAAACTCATTGAAGCAAGCCATCCAGGTAGTTTCGCCAGCGAAACCCCTTTGAAGCAAGTCTCCCAAGGTAGTTTCGCTGGCGAAACTACCTTGGACAGCACTTTTAAAAGTGACATAACTTTCATATCCAATGTCCAAATATAGTCATTCAACCACTCAAATTGATCGGAACACCCCATTTGAGCACATCTATGGAGTTATATTTTGGAAAATCTTTCATATATAGTATTAAATATTACATGTATTTTATGAGAGTGATATATAAGCCCAAGTTAATACTTATTTATAGTAATTTAAACTTCTTTAGAAACATGTCCATAAATATGCTATAAAACACTAAAAAGATATTGCCATATGATATAAATGTGTTAATAAGTAATTATATATGCATAGTATTATTACATTGAGAGTGATTATGAGGAATGTTTCTTAAAGGAATCAACACTTTTTTAAGGTAATAATAGGGGTACAAAGGGATGTCTCTAAATAAGAAAATTATGTTGTGTAAAAATGAATGAGTGACTAGTCTGTATATTTTTATGATAAAGGGATCTAGTTCTAGTGAAATAAAAGTGTAAAAACCATGTTTCCTAAAGAAAAACATTTTTAAAAATCTCTTGAAAAACACACTCGGATAAACTTGCTCATAGGTTTTTGCTCGTAAAATTGACGCATCCTTCCTAGGGACATGGGTCTATCGGAATATAATCCCGACGATAAATTTTTTTTCCAATCAACAGAAGAGCGTAAGCACCCCCACACTCCATTGAGTGCTTAGCACATCTTTGTAGGCTTTTTTCCTTATTGTCCAAGCAAGCTTGCAAGGGGTAGCCACGTTGAACCTGCCTAGGACCTTTTGCTTTCGTAGGATGAAACAAAGAGAAAATTTTTGTGTAGGGGTGGAGAGAGAGAATCAAAAAAATGAGTGTGATTTCATCCTTGAGTGTGCGTAGTATGACCACTAAGAACAGGTGTAGCTCTCATCATCCAAATGCAAAAGCTTCTTCTTATAATCGTCATAGCTCCTTTCATGTAACAAGTTGAATACATTCAAAAGGCATGCCATGGAAGCTAAGAGAGAGAACAAGGAGAACCAGAAGAAGAGAGAGAGAATGTTGGTGTAGCAAGGATGTTGGTATAGTCGAGGCGTCAAAGTCCTTCCTACAGCAAGCTGTCCCTTCGATTCACCTCTAGAGGCCTCGGGTGCTGTGTGTTGTTAGTTTTGAGCCTTGGATGCTCTGTGCAGAAAGCTCCATCTATTTTTGCAAGAACCAAAAGAAGAAAAAGGTATCTTGGTGTAGTCAAGGCATCAGAGTCCTTCCTACAGCAAGCCGTCCCTTCGATTCACCTTTAGAAGCCTTGCGTGCTATGTGTTGTTAGCTTTGAGTCTTGGATGCCCTATGCAGACATCTCCATCTATTCTTTCTTTTTACCACATGAGGTAGGAAAAAGGCCATTAAGGTGCACCATCTATACTTCTATACTATCTATTAAAGAGAGGATCCACATGCCCTTCAAAGGCTATGCCACGTGGAAACATTTCCAGCCTCGATGGAGCTTCGTGAAGGTATGGCAAAGGCTCGGGAAGAGGAAGAGGACTTAGAAGGTTCGTGGAGGCAAGAGAGCTTGAGCCTCATGATGATGATCTTGGGAAAGGGGGGGCAAAGCAGAGCCAGTGCAGACTACAGAGCAGTGGAGACACAGATGCACAAAATGGCTGTAGTGCAAAGCAGATATAGACGTAGTGCAGAGAAGATGTAGTGTAGATGTGCAAAATGATTGTTTGGAGCCTTGCAAGGGGACATGTGGCACCACGAGAACTCGAGGGTAGTGGCACAATGCAAAGGGCAGTAGCCACAGAGCACGTGGTGTAAGAGCAAAGGACACGCGATGCTGGAGCAATGCAAGGGGAGTGGCAAAGGGCACAACGACTAGGGGGGAGAGAGAGAGAGAGAGAGAGAGAGAGAGAGAGAGAGAGAGAGAGAGAGAGAGAGAGACAGGGAGGGAGGGAGGGAGGGAGGGAGGGAGGGAGAGAGAGAGAGAGAGAGAGAGAGAGAGAGAGAGAGAGAGGGAGAGGGAGGGAGAGAGAGGGAGAGAGAGAGAGAGAGAGAGAGAGAGAGAGAGAGAGAGAGAGAGAGAGAGAGAGAGAGAGAGAGAGAGAGAGAGGGACGGAGCTAGGATATATATATATATATATATAAAGGTAGCCTTAACTAGGGATTAAAAAATATCCATTGATAGAAGGCACTAGAGGTTATTAGGGAGATGCCATTTCATGAGTCTTGCATCGTAGTAGAGAACTAGGCACATTTGCATGATGGAGGTCACTCGAGAGACATTGTGAGCACATAACCATAAAGTGCAAATTGGAACATGCCCTAACATATTTGTGGGTCACCTTAAATAAGGCTTGAGATGACATCAAATATTGGAAGAGGCCATTGATGGGGAAAAAGGAAAATAAGCAATGGGTATTAATGGGAATTCCATCAAAATTTTCATCCCACTATGGCCATTTGGGCTATCTTAGGTTCAAGATTACTATGGCACCCTAGCCTCATGTTTAAGCACTATTAGCTGGAGGAAATGGCCTTATTGAAATTAGAATCCATATTTGAGTGTATCGCCTAGTAAAATGGAGATAGAAACATGTCAACGGCATGAGAGCGAGTACTTTGGTAATTGAGAGTCTATAAAAAAGCATCATTTCTCCAGAAAGGAGAGCTTGACATGTTAACATTTTCATCATTTCTCTATGACCAGTATTCAATCCTGAGGTAGGATAATACTAGGGGTTACTTGCCTCCCTACACTCATGACCACCCCTTTACTAGCCCATCTACCCTATGTAAAACTAGAAATTGTGACAAGTTCGAGTAGGGGTGGCCTTGAAAAGAGTTTGTTTATTCCTTTTGCAAAAATCAGTGAGTGATCATGGACATCTATAAATTAGATAGGGGTAGTTGGGGCTTAATAGGCCATAAGGTCACCAAGATGAACATCTAGACATGTGCAATAAAGTGTTGGGGACCATCATGGGATGGATAAATAGGTTGCAATGATACCATGTTAGATTTGGGACAAATGTTGGAAGGGAAGCCCAGAAATTGAAGAAAGTTCTAACTCTATGATATGGGCATGATAGAGATACACACAAAGAAGATTGTATTGATCATGGATAGACAAAGCCTCCAACGATGTATTCATCCAGTGCCAATGAGAAACCCTTCATCAACAAACTCGAGATCCACACAGTGGGCAAATCTGGCCATAATTGCAAATGGCACTACTCCTCCATCGATGCTTCTTTGCAAACGGCTCTCCTCCTCCAAGCTCCGAGCTTCAACTGGACAACTGGCTCCTACTGCAACGAGGCGACGATTGACGACCAAAGCTCCATCAAATATTACAAACAATAGCACAATGCCTTAAAGCTCCTGGCTCCTGGCTTTACACACAAGCTATACAACAGCAACCACAGCCTCTTGCAAGCAGCTCCATAGATCAGTGCGTTAGTCGACGAAACCTCCAACCATCACTGCTCCATCATACCTCTGTCGCCATCTCCATTAGAGTACCTTTCTAAGGTTCAACATCTTAGAAAAAGAAACATGGCAGATAGAACTTTACCCGACTGGTCACATGGTAGCTTTATCCACAGGTGTCACATCAGCATCCATGTGTCACATTATCCTACCATGTCACTACCTATCATGTGAGCATCTGAGCCCCGTGCCACATCACAACCGACTACCACATCATCAAGACATCTTTGCATCCACATCATCATATGCCACATCACTAGCTCATCAGTCTAGTCAGTAGTCTAGTTAGCTACCCCATCATCATTGCCACATGGCACTAACCCCCCTGCCAAGCATAGTCACCCCCTCATAGGCACATTGTGCACACACTACATGTGCACCTACTTGCCACATCACCATAGTGCTCCACTAGCACACCCCTTACTAAGCATCATGCCACATCATCATTGCATGTGACTCACAGTGCCACATCATCACTATACATTTCACTCTTTTTTGCCCCTCCACCTGAATCAAGTCGTATCTCTTGATCTAGGAGGAATTTGAGGGTGTTACAAAAAGGTGAAGTGATCGGTTTTTCATTATATGCTCGCCACATCACACACACATTTTGGTATAAGTATCACTCAATTTTAAGCCTCACCGACAAATCCACTTCTTACACCCACATCAGCCTCTACATTGATGCATATGACCCAACATATAAAAAGAACCAAAGAAAAGGAATTATTTGTTGTTCTTTCATCGATCGATGGTTGGTATAGTATAGATGTAGATCAGAGTAGACTAGATCGCCATATAAGAGACGCTTTGAATTTCTCCAAGTTGCCAATCTAAGCCATGCCCGAAAATTCCCAACTAGTTTCTACTTGGAGTCAGTCCCTATGCTCACATATGGTTTCACATCATCAGGTTACCTGAAACCTGACATTCATCAGTTCAATGAGTAGAATTTAGAGTGCCTTTGAATATTGCCGATTGATCAAGTGGGTAGATAGCACATGATTTGATTTCACACACATATGCCATCATTGTAAATCTTGTTTGGCTATTTCACGGCATTGTGCACTTTATTTCAACCTTGTAAAGCCTCTTGGCTATTTCCATCATCATTTGCCACAAGCCTTGTAATTCAAATCGAATTATATATTGCAATTCTATCTTCACCGACAGTTCATATTTCACTTGCTACAATCAGTGTTCTGCAGTTGATTCAGACAGTGATTTTCACGATACTTTGAGTACATTTTTTGCACCATGTCTACGACTAGTAACCTCAATTTAAAGGCATCTACTAAGCTTAAAAGATCCAAATGGCACATCGAAATACCGAATGGAGACCATTCTTGTACTTCAAGACCAATGGGAGTATGTCGATGGATCTACACCTAGACCATTGGATGATCCAAAAAACATTAGCTCTACTCCACCTGTTGTCACAGCACCATCAACAAGATCTACAGTGGGATCTCCAACTACACAAATAATTTCTGCACTTGTAGCAGATCTTGCCATTTCTTAAGCACAGGAAGAATGGGACAAGAAAGATAAATATGCATATCATCTGATCAAGAAGAATGTGCAAGATCTCATGCTAGGATACCTCAACACTGTCAAAACATCAAAAGAAGCATGGGATATGTTTGCAGCTCTCTACGAGTCCAAGAACACTTCCAGGATTTTCACACTGAGAAACCAAATCAACTGGAGTTTTCATAATAGCAACAATGAAACTAATCATGCTTACATACTCATGATCAAAGACTACAAATATCAACTCGCAGCAAGCAAGCGAGACTATGAACCCCATAGAAATGGTTCAAGTCATCCTGAATGGACAAGGAGAGGGATACGAGAATCTAGTATATAGTATTGCCATCCAACAGCAAATTTTGACGTTGGAAGAGCTTCAGTTAGTCTTACTTGGTGAAGAACATAGGACTCAGGCCGAGGCCATTCATGCACATAAAGGTCATTCTAATGATCATGCATTCACAACTTCAAATAGAAGCAGAGGCAGAGGCAAAGGTACATTATTCCAGAGAAGTGGTCATCATCAACAACAAAGTCATCAACAAAGTCAACATCAACATTAGCATCATCCTCAACAACATCAAAATCAGCAAAGAGGAAACCATTCCAATCGAGGAAGATTCCAAGGATGAGGGAATGCATCCACCAGCATGTCAAACATCCAGTGCAACTACTGTCATAAGTTTGGACACTATGAAAGAGATTGCCGCACGAAGCAGTACGATCAAGGTGGTCAATCCAGTAGCAATCGAGGGAATTTCCGCGGAAGAGGAAATCATCGTGGTGGACATTCTAGTCATAGTCATTTTGCAAATGAACATGGGAATATGTTTCTTGCAAATGAGGAAATGTAGAATATTGATACAGAGTGTATCTAGACACTGATTGCAATCCAAAAGAGGATTTCAACTATCAAGTCAACCAAGTAGTTCAGGATCCTTGGTACATCGATAGCAATGCATCATCTCATATGACAAATCATCAAGAATAGTTCACAAATATGAAACTATTAGAAGGTAGAAAGAATGTCATCTACAAAGCAATAGGATAATACACCAAATCTAGTTCAAGGGACAAGCATTATCCCTATGAACAATTTCACTGGTACGAAAGGATTGATGAAATATGTACTCTACATTCTGAAGCTTAGCAAGAACCTCTTGTCATTCGGTCAAATTATGGAACACAACTATCGAGTCATCTTCGATGCAGATGAAATTAAATGCACTATCAGAGACAAATCCAAAAGATTTTAGCTAGTAGGAAAAGGATTCAAGGAAGGATGCTTGTACAAAATGCTACAGTACCAGATTTACATGCCATGTGAGCTCAATCGCAACAAATGCCACTATCTGCAAAATGGCACAAGAGATATGGTCATGTCAATTTCAAGAGCTTGCTAGATCTCAAGAATCAAAATATGGCAATTGGGATTCCAAAGCTACAATTTCTTGGAAAAGTTTGTGAAGCATGCTGCTTCGGCAAACAAAAGCGAACCAAATTTGACAGAAGCACCTCTCGAGCACGAGGTATTCTTAATTTTATACATATAGATGTACAGGGTTGCAAGACCCGCAGTTGTTGGGTCTACTTTCTGAAAGAGAAATCTGGAGTCTTTTCTAGATTTCAAGAATGTAAAGCCATGGTAGAAAACCAGATAGGCAGAAAGATCAAAGTCATGAGATCACATAGAGGAGGTGAATACATGTCTTCAGCATTCATAAACTTTTGTAGAAGTCACGGCATTTGAAGACATTTCACTTGTGCAAATACTCCTCAGTAGAATGCAAGAGTTGAAAGGAAGAATGGTACTTTAGCAGACAGTGCTAGAGCAATGCTTAGTGAGAAGCATCTTCCAAATCAGCATTGGGTAAAAGCAATAGCCACTGCAAACTATTTGCTTAATTGACTTCATACTGAACTGATTTAGGGTATGACACCTTATGAATCATTGACTGGACATAAGCCCCACATTGGGCATCTTCACATATTTGGTTGCATAGCATATGCCCACATACATGATGATTGCAAGAAATTGGATGCGAAGTCACATAAATGCATCATGGTTGGCTACAATGAAGAAAGCAAAGCATACAAGTTGTATGATTCCATCAATCGAAAGGTCATTATCTCCAGACATGTAATCTTCAATGATGAATCAGAATGGAAAACCTCAAATACACAAAAGGTAGGCACACCGATTTCATAGTCATCTATAGAAATGGTTGATGAAGAAGAGAAAGAATTGCTGAAAACACCCCAAGCAGAACCAAAGTAGCTCAAATGGTCTACTAGGGAAAGCAAACCACCAGCCAGATTACCATATGCTCAAAAATGCCAAGCAGTTTAGGCTGAAACCACCAACTATGCTCTTATGACTACCATCATGGCTATAGAAGAGCCAGTGTAATTCAAAGATGCAATAGACAAGCCAAAATGGCGAACTGCTATGAATGAAGAAATTGATGCTTTGTATAAGAATAATACTTGGGAATTATGTGACCTTCCACCAAGAAAGAAGGCCATAGAAAACAAATGGGTATACAAAATGAAGTATAATCCAGATGGAAGTATTCAAAGATACAAAGTCAAACTTGTTGTAGAAGGATTTGCACAGTAATATGGTCAAGACTATGATGAGACTTATGCTCTAGTAGCAAAGATGGATTCCATACAGTTCTTGATATCACTAGGGACACTCAGCAGATGGAATGTGTATCAGCTCGATGTCAAGAATGCAGGAAGTCTACATGCAACAACTAGTAGGTTATGTTGAACCAGGAAAGGAGAATCAGGTTTGACATCTCAAGAAGAGTCTCTACAACTTAAAGCAAGCACCCATAATTTGGTACAGTAGAATCGACAAGTATTTCGCTGATTTGGGATACATGAAGTCCAATGCAGATCATACTCTCTACTACAAAGTCAAGGGCATCACATATGTCCAAATTACCTGAGAAAATTTTTACTATCATTCCTGGTTTGAGATGTAGTGTTCTATGCAATCCGGCTATGCTCTTAGGAGTTGATGGAACTATTGTAGTTTTGCTGCATGTTTTGTGTCTTTTGTCAATTCCTTCTAAGATATGTGGAGTTTGTTTGAGTAGGTTAAACACTTCTTTATTGTGAATGTCCTTTGCAACATTAGTATACAAGAGGTGAGGAATGTCTTTGTTTTTCAAAGGTTGCCCTTAGGAGGTAGTTATCATTAATGTAGGATATGGCATCCAATGTATGGTGTCCAAACCTTATTCTATTAAGAATTCTAGAAATTGGATGTTTGTTTGATGCATTGGTGTGCTGAGTTCATAGAGTAACACATTGTCTTTCCAGAGAGATGTAATCATTGATGTGTTTGCTGATTGCTCCATGAATATCCATAAATCTTTTGTCAGAATAGCTTGGCACAGGTCTCCACATAAGAGAATGTCTACTCCTCCAAATGGTTGGAGGTGGTTGTGCTTTATTTCTCGCAATTGCAACTCTGCTGCTACTAGCATGGTACTATGTCCTATCAAGGGTGCTTTGTCGAAGACAACTAGTTGGAGGTCTTTGTATAGTAATGACAATTCATGAAGTTTTTCATTTGAAAGACTTTGTAGTGGGATGCCATTAGTGGTAGATGTAATCTTGCATGAATTGTTGTCCCTCCAATGTTAAAAGCTGCTTTGCCTGTGTATGCCAGGAGCAGCACTTTTGGCAACTCTATATTATCTATTTGTTTGTGTGAATAATGTTGTATTAGTTCTTGAACAACAGCCATTAGAGCAAATGTCTTTCCAGTTCTAGCATTCCCAGTCAAGAAATGGTTATTTGGAGCTATTCTTTTCTTTAGCATGATGTCCTCAAGGAGTCATCTTTATTCATTGTTAAGTCTTCTTATTGTTGTGTAATAGTCATTGCTAGGTAAAAATTTGTATGTTAACAAACTTTCATTAGGTAATTGGCTTTTCTTGGAGATGTTAGGCATGTCCACTCCAATTTCATAAGTATCTTTTTTATTGTTTGTGCTTACATCATGTGAAGAGGTTTTGGAAGTGCAAGTACTTGTTGAATTTGATGGGATTTTGGGTAGGAGTTTGATGAATTGTGATTTGTTTGAATCTATGATCTGTTGATTTTCATTGTACATATCATGCAATGTACAAATGCTTCCTTCAAGAGTTGGTTCAGTGCTATGATATGGGTAGAATAGAAGGCACAATTCTCTATAATAGTTCTCTGGATCTTTAATTTCATTGTAGTTGTTGAACTGTATGATTTTTTGTTTTGTTCTTTTTATGTGTTTGTTCCCTCTTGTAGTGTAGCTGCTAGTGAATGTTGCTAGGCAAATGTTGTGAAGATCATGTGGACATTTCAAGTATTTTGCAATGATGTTGTCAAAGAAAATGTCCATGCTTTTAGGGTTTAGCATTTGCAATTGTTCTCTTCTTTTTGGTAATATTCTACATTTATCGAGGGGTTAGTGTTAATATATTGGAATTGTCTTGATGAAGTTGAAAGCGGTAGTGACAGAGGAAAATATACTGCTTGTTGTGAACTTATGTGCAGTGTATTCAACATTGCATTGCCAACTCATCTAATGCATTCATTTGGTAGTGCATTTGAGCTCAAGCTTTGTGACAAAGTTTCTTTTACTGCTGCAGTGGTGTCCTTGGCTATTTTTTTCATGTAAGATGTGCAGTAGGCGGTAGCTCCATGTGGATTAAGTATGAATTGCACATTTGTGTTTGCACCCCATAACTTTGACAATGTGGGATTGAAGTTGTTCGTGTAAATATCCTTGGGTTACCTTTTCAAAAAAGTGTTGGCTGTGAGATAGATGCATGTAGAGCCAATATGTATGTTTCTTCAGTCAGATGAGCTGTAGCTAAGAAAGTGTCATAGTTCAATGACAAAGTGCTATCTTGCAACAAAATTGTGTTAATGAACTTGAATTGCTTTCTATAGTAGTCAGCGTTGGAATCGTCTTCTAGTGGCAACAATACTCTCATTGTTAACATGCACTTGCGAGGAAATCTGAGCCAGCTTTTTTTTTTTTGGGAAACATGTCTTGCGATGCTTGTGTGTTTGGATGTCTCTTTGGTCAATGGGGAATTGAGCAATCTTTGTTGATATGTATTGGTCCACAAATATTTCAATGTTAATATTTGGAGATATTCCAAAAATTTGTGTGTTCTCAATCCAAAGAAGGCTGTGATCATGCTGGCTTCCCCTATTTTGGAATTCTATGACAAAGTAGTAGTCGATTACTTTGCCTAGTATGCTGTTGTCCTTTCTTAGCAAGGTCTTCAAGGCTTGGAATTTGTGTACTTAATATTAATCTATAGTGACTAGATCAGAACATAGAAGATGTTGGATTTCCAAGCATTTGTTGGAATGTCATTGGGCTTCTATTCTTGGATTCAATTTGTGAATGCTATCAATTAAAGGCTTCCACAGTTTCTCTACTACTGAGAGAGTGACAAAAAAGCATGGGGGACCCACTTGCATGAGCATTGAAAAAAGATTTTTTTTCAAATAGTATTTGTAGTCGACTGATGTTCTAAGAGGTGTAAAGTCTTTGAAGCCTATGTTTGAGTGAAGAATTATGTCAATGTTTGTATCTATAAGAGCATATTTGGCTTGAAGAATTCTACCTTTTGTTTGTGCTTTGTGCGGATGAAAGAACTTTTTTCACAATAATTTTCATTGTCTTAAAAAAGAGGTTTTCTATGGATGATGCAAAACGACAGTCTATATTTGACAATTCTCACCTAGCAATATCTTGGTATGATGTACGTTCTAGGATGCTATAATTCCGTGGGTTCCCAAAGAAAGAGTTGGAAATGAAATTTCTTCATAGAATTTGTCTTTGAAAATACTTAACGGGGAGAATCCCTCGGATGGTGCAATTCCAATAGTCTGACCCTCAAAGTTTACGACTTGTTGGCTGGTGTATATTCCATGAACTAAAGTATCAGTGAAAAGTTCTTCCTGTGTTGTTTCTTGGAGGTGATGGTCATTTTTCTCATATTCTTTGTCTTTGAGTTGCATAATTTTAATGTGGTCTTCCCAAAGATGGTTTATATGTACGTTGTTTTGTCCATATAGAGGACTTTCTAATAAGTCTTTCAATGCAAGCATTGTAAATGTTGGTCATACAATACCACTCATGTAATTATGCTTGAAGGAGAGCTTACGCTTAAGGGAAATGCAATTGTATCATTTTCCTTTAGAAACCTTGGCAATACTCTTTGTGCTCGATCAACGTTAGCAAATATGTTGACAACGCTTTTGTGTAGTCCATATTAGCCTTCATATGTTAGTTCTCTAATTTGAGCAAATGGTATTCTGATTGAGACTAAGCATGGTTCGATGGGATTTAGATTGCTTGTCCACTTTGTCTTTGGAATCATTTTCATGTTCTTAGAACATAGAAGAGGAAATTTTCCATTCTTCAAGTCTTTGTAGCATACTAAACACAAGAGCTTAAGTGCACGTTGCACAATTACTATATTTATCTCATTAGCTTGCATAAAGATAGCCATGTTTGTTTTTTTTCATTTTAAAATTTCAATGAACCACAACATACGCATGGGAAACTTGGAGTGTCCAATATTTTCCTCAAGTATTGGTATTTATTTGTTTTCTTTTCTCTTTCTTTTCCTCTTGTGTCCACAGACATTGTCTTCAAATGGTGATGTTTCAATTGGAATTGTTGGATTTACATTTCTTGCAATAGGCAATAGAAGAGATCTTTGCAACTTGTAAATTCTACAATTCTTTTTTGTCTTGAACGTTTTTGTTGGAATTCAAAAATATACTTGGTTCGCAATTCAAAAATATACTTGATATGTCTTTGGCAGCAAGTTTAGGGTTTTCCTTGACAAGGTGTTCGAGATATGATTGATCCCCTTGAGACCAAACTTTGTAAGTACGTTTTACATCCAAATGAATCAATGGATTGATTGTGCAAATATTGTTTGATTCATCTAGCAAGAAATTGTGTATATTACCCTTCTTGTATTTGCCTATTGTAGTTCTCTTCGAAAGTTTGAAACCATCATAACAAAAAAGGCTACAGTTGCTCCAAAAATGGAGTGAAACAATTGGACGTGATCTAACTGAGTTATTAGCAAATTTTCAAAGGTTCTTGGTCATGAACGTGCTGTCTTTGTTTATCGAAGTGAACATGTGCCATGGAGTGTTACATCTTTCTCATGTGTTCATGATGTTGTCAAAAATGGCTCACAGGCAATTCCTCATATCTCACACTTGGGAAAATTTCCAAAAGACTAATGAGTACGTTTGTGTTCATTGGGTTTGAAAGTACGAATTTTGAGTTTGTAGCTAATTGTTTTTGTTTGAGGAGTTCATCTGTGCTCATTTTGAGTATTTATAAGTTGAATTTTAAAAGAGGTTTGCAATGTTTGCAACAATAAGATGGAATAAATGGATAAAGCAATTGAATGCTTAATTAGCAATACGATGAAACACATACCTCTCAAAGCGAGGAGAAAGGATCATGCATCAGCCTCAAATGCAATAACAAACTCGGAGCTATTAATAGCAGTAACACTTCCACCAGGTTTGGAAGTCTGTATTTTTCTTCTATCCATCATCATGTCATCTTCGTATAGCTTGAGGAATGGCAAATGCAAACAAAGAACAATGTCAACATATGGTTCTCTAATACAAACTGGCACCTGCTCTCCTCCATGCTACACAATGTCTCCAGTTAGTGAAGGAACTTGAACAATGGTTTGAAGGATTTTGCAAGAGACACAATAAGGATTAAGGGGGTCTTTGCTAACATGAAGTCCCCCACATGTGTCACAAGCATTCTCAATCAAATCAGCATTCACATTTGTGAAGTGCAAAATGCCAAATACCTGCAATCCATAAAAAATTGAGGGTAAATTTTTGTTTCAAAAAGAGGACACACAATTTATGAGTTAAAGTAGCTACCTTTGTCCCATACCCAACCACAAAATTTGGCTAACAAATTCTTTTTTCAAATTGTCCTTTGTTGGACCATTTGGAACCTCAGCTAAAATGGTGAAATCAAACACATAAATTGTGCCCTTTGCTTTCAAGAATGAAACATTCTTCAAGATGTACATAACTACATCTTCTTCATTGAATTCTCGTATAAGCTGAGTGAGAGTGGCTTTTCTTTCATTCACAAATGACAACTGCAAGATAGAGAATTTGTGGTTTCAAGAAATGCACAATGAATACTTTAGACAAGAAATTGAAAACCACAAAGCAATAAGTAAACTAACTCACTGCAGCTCTATCTTGGTCACGTGGTCCATTAGCAACAATGATTTGGTCTCCCATGCCCTCGTCACTTGCAACTTTGATGATGACAATCGCAATTGTGCCCATGACGTTACCTACGGAAAGCTTATCAAAGTTGATCATATCCACAGTAGCCCATGGAACATAGGTGCAAATACAATGATTGAGTAGTAGACAAAGGTTGCCCTCTCAAAAGGCTCTCCCCTAATGATGCATGTAGTAGCATCAAGAAGTAGAGAAAATCTAAAAGTTCCACCCTCAGTTACAGTACCTCTTGGCACAACACTTGCCCCCTCTATCCTATAGAATCCTTCAATTTGCCAAAAGTTCACAAATTGGTTAATGTAAGCCGATGGTATGAGTAATCTCACTGTGTGAGAACAAAACTTGTCTGTAAAATCAGCTTTAAGGAAGGTTGGGTACTTTGGATTTATAACTTTGTAAGTACCATACTTGCAAAGTAGTTTTCCCTCAAAGACAAATCTATGAGGTGCACAATCTGATAATTGATTGATGCTTAAAGAGACTAACGAATTCCCCCCCCAAACAAAGTTTTCTTCTGATGGAATTATTGCTTTTGAAATGGTTGGATTATGTGGTGATGGTAGGAAGTTCTTAGCATCTTCACATCCTTTGTAAGATTTCACTTCGTCTTTGCACATAAGTTGTTTGCTTGGTGCAAATACAAATATGAAAGCAAGGAAGGTTCCAAGTGCCAATTGTAATTGCTCATTGTCAAACATAACATTGTGTAAGCTCTTGTGGACCATAAGTACATTGCGTCCATACATTATAACTCTAAAATAGTGATTTTCAAAAAGGTAAACAATGGAAACCATAATTTAAATATTTCATTTCATATGATAGTGCTTGTAAAGTTAAATGTCATTAAAAACAAGCACAGTAACATTAAAACACCTTTGACTCAATCAGAGTCAATGTTAATAACATTCTTCACGTCCATGGGGGGCACTACTTTCTTTCTCTCCAAATGTCTCACGTGTACTTTTATCTGTACATTGGACTTACAATGTGATTGTGTATTTAAAGCTAACATATTCCAGATTCTCCCGAATAAGCCTTTTCACTACTAGCAAGCAAAAGGGAGACAAATCAAAAATTGAAAGATTAAAGACAAAAAAAATTTAGAAATTCAACTAAGTACCTTGGGTGTACGCCTCTTGTGGAACCTCCTGAAATGAGTTCTTCAAGGAATGACGAGCGCTCATCGCTAAATTTTTCAACAAGTTTTCTTTAGGGGGCTTGCTTGGGGAAGCATAAACGAAAGGACTTGATTTTGGAGTAGGGGGAGATGCTCTTTTTTCCATGTATGAGCAAGTAGAAGCTAATGTACCCACTATAACAAAAGGCAAGAAATAACCAAACATATACAAGTGGGTGAACACTTTGCTTAATGAAAGAAAATGAGCAAAATTAGAATTCACAAAGAATGCTTTGTAGCGACAACACAAAAACTGAAGTCAAAGTGTAGCTCAAAAGAAATTTCTCATTGCAAGGGTCTCTCATAAATTAAATAGAAGTGTTTTTTATCATATAGAGAGGCGTGAAGGATATAGTGTATGTTTTCCAAGGCAGATTATAAGAAAATTTTCAACACAATAGGAGCAAAATTATACATACTATGGATGAGTTCAGATGTAGGCCTATGAATCCGCAGAGAATAAAGGGTGTTCGTCCGAATACTAATACGAATGCAACGGCCAAAGAAGAGATGGAATACAAAAGCAATGAATGCAATCATAATTGCATTGTTTTATGTGCTATGATGAAGGCTAACTGCTTGCATCACTATATAATAATGGTGGAGTTTGATCTTGACATGCAAATGTGGAGCGTTTCTAATCACGTGTTGACAGAAGCAGACCCCTATAACTTTCTTCCACTTTAGATGCAAAGTATGCAAGACATTTGGACTACAATCTTGCAAACAAACAACTATAAGGGAGGCCTTGACCAGCGGTACCGTAGTGTAAATTGCAAAGGTGAAGAAACATTTCCACATCGTACATGTTCATAAATCGCACAAAAGAAGAAATGACTAAATCACACAAGAGAAGAATGCATTGAATCTGCATGTCCTACAAATTGGTGAGGAGCAAAAGACCAGTAGAAGAAGACTCTAAAATGTTTGCATGGAGGAGAGATGCGGGAAAAGCAAAACCGATTATCGATTACACAGTTTACGATAAGTACCGTTAGTTGTTGCATGAACCTCCTTCAAATCATTGCCTGCACGTTTCAGAAGTAGGAGTGATGGGAGATTGCGAAGGAGATTGCAATACTTGAGGACAAGTGCTGCAAATTCAAACTCAAAAAAACTCAAATGCGGTACAATACCCAAATGGCATAAGAGTTTCATTCCATTTTGGCTCATATGGACCAATCAGAAATGCCACAAAGAAGTACTTGGTTGCTCGGTTATTGTGACAACATGATCAAACACCCCTGATACATGTAGGGGATATAGAGTCCCACACTTGGCACCCCTAGCCAAAAGCATAGAGCCCTTTTGAATTTTCCAACTCCCAAAACCAAAGATGGTCTGAAAACCAGCATCATCTAGCTGACCTATTAAAACGAGACTCTGGGTCAACTTAGGCACAAAAAACGATTTACGAAGAAAAGTAAGTGCATGACAAAATAAAGAAGGATGAAATCGTGTAAGAGGAAGAACAACCCTTCACAAATGCACCACTGTCCATCTCCATGAAGTCGCCAAAGCCTTCAGCTGCTACTGCCAAATTGGGAAACTAAAGCAAGGAGACGAAGTAAGAAGACGCGTGATACCAAAGCCTCATAAATTGTAGTTTGATAAAGCATGGGAATCCAACAACTGGTGAAAACGATGAAAGAGTACAACCACAACAAATCTAATCAAGTATTCATTGTAGGACTCCTTTATTGAAAATGTAGTTATTCCTTCATTACTAATTTACGAGAAGACAATGCTGTTGAAGACCTTGCATATGATTTCATTAAGTGCTACCTCCTTCTTCCTTAATTGACCTGGCAAAACACACAATGGCGATGGCACCTTCATTGAACTTGATAAACAAACACTATGATGAAAAAATCAATGGCAGTGCCGAATGGATCAGGAAAACATGCTAATCCTTAGATTATGAGAAACATGCACATAAATACAAGGTCACTTTCACTAATCCAACGCAAAACAGGGCTCTTTCCATGAAGCTACATTGACATGCAGCTAGAAAACAATAACGTCGTCACCGACACAAGAGGAAGGAAGAAGATTTTGATATCTTCTCATTCATATCTGCCACCTCATGCAGCTCATACTTTCAATCTTTAACCTATTAACCATGGACAGTAGGGGGGGGGGAAAGGAGGACACATGGCAACTTGGAGGAGAAGAGCCTACCATGTGTCACAAAGAAGGAGCTCTTGGATGAGAGGGGAGGAGGTGGAAAGATAAGAGGCAGTTTTGGGAGGAAGGTGGAAAGACAAGAGGCAGCTTTGGGAGGAAGGAAGAGATAGAAGGTCAATGGAATGGAGGAGATGGAAGTTTACCTTTAGAGGAAGGAGTAGATGGAAGGTCAATGGTATGAAAGGAGGAGATTGGAAGTTTACCTTTGGAGGAAGGAGTAGATGGAAGGTCAATGGTATGAAAGGAGGAGATGGAAGGTCTCAAAGCCATGGGTTAAGACTTAGCCAAAATTTCAAAAGCCAATCCAAGTATGCAAGGTGAATTGATTAGCAATTTAAGAACCGATGAATGTATGTGCCAAAAGGAGCTTCTCTCTCTCTCTCTCTAACTCTCTCTTGATATATATATATATATATATATGTATGTATGCATGCATGCATGCATGTGTGTGTGTGTGTGTGTGTGTTCCAGGGGCTCGGGGGGCACTTGCTATATGCATATATATATATGTGTGTATGTGTGTGTATGTACATATATATACAATTTATGTATCACATATGCGCACACATGCTCACTTGTATGGATGCTATGAGAGAGTGAGAGAGAGAGAGAGAGAGAGAGAGAGAGAGAGAGAGAGAGAGAGTCCTCATCACAATGATGTCCAAAAGAACACAATGATACAAAAGAAATTCTTAAAGCCTCTAAAGCCATATACAAAAAGATCCAATAGATCCACATAGAGCTCCCTAATAAGTTTAATTGTGTTTGTTGAGTATAGAGCAAAGACAATAGGACTCCCCTAATAAATTGAATTGCATTTGTTGAGTAAGTTGGGCTACATGAAACTTGAATTTTTGTTTATTGACATTTTGACATTTTAAGATTGTACCTTGAGACAGAGTGGAGCAGGTCTCTAACATATCGTAGACTAGTGATGCAACTTGTAGTAATTAAGTGGCACACACCATGCACTAATCACAATTTAGATTTGTGACAGGCAGTCTTTCCATTGCGGAGCAAGTAACTACTATTTCAAAATTGAAGCTGAATCCTACTATTTTATCAATTATTTAAGGAAAAAAGAGAATGAGTAAAATAGTGGACATGAGACGCGACATAGGGCCTGTTAGGACCCGACCCTCCCTGCAAATGTTAGGAATGGTGCTTTATTATCGAATTTGTGATGTCCATATTTTGGAAGCTGAAGTCCAACAAATCATGAATAAGGTGATATAATAACTGATCCTTGTTGCAGTCTCGTTGCAGTCTTTACAATATTGTCACATGGACTACAACCATATGAATAAAGGTGTATTCATCCTTCAATCTTGCATCCATCTTGGATTTCCTTGCTCCCTAACGTCGATAACATGCATTAAATGAGAAGAATGTTGTAAGAATTCAGATTGAAAACAAGGAATTTTGAATGGACCAATAATTGAGAATATTAATATTTTAATATATAATATATAATTATTATAATCACACAGTGTGGATGGGGAGGCGACGCGCTTCCTTCTCCAAAGAGTTATAATCTGAGGGAACGGGCCCTTCCCTAGGTGCCAAGATAGCGTCAATAATACTAGTGCCAAGGATGTGTCTCATGAATGGATAAGCAACTGGCATAATGCCAATAGTCGTAATCGTACTCAAACGTCAAGAGACAATATCTGAAAAACTTGCCAATGTGACCCTGAGAGGATCTATGTGTGTCCTTGAGTGGGATGATTCCAACATTCTAAAATCGTTCAGTAGACTCTAGACAACACAAAAGGCAACTATCATTAGAGGAAGTCCGAAGTAGGGCACATAACATTCT
Source organism: Dipteris shenzhenensis (assembly GCF_047967505.1). Taxonomy (NCBI): domain Eukaryota; kingdom Viridiplantae; phylum Streptophyta; class Polypodiopsida; order Gleicheniales; family Dipteridaceae; genus Dipteris; species Dipteris shenzhenensis. The sequence continues at coordinate 29,433,335 of NC_141599.1, forward strand.
CTCTCCACTTAGCTAGCGTTACGTGTCTCTCCAATCTCACGAAAATGGGAGTTTGATCACTCTAGTGAGTCCAGCTTTTAGGCTTGTGAGAGTAGAGCATAAGGCCATCGCGAGGCTCTCCAAAGCTTCACATCCCAAATTTGCAAATCAAGTAGAGCGTCTCTTCAAATCAAATAGGTTTGAAACGTTTATATAGTTCTTTTATTGTGAAAAACACCTATATGCTTTTAGTGCTTTAGTCAAAAGCTTAGCTTTTACATCAAACGAAATCAAGGGCATAATATGAAACCAAATCAAGGGCTTAGATTCATGACACATGGCTCAAGGGGGTGTGAGAAAACCAAAACATCTCCCTAGGTCGCTTGCCGTAAATAGGACAATTGTAATTTTCGCAAATTTGTATTTTCTGCTTTACAAAATTCGATTGAATGCTAAGGCTACCCAAGGGCAGGCCAAAAACCTGCATATGCTCAAGAGAACCATTCGAGAACATAGGCCCACTCCCATCAATGCCAGAGAGCCGCCGTGCTTAGTGGAGAACTCCCTCACACAAACCAAGCTATAATCCTCAGCCCCCGCCACCATTTTCTCCAACATTGGCTTAGACCATTCCATGGCTGCCAAAAAGGCAAACGTAAACTAAGGTATTTAAAATTGGCCTTTGTCAACCTGCTTTGCTCATAGGTGTCCCTGTGCCTTGGGACTCACATGCGACATGGGCTGAAGGTAGCAGGCAGCAGAGTGGAAGCTCAAAACATGAGAGGATGTTGTGGTTCGTCTTCTTGATTCCAACAAGCACACCTGCCTCCTCGTCCTTCCTCTCCACTCTCACATGCTCCTTGCTCGCTCCGACTTCTTTGCAGCTCGCCTCTCCGAATGCTAAAACTGTGCTATGCTTTGTCATTCTACCAACATCTGTGATATGCACAAGCATGATTCGCATGACTTCATGTATGTCTTTGCTTCTAAGTTTCATTGTCTCTTTATTTCCATGATCAATGTTGCTAGATGATATGGAATGCCTAGGCATGATATTGATGACCCTTTATTGCATTGATATTGAGGATATAAACATCAACATCACACCAATATTCAGAATTCTCTGGCATGAACATTGCAAAGGGTCACACATAGCATCACCAATAGTATCATGCCCATTAACGTCCCAGTATTATCATCATCAACGTCATGAAGGGTCATGCATATCATTACCATTGATCAAACCATGCCATGCTCATCAATATCATCACCGGCATCATCATGCTGAGTCATGGCTACTATCACCATCAAAGGGTCATCAAATGCATCCCCATTACTATTATGATGGGATATTCATATGATCATTGTCAATGTCACGAACTGTAGAGTATTCAATATCATACTCTCAGCATCATGGTTTCATTATCTCAATAATTCCACGATGTTGATGATAATGGTATGGAGTAACCTCACATGCCCTCTATTGTGCTGATGGTGTTGTTATTGATGACCCACTGCTACATTGAGAGTGATGATAATATTTACTGCATTCTCGATGACAGAAACTCTTGTATATACTCTCATGCCCCCTTAGATACATATGCACGTTTCAGGCATTCCTTGCATACTTCCCTACCATATAGGCGACATCTCTCTGCATCTTTTAGAAGTGTTTGTCACTGGTTTTTAGGTGCCTCCAGTATGGGTGGTACGGTTGTACATTCAATTCACTAAATCAGTGTGGCCATTAAAACAAAAAAGAGTATATATTGAACGCTGTAGAATCTGTGATGGATGTTTATATGAATGTCCCATCATGATGTTAATGGGGATGAATTTGATGACTCTTTGCCATGTTGATGATGATGGTAGCCATAACTCATGATGATGGTGGTCGAGACGATATCAACGACTTAGAACACATTGCTGATGATGATATGGATCATGTTTATGACAACTATATTGATGGGCCTTGGTGGTATCCTTGGCAGATAAACAACCCTACACAGAAACAACCCAAAAAATATGTTCTTCCTTCAGTATTTAATGAGAAAACTCTTCTGCACGTCTAAAAGTGTGTCCATAGGCATGTCTATACTGTGGAACACATCTATAGGTGCATCTAAAGCACAGTGTAGATGTGCAGACTGCGAACATATTTTTGAACCTACTTTTTGCACGCTTGCTTTCCTTTCGATACTTTTAGCACCGCTTGATTTCCTTTTAACACACACAACTCCAAGCATCCACACTCATCTCCAAGCACCCACACTCATCTCCAAACATACACACTCATCCCCAAGCATACAAGAGAAGAGGGTGAACAAGGAAGAGAAGAAGGAGAGACAGCTTTGAAGAAAGACAAGAAGCTTCCATACCTCTATCCAAGGTAAGTCTCTCAAGTGGTGGTTGGTCTTCTCTCGATGTTGTTCTCTTTGGATTCGTCCTTTGTCATATGCAGGGAAAGGATGTTTTTGGTACTAGTGTTGTTCTTTTTGGGATTGGGTGCATGTCCTTTTCACCTTTTTCTAGAAAAGCATCTGTCGAAGCACGTCTATAGACGCATCTAATTTTTAGGAAAATAGGCAGCCGTGCCTATAGATGCCCTATTTGCCACGTCTATAGAAGCGCTTCGATAGAGAGTTCCAAACATGCATTACAACCCTTCCCCTTCCCTATTCCCTTTCCCCTTCCCCTTCTCCTTTCCCCTTCCCCTTCCCCTTCCTTCTCTTTCCTTTCTCCTTTCCCTTGCATGCATGTTTAAGTCGAATTTTCAATGCCTTAAGCATTCGTGAGGAAATAAGGGATTGCATGAGGGAAATTGGATTGCAGCATGAGGGCGGGATAAAGAAAGAGGGCATGCATGATGGAAATCATGGGATTGCACGCATGATGGAAAGAGGGCATGCATGATGGAAATCACGGGATTGCATGCATGATGGAAAGAGGGAATGCATGATGGAAAGAGGGCATGCATGATGGAAATCTTATTCTCTTCTATTCTGTAGTTCATCATGTGGCCAGGAAGCTCTTCAGAAACCTCCCCTGATCTTCAGGATGCCATCTTTTGGGAGTTATATAACACTTTGGGACACCCTCCCACTCACAAGTTATACACATACATGACGGGTACTCAAAACACCCCCCAGGAGTCAGCAGTAGAGACTCCAAACCACCCCGATCCCACACCAGCTACGATTACTCCTGTGGAGTCCAGACAGCCCAGTAGGCTATAGAGTCGTGTCCCTTCTGCCCAATCATCAGGAGTCCCTTCTCCCCGATCATCAGCACTCCCTTCTCCCCTGCGGCGATCTAGAGTCCCTTCTCCCCCCCTGCGGTCAGGAGGCCCTTCTGCCTCGCAGGCCACCAGCATACTCCCGTGCGGTCGAGAGTCCCTTCTCCAAAGACGAGTGGCAAGTGTACTAGCTCATCACGACAGGGCAGTAGGCATAGTAGCAGCAGGGAGAGCTTTGGGGGATGCATGGCACAGTGCTTTGGGGGGGGTAATGGTGGGGGCGGGGATGATTTAGATGATGTAGACGTGCCAGAGGGTGATGGTATGATCTTCTATAACATCACTCAGAGAGGAGGCATCTTGATGGATGCACGGGGGAAGGACATCATGGCCTTCATGCGCCTTGTAGTTGCTAACTACAAAGATTGCTTTATTCCATACAAAGAGCTTCTAAAAAGGTTGGCTGATGAGACCATCAATGTTGTACACTCTAGATATCCCAATCCCCCCAATGTTGAGTTCATAGATCTGTTGTTTGATAATGTTGGTGATCCATTGTGGTGTTGTTGGGGATGCTATCGATAACCCATTGTCACGTTGATGGGGTTGATATTGATAACTTTTTGTGGCATTTTTATTATTGATGACACATCGCTGTATCGATGATGATGGTGATGATGATTATATTAATGACAATCTTGTTGTTCTTGATTTTAGTCACGATCATCGTGCTAGTAGCTGCAACCCGGACATTGTTACTTCCACAAAGTGTGATTATTTTCAGAATGATGAGAATGATGCCCTTCTGTATAATGATCATCTCGAGAAAGGGGAACTGCATGCCATAGACGTTGAAATACCCAACCTGTCAGCTGCTGTCATATATGAACGATGCCTTGAGCTCATGTATGTGCCCTGCAATTCAATAAACTCATGCAGGCCTTTCTCTGGAGTAGAGGATGCCCTGTCTATACTTCATGTAGCTGCAGAGTTGCTCTTTCATGACTGTTGATGCGTGTATGCAATTTCTGGACATGCTGCCCTTATGGAACCATGAGGATGAGGCCTCAATTCGATCAACTCTTTCCTACTTGCAGCTCCCCCATATCAATGTTGACCTAGCTGCACGTCTCGCCCTCCCTCAAGCTATTCCCTCAAATTAACCCATGCACACTATAAGAAGTATGCTAGGACATGTGCTCCATTTGTCTGGTGAAAAATTGGCCTCAGTGCCCCCTGCTCTGAAAAGCATTGACCCATCCAAGCCCATAGCGGAGGATACCATTCTTGTAGCATGGAATGCAAACCTGGACTTAATCAAAAGTAATATCGAGTATAAACGATACAATGAAATGGAGGTAAGCACTGCCAGCTCAAGCCTTGAATGGCTTTTGAGCAGGTTGTTGGATTTAGAGGTTGCTGATGAAGTCGTCAAAGCATTTGCTAAGGATACCCGACTATCCAATGCGCTCCAAGGCTTATTAAAATTAAGTTCGTCGTGTGGTTTTTACAGGCCAATAATCCATCCAGTGCTCTCGCTTTTGAATCAAATGCTGCTAGTAGTGCAGCGTGGTGATGTACTTCTATCGCGATCTGCTCGCTGTACCCTCATTATAACCTGGCTACCAGTTGCTCAATGGTCGTTGGATTCACGTTATACTTCATATTCCAGTATAGTGGATTGTTTACATGCTAAGACAGCTTCATTTGCAGCATGGGCAGGGGCAGGAGTGTTTACTGCATGATCAATTTGAAGGTTTTGGTACCATAGAAGAGGATTTTCTGCTGGTTAATGCCTATACAGGAGTTAATTGACATTTGAGGGCATGATAGGTACTCAGCAATGTCAAATTCAAATAATTTTTTAGCGAGCATAGATTTTTTGTCTGAGGCTGGTTTTTTCTTTTGATATAATGCCTAGCCTTTTATGACTTTTATGTTGTAGTTTACAGCTGAAAATTTGTGCCAAACATTCTGAATCTATGTCATGCTTCACTACTAAGAATTCCCATCATATGCTAAGCTTTGCTGACATCTGAGCCATTTTTTACAAATCTTAGCAGTTTTTTTTGGGAATTGCCCATTTACTGTCACTGTTTGTAGATAGTGAACTAGAGCAATGTTTTCCTTTCTTTCCTTACTAGCTAGGAGAGCTGGATAGTCTTTGGCTATTCTCGAAGAGAAGAATATTGCAGTTGTTTAAGTTTTTATTGAAGCAAGTGAAATATTCTTCTCACTCAGCTGGCACATGCGCTTGTGTACCTATTTGAGTTTAGCATATAAGAAATAAAGCGCACAGAAAGGGGAGGTATTTCAAGATACTTGAGATACCTTTTTCACTGCGTGCTATCTCTCTAGAGCAAAGATTCAAAGATGAGTGCTTTCACCATGTGAGAAAACTCAAAGCAGAGAATGGTCTCCTTCATGTTTAGCATATTGCAAGAGTTGTATCTACTCACATCAACAAACTCACATAATCATCTACATGTGTTGATATCCCAGCGTTCAAGCTCTAGCTTTGCATTGTCTTTGTAGTTTTCTCTTGAAGAGAAGATGGCATGCTGCCACTTTTTACTTTTCTCTCTTTTGTTACTAGCTAGGGCATCTTGTGGGGAAGAAGTCTGCAGTTGTATTTGACATCTTTTCCATCATTTCTTAATGCATATAAAATATGAATGGGTTATTGATGGGACCCCAATGAAGGCCCTACAGTAATTTAGTATAAGTATCAGGAGGTTTTATGGAGCAACGAGAATGTTGCTACTTTTTATCATTTTTCCATCTATGCCTTAAACATCTAGTTGAATCACCACTTTGATTTCTAAATTGTACTTGTAGTATATCATGCTGTTTAAAAACAGAGAAAGATGAAGTATTGTATGTATCATGTGACAAGAAAAACAAAGAACTAGCAGTGGATGGTTTGGATTGCAATGAAAGAATTCACAATCTAAAAGAAACTTAGCTTCTTTCTAACAAGAAAGGATGGGGAATCACAGTTGAAGAGAGCTCAGTAATGTCAGATTGGATCAGATTATATCATTAAATTAATCTTAAACAAAAAAGAGAATCGTGGTTTTGAAAATTTGGGTTATATGGATGATCATTGTAATGCTGTTGATGTATTAGTGACTGATTATGCCAGCATTGACAACGCTGACTCTGTTACTTCTGGCCATGATTATGTTGAGCATGTCAATCATTTGCAAATTATGCCAGATTTCATCTCACTGATGCCATCATACCTGACATGCTTCTTAATATCCACTCCAACCTTGCGTCTTGACTCTCTCCCCCTTACCATGTCCCCATCTCCTCACACAGACCCATGCATACTGCCAAGGTATGCTAGTTCATGTGCTTCATTTGGCATGGAAACAACTGCTCTCAAAAATGTCATGCGCGAGACGGAACAATGTACTGCACTGGCTCTTGTCTCTCACTCAGCTTTTATATGTCGCTCTTGTGCAGAAGCTGAAATGTGCTTATGGGTAGCTCTATAGTAAGGCCATTACTCTTATCTAAAATTATTCTTTTGTCCATGTTTGTGTTAAATTTGTCGCAAAGAGTGAACATGGTCTTGTTCCTCACATTGGAGCTTGTTGATGGGTAATGCAAAACGCTAGACTTCTTCCCTTGCTTGCTTATAATGATGGTGGCATCTAGCTCTCATTCAATCTACCTGAAATGGTCCTAGGATTTTCGCTTACAATATAGTCACTTTGAGTTACCGAAATAGCTTATCCAACTTAGCTTTTTTTATTAACCATTCAATTTGAGAACTTCACAAGGTGCGATACGTGATGCTTCTCGAACTACCTCTTCTTAGTCGCACACAAGGGCTTCCCTTTGTGGGTTCCGATTCTAGTCTTTGAAACAAACTATCCATGAATACCTGCTGGCTAGCCCTACTCATTGCATAGGACACTCAACCCAAGTCATTGTTGGAACTTGGGGAGAGAGGAGAGCTTCATCATGGAGGTGAGTGAGAACACATGAGATATTCAAATGGGTGTTCTATTCATTGTGAGAGGGAAGTTCCTCTTTTATAGTAATGGAGAGAGGGTAGCCTAAATCAATGGCACCTCTCTTACATCAAAGGAGGTAGCTCCTAAATCATAGGAACTCCACAGTCATAGGCACCATCCCATGTGGGGGCCTTTGCATTACATCATCACCTGTATCATGATCTATGGCACTAAGTGTGCCTTTTCTACACACACACACACAACTATATGACTGTTAGTGGATGCACACATGCTCCTAGCAAGGCCTTGGTCACACATATCCCAACATACCCCCTCTCAAGGGTTTGCCTCTTGCTATGTCAAGGATACATCTAGTCACATAGTTTCTCAAGGCATCTCATGGTGGTCAATGATAAATCTATGGATAGGATCTCATGCTAGCAACGGTGCCCAAGGGTCAAGGTTTACAAAAATGGGATAGACCCCCCCAAAATGGTTATCTCCCTTGCATGTACAAGGATGAATCTTAGGCCTTTGTGTGGGCCTAGTTTCTCATGTCTGCAAGAGTATGGGGGTAAACACATATCACACGGCCTACATCATATGGTGACCTGAGGTGATTTACAAAGACTAAATGGACTAAAGCAAAACCATAACATTCTTTTTCGAGTACTAATCCAAGCAGAGAACCTCAAAATTGACTACATGACCAAGTGATGACCAAAGTTCAAAATATTGGACTCTAGAAAGTCCAATCTGCATCTACCATAAAACTTGATTCTTTAGTTGCTGATGGAGCTCTTCCTTCGGCCAGATTTTCTTTGATGTTGATGTAGCCCTTCTTCACATGATATGGTTCTTTCTCTTTGGAGTTGTAGTGGGAGTCATTCCTCTCCTCTTCTTGGGCTTGTCTCTTGGAGAGCAACTGTAGAGAAAAGCTTTTTAGGTGGCAATACTCCATAGTATGATTGGGTACTCCACAGATTGCACATATCTTTTTCTTGGTGTTCACCTTGATGAAATATTCACCATTATAGGGCTTTACTCTCATTCTAGGCTTCTTTAAGAATGCTTTCCTCAGAGATACATAATCAATGTTAGAGGAACAATATGATGAAGGCACATTGGGAAGGTCTTACCGCTAATGTGGCAGTGTCTAGTCTCTTACAAAGAAGTCTCCTTCTCCACAAGTATAATTGGTTGGAGAGAGAGTTAGATATCTCAAACTCTTAGCATAAAGGAAATCCACTGTCTATTCCTTCACAAAATAGCATTCAATTCAAAATATATCATAAAATGGCTTTGATAGCAAATGTTGGAAGTTGAGGAGAGAGGAGAGCTTCATCATGAAGGTGAGTGAGAACATATGAGATATTCAAATGGGTGTTCTATTCATTGTGAGAGGGAAGTCCCTCTTTTGTAGAAATGGAGAGAGGGTGGCCTAAATCAATGGCACCTCTCCTACATCAAAGGAGGTAGCTCCTAAATCATAGGAACTCTACAATCATAGGCACCACCCCATGTGGGGGCCTTTGCATTACATCATCACCTGTGACATAGTCTATGGCACTAAGTGTGCCTTTTCTACACACACACACACACACACACACACAACCATATGAATGCTAGTGGATGCACACATGCTCCTAGTAAGCCCTTGGTCACACATATCCCAACAGTCACTCCTTACATAAACTTTGTTGGAATAGTGTGCAAAGCAACAAGTGAATTACATTCATAAGGCCTACCGCTAAGAGAACTTTGTTTTCATTATTAGTAATTTATGGTAGTGTATATCAGAGAGTGGTCGGACCAGTAAATAAATTTTGTTCCAAATATATTGTTTCTATTGTAATTGTTTGTCCATATCTGGTCTATAGTTGATCCATGAATAGTAGTTGGTTGATCAATTAATTGATTGAAATTACTTTCTTGCATGAAATGGAATAGTTGTTTGTTATTGTTGTTTAAATTACTGAGGTTGATGTTGAAATCTCCTATGATTATTGTCGTAATGCCATTGTTTATTTTTTCTAGTGTTATTTGTAGAGACTTAAGTAGTGTTTCTTTTTTTGTTAATGGGGAATTGTATACGTTTATGACTGAAATTTCTTTTGATGGTTTTGTTTTGAAGATTGTAAGATAGTATTCAGATCCTTGCTCTTGAATATAATCTTCTTGAATGAGTTCAAGGTTGTTTTTGTAACATGTTGCAATCCCTACTCCGTGGGACTTTTCCAAGCATGTGAAACCTGGCAAGGTTATTGTTCTTGTTGTTTTGTTATGTGATTCTTGGAGGTAGAGGATTGTAGCACTTAGTAGGCTTTTGTTGTTGATTATGTTTATGTGATGTGAGATTAAGGCACGCGTATTTAGTGATTGCAATGTCATGATTTGTTGGTCTTTCATAGAAAATTTTGTTTGAATGGTACGCCATTGTTTGTCTGTTTTGAGTCTCTCCATTTCTTTTAAGACGTTGTTGTCAACTTTGATGTGCTTGTGTTGCAATGGCTTGATGATGTAAAGGTTTTCGAGGTTTCTTATACGTGATAGTGTTGTGTATGTTAATCCATCTGATTTTATGTTTGATGGGACAATTGCAAGTTGATCCATTGTTAGTCCTTGAGAACGGTGGATCATCCTGGCTATTGTGGGTTGGATTGGAAATTGTCTATGTGTAATTGAATTTAGGTTGTTCTTGCCAATTTGGAATTCCCTGGTGATCTGCAGTACTGGTGTCCATTCTTTTGGAATTTGTACATTGTAAAGAGTTGAGTTGTTGATTTGTGTTTGTCCTCCTATCGATGGATTATTGAATAAGATCAAAACAACTTGTTGTTCATGTGTTATGTTTGGAAGTTTTGAAAATACCATCTACACCATCCATCAAGGATGTCGAGATTTCCTAAACATATTTCCACTATCATACCTAGCTTTAGTTGGAGTTTTTGGTGTAGTCCTCCTGTGTTTGTTGGATTTGAAGGTATTGTTATTGTTTTGCTGCATGTCTTGTGGCGTTTGTCTATTGCTTTAAGAGTGGTCCTAGTTGTCTCAGCACTGTAAAAAGATTTTTCTTGAGGTAGTGCTTATAATCAGCTGAAGTTCTTAGATAACTGAAGTCACGATAGCCTATGTTAGAATGAAGCATTTTTCAATGTTAGTGTCTAGCAAAGCATCCTTAGCTTGGAGGGCTATTCCTTTTGTTTGTGCTTTTTGCATATGAACCCAAGATGAAGAAAGAACTTGCTTAACCAATATTTTCATTGTCTTGAAGAATAAGTTCTCTATGGAGAGTGCAAATCAGCGATCTACATTGGCTAACTCCCATTTTGCAATATCTTGGTAGGAGATGTGTTTGGGAATGTTGCATTGTCGAGGGTTTCCAAAGAAAAGTTTAGGAAATGATAGTTCTTCACAAACTTTGTCCTTGAACATACTTAGTGGAGAAAAACCTTCAGAGGGTGCAACTTCAATAGTTTGACCTTCGAAGTCGACCACTTTTGACTCGTGTATATTCCATGCACAAGTGTATCAGTTAGAAAGTCTTCTTCGAGTAGTTCTTCGACAGCTTCATCATTCTTTTCTTCTAATTGTGTTTTGCTTGTATGATTTGAACATGTTGCTCCCAAAGATCATTGATACGAATGTTGTTTTGTTGGTACAAGGGACTCGACAACAATTATTTCAGTGCATGCATTGTATAAGTTGGGCGTACGATTCCACTTACATAATTATGTTTAAAAGATAGCTTGCATTTTATAGCCACTGCAACTGTATCATGGTCATTCAAGAACCTTGGCAACACTTGTTTTGCTCTATCAACATCAGCAAAAACGTTGACAATACTTCCATGAAGTCCATATTGTCCTTAGTATGATAATTCTCTGAGCAAAAGGTATTCTAATTGATACCAATCGTGCTTCAATATCAGTAAGGTTCTTTGTAAATGTTGTTTTTTGAATCATTTGCATGTTTTTAAAAGATAATAGAGGAAATTTGTTTTTTTTTCACATCCTTATAGCAAAGTGTACGTAAGAGTTTGTCCATTGATTGTGTCATTATTATATCTATTCCATTGGTTTGGAGAAATATGGCCATTTTTTTTTTCATTTTCTTCATTTTGCTACGAAATTTCAAAGAACCACAACATTTGCACGGGAAGCTTGGAGTGTCTAATAATTTTTTAAAGTATTATTGTTCATATGAAACTTGATTTCTTTTTCTCTTTTCTCTCCTTTTTTTTTGTGTGTTTGTGATATGTGGTTGTGTTATTGAGATTGTAGCAGAGACAGTAGGCTGCAATATAATTGCACTTAATTTGTACACTTTGTTTATTATTGCTTGCACAGTGTGTTGTATGTTGAGAGAATGTTTATTGAATAGAGTGGAAATCTCTCTTACCAATGTTAATTTTTTTAGAGAGCTTTACTCCATTGAAGATGAATATTGAAAAGGAAGTCTCAAACATTGTGTGGAAACGTTAAAGAATGTCCACTACCAATGCACGTGATGATGCTGAATTGAGTAATACATTTTTTATGCTTTCATTTGTCAATCTGATATCTTTTTGGATTGAAGCAAACATGATCCATGGTGATTTTGATGTTTCCCCGTTCAACATTATGTTTTCAAACATTGTTTGAAGAAGTTGTTCATATGTAAAATTAGGGAAGAAATGTAAGACACACATGAGAATGTTTGTATTAAATGGATTAGAAAGATTGAATGTTGGATTCATTGCTAAGTGTTTGTCTTCTAGCAATTTTGTCACATTCATTTTGAGATGTTTAATATGACTTCACTATGTAGGACCCTCAAATTTACTACAAGTGTAAGTATGGACAAATTGAAGGAAAAAATGTAAGAAAGATAGGAAAGTGGAAGTAATATTTCAATAGAAAGCAAAGTACATCAAGCATTTGGTTCAAATGCAATTACAAATCCAGAGCTATTAAAGGGAAAGCTCCCACTAGGCTTGGTAGTCTTGAGTTTGCTTCTTGCCATCATCAAGTCCTGCTCATACAATTAGATGAATGGAAAAGACAAGGCAAGGTCAATGCCCACATATTGCCCTCTTATGTGAACATGAACTTGCTTTCCTCCACGTTGTATGATGTCTCCTATGAGGGAATGGACTTGTTCAATGTTTTGAGGACCTTGGCATGAAAAGCAAAATGGTCGAAGTGGATCCTTGCTAATCGCACTCCTCCACAAGCCTCATAAACATGCTCGATCAAGTCAGCATTCACATTTGTAAAGTGTAGAATGCCAAACACCTACAAAAGCACAAACTTGTGAGCTTTAATTTTGAGTATATTTCTTGTGTTGGTAAGAGCAAGTTATTCACCTTCATTTCATATCCTAAATGGGAAACTTGGCTGACGAGCTGCTTTCAAGTCATCTTTTGTTGGACCATCTGGGACTTCAGCTAAAATAGTAAAGTAAAAAACACAAATGGTGCTTTTTGCCTTCAAGAAGGACACCTTTTTGAGAACACACATAACCACCCCTTCATTGAATTCTTGGATGCGTTGAGTAAGAGTTGGTTTCCTCTCATTTACAAAGGATAATTGCAATATACATGCACAAGGTAAAAGAAAGTAAAGTAAAACAATGTTGACATAATAAACAAATAAGAAAGTGAAATGAGTTGTTGGTCTAACTCACTGCAGCTCTATCCTCGTCTCGAGAGGGTATCGAGGTCCATCTGCTATGATAATTTGATCACCCATGCCCTCCTCACTTGCAACTTTAATTATAACAATAGCAACTGTGCCCATAACATTTGAGATGGAGAACTTGTTGAAGTTGATCATGTCTGAAGCCCATGGGACATATGTGCACAATGGATGATCAGGCAACAAGCGAAGATTGCCATCAAAAGGCTCACCTCTAATGATGCATGTAGTAGCATCTAGTAGTAAGGAGAACTTAGAAGTGCCACCTTCAATTATTCCTTTAGGAACAACACTTGCCCCCTCTATTCTATTAATTTCTCCAACTTGCAAGATATTTACAAATTGGTAAATGTAGGCATTTGGGATGATTAATGTCACTGTGTGGCTACAATACTTGTCAGTAAGATTTCCTTTCAAATAAGTGGGATACTTTGGATTAATGACCTTGTAGGTCCTATACTTTCATAAAAGCTTTCCTTTGAAAACAAATCTATGGGGAGCACAATCAGATAAGTGAGTGATGCTTAAAGAAATCAAGGAATTAACTCCACCCACAAAATTTTCTTTTGATGGAATGATTGCTTTTGTAAGGGATGGATTGTGAGGCAAGGGGACAAAGTTGGTAGCCTCATTACATGGTTTGTAAGAATTTACTTCATCGTTCTCTTCTTTGTATATGAGTTGTTTGCTAGCTGAAAATACAAGTATCCATAAAATGATTTTTTGAAGCAACAAAGTAAATTTTAGAATTACGATACAATAACTTCATTTCAATGCTATTTCTTTTTTAAACCAAATAACAATGCAATGAACGAATAATACCTACTTTGTTACTTGTTTTTGTAAAATTTCATCATAAGAAGTACAATTGTAATTGCTAAGATATTGATCATAATACATCAAAAAATTCCAATATAAAGCAAAAAAGAAGTTCACAATACCATAGAAAACAATATAAATATTTAATATAACATAATTTTATGACCTAACATATAACAACACTTGCAAAAGAAATGAGGAAATCAATCAAATGTGACTCAATCACAGTCGATGTTTATAACATCGTTAAGATTTATTTTAGGTTTAAGTGCCTTCTCCTCCAATTGCCTCTCATATTTTACTTTAGATTTTCAATGGACAGCACTTGGTGATTGTGGATCTAAAACTAACATACTCCGAGTAGTCTCGTACTAGTTTTGTCACTGTTAAAAAAGAAAACAAAAACTAATTAAAAAACAATATGAATTGAAATGTTAAGCACAAAAAACAAACATAATATTTACCTTGAGCATATGCTTCTTCAGCAACTTCCTTAAATGAATGCTTCAAAGATCATCGTGGACTCTTCTTGATGGGAGAATGCTTGAGCAAATTTTCCTTAAGGGGCTTGCTTGGACAAGCATAAAGTGAAGGCGTTGACTTTGGAGTCTTATCCATGTAAGAGCATTCTGAATCTATCGGACGACCCAAGCCAAAAAAAGGGAAAAATAATTTCTCCAACCTTGCAATTATACTTTCTAAAAGATAATTTTGAATTGAAAAGCAAAAACACAATTACAACGTATGAAATTATTGTGAATACTGCTAATGAAACTGTCTGTTGAGGCTACTCAATATGTGAATTGAGGACCAACAAATTCTTAGAAAACTAGGTTCGTTTTGTTCCACCTTTGAGACGATGTCTATCGCAAGGCAACTAGTAAGAAGTGGCTCGAGCACAGAGAAAATAGAGACATGCTAACGAGGAAAAATCTGATGGCTTCTAACCAATGACGTCTGCTTAGCAGCGGTCTTGTAGCAAATACATTGTAGATAATGTGAAGGACACAATGAAGTCATGTAGTGCGCAGGCAAAGGTCATTAAAGGCTTGCAGAAGACAAAGACACATGGGAGGTGACTACGGGAGTGCAGAAGCAACGAGAAGCAAGGAAGGCACGAATAAAATTGGGTGCAAGGCCACAACCAAATTACACGCCCAAGCAAAGGCTGGCAACATACACAAAGAAGCAGGGAAGGTGACTACACAATTGCAACAGGCAGAGATAAGCATGAAGGCTTGCAGAAGATAGAAAGATGCACAGGAGGCGACTACGGGAGTGAAAAAGCATGAGAAGTAGGGAAGGCAATAAAATTGGGTGCAAGGCCACATCCAAATATCACACGTAGGCAAAGGCCTTTATGAGGGTAGGTAGCATACACAAAGAAGAAGGGAAGGCGACTATTGAATTACAGCAGGCAGAGAGAAGCACAGATTGCAAGACTAGAGTTGCGTGTAAGGCCATAGCCAAATGTCATTAAGCTATCACCTGCACAGGCAGACTTACGATGATTGATTTCATTAAAGGAGAAATACAAAACAATGATAGGACTTACAAAATGATAGACAAGAAACAATACTATAGTACAAACAATTGGTAATACCATCGATAACAGTGTCGACTTTTCCAATATCACCGTCACATCGACCGTAAACCTTTGCAGAAGTCGGAGTAATAGGTGACTCTAGAATCTCCAGACATGCCTTAGCAAGTCTTGCACAATACGTAAGAACTTTGTAAGAAATAAAGAAGAAGAATAAAAAGAAGGAAGGACGATCGAATGATAGAAAGAAGAAATTCACTGAGCACCCTTGGCAAACGCCCTGCTGTCCATCTCCATGAAATTGGTCGACCCTTCTACTCCTGCCATTCGTGTTATCTGAGATCGTGTGTAAATTGAGAGACACCGAGACTTAGCCTCTCCAATTTATAGAGCAAAGGTTAGGTCCAACAGCATAGCTGATGACAAACGTTATTCGTCAGAAGATATTGTAGAAATATTCGATGCAGTATGCATAGAGCCACAAGTTGCTGAGGTGATAATAACTTCTTTAATCACCATCACTACACACTAATAAGGTGCTGGGCTTGATGACGGAAATCAGCCGTAACGAACATAGGTAGACGTAGAAAATTAGCTACTGCCAAAGTCGAATATGCCACAATCAATGATCAAATCCACTCGCAAAAGTCTACATAGATCATATCAGTGCATATATTCCACAATAATCACCACAGAGCAATTAATCATTATGACCAGAGGCATCAAATGTTACGAAGAAGATTAATTGACAGAAGACGAGCCACATAGAAGTCCGCCGAAATCCTTGCCGCTGTTGCTTGCACTTGCAATTCACGAGAAGAGAAGAAGACATGCGTGGATGTCTGGAACGCAGGGAGAGATGCTTGGAGCATATATAATTTGAACGGGGGAGGGGCAATCAACGCAGGACGACGGATGAAACGAAGCAATCCTGACGACCAGACACAAATAGCGAATACAATTCCTACCACCAACCATGCAAACTGGCACACTTGAAGTCCATGTGGAAATGCAGTTCCACATAACCATCACTAATGAAGTCCATGTGGAGCTGACAGTTCCACATTATCATCGAATAGGAAAAATGTTCTTTGAACAAAACCAAAAATTCACAATTTTTGCTTTGCAGAAAGGCTACCCCCCAGGAGTAGGCCAATAATGAAAGAAAAATGCTACTAAACCTGACTAGTGCATAGAGGCTTCTCTCTGTGGAAGACTTGTGACTTCTACGCTTAGAGTGATGACCTTAATTAATGAAGAATCTCACACTCACTCTCTCGTCAACTTACACAACCTCTTTCCTACTCACAAGCCAACATAGGATGCGAACATTCATTGTAATTATTGTCAAGCAAGCTCAAGCTCTTTGCAAACAAGAATCATGCAATATTAAAGCATACGTTCCATATACATAATCTCAACAAGGCAATGAATCAAGGCATGCACACATGCATTAGCAAGAAAATAGGAGAGACAAGATAGGCAAAAGCCAGATTTCTTGAGGGAACTCTGATGCCTCCTCTAGGTGTGAGAGCTCTTCCAAAAGTGCATACACAAATATGATGTAACAAACCTAATTTCAACTCATATACCTAAGAACAATAGATCTAAGTTGCAAATTTGGGTGCCCAAATGTGGCAGACTAGATTCTAATGAAAGCTAGAAGCTGATACTACCATAGGTACTAGATGGAACTTCTTGGAGTCTTGGGATACTTAACATTTACAAATATATCTATATTATTTGTTGAATTAAAAATGGAGGACTCAAAATAAAAAATTTTAGAAGTCACATACGGTGGTACAGTTTTTTGTTTCATTGGACCTTTGTTTGGTGGCACAAATTGTTCCCCTCCCTAATTCAACTAGCATCTTGGAGGGCTAGCTTTGAAGTAGTCAAATCATGTTGTTAGTCATCTTGGCCTCTTTTTCTTTGTCATGAGACCATGTGGTCTAACGACTTGGGCTTGTGGCTTTTTTTCTTCTTGGCCATCAGCTTGGGTCACTCTTTGTTGTGCTCTTAGTATTTTCAAAGCTCACCTTTATTGAGTAAAGTAATCCAATTTTATTGCCTTAGAAATTGACAAGGTTGGCAATTGCATGGGAGCTTGCATTTGGCTCCAAGATAGAATGCCATTCTCCCATTGTAAGCCAGCCTTTTGCTTACGTTGTGAACACATGCAATAAAGTCATGTGTTCATTGCATTTGCCATTGTATCACAACCATGCAAGCACTTGAGGGTTTTCAAATCACCAACAAGATGCCATTAAACTCGAAATGTTTCATGACCATCAACTGTCAATGTTTGCCCTTCCTCTTGTCTTCGGATCCATTGATGGGATTCTTGTTCTATCTAGAACCCACTTCGTCTCATGGCACTCTTTTGGAGTCTTAAATGCTGCAAGCCACCTTATATCTTTCTCTGATTGCATTGAGAAATCTTGCTCTACTTCTTCGTTCCCTTGAACAAAGGCTAAGGCTTTATTCATAATGTAGATGCTCACTCTCTCTGACTTTTGTTCTTTCACCAATTGAGCTTCATCCATTTTGATGACAAATATGAGCTTTCCATTGCCTCGAGGGGGTCACTATGTATAAACCCTCTATGTCACGTGTGTTCAAGGCCTATGGAAATAGCACTTGTGTTAACCATATAAGAGCGCTTGAGACAAGCATGGAGTTAGATGTTTCTAACCAGCTCCCAAATAGCGCTTGTGTTAGCCTCGTGCCTCCAAGGCTTAGGCTATTTGGGGCTCAAACTCCTTAAGCGCCCTCACGCCTTAAGCCATTTGTGGTTCAAACCCCATTCATGAGGCTCAAAACCTGGAGTGGTGAGTCTTAACTTCCGCAAGACACTTAATCGCAGCTTGCAGCTGGAACATACAATTGTGGTAGCGAGAACCTATAACTTAGTGGCTAGAACATACCACTATGCACATTGCCTACACTCTTTGGCCTCAGGGTGTCTGAGGCTTAAACTCCCTGAGCTTGTGCTATACTCCTTCCATGACTATTTCCTATTGAAGTAGATTAGAATGTGCACGTTGCCTGTAATCATTGGCCTTGGGGTGTTAGATGGAACCTATAATCTATGCACGTTGCTTGGAATCTTTGGCCTTGGGGTATTTGGGGATCAAACTCCTCGAGCTTGTGCTATACTCCTTTTATGGTTGTTTCCATTGAAGTAGATCAGAATGTGCACGTTGCCTGCAATCGTTGGCCTAGGGGTATTTGGGGATCAAACTCCATGAGCTTGTCTGTTGAAGTAAATCATGAAGCCTAATCACCTCTAATCACTAATTACCCTGCATTCGATGACTGTACTTTGTGGATGTTAACAACTTCAAACTACAATGCTTGCATGTGCCACGAATGCATTCAATGTGGTGCCACTCACAATCTCCCTTTGGACAAACCAATGGCACCCACAGAGACGTTACACTACAAAACCTTGTCTCCCTTACAACACATGATGAGAATCCAGGTGGCCTATAGATTGTGCATTCATTGAGGAGACATGGCCATCAATCCACATGGACCAATGCTCCAACATGACCAGATCTCAAGTCATTCATAGCTTTTTGGGCTAGGTCAAATTCTATGCATGTTTTGCAACAACAAACAGTCTTGTCTTTGAGTTTCCTAAAACAGCTCCGTCTACTGACCCAACATGCGGTGACAACAATACGCTAAGCCCTCTTTTTGCACTTCTATGAGGAAAACAAAACAAAGAACAATACGTACAAAAGGCGGTCTAGTTAAGCTAATTAACCTATGGGAAAACAAAATAATTTCAACCCTCAGGCCAGTTTAATACACACATATAATGAATCTAATAATTAAACTAATCAATTTACTAGCAAAACAAAACAATTTCAACCACTGTGCTGGTTTAGGACAATCACAATTTTAACCACCGGGCTGGTTTAGGATAGTCACAATTTCAACCATCGGGCTGGTTTATGACACGGTCACAATTTCAACCATCAGGCTTATTTAGGATAGTCACAATTTCAACTATTGCTTTTCATTTCTTTATTTTTGTTCAACCACAATTTCAATCTATAACTGTTGTTTGACTTGAACCAACGCCAGATGTGGTTTAGGACAATCACACTAAGTCCAAGCCATCCCAGTCTAAAAATTAAGTGGTATATGACTCGAATAGTAGGAAATTAAATTTAACTATTTAAGTACTAAGAAACACAATAATTTCAACCATTGACCTAGTCAACAACTAATGTCTGTTCAACCAAGCTGGTTTAGGATAATCACATAACTGGTGTTTGACTTGAACTAGCCAGGTTTTTATGATTTCCCAACCACCAGGCTGGTTTAGGCAGTAACAATATATTGCCATTTTATTGTGAAATACACATGATGTTCCAACCATTAGGCTACAATCACATTAAGTCCAAGCTAGCTTGGTTTAGAAATAAAACAAGTAAACTATCCCAAAGCTCAACCACAAACAACCACCGAGATGGTTTAGGCAACCACTAATTTGTTTTGTATCAAGCATGTGTCTGATGTGCTCATCAAACACCTTGCGTCCTGTTCGCTTTTTACAGATGTCCTTTCTATTTGGAGAAACTCTTTTATTTTCTTGCCAACACGTCGTCACTCTAGGAATGACTTTCGCACTTAGGCTTTCCCTCCTTTTCTTGCATTCTATCATAGCCCATAGACTTCTTGGATCAGGATGATCATGCATTGCTTCCTCTCTATGTTCAACTGGCTGGAGCCACATTGGTCCTTTTGATTAACAACATCTTTGACATTCTACGCCCAAGCCGTTTCTCCTTTATTTCAAGTGACACCAACAATTTGTTCCTTTGTTTCTTGACTAAGCTTTTCATCTTTACCGTCTCATAGCCTCTGTTTGCTTCTCTTGCAAGCCATGATAAACTGCATGTTTTCATGGTGACAATCAATCCAGAATAGACCCTCAAGCATGGAGAGAAGCTAGCTTGTGAGGTGAGCAAAGAATAGAAGACAACTTACCCAAAATACGACAGTGCCAAACCAAATTCTACGCAAGGTCACATCGAGGTGCGTGTAGGTTGCAAGTACTTAATATTCCAAGATTCAATGAGCAGGAGGTGTGAAAATTCAAAATTCATGGGAGTAGCAAAATTTTCAACTGTTGGGTTTTCCCCGTCCAGCGATACACGTCAGCAAAATTGGATATCCCAAACAAGTGCAATGTGGCCTAAAATTCTTCAAAACACAAATAGGCCAAAGGGCATGCTATCGGGTTTGATTCTAGGTATTATGAAATGCAATGATCTTTGGCATGCTTATGAGCCATATAGAAAGCAAGTGTATGGAAAAGAAACAATTCAAAACTATGAATAGTGTTGGATTTGTTAAAAGATTCTTGCACATGAACAAATTGCACATTTTTGAATTCTTCCATTTTAGGGTGAATCTAGATACCAATATCAACAACTATCAATGTTTTAAGACCACCATGCAGTAGTCCCACTAATTTGTTTCCAAATTTTTAATTTATTTTGGTTTTCAATAAATAAATAAAAAGAGTTATGGAGCGTATCCTCAAATGGGTGTGCATCATTTTAGCACAACATTGGAGGCCTATTAACCCCTACCTAATAGTCTCATTTAGGTGTATCGTTGGGTTGAGGAGAAGCTCACATAGTGTACTTTTGAATGATTACTTGGTTGCATGTATGTACATAACAAAATTTTGATGTTTTTTAATAAATTACTATATCCTATACTCTTCAGGATGCATGCTTCACATGCAACATAGCACTTGTAATGCTTTAACAGTCTCGTTCCAAATAGTTATGCCATAATTTTTTGGTCTCATGTTCAAGTTTGAATGTGGACTACAAATTGAAGACAAAGTTTGCTGAATTCCGTTGAGCAATGCATAAGTTATGGGCCATGCAAGATACATATATAGTATATACAAAAAATTCCTTAAACATCACAAAAAATGGCTACACCCAAATAAACAATGACCTGCCATATATGCCTAGAGAACATCACCACTATAAACGTTCGGCATCCCCAGATCAAACGTTTGGTATCTCCATACTAAACATCATTAACTGTAGACATAATCATATCCTAACCAGATCACACATGCAAAAAAGAATTAAAGATGTTAACTAAGGCACCAAATGTGCCTCTGAATCCCTCTAAAAGAGCTATGAAGAAGTTCTCACATATATTCATGTATCATGGCAACTATGAAACACTGACCCCTTTCCACCTTTGCTTGTAATACAACAAGGTTGCATCAAGAAGCAATCATGATTGACAATCCACTGGAAAAGGCTCTGCACATGCCATTCCAAGCCAAAAGCCCCACAACTATATTCATCACCTCTCTCCAACAGAAGAAATAAGCATTGGTTGTTTGGCATTATTTACATGGCAACATGCAAATGTGGCTAGGGATGTAGAAACCCTCACAAAATGAAAGAAAGCTCATTTAGAATCTGGATTGACAACTAACTTTAAAACCTAAATAAACTAATACTAAACACCAATCTTAGGATCAACCGCACTCTCTCACTAATACTAAACACCAAGCTTAGGATCAACCGCACTCTCACTAAGAAAAGTCAGGTTGACTTCTCCTTCACACTTTCAAACATCCATACTTGATTAGAAAGAAGCTAATCCACAGTTTTGTAGGATCCTTTGTAGGGCTAAAAAAGACTATGAATGAAGGACTCTAAAGCCTAGACTCGAATCCCAAATGAGGGAAAATCTTTTTGGTGGTTCATGACAAGGACATGCATACTTATCAAAGCAAGAGAGCTCTAGAGTATATACAACCACACCAAAGCTTCATCTACTCCCCACCAAAAAGCTACTTAGAGTACACATCAAGAGTAGAAAAGCATTCGAGGAAAACAAGAGGACGATTTTAAAAATTACTATTGATTCATGGAGGTAATCATTTCAAACATACCTATAGACTACCCGCAAAACCTTACAATTGATCCAAACTTCTAGCCCATGTAAAAAAGAGAGACATGGACAAAGCATTAAAAAATCAAGGCTCTCAACATCAATGCTCTCAACTTCCTAGTGCTATCACAACCACAACGAAAAGAGAAGTTCAATCAAGGGGGGCGGTTTATCTATAAAATGAGCACAACTATTGAGCTCTACAAGAGATTCCAAACTTCAAGTAGATGACTTTGAAGATCTTGCTAATGCTTAAGGTCTACATAGAAGAGTTTAAAGACATCAAGCCTCATACAAACTGGCGTTAGCTAGAATCAAAAAGTGGATTGGCCTTCAAATTCCAAATTGGGACAAAAAATCAATAAATGTAAGGACACTTTAAGGAATGCTTCACATCATAGTTCTTCCCTTTAGGACCAAGCTTCAGGTTGGCCTTATCCCAATCCTTTACATCAACAAGACGTGCCTCCTAAGAGTAGTAAAACAAATAGAACAATACATTAAATGGAAAGAACTAGACTTACCACGGTTGCCTCGAATGCCAACTGTCCGCCTACACCAAAGTGCTACCTACAGTGTCCAGCCATCTCCTCGCAGCCCTCCTCTGACCCTCGAACATTTTGGGATGGTCCCTATTCTACTTCTTGAAGAACTTCCAATTAGCTTTGTCTGCCCAGCTGGGTTTAGCCATCCCCTTTGCGATGGAAGTATGCAAGGTTGATCTACGATGCTTCAAGACCAAACCCATGCGCTCTCGCATATAATTCTCATTAAACTCCCAATTTGGTGGGTTAGGGTATTTTTGCTTTAATTCATCGATGACCGCCTACTTCTTTTGGTCATCTTGATACTACGAATCGGTAGCAATGCTGCTCTTGAAGTGATGGCTCATCAACTGCCTCATTGTGGCCATCATTGCTTTGCCCTTTCTATCTTCTATTATCTCTCCAGCAGCCATGATTTGATAGGAGAGGTCCTCAACTGGGTAAGGGGGACTAATGGTAGTGGCAGAGTCAGAAGGAGTGGAAGTTGTGCAAGTGCTTCCGGAGCGAGGAGTAGCAGTGGGAGTAGGAGAGGGCAAGGGACCTGACTGACACTGTGTCTCGGGACCAAGTGGAGACTTGTAGGGATGTGAATGTGTTGACTCGTCTACATCTCCCAAGTAAGCGGCCCCTCCTACTCTTCCTTCCCTTACGATAGGCACACACAGGTGATGACCCCTCGGTCAAAGAGGCACGAGGGGATGGCTGGGCAGTAGGTCTAGCCGTCGGTGTAGGAGAGGGAATTGTTGAGGTCCTCTAAGATAGCAAAGAGAAGAATCTTGCTGCCTCCTCATCGGTCATCTGCCCTACAAACTCATTGGGACTCCCGACAAAGCCATGTGCTGCTAGCAAAGGAGTTCCCCGAGGGGTAGTCATAGTGCTACGTCCGAGAGGAGTCAGACCAGGGTAGTCACAGTGCTAGGTCCGAGAGGAGTCAGACCAAGGGTAGTTGCAGTGCTATGTCCGAGAGGAGTCGGGGACTAGGGGTAGTCCCCTCAGGTGTCACTTGAGAGGAATCAAAGTCCTCTGGAGCATAGAAATCATGATGTCTCCTCCTGCGAGGCTCTCCGTACTCATCGGATGTGTGACATGATCCCATGTCTAACATAGACACAACATGAATACAAAAAAAAAAAACAAACATAAGCATAGGCATAGGCAAATACATATGCTTATGATCGAAAGAGGAAAATGAGACATGCTCATGAGAGAAGGAAAAGAGGAAAAAGAGGGGGGGAAAGAGATAGGAAAGGAGGAAAAGAGAAGAAGGAAAGAGAGATTGAAAGAGGGAAAAGAGGGGGGGAAAGAGGGAAGAAAAAGAGGAGATTGAAAGAGGGAAAAGAGGGAGGGAAAGTGAAAAAGAGATTAAAAGAGGGAGACATATGCTCATGCATAAGCATAAGCATAAGCATAAGAGAAGGAGACATATGCTTATGCTTATGCTTATGCATGAGCATAAGAGAAGGAGACATATGCTTATCCTTATGCATGCACTACAAGACATAGGCCCTTTTTCGATGAAAATACCGACGCTTTTTACATTAATTTTTTTTTTAAACGAGTGCAAACGTCATTATTAAAGTCATTAAAAGCGTCGGAAAAGAACCATCACAATAAAGCGTCTCTATATAGCGACGCTGTTAAACGTCGCTATATAGCGACACTGATAATAGTCACTATATAGTGACACTGGTAAATGTCGCTATATAGCGATGATTAACAGAACTTAAAAAAAAGCATTGGTAGGGCTAAACAAGGCCATAGCAAGCCCTGTTTTGCCCCACTAATGCTTTTTTTTTTCGTAATTACAAAAAAATGTTTTTTATAACAAAATTTCCCTTGTAAAAAGGGTGATACAAAATCGCTCAAATGAAATGATCGAGCAACAAAAGCATATACATGTCGAACATCTACAACATTGTTTGTTACAAAATTACCCTTTCGAAAGGGTGATACAAAATTGCTCAAACGAGCGGATATACAAAAATGACATACATGGCGAAGAAAATGCAAACTGCTACTACTACTACGACTCATTCGAATCGTCCTCGTTGTCCTCATCCTCGTCCTCGTCTTGTTGGCCTGATCCTTGGTCCTCGTGAGCTGCGCCTTCTCCTTGATCCTCATCACGTGCATCTGATCCTTGGCCCTGGTGATCACTCGCCTCCGGTGATGGGATGCTTGAGCTTTGACCCTAAGAGTGAACCATATAAATTGAAAATTAGATTGGAACGAAAGGGTAATACAAAATTGCTCAAACGAGCGGATATACAAAAATGACATACATGGCGAAGAAAATGCAAACTGCTACTACTACTACTACTCATTCGAATCGTCCTCGTTGTCCTCGTCCTCGTCCTTGTCTTGTTGGCCTGATCCTTGGTCCTCGTGAGCTGTGCCTTCTCCTTGATCCTCATCACGTGCATCTGATCCCTGGCCCTGGTGATCACTTGCCTCTGGTGATGGGACGCTTGAGCTTTGACCCTAAGAGTGAACCATATAAATTGAAAATTAGATTGGAACTTAAAGAATAAAACAATTTAAAATGTGAGATTACAAGTAGGAGTACACTTATACCGTGCAAGCAGCCACCTCAGCCCAATCGACCATCACTCCCATTGCCTCTTGCTCAATAAACCACAGCTTTGTTCCTATGCGAAATGCGCGTCGTGTCTCTGCATTTGTAGGAAGACGACCCATCGCAGCTTGCTGTGGATCCAATTTATGAGAATTAGAGTTAGCTAAAGTGCATGTAATATGTAGTAAAACAAATAGAACAATACATTAAATGAGAAGAAGTAGACTTACCATGGTTGCCTCGAATGCCAACCATCTGCCTACACCATAATTTTAATGATCATATTTCTCAAATACAGGTGGAACTAGAAGATCACATCAGAGTTGTAGGAAGTTGCACCAACTCCAGCCAGAACCTACAAACCCAGAGCATCCCTTCTCTCATTCTAGTCAAAGAAGAACCAGAAGGCTCACTGCAATATACTGAGTGTTTTTTTCTCTGTCCAGATGATGCAAGAAACTCTTCTTGCCCAACAAATGGGGCAAATCGTGTTACCTTGAAGCACTACTGATCAGATCACTGAATCTAAAATTTTGTTTGTTGCCTCTGATCAGAGGAAGTTTAGTCTTCATCAGTCTAGATCTTCCTCCTTAGAGGAGAGTATTTTGTTCAGCATGGACATCATTGTACAAATCATATGATTATAATAAAATCAAACATTTATTTGCCCCAAAAAAAAATATAGCTATAACTAATAGAAGATTCTTTGTACTTCTAGGCACATACAAGGCGTTAGAAAGAGTGATTATCCCACCATGGGCAACAATAAGCACAATCTTTCCAACTCCTTCTACTACATAAGTGTAGTGTATCCCCTGAGGTGCATCTCCCCACGAAGTTAAAAAATTAGGATGTGACATAATGTGCTTGCTAGCATGACTATTTAAATTCCATGCATGAAAATTTGCAATTGACGCATGCACATATCATGTATAAAAGTATCTTAATTGCATAAAAACCTAAATTAGCCAATCATGATGAACATGATTAGAAGTTTCCTTTCTCTCATCACTTACATTCTTATGCATCAACCTCACACAATCTTGGTTCTTTCGTCTTCACTGGTGTAATGACCTAATTCTGACAATAGTTGTATTTATCCTTCTCTCATTCACACCAAGACCCCTCTATGCCCCCTCTTCGTCTTCTTCCTCCCACCCTTTTCCCCGTCGAGATCAATCACTCAACCAACCCCTTTCCCCCATCACTCACCCTACCCTTGATGATAATATTGTCACACCATATGACCAGTGGCAAGTCCACAAACTGATGCATAAGTAGCTTTTTATTCTGCTCCTAGCTCCACTAAGAACATCCAGGGCAATATCATTAATATCATCAATCCTCGTTATTATTCCACATATCTCGCTAGTGCCATCCTCCACTTGACCTCCACTTGAGTAATAACACGATGAACAATATCACTCATATCATAAATCCTTGTTAGTGTATCACTTATCCTGTGTGCATATATGAAGTGAAAAGGCAAGAAGCAGATACTCTTAAATTTATAGATTTGTTTGACAAAAAATTAGTCTATTGTAAAACTTTCCGCAAACTAATAATTTCAACGCAACCTAGTAATATATTCACCACCTCAATTAGTCCATAATGATTTGAGGCTTATACATCAATTAAGTTTAAATTAACTACCAATATAGTCCAAAACGTAAAAATTGTCTAGAGCTTATGTTATGGAGAGTGCTAATTGCAGTCTTCCTATTTTTAGTACGTGTTTATGCTTGTTGCAAGTGATAAAGTGTATCACATTATAAAACTCAACAATATCCCTAAAACAAAGTCCATAGTCAAGTGCTCAAAAGGTTTCTTTGCAATAGGCAAAGCCATGTGTTTCCCTATGTTCTACAATCTTTCTTTACAAACTTAACTTATCATACTTCCATCCTACTAGTCTTGTGAGAGAGCCAAATTTCACTACTTAGCAAGCTATTGGACTATAATAAAATGCTTCTTTTTGGGTAGAATATAACCCTTACAAAATTAGAATTAAATGTGTAGCAAACAATAACCCCATGATTTACCGGGGAGTTTTTGGCCTACCCTCGCAGAAGGGGAGGTCTTAGTAATGGAATCAACCCAAAGAAATGAAATTAGGTAATTATAGAATTTGATACACTACGAATTTGTGCCACTCTTAATTGGGTTGTTGCCATGTGTTCCAGTTTGTTTTGGAAAATTTCCTATTTTGTCACCAATAGCCATTGTGTTGCCTGTCTCATCCACAAGAGTTGTGGCTTAACTTTTCATCGAAAAGAGGAGCCTCTCTTCCCCAACCTTGCAGTAACTTGAGCTCCTGAACTAAAGAAGCCCTTGCATTTCCCCGTTGGTCTCGTCGAGGTTGAAGGCATATGTCCCTTGTCTTGTTAGTTTCACAATTGCTTTGTTTTCTGGATTGCAGGCTTTATATCATCATCGTTGAATGCAAATCGTTGTTTCCCTTGTTTTTTGTCATAGTCGGATTGGTATTACTCGTCCTTGTGCCTCGGAGACGTGATTTGTCAGGAGTTTTGCAGGCAGTCTCTGCATGCACCACACTTGAGTTGTTTCTTTAGCATGCACCGCTATGTTGAAGTCCTCTTTGATGGGTGCGTAGGCTTGGGATGTCTTGAGTGATTAGCCATCACCATGGCACATGGGCTTAGAGGGATTTTGACTTCCATTTACGTTGGTTCTCCCTTAAGCTCAGCTTCTAAAGTTTCTTATTACTATAAGCAAAACCCCCAAAATTTTCATTCAGGGAGAACAGACATTGGCGCAGGTTTGGACTGAGAGAATGCAGAGCAACAATTCAACCTTGGAGTAGGGTTTTGGAGGCTCTCCGGATGCACAAAATAGTCAAAGGAAATGGGAGTAGTAGTATTGCATATGGTTGAATCTTGTGCTAATGCAAAAGCAAGATGAACCTCATTGATTTTGGAGGCAGCTTTTCATTTTTTAGTCGCTACTATGTCATTTGCATACGGCTCAATCTTGTGCTCATGCAAAAGCAAGATGAATCTCATTGATTTTGGAGGCAGCTTTTCATTTTTGAGTTGCTACTATGTCATTTTGGAGTTGCTACTATGTCATTTGTAACATTCGGCACTGCTACTTTTGGTTGTGCTTGGAAAAGTAATCTATCTTGTGTACATGAAAAAAAAAAGTTTCTAGAGAGAGAATTGTTTGATTTTGGAGGTAGCGTTTCGTTTTGGATGTGTTCATATACTTAGTGCCCCCTTAGTGGAAGTTCATCATGCAAAATACATATGTAGTGTTGTTTTTCATCCACTCGTAGATAAGTTTTTAAGATAAGCAGTAAAACAAACTGTGCGAACTTGTAATGTTGTCATTAACTGACAGAATCTATCACCAAAACCCATTGCCCTTCAAGTGAACAGGATGAAGTCCCAAAATATCCGATCATAAGCCTTTTCTAAATCCATGTTTAGCATTAGTCAATCACTATCACATCATTGAGCATTGTGTCTTTGATGTTTCTACTAATTATGAATCCATACTAATTCGGGTGGATGATTCTTCCCAATAAGAATTTTATCCAGTTAGCCATCAACTTGGCCACTATTTTGTACATAGTGTTGAGCATTTCCAATGGCCGCCATTGGTTTAGGCTTAGTCTATTGTGACTCTTTGAGGATGAGCTTGATCACTCCAATGTTCAAAGTCCCATGCATCTCCTCCTTTCTGCAGATCATCCAATGAATCAAATTAACCAACTTCATCCTGCAAAGCTCCCAATAGTACTGACAAAACTCTGCTAGGATCCCATCCAGGCCTTGGTTTTTGTTCTTGGGCAACTGCATTACTGTGAATTTGACTTCATCTTCTGAAAAGGGTCTTTAAAGAAGGATTTCCTCGTGTGGCTTCACTTTCAGTGGCATATTCCCTAAGAAGGCATGCATTCTTTGTTCGAAGTTATTTGGAGGAGTTGGTTTTGAGCCTGCTATACAAGCTAAGTGCTTGGCAAAGGCACTTGCTATTTCCTTCTCCCCCGAAATCAAATTGCCTTCTTCGTCCTGAACTACTATCAGGCTTTCCTTTTGTCTTTTATCCTTGACCACATTAAAGAAGAAGGGTGTTGTCTTGTCCCCATCTTCCAATCATTTGAGTCTTAGTTGCAATCACACTATCTTTAATCTCTCATGTTCTTGCATCCTTCAAAACCTTCAATGGCATTTAAGAGCAGCCAGATGCCCCCGTCCATAGGAGAATCTTGGAGCGCCTACAATAATGATTCCCTTACTTCATAAGCCACGCCTTCCTATTGTCAAGAACTTCTTGCTTTGTTTTTGCCAAACTATTTCGTGTAAGAAAACAATACAACGTCTGTGCTCAACAGATAATAGGATCTCGTATGCAAGAGAGAAAAGCAGATAGTATGGAGAATCAAAAATTTGATTACTATAGAATTGATACAATAGATGGCGCTGCCTCCCAACCATGCGCTCCTGTGAAAGAAGCTTCGATGGCGAGCTAGAAACAGTAGAGGACAGAGGCTGGATGCTAAGGAATCAGGGTTGCTGTAGCCAATGATGAAATGGGCTTCACGGGCTTGCTCTTATATAGCCACTAGTCATAGTCGGTTAGACCCAATTGGGTGACGGACCCATTCTGCCCAAAACGGTCGACTGGGGATCGGTCCCAAAATAGGCCACCGACCACACGATAGAATCGTGGCGCAAAATAGAGCAACTAACCTACGGAGCCCATTCGGCCCAGAGCCATCCGGGATCATCTGGGGCTCCAAACAGGCCCTGCAACCCGAGAGTGGGCTCTACCCCGAGAAATGCTCTGTCTACCCTCAGTGCTATCAGTCATGGGATGCCTTCCCAGACTTGCATGTAGCCTAGTTAGCGGTGTGCCAACTGTATCTGAATCTGTCCAGCCATCAGGCCACACATGGCCCCCATCTGGTATCCAAACCAGGACCTACTGGGGATAACCGAGCTACTCAAATACCTTCTCCTCATATGGGGGGCTTATAAGTAGAGTTAGCTGGCTCCTGTGTAGTTACATGAGAGTGGAGCATTGATATCTAACACCCCCCCTAAATGTCCACCCACAAGTGAACTTACTTTTTCGGCCCAATGCCAAGTCAATGAAGATGCCTCTCCAGCAAGTCTCTTCTAAGAGCCTTCGTGAAGATGTTCGAAGCATTCTCTGTAGTCAGACAGTACACCAGGTCGACCTCTCCATCCATGATGAGCTCGCGTACAAAGTGATATTGAATCTCAATGTGTTTTGTGCGAGCGTGGAACACAGGGTTCTTTGCAATCACCATGCAACTCTGATTCTCACATGATAACTGCATAGGCTTGTTCTTCATTGCACCCATGTCCCATAAAATCCTCCTCAACCACACTGCCTCGCAAGAAGCAAAGCATGCTGATTTGTACTCAGCCTCGGTAGAAGAAAGAGCAATTGTAGGTTGCTTCTTGCTGACCCATGACACAGCTCCAGATCCAAGTGAGAAATAGTAACCTGTCACTGATCTCCTGTTGTCCACGTCTCCTGCCCACTCCGAGTCACAGAATCCGGTCAAGATGTTGCCCTTGGTATAGGTGATGCCATAATCACAGTGTGCCTTTGATGTATTTCAGCACCCGCATCCCTGCCCTCCAATGGTTCTCCCAGGGCTTATTGGAAAACCTGCTTAGTATACCAGTCACAAAGCTGATGTCTGGCCGCGTGTTGCACAAGTAAATCAAACTGCCCACAAGCCTTATGTACTTTGCTTCATCCACCAGTGGTGATGAATCCTTGTTTGCGAGCTTCATGTCAACCTCCATAGGGGTGCCAACTATCTTGCACTCAGCCATGCCAAATACCTTCAGTATCTCCCCAGCATACTTCAGCTGTGAGATGAAATCTGTTTTGGCTCTTGCCAAACCTCAATCCCCAAACAAAAATGCATCAGTCCGAGGTATGTCATTTCAAACTCTCTTCCTAGTAAATGCTTTGTCTGCGAGATCTTCTCTTCATGGTTCCCTGTTATGATAAGGTCGTGTACATAAAGGACCACGATTATATACCTGCCTCCTTCTCTGAAGATATACAAATTTGCATCACATGGGCTCCTCCTGAACCCGTTTTACTGAAAGTAGGCATCAATTTGCTGGTACCATGCTCGTGGGGCCTGTTTCAGCCCGTAAAGTGCCTTCTTCAGTTTACAGACTTTACCTTCTGAACCGGGGATCACAAAACCTGGTCCTTGTTCCACGTATACCTCCTCCTTGAGATCTCCATTCAGAACGGCGGATTTTACATCCATCTAACACACGGGCCCACTTCCCTGGGCTGCTAAAGCCAAAACACTGTGAATTGTGGTTAGTCGACCTGTGGGAGCAAAAGTATCCTGATAATCAAAACCATGTACCTGTGCGAATCCTTTTGCCACGAGCTGAGCCTTGTACTTATCCAATGTGCCGTCAGACTTGTACTTGGTCTTGTATACCCACTTGGTGCGGATTACCTTGCGTTTTGGTGGTCGATCCACAAGGTCCCAAGTGTTGTTCTTCATTATGGAGCCATACTCCGACTGCATAGCCTCCATCCACCTATCATCACCTTGTGCCTCTTCAAGACACTTGGATTCTTCAGCACGGATCACCTCTATCATCAAAGCGTAGTTGACCAAGTGTTCCTACGCCCTTCTTTGCTCCTCTAATCTCTTGGACCATCGATGTTCGGATGGTTCCTCATCAATGGCTGGAGGTTCTCGGCCATCCAAAAGATACTTTACCCACTTTGAGTATGGCGGTTGTCATTGTGGTTCCGTAGCCTCTTCTTCCTCTTCTTTATCTTGAATCCTCCCAAGCACCGTTGGGGGAGTTCGGTCTGCTGTTGGTGGTTGTACTAGATGGATATCTTGGTCCTGGTTGTCTGGGAAGGAAGCATCCTCCTCCAATTGATGTGGCTATTCTGACAAGACCACATCGTGACTTACTATTACCTTCTTGGTGATAGGGTTATAGAGATGGTAACCCTTCGCCTCTTCACTGTAGCCCAAGAGAATACACTTCTGGCTCTTCGGTTCCCATTTGGTCCTGTTAGCATCAGGGACATGCACAAAACAGTCACATCCAAAAACTCTGAAATGTGCAACTGAAGGTTTCTTACCAGAAAAGGCCTGCAGTGGAGTCATCCCGTTCACAGCCTTCGTGTAGCTATGATTGAGAATGTAAACTGCCGTGTCACATGCTTCAGCCCAAAAAGTCTTTGGCAAATCTTTCCCTTTCATCATACTCTTGCCCATTTCACAGATGACGCGCATCTTGCGTTCTGCTACTCCATTTTGCTGTGATGTATGTGGCGGGGGTTTCTGTCTCTTGATCCTGTGACTTTTGCAGTAAATTTCGAATTCACTTGATGTGAACTCACCACCTCTATCTGATCTCAACTTCTTCACCTTCCTCCCCGTTTCTTTCTCGACCATTACATGCCATTATTTGAACTTACTAAAAGGCTCATCTTTAGTCTTCAAGAATTATATCCATATCCTTCTACTGTAGTCGTCGCGATCAGCATCATGAAGTAGTAGGAACCACCCAATGCTTCCATCTCCATCTTTCTGTAGAGGTCCGTGTGAACGAGCTCCAAAGGAGCCTTTACCCTGCTGGCCTCTTTAGGAAAGGGCTGCCAATGCTGCTTGCCCATCATGCAAGCTTCACATACATCAGGCAGATCTGTAATTTCTGGTAGTTCTACAATCATTTCACTTTTATGCATCTCCTTAAAAGAACTAAGGTTTAGATGACCAAAACTCTCATGCCATAGCTTAGTGTTCTTCACATCCGCTCAAGCACTGAAAGCTGGGAGTTCGTAGATGTTGTTGCGCCGTGTACCTTTACCAATGACCTTCCCTTGAAGATCCAAAATCTGTGCACCATTCTTATCGAATTGAACTTTGGGGTCCTGATCTGTGATCGTAGAAACGGAGAACAAGTTCCTCTTGATATCTAGCACATAAAGAACATCGGACAACTATTTTACAACTCCATCTGACTTGAGAGCAATCGTACCTTTTCCTTTTGCTAGACATTTTGCATCATTGTCAACTGCTACCAGGATGTCATTCCCTACCGACTGTAGAGAGGTATACCAATCCTTCTGACTAGTCATGTGGCGCAATGCACCACTGTCAATAATCCAAGGTTCATCCGTAGGTACATGAACTGCCTCCGTGCAAATCTCCTTAATTGCTACGAACAACTCTACTGTACTACTTGCGCGCTGTTGCTGGACTCTTTCTTTACTCCATTCTTCTCATCTGCAATCCTCTTTCGGTACTCATTCTGCTTGTGCCCTGCCTTGTTACAATAGAAGCACTTAATCTTCTTCTTTCTCTTTTTATCATTAGAAGAAGATGGGTTACCAGAGTCCTTACCCTTACCTTTCTTTGATCCAGCATAGAAAGCGGAATCTTCTCCAGTCCTTGTCTTTTGATGCAGCTCCTCCTCCAGAAGCATCGCGCTGAAATCCTCAAAGTTGAGGGGCAGATTTCTGTTTTGCGTATTCAGCGCCGTAACAAGACCATCATACTTTGGTGGGAGAATCCATATGCACCTTCGTGCTAGATTCTCGCTGCTAATGGTGATGCCAATCGCAATCATCTGATCGCATAGATTCTTCACCTTATTGATGAAATTCTCTGCTGCTTCAGAGTCTTAAAATTTCTCGTTCACGAGTTGAGTCTCCAGATTTTGAATCTGCATCTGATTCGTGGTCTCGTACTGATTTTTCAAGACCGTCCATGCCGCCTCCGCTGTGGTGACATGTTGAATTAACGCCATAACGGAGTCACTTACACTACAGATAATAGAACACAGTGCATTTGCATTTCTTCTTGTCCATGTGAGAATCTCATCCGCAGTTGGTACTATCTGATGTCCTGCATTGGCGCAGTTGGTACTATCTGATGTCCTGCATTGGCTGGATCCGGTCTTGCAACCGACTTCACATCCACCCCAGTAGCAGTATCCCAAAGCTCGTATGTGCTTAGGATGGTCTTCATCTCGAACTTCCAGAGTGGATAGTTAGTGCTGTCCAACTTTTTGCTTTCGCCGAACGGTGGGATTCGCAATCTTGCAGGGAGGGCCATCTCTCACAATCTGCTCGCAAATAGAAACACACTACCAAATCTTCTTGCTAAAGTCTAGGCTCTGATACCATGTAAGAAAACAATACAACGTCTATGCTTAGTAGATAACAGGATCTCGTATGCAAGAGAGAAAAGCAGATAGTATGGAGAATCAAAATTTTGATTACTGTAGAGCTGATATAATAGATGGCGCTGCCTCCCAACCGTGCGCTCCTGTGAAAGAAGCTTCGATGGCGAGCTGGAAACAGTAGAGAACGGAGGCTAGATGCTAAGGAATCAGGGTTGCTGTAGCAAATGGGCTTCACGGGCTTGCTCTTATATAGCTACTAATCATAGTCGGTTAGACCATTTGGGTGACCGACCCAGTCTGCCCAAAACGGTCGACTGGGGATCGGGGTCCCGAAATAGGCCACCAAGCACACGATAGAACCGTGGCGCCAAATAGAGCAACTGACCTATGGCTTCCGTTTGGCCCACAGCCATCCGAGATTATCTGGGGCTCTAAACGGTCCCGCAACCCGAGAGTGGACTGTCCCGGGAAATGCTCCGTCTACCCTCAATGCGATCAGTCATGGGATGCCTTCCCGCACTGGCATGTAGCCTAGTTGGCGGTGTGCCAACTCTATCTGAAGCCTTCTCCTCATATGGGGGGCTTACAAGTAGAGTTAGCTGGTTCCCGCGTAGTTACATGAGAGTGGAGCATTGATATCCAACATTTCGCTGCCTTGGTTACTTCCTCAATGCAATTTTGCCACCTCCTCAGAGGGTTTCCTGGTTTCTCTTTGGCTTCCTGCCACGCTTCCGCTATCTTAGTGTCAAAGTCTTTCCTGCCAAAGAGTGACACATTGAGCTTGAATGGCAATGGACCCTTTTTGGCTACAATATTTACAATTAGATCGAAATGCATTAGTAGAGGAAAGTGGTCCGAGTCAAAACAATATCATAGGAATTTACCTTCTAGGATAGGCATGATCCAATCTGCATGCTTACTGAATCTTGTTGCCTGCCAAGAGTTATCAGCTTGCTTGGTTTGCCAAGTGAAAACTTTCTCGTCCTTCACCGCATCAAAGCTTGTCACCAGTCCACAAGACCACGCCTTGTCTCTAGTTTTGACTAGGAGACACTTTCCTGGTGTGGCATGTCTACATTGTTGTGTGACCTATCTGCCACAGTGCAAACCTTATTCCAATCTCCCATGAGCAAAGAATTATGTTCTTCCACCACTAATCTCAATCTCTCCCACAATGCAGTTTTGAGCATCGACTGATTCGGAGCATAAACATAAACCACCACAAAGGGGGTATTTCATAGAGCAACATCAATCATTAAAAATTCACCTGACGGAACCTCTAGGAGTTCCAGCTCGTTACTTTCCAACAGGGTAGTCCCACCCTTTCCTGCGCTTGGACAGTTACTTACACAAGTGTATCCTGCAATCTCAATACCCTCAATGGGCTGAGAAGCGGGTGTGGACCAAAAACTTTAATTTTAGGTGGATTCAAAAAGGTCAGATCATCAAATATTTATGATGGGTTGGTGGTGTAGTAGTGGGCTAGAAGAGTCAGCTCAATTGGGCCTTCTAGAAAATTAGAGCTAAATTTGATAATGGATGGGGAAATCAATTTCCTTAACAAGAAAGCTAACAGTTGATAAACATGTTTGGAGTCAGTTCTTGTATATGTCCTCTCTACTACCCTTTTCTAATAACTGCTTAAAGAAAATGGATAGCTGCATCACTAAATTTGTGTGGGAAGGGAGATGGCATGCGTTCAATTCAGAACTACTATTTACGCCGAGAGATGAAGGGGGGATTGGTCTGACTAGAATGAAGGCAAAAATGATGCATTAAGTACCAAAACTTTGCTGCAACTAGGAGGCAAACAACCGTGGGCAAAGATGGCACGCAACTTGATCTGCAGGAACACGCCACGAGGAATCCACTCACCTTGGCAAGATCTTATCCTATCTGGCCGGGCTTTTAAAATCCCTCAATTGGAGGTTCTAACAAGACTTCTCCACATGGCCTACATCATATGGTGACCAGAGGTTTTTACAAAGAACACAATAGTTTTTTTTATTCATTTTGGAGGACTATCTAGGCTGAGTACCTTGACTCAACATAAAAAGAGAGATCTGGAGCTTTTCATGGTGATTGTTTTTCCCACAGTGTTTGCATGGATTGATCTTGAAGCAGTCTTTTGAGAGGTAGGTATGGAAAGCTAAAGCGAGTGGTTCTTTATGGGGGGCGGACTAAGATCGCTTCATGGGGATGCTTCCCTACATAGATCACTGCAGTCCTGCAGTGATAGAGTCACATCCAAGGATGGTGGCTAGACTGTTTAACAGAGGCTTAACCACCTTCAAACAAATATGGGATCCGAGAGGAAGCAAGTGGATGGAACCCGAACAAATAGCTTGTATGGCTTACGAGAATCATAGACCCAGGCAGTTCGGGAGCTGATAGAGAGAATAAGAGATGATTGGCCAATTCATACAAGCTGAGGATTTCATAGGCTTTGCCTGGTGTACGAGGAAGTCCTTTCATAAGCTCACGCTGCATGATTTCAAAAGCAATCAGGGCAGCAGTGTTCCACAGCTTGCGAAGAAATAGTGGAGATTCCATGCCTCTACAGACAGAGTTGACACATGGGACCGAAGACTCAAGAAGGTCTGGAAAGCGACCTCTTTCAGATTCAACTTCATCTTATGGAGGGGCAAGCTACCAGTCAGAGCGAGGCTAGCTAAATGGCATCCGCGAATGCTGCCTTCCTGCCCTTTGTGTAACAGATTCAAAGAAACCCACAAGCACCTCCCGTCTCCCGCAAACTTTGGGAAACAGTGAAAAAGAACCTGAACATCCTGGGGATCATGATCAAGTTCAAGTGGAAGACGGCGCTTTTGGGGGACAGAGGTGGCCAAAACGACATGGTCTATCAGACGTTTCAAATCATTAGAGCTTGAATGCTAAACCAAATTTGGAGCCATAGGAACGGAATTGTTTCCAAAGAATTTCGAAAGGCAGGATACCTTTTTGGGACGAAAAAATGACAGTTGTAAATTGCTTGGGAAACTGTGGGAGTGAAGCTTTCTTCCTTTCAATGTGAAAGAACTCTTTTCTTTGTATGGTTTAATAGTATCGTTAATTAGCATTACATTAAAAAACACTTCATCACTCGTTCTCTGAGCTGACCTGATTGAAATTTTCCATATCGGTTTTTACGATTTCTCAAGAGCTCCGAAACAAATTCTACTAACCAAGACCCCTGGACTGCCTAAATCATTATAAGCAAAGATGAGAGAAAAGAGGGAATAACGTAATCTGCTTGTATTCTTTCTCAAGGAGTATAATCTGAAGCTAGCGCTATGTGAGAGGTTGTGAAAGATAAGCAACATTGATACTGCAGGGATAGAGGTCAAGGTAAGTATCATCTTTGCTTTTCCATAGAAGCTAAAGTGTCTTCCTAACTTAACACTTAAACATGCGTTCCACCGTGTCATTTGCCCTCTTTCAGACCATCACGTTTACAATGATTTGGCAATGCAAAATTATTGAATTCCATCCTTCCCTCGTTTCAAGATTGAATTCCGTCAAATCCTATATGAGAGATTAAGGACCTATTCACAGAAGTCCATGATTAATCGATTCTCTGGTGAAATGAAATCTTGAGGAAAAGCACGCAGATAGATTCAATACAGGTCACTATGAAACCATCAGAAAATGAAGTGCTGAAATAAGAGTTGTTCCGAACGATGGATGCCAAGAAACTCGCAGGGAAAGCTGTTGATTTTTTGTTGTTGTTAGCGCCATCTACTTACTCGGGCTTTCTCGTATGCATCTTCGTCGTAAGCATCCCACTCGGCATCCATTTCAGCCGGATGGTCACTCATTTTCAGACCAGTGAATCTGCAATCACCCTGCAGATTATTCATTTTTCCTGAGAGTTTACCCACACTGTCTAACACAATGTATCCATTCTGCTTATCATCCTGGAACAGAATCATGCCCATGCCAGTCTCGGAGCCCCTCCAACGAAACCGCAACTTGCCTTTCTCCTTCCCTGTAGGCTTTCCTTCGAACTTCATCACCCCTTCAGCAATTCTGAAATCAAAGTTGCCCATCAATTTGCCACCCTTAGGAAAGATTGAAAGGGATAATGGACCGCCTTCAGGCCATTGCTCATCAATATAGTCGCATTGGATGTGCCATTTCCCCACTAAGCCAGAAGAAGAGGAAGATGCTGCATTCAGGAACTGTGCATGGGCATGTTCCACTTTGAGCCGTTTGGCAGCCCTTTCTTGTTCTTTTGCAACGGAAGTTTGAGCACTGATTCTGTGCACTTCAGTCCAAACTACATTCCGAGCTTTTCCGGCAACAAGCCATCGACCTCCTCCATCCGGAGCATCAGTGCTGACAGTGAACAGACCGAGGGCTTCAGCCGCTGCATGAACTCCAGCTCTGTCTCCTCTATCCATCTTCAAAATGCATACCTCTTGTTTGTTGCCGCCAGAAAGAAACTTCTCACGCAGAAACATCTGTGGGTCTTTGGCTGCCTTGGCCTCGTCCGTTCTTCCCGCTTGATCATATCGATTGCTCCTTGCAGCCGCATTGGCCTCCAGAAACTGCCGGTTCAATCTCTCCTCTTTTTCCCGTAGCTCCGCGGGTAGCTCTTCGCACTTCCCGCTCAACAGTGCAGCTTCCAACCTCGCTTTCAGCGTAGCGATGGTCTCCGATTTCTTGGGCTCCCGGAGGCCGTATAGCACCAGCTGCGCCTGCCACCAAGCTTTAGGACGCTGCAAGGGCTTGGTATTTTTCCGTTTTGGGAAGAGCCAGACGCGAAGATCGGATAAAGCAGCACGGGACACATTATTGTAGAGGAGGCCTTGACCTGTACATTCGAAAGGTGGATCGGAGAGGGGTTTGATGACGATAAAATCCAGCGAGGAAGCCATGAATGTGTCACAAACAAAACTGAGCAGGAGAAGCTCACTTGAAGCTCAGGAAAGCATGAAGCTGTTCACCACCTAATTCAGTTCCTTCCTGGCTCAGCCACCTTCGCCACCATTCAGTGCGTCTGAGCACCAAACTACAGCAATTGTGAGCTTTTACCCGCAAATCTGAGCTGATTCTGTTGCAGTGTGCTGATGAAGCCTCTGTGTCGTTGTGAGCATATTGAAGAAGGTCCATATGGAACTTAATGGAAGAAGCGTATCCAACACGATGCAATTCATGCCAGAAAAGGAATGTGATTTTTGACCAGTCAGATCCCGCCTGGACGAAGGAAGATCTCATGTTGAGGAAACCGTCCACATCAGCAATGGGGCGATAGACCGAGCGCCGGTTTTTGCCCAAGAACCTACGACCGACACCAATTTCCGGCCGTCGAGGGTGTGTGTCGGGAGATCTCCATGTGATGAGGTGCTGCATTGGTCTGGGCAGCTGGTGCCACGTGGGAGGTGTTTGTTTTGCGTGAATCCAGAGCTGTCCAACAACTACACATGGTGTCATGGTGACATGATGATGGACACTTGTTTTATGTTTGCACGCTAGCGCCGGCGGTTGTCATGACGTTTGAACCCTGTCAACTCCGTAACTCAACTGGTCATTTCGTGATGTTCCTTTTATTATTATGGAAGATCTACAAACGAACGATCCGTATTAAATTTCCAACAATCGACACCACACGAGCCCATTGATTTGTTTCAATTTCCAATTTTGGCCCTACAAGGGTCTTGGTCTTTTGTAGGTTGGGTTTGTGAGTGCCTGGTCAATTTGACCAGGTTAGCGGAACCCTTAGGGTTAGGTCGAGGTTAGTGGTGCGGTTAGTGGGAACCTTAGGGTTAGGGTAGTGTCAGTAGTGTGGTTAGGGTTGAGTTATAGGATTAGGGTTGATATTAGGAGTTGCCTTGTTTTCATGTTTTCGTTCGTCTCTTCAACAAGCCGCGCGTTTTGTTCTCTTCTCATGCGATTTTTACTCTTCTCACGCGATTTGTCTTCTTGGCAGCTCTTCTCAGCAAGCAAACCTTGTTGTGGCTTGATGGCTGAATTGAATACTTGCTCTCCGGCTGGAGATGAAGAGGTGGATTATGAAGGAGAGGATGATCTGCACTTTCGAAGTTTCGTTGGAGGGTTGCCCGAGTCGTGTTCCTAGATATCTCGATTGGACCTACTCAAAGACGCCCAAGTAAATCGGATATGCAACATACTATTGTTGGTTTGCAAGGGTAAATAAAAAGGGCCTTCCACTTGTGTTGGTGTGTGATCTGTGGGGCGTGAGTCGTGTTGTCGTGCGATGTGTAGGATGAATCCAGCGAATGAAGTTAGTTGAAGTTTTATTGTTAAATGTACTTCACCTCTTTGTTGTATGCTTGCTTGTGTTATGGTCGTGTATAGAATGTATGTTGTCGTTCATTATAGTGTGTTTCTTTGTGTCAGTACGACTATGTCTTCCAAGATCTTTGAAGGCATTGGGAATGGAAGGCCCAACATTTTCTAGCAAAAAATTGTTTTAAAGAGGGAACACTCTTTAATGGTTCCCTACAGGCAAAAAATTTTGTATTTTTATAATTGTATTTTTATAAACGATTTTGCATTAATGTATTATTGTCAAAAGTATTTAAATGATATGTCATTAAAGTAGATTACTAAAGCAAGAGTGCATAGAGTGAATATATTTGAATTTTTTGAGCATTAATATATATAATTCAATTTTAAAACTTTACTAAAATCTGGAGCCAAAGTACACAAACATGCTTCTGTTAATTAGTTTTGTACTTATTTCTTAAGTTATCTTATAGTAAT
This sequence comes from Dipteris shenzhenensis, assembly GCF_047967505.1. NCBI lineage: Eukaryota > Viridiplantae > Streptophyta > Polypodiopsida > Gleicheniales > Dipteridaceae > Dipteris > Dipteris shenzhenensis. Next base: position 29,474,545 of record NC_141599.1, read on the forward strand.
AAATGTTGTAATTTCTTCCTCTTTTTTTTAATCATTATTTTAGGAAGAGCGCCTACCATGAATGAATTCGAATTTCTTAAGCATTAATGCAACGTCTAGTGAAAGTATGCAAACATGCTTTTATTAATTAGTTTTGTAATGCTAGACTAGAATTGTCATTTATTAGAAAGGCGGATTTTACATCCATCTAAAACACAAGCCAACTTCCCTGGGGAGCTAAAGCCAAAACACTGCGAATTATGGTTAGTTGAGCTGTGGGAGCAAAAGTATCCTGATAATCAAAACCATGTACCTGTGCGAATCCTTTTGCCACGAGCCGAGCCTTGTACTTATCCAACATGCCGTCGGACTTGTACTTGGTCTTGTACACCCACTTGGTGCCGATTACCTTGCGTTTTGGTGGTCGATCCACAAGGTCCCAAGTGTTGTTCTTCATTATGGAGCCATACTCCGACTGCATAGCCTCCATGTGCCCGTTCAAGACACTTGGGTTCATAAGCACGGATCACCTATGTCATCAAAGCGTAGTTGACCAAGTGTTCCTGCGCCCTTCTTTGCTCCTCTAATCTCTTGGACCGGCGATGTTCGAATGGAGGTTCTCTGCCATCCAAAAGCTTCTTTACCCACTTCGGGAATGGCCATTGCCGTTGTGGTTCTGCAGGCTCTTCTTCATCTTCTTTATCTTGAATCCTCCCAAGCACCGTTGGGGGAGTTCGGTCTGTTGTTGGTGGTTGTACTGGATGGATATCCTAGTCCTGGTTGTCTAGGGAGGAAGTGTTGGGGTAAGTATGATCAAGGGCTTGCTCTATGGTGCATGTGTGCATCTAGGGGAGTCACATGTGTGTTTGTGTGTGTTGTAAAGGCAGATCAAGTGCTATGATGTGTCTAGTGTGTGACCTAAGTGATGATGTAAGACAAAGGCAATCCCACTGATGTAGGGGCTGATTGCCACTATGTAGGGAAGGTATTACCTTCTCCCCCTTTCTATAAAAGAGAGTCTTCACTCTCACAATCATAATAGAGATTTCATTGTGCTCTCACACCTCTTGCAAGATGCATCTATTCTATCCTACGGGATCCTACAAATGGTATCAGAGTTTTAGGTTCTAGATCTAGCCTAGCCTTGCATTAGATGCTATATCTTTTTCCTCCTTCTTCCCAAAATATTTTAGAGCTCAGTTCTCTGCCTACAAAAGACCATTGCCCAAACCCTCTGAGCTGCAAACTCCTCTTGTATGGGCAAACTTCCAGCTGCAAGCTTTTGGTGAAATTTCGACTGTATGTGAAATGCCAACACTCACACTCCCTGACGCCTTTTCTTGCAATGCGACTTGCTGGAGCAGCCATTCCAAAATTCCTCTGAGCCAAGCTTGTACAACAGTATGAGCTAGCTCCTGTCCAGATTTGAAGGGAAATGGTTCACCAGGGAGGGAGAAACAGCAAAAAAACCAGTCAACTTTCAAGCTACTGGCTATGGCGACGTGACATGGCATTTCACCTCTCCTTGCTGGTAGCTCTTCTCTAGTATAAGGCCCTTCTTCCTGCATAAAAATCCCCTTGAATAGAGCTATGAGCTGTGACAATTGCACCCTCTAAGTTTTGGTCTCTGTTTTGGACAGTTTTGACAATGTTGTGAGTTTGATGCTACATTAGATGCTACTTTAGCATTTCTGATGCCTCTATGAAGCATGCAAGTGAAAGCATCATTTCCATTATGTTTTGTAGTATGGAATTTGGTTACAAGCCTTTGCTACTCTAAATGCTTGTATTTTGAAGCTTCTCAACTCTTTCTAGCCTTGTAAGAGAGTAGACACTACCCATTTTGGGTTAGACCCTCTCATGGCTACCATCTTGAATATGGATAAATTCAATGGTAAAGGCTTTCACACATGGCAGATGAAGATTAAGTTTGCATTGATGAGGGAAAACCTCTGGGGTCTTGTCAAACCTGCTTCAACTACTTCTTCAACAGCCTCTAATGCTGGAGAATCCTTAGCTCCGACACATCCGGCAAGAGATCCTGCTAGAGAGGAGAAAGCCTATGGCATCATTGCTCTCTTGGCTTAGGAGATGACTATATTCATCACATTTCTGATTTAGAGTCTCCTTCTGAAGCTTGGTAGAAGCTTGACATTATTTTTTGTGCTAGCTCTCACATCTCAAAATTGTCACTTAAGATTGCTTTCTTTGAATTGAAGATGGCTAGTGGCACTCCTTTGGCTGCCCATGTCAATTATATGCGAAGTCTCATGACTCAACTTGCTTCTATCAACTCTCCAATCACTACAGATGATGAAATGGCAATATGTTACCACTCTGAAAAATCTTCCTAATCCTACTCTTGAAGGTCTTATTACTGCTCTTCAAGAAGAAAATTCAAAGGGGCAAGTTTTCACCTTGCAAACATTGTGGAAAGACTAATCACCTCTCAAAATATTGCTTCAAGATCAATCCATGCAAACATTGTGGCAAAAACAATCACCATGAAAAGTATTGTAAAGCCAAAAAGAAAGAAACTACAAAGTCAGAAACTGCCAATCTACTTTCATTTGATGAGTCTCCACATCATGAAGACTATGCTTTTTAGGCACTTTGTCTTCTTTGTTTATCATCACTTGGTCAAATTTTGAGGTTCTCTGCCTGGAGAAGTACTCCAAAAAGAATATGTAAATCACCTCTGGTTACCATATGATGTAGACCATGTGATATGTGTTTGGACTATCCCATTTCTGTGAAACTCACACCCTTGGGAACCCTTGCTAGCATGAGATCCTAGCCATAGATTAATCCTTGACCACCATGAGATGGCATGAGAAACTATGAGACTAGATGAATCCTTGACACTGCAAGAGGCAATCCCTTGAGGGGGGTTTGTTGGGGTAAGTATGATCAAGGGCTTCCTCTATGGTGCATGTGTGCATCTAGGGGAGTCACATGTGTGTTGTAAAGGCACATCAAGTGCTATGATGTGTCAAGTGTGTGACCTAAGTGATGATGTAAGACAAAGGTAATCCCAGTGATGTAGGGATTGATTCCCACTGATGTAGCGGTTGATTGCCACTATGTAGGGAAGGTATTACCTTCTCCCCCTTTCTATAAAAGAGAGTCTTCTCTCTCACAATCATAATAGAGATTTCATTGTGCTCACACCTCTTGCAAGATGCATCTATTCTATCCTACAGGAAGCATCCTCCTCCAATTGATGCGGCTGTTCTGAGAAGACCACATCGCGACTTACTATTACCTTCTTGGTAATAGGGTTATAGAGACGGTAACCCTTCGCCTCTTCACTGTAGCCCAAGAAAATACACTTTCGGCTCTTCGGTTCCCATTTGGTCCTATTAGCATCTGGGACATGCACAAAATAGTCACATCCAAAAACTCTAAAATGTGCAGCTGAAGGTTTCTTACCAGAAAAGGCCTGCAGTGGAGTCATCCCGTTCACAGCCTTCGTGTAGCTACGATTCAGAATGTAAACTTCTGTGTTACATGCTTCAGCCCAGAAAGTCTTTGGCAAATCTTTCCCTTTCATCATACTCCTACCCATTTCATAGATGACGCGCATCTTGCGTTCTGCTACTCCATTTTGCTGTGATGTATGTGGCGGGGGTTTTTGCCTCTTGATCCCGCGACTTTTGCAATAACTTTCGAATTCAATTGATGTGAACTCTCCACCTCTGTCTGATCTCAATTTCTTCACCTTCCTCCCCGTTTCTTTCTCGACCATTACATGCCATTCCTTGAACTTACTAAAAGCCTCGTCTTTCATCTTCAGGAAGTATATCCATATCCTTCTACTGTAGTCGTCGATCAGTGTCATGAAGTAGTAGGAACCACCCAAAGCTACCGTCTCCATCTTTCCACAGAGGTCCGTGTGAACGAGCTCTAGAGGAGCCTTTGCCCTGCTGGCCTCTTTAGGAAAGGCTGCCGATGCTGCTTGCCCATCATGCAAGCTTCACATACATCAAGCAGATTTGTAACTTCTGGTAGGCCTGCAATCATTCCACTTTTATGCATCTCCTTCAAAGAACTAAGGTTTAGATGACCAAACCTCTCATGCCACAGCTTAGTGTTCTTCACATCGGCTCGAGCACTAAAAGCTGAGAGTTCGTAGATGTTGTTGCGCCATGTACCTTTACCATTGACCTTCCCTTGAAGATTCGGAATCTGTGCACCATTCTTATCGAATTGAACTTTGAGGTCCTGATCCGTGATCGCAGAAATGGACAACAAGTTCCTCTTGATATCTGGCACATAAAGAACATTGGACAACTGTTTTACAACTCCATCTGACTTGAGAGCAATCATACCTTTTCCTTTTGCTGGACATTTTGCATCATTGCGGACTACTACCAGGATTTCTTTCCCTACCGGCTGTCGAGAGGTATACCAATCCTTCCGACTGGTCATGTGGCACGATGCACCACTGTCAATAATCCAAGGTTCATCTGCATGTACATGAACTGCCTCCGTGCAAATCTCCTCAATTGCTATGAATAGCTCTACTGGTACTGCCCGCGCGCTATTCCTGGACTCTTTCTTTACTCCATTATTCTCATCTGCAATCTTCTTTGGGCACTCATTCTGCTTGTGCCCTGCCTTGTTGCAATAGAAGCACTTGATCTTCTTCTTTCTCTTTTTATCATCAGAAGAAGATGGGTTACTAGAGTCCTTACCCTTACCTTTCTTTGATCCAGCATAGAAAGCCGAATCTTCTCCAGTCCTCGTCTTTTGACACATCTCCTCCTCCAGCAGCATCGCGCTAAAATCTTTAAAGTTGAGGGGTAGATTTTTGTTCTGCATATTCAGTGCCATAACAAGACCGTTGTACTTTGGTGGGAGAATCCGTATTCGTGCTAGATTCTCACTAGTGATGGTGATGCCAATCGCAGTCATCTAATCGCGCAGATTCTTCACCCTGGTGATGAACTTCTCTGCCACTTCAGACTCAGATAGTTTCTTGTTCACGAGTTGAGTCTCCAGATTCTGAATCCGTGTCTGATTCGTGGTCTCATACTGATTTTTCAAGACTGTCCATGCCTCCTCCGCTGTGCTGACATGTTGAATTAATACCATGACAGAATCACTTACACTGCAGACAACAGAACACAGCGCATCTGCATTTCTTCTTGTCCATGTGAGAATCTCATCCGCAGTTGGTACTATCTGTTGTCTTGCATTGGCTAGATCCAATCTCGCAACCGGCCTCACGTCCACCCCAGTAGCAGTGTCCCAAAGCTCGTATGTGCTTAAGATGGTCTTCATCTTGAACTTCTAGAGTGGATAGTTAGAGCCGTCCAACTTTCCACTTTCGCCGAACGGTGGGATTCGCAGTCTTGCGGGTTGGGCCATCTCTCACAATCTGCTCACAAACAGAAACACACTACCAAATCTTCTTGCTAGAGTCCAAGCTTTGATACCATGTAAGAAAACAATACGTCTGTGCTGAACAGATAACAGGATCTCATACGCAAGAGAGAAAACCAGATAGTATGGAGAACCAAAAATTTGATTACTATAGAACTGATATAATAGATGGCGCTACCTCCCAACCGTGCGCTCCTGTGAAAGAAGCTTCAATGGCGAGCTGGAAATAGTAGAAGATGGAGGCTGTATGCTAACAAATCAGGGTTGCTGTAGCCAGTGATGAAATGGGCTTCATGGGCTTGCTCTTATATAGTCACCAGTCGTAGTCGATTAGACCCAATTGGGTGACTGACCCAGTCCACCCAAAACGGTCGATTGGGGGTCGGTCCCGAAATAGGCCACCGACCACACGATAGGACCGGTGCGCAAAATACAACAACTAACCTATAGTCCCCATTCCGCCCACAGCCATCCAGGATCATCTGGGGCTCCAAACGGGCCGCGCAACCCGAGAGTGGGCTGCCCAGAGAAATGCTCCGTCTACCCTCATTGTGGTTAGTCATGGGATGCCTTCCCGCACTTGCATGTAGCCTAGTTGGCAGTGTGCCAACTCCATCCAGCCATCAGGCCACACATGGCCCCCATCTGGTGTCCAAACCAGGTCCTACCAGATAACCGAGCTACTCAAATGCCTTCTCCTCATATGGGGGGCTTACAAGTAGAGTTAGCTGGTTCCTGCGTAGTTACATGAGAGTGGAGCATTGATATCTAACATTACACTCATAAAATCCAACAATTCCTCAAACTAATAATGAAAGATGATAAAATACTTGCAAAAATACATGATTAGTTCTTTGTCATGGAATTCCAAAGAAGAGGAAGCCAACATGAACATGGAATCATATGGATAGAAGATGCACCAACATACGAAATTGATGATCATAATGCCATCACATCTTTTGTTGATACGTACATAACATGCGACAAAAACCTACTACCACAAACAATCAAGGATATCCAAACACACAAACACACATCTACATGCCACAGGAAGAGAATCAACACTTGCAGATTCCATTATCCGAAGCCTCCACTACATGAAACAATGATTCTAACCCCTTTAGACACTAATGATCTCCACATTAACAAAGCAATATACACAGAAATTGCTACACATTTACATTGTATAGATACCAAAACAAATATCACATTTACCGAGTGCTTTGGTAATATCGGAATAGACATATCAACATATGTACTAGCAATACAATCACAAATAGGGAAACCAACACTATTCTTGAAAAGACAGCCAACGGACATTTTCACAAATGCTTTTTATCTGAAAATGAGTTTCCTATGGCAATCAAATATGGATATGCAAAACATCATGGATCCATATTCAACCACGACATATTGCATCTCATATATTACAAAAATGGATGATACAATAACAAAAAACCTCCAACACACTAATAAAACTTGCATACAAGACAGTACTGCATATGATAGATTACAAAAAATGGGAAACGCATTTTTGCACGCACAACAAATGAGTGCACAGTTAGCATCTTTCATTACTCTATCAATACCCTTACATAGAACAACAAGAAGCTTCTACTTTATAAATACAAACAAGAAGAAAACACAGCACTCATCCTCAAACGAAAAAGACAACTATAGCATCTCCCAGTGAGTCCACCAACATAACATTTGACACTATCATCAATAAGTACACAAAAAGGAAAAACATGGATGACCTTTGTCTCGTAACATTTGTAGCAAAATATATACAACAATGGCAACATTAAGAAAAGAAGCAGACCAAGAATTATAAGATTCGTAAAGTTCAACATCGTCTTACTATTGAGAACAAGTATTGTTGTACTATCCTTCTAAAGATGATGAAAACCATGAACTATTAATACATGGTTCCTCGCAAAAAGCCTTCAATTCCAGCCATGACATTATACTAAAAAATAAGGCTTTATACACACAAGAAGTTAATGATGACAAAAGAGTAGAAAAAATCATCCCACAAATAAATAAATAACGACACTGACAATATTAACAACAATGACTTCGAACAAAACAACTTCCCTACATATGACATTGCATCTGACATGCGGAGTATAGATAAAAAGAAGAAAATCGACAATTTCATTATTCCAGTTAAGAAACAAATCTTAATGCACAATGACGAGTATTTCAAAATGATTCGCTCCTTCAATGAATAAAGACAATTGTTCAACGTTATTATGATAAAAGGATTCATCCATCTGAAAAAATACATTTGTTTCTCACTGGTGGAGTTGGTACAGGCAAAACATACCTTCTTTTACTTATAGTCCAAGATTTACTCCGATTTTATAATCGAACCATTTCAAATGTAGATTATGAGCTACTACATGTATTAATGCTAGCTTACACATGAAAAGCAGCCTACAACATAAATGGCCTCACTATACACTGCGCATATTTATCATTACAAACAAAAAACTTAACCTCCCTCTCAAGGAAAAAGCTTGACATACTAATCCGTCTTTATGAATAATTACAACTTATTGTCTTTGACGAAATCTCATTAGTGGAAGACACACTTTGGACTTTGCAGACCTTCGCCCACAATGCTATGAACTCAAAAAAACAATGCGCTAACACAATATTGACTTCATACAAACATTAAACTCTTTCAGAAAATGTACACATACAAATGACAAATACAATACATGAACCGATGTTGTCTTCACGAGCCACCTAGAGACCATACTTTTCCCCACCTTTACTATACCAACCTTGAAACAAATAAACATAACGACAAAGTATTCCATCAAGTAATAGGTAAAGAGAGCAATCGATACATTCAATAATGATAGTCGCATATCGTCTAAAATTTTAGAAAACCCTAAAGCAACAGATGGACTACGAACGACTATACAGATCAAAGAAGGAATGCTAGTTCAATTATGTGTAGGGAACATTAACCAACAAGATGGATTAGTTAATGGTGTAGATGGAGTTTTTATGAACATGTCTACCTACGACAATAATGACATTGTGTGGATTCAATTTAAAAACCCCAAAATTAGAAATGAAACCATCAAAACAAGATCATGCATATACTACGATCATCAATTGCAAATGGATACCCATATTCCGAGTTACAAGGGAAATAGAAATTGGCCTTTCTAAAACAAGTATTCTTACTCGACAACAATTCTCGGTCCAAGAAGCTGCTGTAGAACAATACACAGAGCACAAGGTCTAACGATAGATAAGCTAGCTTTCTCACCAGCAAGAATCCGCACGCATGGCCTTGTATACACATCACTTTCACGTGTAAAAAACATAGTAACCTTTACTTCCTTCAACCACTCCAACACCTCCTCATAGACAAAGATGTTCACGAAGAAATGAAAAGGCTAATGACTCAATCAAAATGGGAAACATTGAACTACAAAATCCACCAACACACAGACATAACTATACTAATACAATCTTTGAACAGTAGGTCATTACATAAATACGACGACGATATACAAGTCACAGAGTCACTTATCAATTCTGATATTATATGTTTACAAGAAACAAAAACTGAACACTACCAACCATATCTAACATCCGACTTCCAATATATAAACTATCATAACAGTTGTACCCTAGTCCGGAACAACATTGTCATTGAATATTTAGACAAAATTTCACTACATGAAATTGAAATCACATCTGAAATCAAAACAAAGCACAAAACATATGAAATTATAAACATATATAGACCACCATCCAAAAACATAAAAACATTCTTTCAATTGCTTCACACAAAATTATCAACAACTGTCACACAAAAAACAATTCTCATAGGAGACTTCAACATTGACATGCTTCAACAAACAATAAAATCACAAAAACTGCAAAACCTTATGAACACTTTCGGTTATAATCTTCAATGCCATCATATCACAACTGTATATGGGTCACAACTAGATCACATTTGGACTAACATACCTTACAAAAAAAAAGACAATGGATCTACGTACGCATATTGGTTAGACCATTCTATGGTCTACGTACTTGTCGATAACTATCTCAAACAACTTTTAAACAAACAACAACAAAAAAACTCAAATCCACCCATTAATTCGATAAAAAAACAAGCCTAAAACGAAGTAGGGGGAAAAAAAATTCAACCACAAACCCTAATCCATACGCCTTCCGCTGACCTTATACCAACTCTGCCCTTCTCAAAGCAGGGCCTCAATGGACCCTCCACCTTGTTTGATAATAACTCATGCAAAGCAACAACAATGGTATTACCACTTGTATGAAAAGCTTGAGAAAAACTCAAATGTATCTTTAAAAAATGCAAACCCAACCTTGTTAACACTAAATTCAAAAGCAAGAAACCAAAACTCAGTGAACGGGTTAGACAAAAAAAAAGACAATGGATCTACGTACGCATATTGGTTAGACCATTCTATGGTCTACGTACTTGTTGATAACTAACTGTCTCAAACAACCTTTAAACAAACAACAAAAAAACTCAAATCCACCCATTAATTCGATAAAAAAACAAGGCTAAAACAAACTAGGGGGAAAAATTTTCAACCACAAACTCTAATCCATACACCTTCCGTTGACCTTATACCAACTATGCCCTTCTCAAAGCAGGGCCACAGTGGACCCTCCACCTTATTTGATAATAACTCATGCAAAGAAACAACAATGGTATTACCTCTTGTATGAAAAGCTTGAGAAAAACTCAAATGTATCTTTAAAAAAAGCAAACCCAACCTTGTTAACACTAAATTCAAAAGCAACAAACCAAAACTCAATGAATGGGTCACTCTATTAAGGGTGGGTGCATGATAAGGTGGACCACTTTTTTCAAAGGGACAATAATAGTGGATACTGTATTGGTTGCAGCATTGTAATTTTGCTCCTAGCTTCTTCATGCTAATTGCAACTGCCAACATCACCCCATCGCTGACTTGTCTCACCTCTCCCAGTGTTTGCTCATATTCCAAGAGCTCTCAATCCTCAGCACAAGCTTCAGCTTCCTAATAAATAGATTCTAAGAATGTAAAGGGCCAGTTGATGTTGTCCGTCCGCAAAAATAACAAAAACAAGATGAATTTCATTCAATAGGCCTGCCCAAAACAGGCGGGCCTGGGAGGGGTGGTGGAGCCTAAGTAAACAAGTCCACAACTATGACATGGATGCCAATATGAGTTGCCTAAGCTGTATAAAAACTCTTACTGCACATAAGAATGTGGTACACACCCACCAAAGAATGAATCAAAAATTACATTGTATAAGTAGCATGATGCCATTACACATCCTACCGCTAAACATGTCCGCGACTATTACATTGATGCCAATATTTTTTTGCCTAAGCTGTAAAGAACTCAGACTGCGTAGAAGAATCGGTACACACACCAAAAAAAGAATCAGGGATTACATTGTATAAGTAGCATGATGTGGTTTACAAATGCATACCATCAGGACTTCCAAGTGCTCCGTTCATAGAGCTAATACTAACCAGGAATTCTCATTGATTCCAGCAGGGACAACTTTCATATAATACTACTGATTGCATTTGCCTTGCAATGCCCAAATCTATCAGAAAATAGACTTGAGGTCTCCTCACGCGCTACACAATGTTTCTCTACAGATTCCCCATTGTGGGTACATCTACAATAAACTTTTCGATGAAACCTGACCAAGCATTGTTTTCTTCTTTTGACTTTATAGATTTCAAAGCACTCGACATAGCACTGTTGCATTTGAAGACAGACCCAAAGCTATCTGCCAAATTCTGTCCCCTTTGCAAACTCTGCCCTTTGCTTCAGTGTACACTAAGTCATACTGCAGCGAGCTGCTAGACGTGTAAAGAGTCATACAGGATGGCTCCATGTGCCACTCTGAAAGATCCAAATTCTTCTCCAGCTCATCAACTACCTCCATCATGAATGCAAAAGTGCTCAAACGTTGATTTGAAATCAGGAATATAAGGATTCATCTTAATCCGTGCGAACTTCCTTACCAGGAGGCTAGCAAAAAATAAAATCTTTTCAGAAAGAGAAGAACCACTTGAATAATATGCTGCCAATTTGCTGTAATCTTGCAACTCTGTCCTTTATAACGTACATTATGGTTTTCTGTGAACACTAACAGAATCCAATCCGATCGAATATATTCTCTGTTTTTTGAGTTCCTAATGCGATGGATCCGTCTGATAGATCTTCCGATTCTCAAGGTCGCCACTTATCTTCTTTGCAACTTCGCTGGAAGACGCAGGTGAAAGATCTCAAGGCCATTGAGGATTGCTTCGTTGAATATCCCATTGGCAGAATTAGGGGGAGGCCCAGCTTGAACCCAGAGGCTGGTATCCCCTTGTGCAATGAGACAGAAGTCCCTGTAATAAGCTACATCTGCCTCAACCTGCATACAGAGATCTAAATCCGAAAACGCTATTTGATTTTGCAGACAAACATTGAAAAGCCTCTCACTTCCTAAAACGTATTTGATTTCGTAGAAGCGGAGCCAGATAACATTGTGATAGTATGCATCAACGCAGAAAACCCAAGAGATGTTCAAAATTTTCAGGCTTCTGTTTGTGGAGAGGTCATCTGTAGAGCAGTGTTGTAGATGATCCTCGAAGCAAAGATGTCGCCTGAAAAGGACTTGAATACGATGGACGCCGTTGCGGTGTGTATGCTTGTTACTCCTGCATCTGAAAAAAGGAAGCTTTCATTTGCAAGCCATGTTTTGTAGAGTCTTGGCGTATAATCTAAGGGATTGACCAAGGACTTCCCACGTCCACTCTTACATGGTCTCCAGTGCCATGTAAGGGACTCCAAAGGGTGCAGGAGAGTACTCCCAAAGGGCCGGTGTCATCGCAGATGAGATTAGGCGGCATGGATAGAACCTCCAAGGCATTGATGAAAGCGGAAGAGTTACTCGCAGAATCAGGGATGAAGGTGAGAATCAAAGGGACATCAGTGACGTTGATGGGAAACTCCTTGAAGAGGTAGCTGGAGTTGGCCTCTTGCTGGAGCCAGAACGGATGGCTTGGGAACGTTGGCGTTGGAGAGGAGGGTGAAAGGGCCAGCAGTGATGAAGAAGACAGCTGAGGAGAGGTTATACTGCTGGAATTCGAAGGGATAGAAGTAGAGACAAATCCAGCAGCGGCCAGGCAAGACTGGGAAGCTGAAGGAGAAAGGGCATGAGAGGAAGATTAGGGAATTGGAGAGGAGGGTGGGGGGAGAATTGGTAAGGATGGATGGGAGCTGTGGCTGAGCTGGGTCTGGTTGTCTGCTGTGGTGGTGCCGCAGTCAAGGAAGACGCTGAAGGAGGGACTATAGACCTGTTAGCATTCAATGGCACACACCACCAACCACTAGCATTCAATGGCACATACCACCAGCCAATAGACAAATTGTTTTTTCTTCGAAATTAAACAATTGCTAATTTCTGCTTTGCAAAAACAAGTCGATGCTAAGGCTACCCAGAGGGCAGGCCAAAATTTGCAGAATCACATAACTTTTGAGGCCGGTGATGCATAGAAATTGTACGCTAATTTCGAGAAATGCAGCTTCAGATTTCACTGCAGCTTTACAGATTTGCCATTCTTTTACAGGCCTCTCACCTATAACACAAATCATGATCTGACTCACTTTCATCTTCTCCGTGTACGTCACCTCATTTTAACAGGAACGTTTCACATGAGAGAGACTGGCTACTGCATATGCACTATTGTCACGACAGTCCTCACGTGCACAATATCCTTCATCAAAGATTTCAAAGCAGTTTGCATCTCTGACAAGAAAGATCACTGCTCTATCTTTGACCAGAGTGCAATGGTTGCATGACAGTCATTTAACATCTAACGACACATGTCTGTGTCCCCTTGGGTGTGATTAGAGTGCACACACAATAGCCAGCTTCTCACCATGCCCTCATAACCCATCTTTTTTTAACACCCTATCCGAATCTGACACATTTCTTATTTTAAAATTGACTGCACAATTTTGACGACATCAGTCCAATGCTCTGTCCTGGCTTCTTCCATGCTGCTTCTTTCACTCTCATTGCATCAACCTTCTTCTTGTCCTCCAGCAAGTCAGCATCTGCATAGATGTTAGACATCAACACATAAGCTGCCGCATCATTTTCATCCAATTGCACTGCATGTTCAAAGGCCTGTCTTCCAAGCTCCACATTACCCCACTTTCGACAAGCACCCAACACAGTAAGCCATACCACAAGATCAGGATGGAAAGGCATCTTCTTCACTAGCTTGATCGCTCCAACTAACTGGCCTGCACGGCCAAGGAGATCAACAATGCAAGCATAGTGCTCAATAGTTGGAGTGATGCCATAGTCTTCAATCATGGCCTCGAAATATTTATGGCCCATATCCAGTAGTCCCGAGTGACTGCATACGGTAAGAACACTAAGGAATGTGACCCCGCCTGGATTTATGCCTTGCCCTCTCATTCTGTCAAGCATACAGAAAACAATCACACTTTCTCCTAGCTGGGCATATCCTGTGATTAGTGCAGTCCACAAGACTACATCTCGAACTGGAACCTTGTCAAACACTTCCTGTGCATTGGCAAGGGAGCCGCATTTGGCATACATATCAACCAAGTTGCTGCCAACGAAAGGATCTCTTTCCAACCCCTTTCTAGCAATCTCAGCATGTATCTCTTGGCCCTTGTCTACGGTTCCGATGCTGCCACAAGCCTTCAAGCTGCAAACAAACGTAAGAATATCCGGACAGACACCCTCCAGTTGCATCTGCTTAAAACACTTCAGTGCTTCCTCACCAAGGCCATGTTCAGCATATCCTGTGATTATAGCAGTCCACGAGACTACATCTCGCACTGAAAGATTGTCAAACAATTCTTGTGCTTTTGCAAGTGAGCCAGTTTTGGTATACATATCTACTAAAGTGTTGCCAATGAATGGATCCCTTTCCAACCCCTTTCTGGCAATCTCAACATGTATTTCTTGGACCTTGTCTATAGCTCCTATGCTGCCACAAGCTTTCAAACTGCAAACAAACGTGAGAGCATTTGGAGAAAGACCCTCCACCTGCATCTGTTCCAAACAGTCCAATGCTTTCTCACCAAGCCCATATTCAGTATATCCAGTAATTAGAGTATTCCATGTGACTACATCTTTAATTGGAAGCTTGTCAAACAATTCCCGTGCTTTTGCAAGCGAGCCACACTTGGCATACATGTCAACCAAGCTGTTGCCAACATATATCGCTTTTTCCAACCCATTTCTGGCAATCTCAGTGTGTATTTCCAGTCCTTTGACTACAGCTCCCATGCTGCCACAAGCTTTCAAGCAGCAAACAAATGTGATAGCATCTGGAGAGACCCCTTCTAGTTGCATCTGTCTGAAACAGCTCAATGCTTCCTCACCGAGCTCATGCTCAGCATATCCTGCAATAAGTGCATTCCATACAACTATATCTCGAAGTGGCAGCTTGTTAAAGACTTCCCGTGCTTTTGCAAGCACGCCATGTTTGACATACATGTCAACCAAGGTGCTGCCAACAAAAGCATTTATTTCCAACCCCTTTATGGCAATCTGAAAGTGTATTTCTCGGCCCTTGCCTGTGGCTCCTATCATGCCACAAGCTTTTAAGCTGCAGACAAACGTGAGAGCATTTGGAGAGACCCCCTCCACTTGCATCTGTTCGAAACACCCCAGTGCTTTCTCACCAAGCCCATGTTCAGCATATCCTGCCATTAGTGCATTCCATGCGATGACACTTTGAACAGCAAGTTGGTCAAACACTTCCCATGCTTTACCAAGCTGGCCACACTTGGCATATGTATCAACCAAGGTGTTGCCCAGGGAAAGATATTTTTCCAACCCCTTCCTGGCAATCTCAGTGTGAATTTCTTGGCCCTTGTCTATGGCTCCCATGCTGCCAAAAGCTTTCAAGCTAGAAATGAATGTGACAGCATCCGGTGAGACACCCTCCAATTGCATCTGTTTGAAACAGTTTAGTGCTTTCTTACTAAGCCCATGTTCAGCATATCCTGCGATGAGTGCATTCCAGGAAACTACGTCTCGAACCGGTAACTTGTTGAACATTTCCATTGCTTTTGCAAGCCAGCCACTCTTGGCATACATATCCACCAAGGTGTTGCCAAGAAAAATATCGTTTTCCAGTCCCTGTATGGCAATCTCAGTGTGCATTTCACTGCCTCTTCTCGCATCTTTCAGCCTAGCACAAGCCTTCAGTAGGGCCACAAAGGTGTACTTGCTAGGTTGTATAGAATCCTCTTGCATTTTATGGTACAAGTTGAGGGCATGCTGTGATTCCCCACATTGAATATAACCCATGATGAGAGCAGTCCAAGAATACTCATTCCGATTAAACAACTTGTTAAAAACCTGCTGAGCTTCACACATGCTTCCAGCTTCCACCAGCATTGGAACAAGGTAATTCCCAAGTGACCTATGAGCTTCCAGCCCACTCTTGCACATGTAGGCATGTAAGCGCTTGGCATGAGCTAGATTTTTTATTCTCCTGCACTCATGCAAGATGCACGTAATGCTTTCAAGCAAAGGTGACTGTGGCATCCGTTCCAAAGAAGTGAGTGCCTCCTCTAAGCTAATCATCTTGCAACTACATTCCTGCATTTCTTGTGCTTTCGATACATTCATCTGTACGTCAGAAATAAAGCCGCCCTTGACACACTCCTTCCCCAGGCCATGGTCTTCAGAGTATGAGCGGGCCTGACTTCTGGACGCTTTAGCCCTGTGCATTCTCTGTTAAAGAACTGTGTTTTCTCGAGAACCAGCCGTCTATCCACAGCGACTCCTTGCTAACTTTATGCTGAAAATCTGTAGATGTTGGAAGTCTTCGTCAAGATTGAGCGCGAACTTGTAGGCCAGCCAGCCTACATATTTACCTCTGCAAATCATTGCTTCAGACTCGTCGCATACATACTTGGGTCTTTCTCTTGTACCACCGCTGGGAAGGATCCGTGCAGAGTCGAAGTCTGCCACCAAGGAAGCCAGAAAAGGTAACAAACGTTGCCGAGTAAAGTACGAATTTTCGCTACAAACATATCCTTGCCACGCACTCAAGCAACGATAGGACTGCATGGCTTCCTTGCCGTAGCTATCAGCCATCTTCACCACTTAATCTTAAAAAATACACCCTAGCAAAAGAGCCTGCCTCCAAAGCTTATGAGCAGGTGCCTGTTCCCTTATTCCCCGGAAATGCTCGGAACGTGACAAGTGGCTCACTCTAGCTCCGGGTCTGCGGAATGTCGATCTCAGCCGTTGGATCAAATTTTTTGGACCAGCCGTAATCTCAAATCTGGCTCGACCGAGCCAGGCGGGGTCCGCCTTTCCCCTCATAAAATGGCAAGCGAATTGCTCGCCCCCCTTTCCCTACTCTCCATTTTATGAAGGGATAAGAGAGAGTTCCCGCGTTGGCATTTCTGCCAAAATATGCCAATGCTGGTGATGTTCCCGCGTTGAGCCCTGTAATGCACGCTACCAATTCATGGCACCGTAATGCTAGGGTGGAGAGCCAAAATTCTGCTCTCCACCCTAGCATTACGGTGCCATGGTTCGTTCTAGAGCTCCTATTTGTGGAGACCTCTGACATATTTGGCTCCTGTGCTCTGACGTCCTGCAGATTTGCTGTGGCGTCCGCCTTCCCCTTTGTGGGAACCTCTGCTGTGCTCTGTCACAGCCTGCTTGCCATCGTAGCATTTTTCCCAGGATTCCATCACATGGGAAAGCGCTCTAAGGCAACTCCCCCTCCCTTTCCCTACTCCTTCCACTCTAATTTCCGAGCACTTTTCTTCCCCGAAAGGCCATGAGCCACTTTCAAGATACTTCTTTTTTCGGAAAGCTTGACCCCCACGTGGAGTTTCTAAGGGGAGGAGCGAATGATTAGATTTACTCTCTGCCAACCTCAGACCTTTACAAAACCTGAGAATGCGAATCACCCGATCTTCGAGTCTAATGTTCCAACATATCATGAAATTGATGGATGTTGGTCTGGATAGCTTTGAATGCATTAATGGTTGCTTGGTAGTGCGATTGGGAGAGCGCCATGGGGATATGGATGCCTCCAGCTTTGAATGCTCTACTTAGGGTGGTTACACACCACCGCGTGCCTTGGGCAGGCATTGGCAGTGTGTGTATTACACACCAGACATATATAAAAAATGTAGACACTACCAATATTCAAAGAAATCAATTTGTAAGACATTTGCAACAAATGATAAAGCAAAGCATGAATGCACCAATCACTCTCGTACAGGGATTTGCGGGGGAATTAAAACGGGTGTTTTAATACACTGAATTAAAATGTTTCAAACATTTTTTGACCCCCACAAGAGCATTTTAATTTGCCCCTGCCATGGTTTTTAACTGAAATCGGCTACAACCTGTTACCGCACGGTAAAGCCACACTATTGTGTGGTATCATTGCTATCATACCATCGGGTATTAATGCATACTGCATGGGTAGTTTATACACCACACGGTCCCTTATTATACCGTGCAGTGTTGTGGTATATACTGCGTGGTAATAGAAACATACCGCGCGGTGCATTGTTTTATATATGTTGGGCCAACCTCATACTATTCACATTCTCGAGATTTTGGCTTTGCTAGAGTCTCGATAAAAACAAAGAAGGACAAGGAAGAAAGGATTAAGAAAGCTTCCAAAATACTTTGTGAGTTTTCATATCCTTTTAAAAAGTGTCCAGTCTCGGTGGTGGGCTCGCTTAGGCCAACTGATATCCACCCACACTTGGATGCAAAATGGTTCAATGTGTAGCTTAAATTTGATAGCTTATAGTTGTTGATTTGAAAGTTCCTTTTTCCAAGAATGTTTTCATGTAAATATATTTAAAGTTAATTTTTTCACAAAAGGAAAAGGACAAAATTATCTTAGAACAATTAGTTGATATTATATAGGTATGAAATGGATGTGTAGACTTATGTTAGATATTTTCCAACCTAAGTAGTATCCTTGACTTCGTAGTTTCAAACAAATTTTTTTGTTAAGTGCAAATGTAGATATTGCTGGCTACTGCACTAGTGTGTGTGAAATAACGACATTCGCATATAAAGCATGATGATGCAAATGATCATAGTGCAGATAGATGCTTACTTGAGAAAGAGCAAGACATGGGAAAAGGCAACTTGCCATCCCATGCCTATTTCTACAGGCAGATTATCACGTCTATAACCATCCATTTATGTCGGGAGGGGGCAAGACGATTGGATGGTTGCTCTCTCCTGAGATCTAGCAAACTTACATTTGTTATCGATGACATGTTAGTGTCATCGTCTTTAGTTGTAGAAAACATATTAATAATTGAGATGTTTTTTCTCTTTTACATGTATAGCAACTATGGCGGACAGAGAAGTTAGGGTAGGCCAATGTCAAGCGCCAAACCAATCTCAAGGAGAAAGTCAAAGTGTTTCAAAACTGCAAGATTTTGTTACAATGCTAGGGCGGCAAAAGTGAAAGTGTAACTTTTGCAAACAAGTCTTTACAGGATCGGCCATGAGGATAAGAAAACATCTGATTGGCGATGAAAATAAATTGATAAGAAAATGTGATGGACCAAATCAGTTGCAGGCATCTTGCAAGGCATTAACAATGCCTCACACTGTGTACCATTTGAATATGTAAATGAGTGAACATTTATTGGGTGCAACTATTGTAATGAAGTTTGAGAATGATTTTCGTCATGGATGTTCTCAATCAATCAATTGCTAGTTCCTTGCGTATTTATTTGAGTCTTGATGTTGTAGATTGAACTAATGCATTTAGATTCTTCGAATAAATGTGTTGAAGAATGAAGATTGAAAAGTAGAGGGCGAGAGAGAGAAAATTGCAAGCCACCGCGTGCATGTAAGCAATGCTAGCTACTGCACTAATGTGTGTGAAAGACCGGCTTTTGTATACAGAGCATGATGTTATGAATGATCATAATGCAGATAAATGCTTACTTGAGAAGGAGTGAGATGTAGAAAAAGGCAATATGCCATCCCACGCCTAGGTCCTAGGCAAATTACCACGTCTATAACCATCCAATTATGTCGGGAGGGGGCAAGACGATTGGATGGTTACTACGTCTCGAGGTCTGGCGCACTTACTGAACGTTGGTGGAATAAGAATGAGAGAAATGAAGGCTCCTTGCAACACATATTCAAGAAATAAAAGTTTAAGATCAAAGAAATGTTTTTATACATGACAATTAACAATTTCACATGATTGATCCATTGAAATGTGTGTACAAAGTCCGTGAGCATGGGTCCAGAGAAACGAGGCCGAAACCCTACACAATCCAGACACTATGTTACACTCATAACTGCCACAAAGTGGAGATGTAACATCTGCCATGAAGAGTACACAGGTTCAGGAACTTGTATGCGCAAACATTTCTTAGGTGACCCTCAAAGACAAATTGGAAAGTGTAAGGGTTTGGGAGTGGAAAGCGTGATTGCCATCTTGGGTGGTCAGACAATCGGCACTACTGACATAATTGTGGATGCAATAGTTGCACGTCACCAATCTCAACTTATAATTGAAGAAAGAACCATGGGTCTTAAAACCCTCGGCGAGCAATGGGCAACTATGGAAAGTTATTCGTCAGCAAAGTGACATTGCTCATAGTAGTGGTGCTGGATCCTTGCACAATCGACAAGCTACTCGAATGTGTAGATGGAAAGAGGACAATGCAGTAATGGGCCCATTCGAATGCCCATGCACATGTGTTGCAACAATCTCTCGAAGCTTCCTTCAAAGCACAACATATCGAGAAAGCGCAACAAGATGTGTTTGAAGCTATATGTCGCATGGGACATTCATTGAGCATGGTGCAAAGCCCACATTGGAAAAAAGCTATGGCCTCTGTCGCTAAAGCTAGCCCGGGTTTTACAATGCCTAGTTATGATGCTGTTTATAACAGCATGTTGGATGCTTACTATAGTAGGATGAAAGAGGAAATGCAACAAGTGGTTTATGATGGCATTGAGAAGATTACTCGCAACATCGTATCAGATGGATGGAAGAATGTTAGCAAGTGACCGTTGATTAACGTCATTGTTGTGATGTTCAAAGGGGAGGCTTTCCGACATTCAATTGATACAAGCGATGAGGCTAAGACGAGAGAATGCATTGCAGAATAGTTAAGTAGATGCATTGAAGAAATTGATCTTGACAATATTATTCAGTTGATCATCATTGATAATGCCAAGAATCTTCGAAAGGCTGGGAAACTTATAAATCACAGATATCAACATATTGAAGGAGGAATTTAGAGAAGCAACTTCTCAAAGAGATTGGATTGAGGAGACAAGCATAAACCTACAAACAAGGAGAAAGCATAAGCCTACAAACAAGGAGAAAGAGGAGGAAGAGAAATACCAAAAAGAGAAGAGGTGAGTCTTCTTTCTTTCACCAAATCTCGTTTTTTGTCCTTAACCTTTGAAAATCAAGCATGAAAACTAGCACATAGCCTTATAATGATGGAGCGGCTATTAAAGCAGCAAGCCCTTGTAACGGAGACTTAATGCCGAAGCAGCAGAGTGGATAGCCAAGACATGCTCAAATAACTCTCATAGTGAATTGGGAGACCTGAAGGCATTGGTTAATAACCGGGCATTTTGGAGGAGGGTATCCGATGTAGTGGAAGCTATGAAGCCAATTTGGTTTGCAATCCGTAGGTTGGATGTGAAAGGGCCAAGCATGGGAAGTGATAATATGGCATGAAGGATTGTTGAGAGGGATGTTTTGAAGGAAGATGCGAGGCCCAACAAAGGTGGGTATAGTATTACAAGACGAACTGCATTGTAAAATATGGTTAGAAAACGATGGAATCAAGCTCACTCTTTGCACTATGCGACCCATACATTAGACCCACAATGGTGGGAATATCGCATAGAAACTGATGTTCAGATAATGCAGTCGTGGCATGATCTTCTTGGATGTTTCTTTGAGGATAGAATAGAGTATGCCTCTTCTCTGAGAGAACTATCTACTTTTCGAAATAGAGAAGGATTGTTTGCTTATCCAAGAATCAAAGAACTTGCAAAAGACATGCCAGCATGGAGATGGTGGGAAGAGTGTGGGGCATCCACGCCTCATTTGCAAGCCTTGGCCATGAAAGTGTTGTCGCAACCTTGTAGCAACTCCTCTAGCAAGCGCAATTGGAGTAACTATAAGTTTGTGCATTCCATCATAAGAAACCACTTGACATCGAAAAGATCGGAAAAGCTAGTTTATCTCTATGCGAATGGTAGAGTTTTGGATGATGTGAAAGGGATATCCAGTGATGGTGATCTGCCAAAGTGGGTACATACTGATCTTCCAGGTCCCTTGCATGAAGCCCCTGTACTGACTCACCCTGAGCCAAATTCTAGTGACTCAAAAGAGGAGATGTTAGTTTGATGGTTGGTTATAATGGGAACATGTTGCAATTGCAATTTTTTTAACATGCAATCCTTTTGAAATGATATTTATTTAAATGCAATTATTTTAAAATGCCACTTAAAATGTATTCTTTCACACTGCAAACCTTTTAAAGTGCAATTCTCTTAAAAAGCAATTTATTTGATATGCAAAAAATGGTTATGATGATGGATGGAGCGATGTAAGACTAGCTCTTGATGAAATTATAAATCTTTCCAAGCCATTTACTTAAATATTTCAAAATGAATAAAAAGCCATTGCATTAGCTCCATTAACAAAATTGCAATATGTCTTTACAAGGCAGTACGATGCATTTCGATCATAGTGTTCTCAAATGAGAATTTGCTGAAAATGTTGCTCCAATGCCAAGAACATCGTACAGTTGCTTGGCTTGGGGAGCATTACAAGTTGGGCAAGCACTCCTGGCTTTTAGCATATTTGCCAAGCAAACCAGGTGAAACCGATGATGACATGATAAGGCATAATATCCAATCGTCGCATCAAAACGGTCTTGGCATATTGGACATAAAGGCCCATCATTCATAAAAGTATACGCACTGGAAGGGTGGATGGTTTTCTGGCTGCCAAGCCCACAAAATTTGGACTCAAGCTGCGAACACGGCCACCATCTTCAATGTGTTGAAGAGCGGCTTGTGCATCTCACGCTTGTTGAGCATATGAAGCGGCGATGTAGCATTGCTCCTCATAGGCATTTTCGAGGTCTTACCTTTGGCCGGTCTGTTGGAGAATGGCATTTAGGCGATTGACTTCAGCTTGCAGCTGCTCATTCTCGCTTGTCACCCACTGATACTCAATCATTGCATCATGTACTATGATGCTCAAAAAGGTGAGATCTTCTCGCATAGCACATTGCGTTGCAACTTGTGAACCCTCAGCATTTGGACCCTCTACACCATCTTCCGTGACTTCTTGCACGTTCATAAATAACTCAAAGCTCATCATGGAAACTACATGTGGGGGTTAAAGGTCACTGTGCCTTAACCCCAGTTATGTACAATACTCAAACACATATATAAATGAATGAAAAAGAAGATTAGGGTGGTTCTGCACCCACCAAACTTGTGTGGCTCTCTGTCTCTCTCTCTCGCTCTCTCTCCTTCTTCCATTCTTGCTTCCGTTGAGAGCACTCTCAATTGGTATCAGAGCCCGGGTGATCTAGCTGAGCGTGCGTGAATGCTTGAAGCTCAGCAGCTCTGTGGGAGGAAGGAGAAGCTTTGTGGGAAGCTTTGTGGGTGACTTTACTTGCATCCGAGTGTGCAGAGACCTTGGAGGAACCTTTGGAAAAGTCACTTTGGCTTTGCGAAGTGGTTTTGAGAGCCTGTTAAGAGCTTTCAAAGAAAAAGTCGTTTTTTGAGCTTTTCCCTGTTCCGTTCGATGACAGAGACTCCGTATTGACTTGTAGAGGCAACTATTGCTTGCTTTTGGTGTCCACATTACTTCAGGAGCCTGGAAACACCTTTATTCTTGAATCCGGGATCATTTCAGTGGATTTCTGACTCACAGTGTCAGTTTCTACGTTTTTTGCCCGGGTGTTGGAACTCAAGTTTGGAGCAACCATTTGCAGATCTGTCAGTTCCGGTGGACTCAGGAGGTCCTAAAACTTCTATGTTGCTCATCATTCGCACTCCAGTGGAGTTTACAGATAGCTCTGTTTCCAAAAACGTTTTTCAGTCCGTGTGTTGGACCCAGTGATTGAGACCACGGTTTCCAAAACCGTCTGTCCCATTGCGTTCCGGACGCCCAAAAACCCCTACCTATCAGTTCTTGCGTGATTCAGTGGAGGATTTTCAGAGTTATAAATCTCTGTGTATTCGATTTCGTCTCTCTGTTATGCATTTTTCATACTAAGGTTTTGAAACCTTAGATTTATGCCACATGGCAGTGGATAAGTGTTGACTCCCATTTCTCACTCATCGGTTGGGATTTTGGAGTTCTGGCAGAAGAGAGATATTTGCAGATTTTCTTGCTGATTCCGATTATGCAATGGCGCCCATGTTTTGAGGCATCTCAGGTTCTATTTTCAGTAGCGCTCATTACCGTGGGACTATGATTTTTTGAGCATACCTTATGCAGATCACTCTGGTTGCAGTTTGAGCAGTGTGCACTCATTCGTGGTATGCATTGGGTTGCAGTGGATGATATATAGGCCATTTGGATGCATTGCGGTCCTTGTTGGATGCGCTGATAGGCCCAAATTGCCTTGTGGGATGCTATTTTTTATGGACGCTTTGCACATGGATGCTATTTTATGCTGAGGGACAGCTTTGACACATTGTTGGTGATGCACTGATAGTGCTATGCTCTCTTGGATGAGATATTATTGATGCATATGCCAGTGGACAGTGTTTATGCTTGAGTCATTTGGCACTTCTTGGCATTTTCTTTTGGGCCAGATTTGCTCATATGGATGCATAGTATATGCACATGAGTCAGATGCATCTTTTGATGCTTTGAGCTTTGAATTTTGGTGATATTTCACTCTATTGTGGCATACACATTTGGGTGCACCTGGTATTTGGTGTGATTCTCTCTTACAGGGACTAGCATTTGGGATTTTGCTTTATTTGCATCATGGCATCCTCTTCCATGCTTGAAAAGGAGTTTTTCAGCATTAAAAAGTTTGATGGGACAAACTTTTCTTTGTGGAAAGAACAAATAAGGGATGTGCTTATTCAAAAGAAGCAGATTAAACCCTTGGCAGGTATTGAAGCTAAGCCTGCAGATATGTCTGAGGATGATTGGAATGAGTTGGATGCATTAGCAAAGTCTACTATTAGACTTCATCTTGCAGAGTCAGTTTATTTCACAGTAGTAAATGAGCAGACTACGGAAGATTTGTGGAAGAAACTGTGTGCCACTTATGAGAAGGAAACTGCATCTAATAAAGTTTACCTCATGAAGAGGTTGTTTGAGCTGCAGATGAAGGAAGGGGTCTCCATTGCTTCTCACTTGAATGAATTCAATATTATTTTCAGCCAGCTTCAGGCTCAGAAAATGAATTTTGATGCGGAGACTAAGGCAATATTTCTCTTATGTTCATTGCCATCCTCATGGGATACCTTCCGTACAGCTGTCAGTAACTCTGCACCTGGTGGAGTACTGAAATTTGATGATGTTGTGGGTAGCTTGTTGGCCGAGGAGATTAGACGGAAGTCTATGGATGGCAACAAGCAGGATGCAGCCTTAAATGTGCAAAGGGGCAGATCACAGTTCAGGGGGAAGTCCCAAGAAAGAGGGAAGTCTCGTAGCAAATCCAGGGCACGGAACATTGAGTGTTACCATTGTGGCAAGAAGGGCCATATGAAAAAGGATTGCTACAAGCTGAAAAGAGAGCAAAAGGATAAGAAAAAGAATGCAAATTGGGGTGCAAATCAAAAGGAAGAGAGTCCAAGGGAGGACAAAGGAAAAGTGAAGATCGAGGAGATCAATGCAGTCACACATGATAGTGACAATGACGTTCTCTTCATGTCTAGTTTATCTGCAGAGTTGCTTACCACTTCAGATGATGCATATTCCCAGGATTGGATTTTGGATTCTGGTGCTTCATTCCATGTTACTTCCCATAGGGAATGGTTCTCCACTTATGACAGTGGAAAGATAGGTTGTGTGCATCTTGGAAATGACTATGCATGTGACATAGTGGGAGCAGGTGTGACATAAAGTTTTCTTTTGCAAATGGGTCTGCATTTGTTTTGAAACATGTGAGACATGTGCCTAAGCTGACCAAGAGTCTTATTTCAGTGGGTCAGCTAGATGATGCTGGTTTTCACACCACTTTTGGCTTTCAGAGTTGGAAAATTCAGAAGGGCTCTATGCTTTTGGCCAGGGGTGCCAAGTGTGGGACTTTGTATCCCTTACATGTATCAGGGGTATTTGATCATGTTGTTGCAATAACCGAGCAGCCAAGCACTTCTTTGTGGCATTGCAGGTTGGGGCACATGAGCCAGAATGGAATGAAACTCTTATGCCGTTTGGGTTATGTACCACATTTGAGTTTCTCTGATTTTGAATTTTGTGAGCACTGTCTCTATGGGAAGCAGACTAAATCAGCCCATAAAAGAAGGGGAAAGAAAGAGTTTGAAATGCTTGATTTGGTGCATTCAGACGTATGTGGTCCCATGCCTACACGGTCATTAGGCGGGGCTGAATACTATGTGACATTCATTGATGATGCAACTAGGAAAGTGTGGGCTTATGCTATAGCTCGGAAGAGTGATGTGTTCTAGGTATTTCAGAAATGGCTGGCCTTGGTTGAGAATCAGTCAGCTAGAACGCTTAAATGCCTACGGACTGACAATGGTGGAGAGTATCTCTCTCATGACTTTCAGCATTTGTGTGATACACGTGGGATTAAGAGGGAGCTCACATCCCCTCGTACTCCAGAGCAAAATCCAGTTGCAGAAAATATGAATCGTACCATTCAAGAAAGGTTGCAATGCATGCTTTCCAATGCAAGTCTTTCTAGTGGTTTTTGGGCTGAGGCAATGAAGACTGCAGTGCATGTGATCAATAGATCACCTAGTAAGAGTTTGGATGGTGGTATTCTTGAAGAGGCGTGGAGTGGCAAGAAGCCCTCTTACTCTCATTTGCGTATATTTGGGTGTGAGGCATATGCACATGTGCCAAAAGAGCTTCGAAAGAAGCTAGATCCTAAGTCTAGGAAATGCATCTTTCTAGGTTATGGTGAAAGTGGAGAGATGGGCTATCGTCTCTGGGATCCAGAAGCAAAGAAGATCATACGCAGCCATGATGTGGTCTTCAATGAGAAGAAGATGCATAAGGCACCCATGAGGGATGTGGAAATGAGGAGAATCACTTTCCAGGATGTGAATCCACCTGCCTATGTTGATAGACAGCAAGCTGTCCATGCACCAAATGTGCAAGAAATGGTACAACCAAGTACTCCCACAGGTATACAATCAAGGGTAGATGATGGATCATCTATTGGTGGAAATGATGAGCCAAATGTGGCTGATATGCAGGTGGGACAGCAAGCTGAAATGCCCTTGAGAAGATCATCTAGAGTGTCTAGATCGCCTGATAGGTTTGTTCCAGGGGTAGACTATGTGATGCTTACTGATTGCGGGGAGCCTTCTTGCTACAAAGAGGCTATGATGCGTGAGGATCAACGCAAGTGGGAGTATGCTATGCAATCAGAGATGAGTTCACTTATGAAGAATAAGACTTGGGACTTGGTTTCTTTGCCACATGGAAAGAAAGCATTGCCATGTAAATGGGTCTACAAAATGAAGGTCACAGGTGATGATGTGCCTAGGTACAAGGCCCGTTTGGTTGCTAAAGGGTTCAAGCAAGAGAAGGGTGTGGACTTTGATGAGATATTCTCTCCGGTTGTGAAGATGACCACACTTAGATGCATGCTTGGACTAGTGGCAGTAGAGGATATGGAGCTTATGCAAATGGATGTCAAGACAGCTTTCTTGCATGGGGATTTGCATGAGGACATCTACATGGTGCAGCCGGAAGGCTTTGAAGAAAAGGGCAAAGAGCATTTAGTTTGCAAGCTGAAAAAGAGTCTCTATGGTCTTAAGCAAGCACCTAGAGAATGGTATCAGAAGTTTGATGCTTTCATTCGGTCCCAGGGTTTTAGAAGGAGTGAAATTGATCACTGCCTCTACACTAAAAGGGCTAAGGATAGTAGCCTGATAATCCTGGCACTATATGTGGATGATATGCTATTGGCTAGCAAGAATACTTATGAGCTAGATGCATTAAAGGCCAAGTTGCATGAGGCCTTTGATATGAAGGATTTGGGATTTGCAGGTCATATTCTTGGTATGCGCATCACGCGTGATCGGAGTAGGAAACTCCTTTGGCTTTCACAAAAAGAGTATGTTACAAAAGTATTGCAGCGTTTCAATATGGAGGGGGGGAAGGCAGTGAGTACTCCATTGCCTCCATATGTGAAACTGAGTCATACAGATAGTCCCAAATCAGATGAGGAGAGGGCCATGATGGCCAAGGTTCCTTATGCATCAGCAGTTGGGAGTCTTATGTATGCTATGATAGCTACTAGACCAGACATTGCATTTGCAGTGGGAGTTGTTAGCCGGTATATGGCTAATCCAGGAAAGAGGCATTGGGAGGCAGTTAAGTGCATCATGAGGTACATGAAGGGTACCAAGGAGATGTGCATTTGCTTTGGTAAAGGAGACATGCGTGTACTTGGGTACACAGAGTCAGACTATGCAGGGCATGTGGATAGTAGGAGATCCACTTCTGGTTATGTGTTCACCTTTGCAGGTGGTGCAGTGTCGTGGATGTCTCGCGCACAGAAGTGCGTTGCTTTGTCTACCACAGAGGCTGAGTATGTTGCAGCCACAGAGGGTTGCAAGGAGGCTATATGGCTTGATCGGCTAGTGGGAGATTTGGGGATTCATACAGGTGTACCGACATTGCATAGTGATTCCATGAGTGCTATTCAGCTAGCACGGAATCCGGTCTTTCATGCAAAGACCAAACACATTGAGGTCAGGTACCATTTCATCAGGGAGGTACTTGAGGACAAGCGCATAGAGCTTGTCAAGGTTCATACAGATGATAACCCTGCAGATATGCTGACGAAGAGTCTACCTAGTCAGCGGTTTGAGTATTGTCGTGTATTGATGGGCATTGGATAGTATGCTCACTGGTTGTTCTCCCTTAAAGGCACATTGTCCTTTAAGTGGGAGGTTGTGGGGGTTAAAGGTCACTGTGCCTTAACCCCAGTTATGTACAATACTCAAACACATATATAAATGAATGAAAAAGAAGATTAGGGTGGTTCTGCACCCACCAAACTTGTGTGGCTCTCTGTCTCTCTCTCTCGCTCTCTCTCCTTCTTCCATTCTTGCTTCCGTTGAGAGCACTCTCACTACATGAGTGCACAATATGACTAATGAGTACACTCTATATGATATGACAACTACAACAATGGACATGTAACAAAATGGCATGTACTTCACTTACCTGAAGTCGAGCTTCCCATATTTGCAGGCGGTGTTGCAAGGACGGGAACATTGGTGGCTTGTGGTTGTGGTGGCTTTTGCCCCGTGTCTTGAGTTTGTCAGCAAAATCCACAAGCAAATTCAACACAAACTTTGCAAAGTAAAGTGGCACAGTGAGGCTTGTCAGACTTGATCATGTGGTCTACATAGTATGCATTATCCCTCATAGAGGGGTGGCAGAAATTCTTGATGGGCCACCGTCCATGTCTTGAATCGGCGCATTTCCATATCATTGCAACGTCGTCATTGGTCACCACTATGTTGATGCATTTCCATTTCCAACTGTTTGGATCATGAAATACATTAGCATTGGCAATTGCACGTGCCTCATCTCTTTGTGTCAGGAGGAGGGTAGCATCAGCCATGTCCATCATGTGCTTCATGGCTTGCTTTCCCCTCACGCTTTGATCTTGAGATGTGTATGCAGCTTGTGTTCCATGTTGCAATGCAGATGCCATGGTGACTTGTGAGGGAGGGAGCAAGAGGAGATCTAATTACCATGTGAGATTGAGTGAGCGACTTGTTTTTGAAACATTTAATTATAACATGCTTATGCCAACCATACCATTTAAGAATTTATCTAACTAATAGAATTAAGGATTGACCATGATCGATTAAATTGTATGAATAAAAATGTCAAACTTTAACAAATTGTCACATTTTTTAACCCACATTAACATTTTTCAAAGACATTAAACTTTGGCAATCATAGTGCTTTTATTCAATAGCATGTCTTTATTTCCTCAATAGGTCGCATTGCCACATCCTCGTTTACATTGAAACTATGCAGTTTTGTTAAAATTGCTCCCATGGAAGGTCACTCCTTTGATCAATATTGCAAAGCGCGTTTCCACAATCAACCAAGATCTTGATTGCAATGTCGCCCTTCATGGAACTGTCAGAAAGCCTCTGTAGAATCTATGAAAAAGTTGGCAATTTGCCGAAATAGCCATCCAACGGCAAATAATTTGACTCCGATGCCCATGTGCCCTTTGAATTTTCCTGGGTAGTAGTACTCGTATATAATTCCAATGCTTACCATGGAAATGCCCTAGGAGGAGCAAAAGTTGGGTCTTGTGAGGATATCAACTTTTGGTCCAGTGGAGCTTCTTCCCCAATCTATGATTCCCATTTAGATAGACCTGTCATTCATCGTGAAGTCAAGCATGTAGTTGGTTGCTTGCAGATCAGTGTGCGCATATCTTTGTTCATGAACTATTTTCAAACCACTGGCAGTAGCATCACAAATGGGCAATGCATGAAAACAAAATAACCTTGCTCGCAACCTAGTGAGTGGAGATTTCTAGTCAAAGCGAGGTTCTTCTCTAGGATGTGTGGTCAACCCATTACACATATGTCCCACATCGCTATGGGAGACACTATCGTGCACACTTCCACCATTAAAAAAGGGAGTGATGACCCATAACTCTTGGGTGTATGAGTACCCCAATACTCAATAGACAGCTCTATGGACAACTATCATCGCGACCCACAACCTGTATCCTGTATACCTTCCCTTCTCCTCCCTTGCCCACCGACTCATGCATGATCAATGCTTGCAATGGAAAGTGTACAGTGTGGGAGCACATGTCAGCAAATGCAATACAAAGTTCTATCTGTGCTCGCCCTTCAACTTGGCCTAGGTTAGCATTTGCTTTTGGACCACTAGCCATCTTAGTCATATGGATCAGGGCACTGGTTGTTGCCTTTCCGATGGACCCTTTCTCCTTCTATTTTTTTCTAAATTTAGATATTTGCGACACCTTCCATTTAGTCATCCAGAGTGCAAGCTTCATCTCACCATTGTCGAGCAAGGCTACATTGCTCACCTTCTTGTATAATATCCATTGTCCTACTAGATCTCCAGATACTTGAAGGATAAATTGTTCAAGTATCTGCCTCACCTCCGATTGTGTCATTTGATCGTGACCGGGCCAGCTCGCATAAAGAAGGTCAAGTATTTGGGATATCATTTGATCGTAAAGAAATTTAGAGCTTTCATGGGCTCGGATTTCTTTGTCACTCATTCCTATCAAGTGTTTGATTGTTGTCTTACGGGAAAGCTGTTGAGATATCGAGCTCCACTCGAGATATGCCAGGGTGACCGGTGTACTTATGTCACCGACTTGTTAGCTGGAGATGCGGTTGGTACACCGCCCACAAATAATAGCTGGATGATAGCTATCCTTATCTACACTAGTTCGTGGCTCAGTTAGTATGCCACCTTTGTTAGTTGAGTTTGGTTTGAGACCCACATATAGGGTTCTTCTATTTCTTTGTACTTGAGTTCTTTTGGCTTTCACAACTAAGAAGAGGAAAACTGTTTTCAGCCTCCACCTTTGTGTGTATTCCCCCATTGTGCATGTGAGAAAGCCGCAAGTGAGACTCCTTCCCTCTCTCCCACAATCTTCACATGGTATTAGAGCCTTGTTCATGGTAAGGAGCTCAAGAAAGCAAGCCAAGTTCGTGGTGTCCTGGTAAGAGGACCAGTGTTGCTTTCCTATTTCGAGTTTGGGAGCAAATCTCTGCAGGTAGCACAGCCAGAAGTGCAGGAGTGCACTGTTTCAGATTGAGACGCCCTTCGCAGTGTGGCGAGAGCGCAGTATATGCTGCGGGTTATGGCGAAGCCCTCAGTGACTTTATTTTTCTGATTTGAGGCCGTTTCGGGACCCGTTTTGGAGGCGGAAGTTCTTCGCAGGCACTCAAAAAAAGGCCCTATTTTTGGCTGTGCGACCACTGCGCGGCTAATCGGTGGAAAGGTGCCGCAGAAATTGCATCGTATGCCTGTGTGCAGAGATATTGGGAGCTACAGATTCATGCCTGTTGCCTGTTGATGCAAAATCGTCACTAGGAAGTGACTGTGTGGTGAGATACCACTTTCGTCAGTTTTGCAGATCTGCCCGTGCATGGCAAAAGTTGTGTTTTTTGCAGTGACAGAATATTTTGCAGTGTTCTGTAATGGCATCTGATTCTCTTTCACAGATTGTCACTGAAAAGCTTGACAAGAACAACTTCCAGGCATGGAAGTTTAGAATGATGAATTTCTTGATGGGAAAAGGCTATTGGGAATTCATTACAGGAAATGAAGAAGAACCTGTTCTTCCTAATGTTCCCAGTCAACAGGAAATGCAGGCATTCAAAGGATGGCATGAGAGAGCCAGGAAAGTTATGTACTGGCTGTCTATCAGTATTTCGGACTCCATGATTGTGCATATTCAGGATGCAAATACGCCAAAGGAGGCATGGGATACTTTGGCAAAAATGTATAGCACAACTACGCAAGCCAGGAAAATGCAACTCAAACAGGAGTTGCACAATGTGCAGAGAGAAAATTTGAGCATAAATGGCTACCACATGAAAGTGAAGAAAATTGCAGATGCACTTGTTTCCATTGGGTCGCCAGTGGATGATGATGATTTGGTTTCTATGACCTTGAATGGTCTAGGAAAGGATTATGCACAGTTCCGGACATCCATTGCCGTCCGTGAAAAATTTCCTGATTTTGAGGAGCTGATTGCTCTTCTAATTTCTGAAGAGCAGAGAAATGGGGGTGCATCTTCTTCAGCAGGAACTTCAAAAGAAACTGTCTTCTACTCAAATGCTGGCAGAGGTAGAGGCAGAGGTAGAGGAGGCCGATCTGCAGGCCGTGGTAGAAATCAGAATATGCAGCAAACGCAAGAAAACCAGTCCTATGCAGGAGGACGTGGTAACTCTAGAGGCAAGGGGAGCCAAAGAGGTCGTGGTGGATGGCAGAGAAGCCGAAATGCAAATAGCAATGTTGAATGCTACTATTGTGGCAAAATGGGTCATATGGCTAAGGACTGCTACAAAAAGCAGAATGACATTATGAATGGAAAATTGCAGCAAGGCAATTATGCATCTTCTAGCAGGCAGGGTGATGATAGAAATGAGCATCTATTTATGGTGCAGCATATGACCAATTCTGTGACAAGTGCAAAAGAACAAAATGATGTGTGGTATGTTGACTCAGGTGCATCAAACCACATGACAGGTCATGCAGAATGGATGCAAGATGCAAGGAAGATGGAAAAGCCAGGATTTGTGGAGACTGGTGATGATACTGCACATCCTATTGTGCAGATTGGCAAAATTCCTTTGTCTATGCAGGATGGGAAAAAGAAATACTTGTCTGATGTATTTCATGTCCCGAACATCACCAAGAACTTGGTTTCTGTTGGTCAGATGGTTGAGCAGGGCTTGCAGGTCAGATTTAATCCTCATGGATGCTTTGTTGAGGATATGAAAAATAATGGTCGCTTGATAGCAAAAGGAAAGAAGAAGGGCAGGATGTTTACGTTGGATGCAGACATGCCTGAATTGAGTGCAGCAATGTTTGCACATGGGAGCGGTGTAGTTGCAGATATTGATATCTGGCACAAACGCATTGGTCATGTTAATATACAGCGACTTAAATCAATGCAAGCCCAAAATATTGTTGCAGGATTGCCTAAATTCAAGGTTGCAGAAATGCACAAGGTTTGTGAAGCCTATCAATTTGGGAAATAGGCAAGGAAACCTTTTCCTAGGCATGTTCAAGAGAGTAAAAAGCCATTGGAATTAATCCACTCTAATGTGTGGACTACAAAAGTTGCATCTATTGGAGGCTGTCACTATTTTGACACATTTATTGATGACTTCAGCAGAAAACTGTGGGTGTATTTTATGAAAAAGAAAAGTGAAGTGTTTGGGCACTTCAAAGCTTTCAAAGCTATGGTTGAAAAAGAAACAGGCCTGCAAATAAAATGCCTAAGGTCAGATGGAGGGGGAGAGTACCTTTCAAATGAGTTTGCAAGGTTCTTGCAGGAGCATGGTATAAAGTAGCAATATTCATGCAGTCATACCCCACAGCAAAATGGAATTGCAGAAAGAAAAAACAGGCATATTGGAGGGGTATCTCGGGCTATGCTAAATGAAAAAGATCTACCAGATTATTATTGGGCTGAAGCAGTTGCTACAGCAGTCTATATAATGAACAGGACTCCTACTGCAGCAATACATGGCATGACGCCAGAGGAGATGTATACTGGTAGGAAACCAGATATTTCTCATTTGAAGATTTTTGGTTGCATTGCCTATGTCCATGTGCCAGATGAGTTGAGGTCCAAGTTGGATCCAAAAGCTGAGAAGTGCATCTTTATTGGTTATTCTCTGCAGCAGAAAGGGTATAGATGCTATAACCCTTCTACACGTAAGTTCACAGTGAGCAAAGATGTTGTTTTTGATGAGATGAGTAGCTGGTATAAACCAGTAAATGTGATGATTGATGTAGATGCACAAAATGGTAATGCTGCACAGAATGCACATCAGCAATCACAAAATATCAGTGGACCTGGAGTGTCCTCTACCAGTGGTTCACATACTTTGCCATGGACAGGCAGATTGACATCAAGAGAATCCCCTCAAAGCAATGCAGAGAGTGGTACACAGGTATCACGAAAAGGAAAAGAGAAGGTAGATCAGCCCATGTATGATGTGAATGCACGTCACTCTTGTGTGGATGGTGAATCCAGTGGCTCAGAATAGAGCATTGATGATGAGTTGGGTATTCCTTCTGTTGTTACACCTGGAGTAAGGAAGACCAGGGATGTTTTGAGAGCACCTGGAAGTGAGCCTATTTTGCACAGGTCTACCAGGGTTAGGTATCCTGTGGATAGGCTGAAATATGATGGATTTACAGCCATTCACTATGCCTATATGGTCAAAGTGATACAGGAACCAGAACCCACTTCTTTTGAGCAAGCCATGGGAAATGAAAAATGGGAGAAAGCCATGGATGAAGAAATGGATGCCTTGGATGCTAATGCTACATGGGAATTGGTGCCTTTGCCTAAAGGCAAGAATGCAATTGGTTGTAAGTGGGTTTATAAGATCAAGCACAATGCAGATGGTTCTGTGAATAGATACAAGGCAAGATTAGTTGTCAAGGGGTATGCACAGACATATGGCATTGATTATGAAGAAACTTTCAGCCCGGTTGCAAGGATGGCAACCGTAAGAGCAGCCATTGCTATGGCTGCATCAAAGGGATGGTCTTTACATCAGATGGATGTAAAGAATGCCTTCTTGCATGGTGATTTGCAAGAAGAAGTCTTTATGGAGCAGCTAGCAGGTTATGTTCATGCTACTCATCGTGAGTTTGTTTGTAGGTTGAAGAAAGCCTTGTATGGCTTGAAGCAAGCACCTAGAGCATGGTCTGACAAGATAGGACAGTATCTTGTCACTATTGGCTTTCAGATTTCCAAGGTAGATTTCTCACATTTCTCACTCTATGTGAGAAAAACAGAGAAAGGGATTATGCTGCTGGTCATTTATGTTGATGATTTGATCATCACAGGTGATAGTGATGAAGATATCCTTCATGTGAAAATGCTATTGAGGCAGAAGTTTGAGATGAAGGATTTGGGAGAGCTACGTTATTTCTTGGGCATTGAGGTGATTAGATCACCAAGTGGGATACAGCTCTTGCAGAGGCAGTATGGATTGGACATGCTGTCCAAATATGGGATGACAGGCTGTAAGCCTATTTCAGTTCCTTTGGAGCAGAATGTGAAGTTGAGCACAGATGCAGGTGAACTTCTGGAAGACCCTACTATGTACAGACGCATAGTAGGAAGTTTGATTTACATGACTATTACCAGGCCAGATTTGAGCTATGTTGTTGGGTTGGTAAGTCAGTTTATGCAGGCTCCAAGGAAACCGCATTTGGATGCGGCTAGACGCATACTCAGGTATGTGAAGTCCACATTGCAGTATGGACTATTTTATGAGGCTGGGGGTCAGATACAGTTGCATGGATACACTGATGCTGATTGGGCTGGTAGCATTTCAGATAGACGATCTACCAGTGGATATGTGTTCTCTTTTGGGAGTGCTGCAATCACTTGGAGCAGCAAGAAACAGCCTACAGTTGCCTTGTCGAGCACAGAGGCTGAGTACAGGGGTGCAGCAATGGCTACATGTGAGGTAGCTTGGTTGCATAAGCTACTCTATGATATGCATCAGAGATGGGCCGGTTGTCAATTATTGTGACAACATGAGCAGTATACACTTGGCAAAGAACCCAGTCTTTCATGCTAGAACAAAGCACATTGAGGTGCATTATCACTATGTGCGGGAGAAGGTTTTACTAGGTCTTATTGATCTAGTTTATGTCAGCACAGAGGATCAGGTAGCTGACATATTCATGAAAGCATTGGGCACAGAGAAGCTGTGCAAGTTCAGAGATCTACTTGGTGTGCAGGATTTGGGATTGAGCTCGAGGGGGAGTGTTGAGATATCGAGCTCCACTCGAGATATGCCAGGGTGACTGTTGTGTACTTATGTCACCGACTTGTTAGCTGGAGATGCGGTTGGTACACCGCCCACAAATAATAGCTGGATGACAGCTATCCTTATCTACACTAGTTCGTGGCTCAGTTAGTATGCCACCTTAGTTAGTTGAGTTTGGTTTGAGACCCACATATAGGGTTCTTCTATTTCTTTGTACTTGAGTTCTTTTGGCTTTCACAACTAAGAAGAGGAAAACTGTTTTCAGCCTCCACCTTTGTGTGTATTCCCCCATTGTGCATGTGAGAAAGCCGCAAGTGAGACTCCTTCCCTCTCTCCCACAATCTTCACAAAAGCATCTGAATCTCAATCTTTAACTACTCTTGCATTGCCATCATAGATGGGTGTGTAGACAGTGTAGTGATTTAGTGCATGCAACAATTGTTTTGTAAGTGCTCAAACTTAAAAATAAAGAGCATTCAGAATACACTTGCAAAATAAATAACATTCAAAATACACAATGCAGGTGTAAAATAAATTTCATTCAAATGCAACATGCAACATCATGAGCATTTTTTGCAGCATAATCTACTACTATAGAAATCACTACAAGCGAATTCCATAAAGTCACTGTCTAGTGTCAATCTATCAACTAGTGGATGTAAGAACAGAAAACATATAACAGCATCACATAACCAAGATGATCTAGATCAGCTTTGCCAATCACACATTCGGTTGGGAAGAGTTTTATCGGGAGGAACCAACCGGCGGGTTAAAGCGGGCCATCATCTAGATAAAACTCAGCTCTACCGACACCTATGTACATAAATAGATATGATATATAAGAAGATCAAAGCGGGGGGAAAATGGCTAGGAGATGCGAGACATCACCCGGCTTCGATCTTTACTATTATACACATCAGTCAAGGTGAGGAGAGTACAATTGGCTGAAACGGATCATCTCTTGGCCTGACTGAGACATAAACAAACATCTCTCCCTCTCTGTCTCTTACTCTCCCTCTCTCTTTTACTCTCCCTCTCTCTATTTTCCTCTCTCCCTTTACTCTCCCTCTCTTTCCTCTCTCTCTTTTACTCTCCCTCCCTCTCTCTTTCAATCCCTCTCTTTCCCTCTCTCAAACAGCCTACTCACATTCAGCTAGGCGAGGTGAGTTCAACAGGGCGAGGTGGGTCATCACTTGGCCCGACTGACTAACTCTAAAAGCTCTAGGAGCTCACCTAAATCTGAAGGTAGGAGTTGCAATGGGAAAGTGACAGGTTTGTAGGGCAGTAGTGGCAGGGGCAGTGCCCTTTTATAGATTTTATCACAAGCACCGCTGGTACCCTCCATGTACCGCACGGTATCTCAACATACAGGATTTCATATCCTTCCCAATCGGATGATCCAAGCTATCACACGTGCCGATTGGACACGTACCACATGGTACAGGAAGGTTACCGATGGTGTTTACTGATGCCCTAATAATTTCCACCGGTATAGACCATGAACCATGCGGGCCAACTGATACCGCTTGGTATGGCTAGACATCACGTGGTGTCTTCTGAATGGTACTGTGCGGTGGTCTTTCAGTCGTTAGCTAGTGTAAAGAACCGTGTTTTTTTGCATTTAGGGTGTTAGGACGTGATCTTTAGTCGAAAAGTACATATTTTTATTTTAAAAAATGTACTTTTTAAAAAACATACTTTTTAAAATAAAAAACATATTTTTATTTTAGAAAACATACTTTGCTTCATTAAATCACATAACTTTTATGCTTACGAGATAAATTTTTGTACAGAATATGGCGACGGCTAGAAGCTATATTGAATGAAAAGGTGAAGATGAGGAAAGCTAGGAGCAAAAAGAGGAGTTGTTGAATGCTTACAAGTCAGCGGAATATTCGAAGCAGCTTGTGAGGAGAGTCTGTGATGAGATTGCAGATTCCACTCCTTGGTGAGTGCCTGCGGTGGATTTAAAGTCATCTTGTTTTCATGAAGCCAATGCAATAGTAGGCATTTTGGAGGACATATGCTCTTTCTAATGTGATGGAAATGTACTTCCATAGAGACTTATGTTTTTTCTAAAGTTGTAATAAACAAGGAATGGAAATACACTTCCACATAAGACTTTTTGGTTATCTAATGTAATAGAGAAGGGATAAAAATATATTTCCCTCTCTCTTACATAGACACACACACTCTCTCTATCCTCCATAGTCTTCCAGTCTCTCTCTCTCTCTCTCTCTCTTTCCCTCTCTCTCTGTGTGTCACTCTCCAGCTAGATCCCTCCCTCTCTCTATCTCCCTCTCCAACCAGATCCCCCCCCTCTCTTTCTCTGTCTCCCTCTCTAGCCAAATCCCCCCCTCTCTGTGTGTCTTCCTCTGTGTGTGTGTGTGTGTGCGTGTGTGTGTGTGTGTGTGTGTGTCTACCTCTCTCTCTGTGTGTCCCTCTCTAGCTAGATCCCCCTCCTCTCTCTCTATCTCCCTCTCTCTCTGTCTCACTCTCTAGCTAGACCCCCCCCTCTCTCTCTATCTCGCTCTCCAGCTAGATCCCTCCGCCTCTCTCTGTCTCCCTGTCTAGCTAGATCCTCCCCCCTCTCTTTGTCTCTCTCTTTAGCTAGATTCTCCCCCTCTCTCTCCCTCTACCTCCCCCCCCCTCTCTCTCTCTCTCTCTCTCTCTCTCTCTCTCTCTCTCTGAACTAATTGTTTTAAGTAATGGCAAGGATTGGAAAACTACTTGTCATTAATAAAAGTACTTATTGCATAGTGTATTACCTCTCTCTCTCTCTCTCTCTATGTGTGTGTGTGTACATAGAGTGTGTACAAAAGAAAGCAATATGGAGGGTTGGGAAATTCCCACCCCTCCATATCACTTTCTTTTGTACACTCTCTCCTCTCCCTCTCCCTCCCCCCCCCTCTCTCTCTCCCTCTATCTCTCTCCATATCCTTTTCCCACCCTCCCTTTGTCCCCCCTCTGTGTGTGTGTGTGTGTGTGCATGCGTGTGTGTGTGTGTGTGTGTGTGTGTGTACATAGAGTGTGTTTAAAAAAAAGCGATATGGAGGGTCGGGAATTTCCCAATCCTCCACATCACTTTCTTTTGTACACTCTCTCCCTCTCCCTCTCCCCCTCCCCCTCTCCCTTTGTATCTAACTCTCTCTTTCCTTCGTGATTGTCTTATATTGAATGAAACCTATACACAAGAACGTGAGAGAGAGATAGAGATAGATAGATAGATAGAGAGAGAGAGAGAGAGAGAGAGAGAGAGAGAGAGAGTTAGAGTGAGAGAGAAGGAGAGAGAGTAGCATGACACACACACCATGTGTGTGTGTGAGAGAGAGAGAGAGAGAGAGAGAGAGAGAGACCTTTCTCTTCCATTGTGGCATGGAAACTTGATAGCGGTGGTGGCGTGATGAGCATGACATTCTCCAAGAAAGAAAACAGAGGAGCATAGGAGGAAAGCAAACTCGTGATTGTTGGGGAGGATAGGATGACTTTTGGCAGTACTTTAGGGACGTATTTATTTCACACATGCGATTATTAGTCACAATTTAATAGATGCAAAGAAGGAGCACTTACTATTCCTTGATTAGCATAAATAGCTATTTTCGAAATGTGCCTCCTCTCCATCCGTTCATGCAAGAAAGAAGCTCCATCTGTCATGATCTCGATTTACTGCCTATGTCACGCCTTTGCATCATTTAGGATTTCCGTTTGCTTCCAAGTTCTCTCTCTCTTCTCTCTCTCTCTCTCTCTCTCTCTCTCTCTCTCTCTCTCTCCATCCCTATGTCGCTCCCTCCCTCCCTCCCCCCCCCCTCTCTCTCTTTCTCTCTCTCTCTCTCTCTTCTCTTTCTCTCTCTCTATTCAAACGGGAGCAGGTCATCGAGGGGGACGAGGGAATGGGAGGAGGAAGAGGAGGGGGGAGGAGAAGAAGAAGAGGAAGATGAGCAAGGGGGAGGTGAAGGCTGAGAGTGGAGAAATGATAGGAGGAAGCTATTTGGGGAAATGTTTGTAATATCCACTCTGGAAGCAACAAGGAATATGGAAAAGGAGCTACAAGCTTTGTACAAGAGCTTACAAGGGACTACCTCTTTAAGAGTGAAGAAGATGAAGAAGATTGATATTATAAGAGCACAAGGAACTGGCTCTTTAAGAAAGAAGGAGGTGAAGAAGATTGATATTATAAGAGCACAAGGGACACACTCTTTGGTTTTCAGGCTGTGTGCGTTTAAACATTTGAGGTGCAATAGAGCTTGAACGAGAGAGAGAGAGAGAGAGAGAGAGAGAGAAAGAGAGAGAGAGAGAGAGTAATATGTGCACAAAAGAAAGCAATTAGGAGGCCAATTTTTGTACACTCTATATAGTGTGGAGAGAGCGAGAGAGAGAGAGAGAGAGAGAGAGAGAGAGAGAGAGGTGAAAGACAAGGATAGGGGGAGATGGAGAGAGGCACAGAGAGAGATGAAGGGAGGGACACACACACACACACACACACAAACACACACACATACACACACAACATGCATGCACGCACACACACACACACACATAGAGGAGAGAGAGAGAGAGAGAGAGAGAGAGAGAGAGAGTGAGAGAGTGAGATGTACAAAAGAAAGCGATTTGGAGGCCCAACCCTCCATATCATTTTCTTTTGTACACTATATATGGTGTGTAGAGAGAGAGAGAGAGAGAGAGAGAGAGAGAGAGAGAGGGAAAGAGAACTGAGAGAGACAAAGAGAGAGAGAGAGAGAGAGAGAGAGAGAGAACTAGAAGAGAGACGTGAGAGACAGACAGAGAAGTGAGAGAGGGAGAACTGACAGTGAGAGAAGTCAAAGACAAGGAGAGAGAGAGAGAGAGAGAGAGAGAGAGAGAGAAGGGGGGGAAGAGAAGAGAGAGAGAGAGAGAGAGAGAGAGAGAGAGAGAGAGAGAGGGAGGGAGGGAGGGAGGGAGGGAGAGGGAGGGAGGGAGGGAGGGAGGGAGGGAGAGAGAGAACTGGGAGAGAGAGAAGTGAGAGAAAGAGAGAGAAGTGAGAGAGGGAGAACAGAGAGAGAGAGAGAGAGAGAGAGAGAGAGAGAGAGAGAGAGAGAGAGAGAGAGAGAGAGAGTGAGAGAACACACACACACACTTTACTTTTTTGGTAACACACACACACACACACACACACGAGCTGGGAGAGAGAGAACTGGGATAGAGAGAAGTGAGAGACAGATAGAGAAGTGAGAGAGAGAGAGAGAGAGAGAGAGAGAGAGAGAGAGAGAGAGCACACCCACACCCACACCCACACCCACACACACACACACACACACGGGGGGGGGGGATTGTATATGCTACCTTCTTAGAATGCATGTTGCATAAGAGTGGCTTAGAACTACCTTGATTATAAGGACCTTTTGGGCCAACTTTTGGTCTATCCATCCCTTTTGTATGCCCCTTTTCTGCCTTGATTGGCCCTAGCCTTATTGTGCATGAGCTCACCTCGTGTAGATCTTCTTCGACTTTCCCATGGAGAGCTTCAAACTTGCACATGTGGAACTAAGAGAGAGAGCTTTTAGTCTATCCATCCAACTAGATATGCTCAGTTAACGTGGTCAACTTGTTTGCTTGACTATTGGCTTTTCTATGCCCCTATTCTGCCTTGATTGGCCCTAGTCTTGCTATGCATGAGCTAGGAGGACCTTGCAGATCTTCTTAAACTTGCCCATGGTGAGATTCAAACTTGCACATGGATGAGACAAATCATTGTATTCCATGAAACCTCAAAATAAGTTTTTAATGTGTATATAAACCCTTTTCAAGTATGCTTTCTATTCTTCCCTGGACATGAAAGGTAGTGACATCTGATGATTCTCAAATTGAGCATATCTAGCATTATACCTTCTCTTCTAGACTCATGAGAGAGCCCATGCTTTGTATCTTCAGTGATATAACATTCCATCAGAGAACTTCCCCTTGTAAGATGAACTGGCACCAACTAGCAGGATAGTATTGCTGGGTGAGGATGCTGGGGAAGCATTGCAGCTCCAGTCTAACATCCACAAATTCCCAAGTATTTGTCATTGGCCCAAACATGTTGACTTTGATAAATGAGTAATGCTAGACTAATTGCAAATTTTACTCCATGCTTTCTGTCAATAGTTGCATCAAAGGATAGAGGGGATAGAAGGCTACATAAACCTTGATAAAGAACCGTGTTCTATTCATGCCTACACTGTAATCTATCATGCCTTTCATGAGAGAGAGAGAGAGAGAGAGAGAGAGAGAGAGGACTTAGGACTTATGTGTCATGATCTCAGGTGTAGTTTAGCATCAATTACAATGGCAAGGACGAAGGCTACTGCCATGAAGACGGACAAGGGTCCACCCATAGCAAACTTGGCAACATCAAGAGGATGGGATTCACATCCAAGAAAAGGAAAGCCAATGGATCTTCTCAAACAAGCAAAAAAGAAAAGATTTACACAAAAGTTCAGTGTTCTAATGGAGATAAAAAGGGCCCAAAAAGCCATGGGATTGTGTATTCCCAAAGCTCCTTTTCGAAGGCTTGTTAGGCAAGTTTGTGATGATATGAACTTTTTGGGCCTTGGATACTTGTGGCAAAGAATAGCTATTTGGGCATTGCAAGTGGCTGCCAAGGACTTTTTCATAGAGTTTTTTTAGGATACATTTCTTCTTGGAGCCCACAGCAATAGGGTGACAATCATGGCAAAAGATATCACCACTTTAAAGATGGTCAGATGGAGATATGACAAACTCCTGAAGGCTAAAGATATGATAGACATGAAGATGAGAGACATTTGCTAATACCACCTACTCGAACACCAAAACAAGATGAGGTGACTGTAAAA
Organism: Dipteris shenzhenensis; assembly: GCF_047967505.1. Classification (NCBI taxonomy): domain Eukaryota; kingdom Viridiplantae; phylum Streptophyta; class Polypodiopsida; order Gleicheniales; family Dipteridaceae; genus Dipteris; species Dipteris shenzhenensis. The sequence goes on from NC_141599.1 coordinate 29,517,540, forward strand.
GAATTCACTCAAGTGACTCATGGAATAAAAACAAGAGCAAAAACAACCTTTGAGGAGGTGCAAATGATAAAATATAAGGACACTAGGCATCTTCGTACCTCGTCCACTAATCTAGATACCATAAAGCTAGAGCTACATGTTCTCGAGCATCTAAATACACTGGGACCTGCTGTAAGGATAAGTTTTGCAGATGCGGAGTCAATGAGAGAGTTTACCCTAATAGAACATTGTCTCAAAGCAATCAAAGATAGAGCAGGACAAGTTACTGATACATTTATCCTTGCAGGACTCAAGTAGGTTTTTCTTTTTATATATCGATTTAGACAACCACTTATTTTGAGCACTATTTTGAATTCCTCTGTTGATTTGTAGCATACTAGGAAAAAAGTTACATGAGGAGATTCAAGGTATTGTACATATCATGGACCCAGCTATCTCCTTCAAAATGAGGGATCCTAGGGAGCTAGTGGAATGGAAAGTACATTGCATAAGGAGTTAGATTGTTATTTTCAATCCACAAATTCTAATCTTTACAACAATTGTCAAATGAAGTTGTACTTCTAAAAACAACCTGGATCTATATGACTCTATTGCAACACCATGAGGAATCAATGGTATTCCATGCTGGGAGAGCTAGTTTCTTCAATACATAATGTGTGTTGGATTTATCCAATAGTTGGTAAAAATGATCATAGAAAAAGACTCCTGACTGAGCTAATTGTGTTGCCAATCTACCTTGATATTATAACTCTCCTATCGTCCCATGTAACACATCCATGAATCCTAAAAAGCATTCGGTAGGCTGCCACTGCTCATAAGATGAAGGATATATATCTGAAAATAAAAATAAAGACATATAGGTTCAGGAAATTCTCTGATTATGAAATATAAATTCTCAATGAAGTCACTTCCAATTTGGTCTATGTTGTGGAAAATAAGTTGGATAATTCTCTCACAACACAAGCTCTCTATGCATGTATACATGTTGAACCAATATCTCCTTTATTGATTTCATCCCCTCCTTGGTTCTAAAATATTTCAACCTACCCTTCCAAGATGCCAAAAAGAGATTACTTGAACATGGTTTCTTCATTTGGTTGCATGAGCACCCAACTTCCTTTTGATTCAATTAGTCTTTGCCAGGAGCCATTCATAGTAACCTTGTTGGCAACATTGATGGAAGATATAGAGGAAAGAGGTCGGTGAGTGAGGGAGACATCTATAGCTTCATCCTCGATAGTCAAATCAATATGATGTTTGGCACAAGAATGGTTTTGATTATCGATGCATGCCATTGAGACTACTATCCAAACTTATACTCGCACACATTATACTCTAGTCTTGCATAAGCACGATCTTCTTATTCAAAACTTTAAGAATATTATCAAAGAGAGAGATTGACAAAGCAACATCATTCTCATACCTTGCACTTCAATATTATCATCAACAAAGCTTCCTAAAAAACTAGGACCAGTTATTGTGTTGTCATCCCCCCTTGAAAAACTTTCAAAAGTTATATTCCATTCTGTAGAATCTTTATAAATACACTCTTGTTCACCAAACGCTGAAAGAATATTATCCAACTTAACAATTTCACTTCTTAAATCTAACAAAGAGAGATTGAAAAAGCAAAGAGCTTGTTGGTGTACCTTGCTCCTCGATATTTTGATAAAGAAAGCTTCTCAAAGAGCGAGCTCCTATCAATGGTTTGCCGTACCCACAAAAAACTTGCAAAAGTTATATTCTAGTCTGCAACCTTCTGATAAACACATTGTTTTGCACAAGCTTAGATTAGATTCAAAGAGAGAGATTGACAAAGAAAAGAGCTCGCTGTTGTATGTTGCTCCTAGAGGTACTTTGAGTTATTGGTTTGCCATCGCCACCCAAAACGGCAACCCAATCTATAGGTGGAAGGAATGCATACGAGGAAGCAATTGAGAGAGAGAGTGAGTGAGTGAGAGAGAGAGAGAGAGAGAGAGAGAGAGAGAGAGAGAGGGAAGAGTAATTTGGGAGGGGAGAGTAGTTTGGGAGGGAAAGCACATTTTAGTTGGTGATGTATTTTGAATGAGACATTGTCAGATAGTAGAATCGTGTCAATAGATCGACCAAATTTTTTATTTGTTATTGATAGTTTTACATGAATAAAATGTTCTTTCTTGCTTTGACAATCCAGATACAATTCAAAATTTGCAAAATTTCCCCATGTTACGTTGACTCTATGGCCATTGGTTGAGAACTATTTTTCATTTTGGCCAAAAGGCCCCAAAATGAGCTCCCTTTTTTTCGAATGTAGTTTCAAAAAGTGACAAAAGCATGCTAACAAGCTAGCAAGAGAATGAGAGAGACATACACCACAACTTGCTCCAGGTCTCAACATGATGCACACACATAGTCATACTTTGGGTAATAGAGAAGCACTAATATAATATGCATTAAAGTTTATCTCAATTATCTGGCAGTAAATATCTGCCATTATAGTCAGAGGATTGCATTTGTTGTCAGTCTTGTAATGACAAAAGAGGAGGTACAAATACTGAAAAAGTGTTAGACTTCCTACAAGCTTTGCCTTCATTATCAATGCTAACACTGCTTCCCTTTGTGTTAACATTCATCCCACCCTATAAATTTGCCCATGTCCTCATGGATGAGGTCATCATTATTTGTCTTCATCAATGTTGGCCTTCTATTTGACTGTTTATTGATGCTTCCATGGTTCAGGGTCATTCCAGTCTATCAAAACACTGGAGGATATTTCACTAGGTATAGCTATGTTTGGAAAGGAACCATGTGTAGCTAAAGTGTGTTGTCACTTGGTCATGATTGTATACTATCTAAATATATATGCCACTCAAAGCGAGATGACTGACCAGCATACACGAGCCATCATCGAACTTTAAATGACAAACATACTTATAAGTAATATAAACATAAACATAGATATATCTCTCTATTTCTCTCTCTCTCTCTCTCTCTCTCTCTCTCTCTCTCTCGCTCGCTCTCTCTCACTTGTTTTCTTTTTTTCTCTCTTTATACATCAATCAAAACAAGATAGTAATTATTTATATCTAGTAAATATTACCATTAGATTATTAATAGTTACTAGTAAGAAATATATAATCAAAATAGTGTAGATGGCTCTTAGTATATATCAAAAGAACTAGAAAATATATTTGGAGTCTCAAAGTTTGTTCTTTTAGTATCTTCCAAGGGTTAAGAATAGATATTGTGTAAAGAAACTATCCTTATTATCCAATGGGTTTGAAGCATATGTGTGCATTATTTTTAAAGAATTGTTTTCTTTTATAAATATGTTTTCATTCCTCCTCTGATGGGAGAGAATTAGATGAGTTTAACTACTCCCCTGTAATGAATGACCCCTGAGCAACCTCATAAAAAGTCTACAAAATTCGTAGCTGAAAGCCCGAGTGGGTGATGCAAGTAGGCTTGTCACCTCAGTGGCTGCTCTAGTTGCCTATGCTTGAGAGTAATCTTTCACGCAGTTTTCTTGGTACTCCATGTGACTAACGCTAATCTGTGGGAGTGCAGTGATTTGGAAGTCAAAGATCTAGTGTAGATCGTGAGACAATTGCGGTTGATCTCTACGACTGCAACGATTTGGAAGTTGATGCTGGACAGTGCAGAGGGTAGAGTCCGTAGGTGAGATAGTTCCAATCTGTAGGTACAACGATCTTAGTTTATATCTAACTAGGAGATTTGCCAGTGGTGGGTTTGATACTTCAAGCATATTGTGAAATTTTTCTCCTCTGCTCCTTTGAGGGAGCGACATAGGTAGCTACCAAGGTCTATCAAAATTAAGGTCCAAATTGGGGTTCAAAGGTCGACCAAGAAGAAGATATGGGCAGATACGGATTTTCAAATGTTGGCCAAGATGAAGATAGGGGGGATATGGGCCTTTTGCTCTCTTTGAGCATTCTTTGAGGTAATCATTGTCCCCTCACTGTCTACAAATTTTGATTTTGCAAGACACAAGATCCAGGACAGCTGAAGAAAACACTGTAAGCGGCCTTTGATCACAAAGGGTAGTGTAAGTGTCTCTACTATCTCACAAAATTGAAAATACAGCCAACTTAAAAGGTTGCCTTTTTCCACAAACAAATGTCAGAGCATAAAACTTCACAGTATAGCATCATTGAACCATTTAACAAAGGGAGGCTAGAATGCCCCTACTTAGAAGCATGAAAGCCCTAAGACCTACAAGGGCAATAGACTTAGCTTAAGGTGCTACCCTCCTAGGTTAGCTTTCTAGACAGTAAGATGAAGTGAGAGTCCACATAAGCTTAGTGGAGCACACAGGCTCAAAGATCAAAAGGTGCTAGGCATATGCAAGAGAACATTTTTGGTATTGTATCTTGTCCACTTTGTGGACAGATGGAAATATATGAGTGATGCCTCTATATTTGTCTTGATGCACCGGCATAGTGACCTCCACAAAATCCATCATGATAATGCTTCAATACCTTAGGTACTTCATTTGCATCAATGGCCTGTCTTAGTACCCCATCCAGGCCTTGACGGTATAACACCCCATCGTAACGTTTGTTGGGTAGAAAGCTACTTGCTCTAGAGTTAAACCTTGTGAGCGATGTATTGTACAATTTGTAGCTCTTTGTATTGGAAACTATTTTCTGAATATTGTATTTGTGTACTACATCAAATGGACAGTATTACCCCAGTGATGAGTCTTCATGGCAGCCTTCTTCCATATTAGATCAATTCCCCTACTTGCTCACTAGATATTTGGGACCAGATTTGATTATCTAGAGTTGCTGAGACTTGGTCTATTCTACCTACTACTCCATCACTATCATGACTACAAATCATCATGCATTATTGGAGTATGTTGAATAGATATAGTAGTGTTCACTCAGTACTTCACACAAAATGTGACTAGATATGAGTTTCCTCTTCATACTTTGATTGTATTCCTTGTTACATCCCCTCTTGCAAATTTGAGGGCAAATTTTCTTTTGGACAAGGAGGATTGTAACAAAGGTAAATTTTACTTAGTCATTTTTATCTTAGTAGGGTTATAGATGGCTTTGTAATTTAGCAATACTTTAGTAGGAAAGCCAAATGTTGCCACATGGCATCCTAGGATGGTTATCCCATAATTCATGTTGTAAATGTTGCTAGGCCCAAACCTATAAAACTGGGGGGGTCCTAATATCCATGCATTCATTCATGATTGTCAATCAAATAAACATTCATTTCAAGCTAAACCTCCATGCTCTTGGTTGAAACCAAATTGAACTCAACTAGAGTTGACTCCTAGCAGTTGACTCCTAGCCTAGGAATGACCTTCCTAGTTTATGGCTTATGCAACCCCTCAGAAACCATTCTACCTCAGATGCTAGATACTTTGAGGACACAACACATAAATTTCATTGTTTTCATGTTGTTTTACACATCTACTATTGTCTACTACTATCATTTCTTATTACATAAGCTACAAAAACAAGGTTAAACTTGCATGTTGTATGCTAGTTTAACTACACTTGCACTTGCCTTTGCTCCTATCCTGAGCTATCATGGCCTTGTCATACTTATTCATACTATTGAACTTCTTTTCCCAAGCTTTTTTATACAACAGGTAGTGGAGCCAACTGTCAAAAGTCACTGGCACCACCTCATGCCCTACAGTCCTAGTAGTCACAAAATTACTATAGCTCTAGGGGAGCATTTCTAGCAACATCCTTGCCATCCTAGTTGAGCTCATTCTTTGACCAACTTCCACCAATTGATCCCACACCACCTTCATCTTGGTGGTGTGTTCCTGTACCGAGTTCCCTTCATCCATCCTCAGGCCATGCAACTCTCTCTTGAGGTTCAAGATTCTTACCTCATTGTCAAGCTCATACAAGCCTTGAAAGAGGTTTTCACCATCTGAGTATGAGGCACCACCATATCCACCATCATACCCACAATGACAGCCAAGGCTTTTTCATCTTAAATCTACTATGCTCTCATTGATATAGGGTCTCTAGCATCAACGTAGCTACCAAGGTTGATGTGGCTGGAGTAGTCATGGTGGCCTGAGGTATCAACTTTGTCCCCGTCACAATCCCCCATGACTATCTCAACACTAAGTGTCTTTGAATCTTCATTTTCCACAACGGGTAATTGGTCCCATCAAGTTTGCCCATCTCACCAAAATTTGGGATCTAGTGTATATTGGCTATGATCCTGAAGTGAAAGAGGGAAAGGGTTTAGAGTGTCGTATACCAATAATGAACTAAGAGAGGGAAAGGGTTTAGAGTGCCATACACTTGTGTGAACCTGGGCCTCCCAGTTGGGTAGAATCCTTCAGGTGCTTTCTTGAACCTGAGCCCCCTGCTTGGGTACAATCCTTCTAGAATCCTATGTGGAATAAGGAGGATGTGAATATATGGAAAACAGAGGGTCCCTATGGGCTCCATGTGGGGAGACTCTTGACTTTCTCAATATTTTAAGAGTCTTGAGCATCTTTTGATGGGACACATGGCAAGAGTAGCCAAAAAGGACATGGATGGTGGCATACGGGCTTATGTGATTGATGGGGAAAGGAATCTATAGGCAGCAATTATAAATGGGTGAAGGAGGGTGACAAAATCTCTATAAAAGGAGCCCTCCTCTGCCTTGTTCATCATCTCTTCCACCACTAGGCCTCATGTTGTTGTAGCTCTAGTCTCCTCAAGCCTCTTCCATGAGCCTTCTCTCCCTCTTGTAGATATTCTATGATGTAGACTCTTGAGTCCAAACTCTCTCTATGAATAGTCTTGGAGCTTCTGGTCCCTCTTGTATGTATGAAACCTCTTCTTCTCCCTTGTGTTTGTAGTATTTTGAGTTGCATTGGAGTTGACTCTCACTCTATTGACAATGAAGATCACTTCGTATTCCCTCTCTTGAGTCTCTCTTCCCTTTTCTTTCTTTCAAAGCCTTAAAAGTTCTTTCTATTTAGCTGCTCATTGCACGCACATGGTCCTAACATTTCCCTAGCCACAAGGGAGTTACTTACCCTCTTCTAAGCAAAATATATGAGTGGTGGATCGTTGATGAAGGTGGAGTCTTAAGGGAGCATGCTACTCAGGTGAAATTAGCATGGGTAGAGGGCAGTTTTTATGAGAGTTTGACCCCCTGTTAGTGTTTTGCTCATAACTTTCCACTCGATAGTCCGATTTTGATGAAACTTATATCAGCGCGAAGCTCTCTTCAAGGCACATGTCTTTATGTAATTAGATTTTTAATCAAATATTAGAGCAATAAGTTATGAGTCTCTGTGTTTGACAGTCTATTTTCATGATAGTTTTTACTCCCATCTAGTAAACTGCCCATAATTTTTTGGCAGCTTCTTGGTTTTTTACAAAATGTATATCAGCGCGAAGCCCATCTCCAGTGCATCTCTATATATATTTGAATCTTTGATATCATGTCTCAGTGAAAGTTATAGGTCTCTATGTCTAATGATAGTTTGCAGAGTGTTTTGAGCTAATTGTAAAGGTATCTATGAAGGAGGTGCAATGTTTCCTCAGAACCTACCCATCCGACCCAATCAGCCCCTTCAAACTCCTTAATATATATCAATTCATCTCATGTTAAGCTGCAAGATCTTCTTTCAACAACGTATTGCTCTTCTCTTTGGTGCAAACCGGCTTGCTGAGATTATGGCCTCTACTGATCCTTTCCTTCTCCCTATGCTTGAGTACAACATCACTTGGGATGTTACCATCTTCATTCTCATCTAAGGGAGGCAAGTATGGTGTGGTATCTTGGCATAAAATTTTCTTTTTAATGTCTGTTTCTCAGTGATAAATATCATTGTCACTCAATTCAAAAGCAATAGGAAGTGAAGAGGTGCGTGAAGTTTATTACCCCCAACTTCATGCCACAACATCCACAAGGAGAGATGTGGATCAAAGGATCCCAAGGTGTTGACTATTCAAGGGATCTCTCTATATAAGAAGCCTATCATGTATTGTTGATAGGACACATACACATATTGGAATAGTCATTTGAGTGTGCCTACATCTCTCCCCCCTATGACTTTTCTTATCATCTTTGATCCTCCTTGATCCCTCACTTTTACATAGGGTAGGGTTGTAGCACCAAGATATGGCCCCATTATAGGGGCATAGTGGGTAAAACTGATGGGACAAAGCCCATACAAATGGAGCCATGAGTTTAGAAACATAATGTGGATGATGATGAGTCCTAATTAAGAATGATTATTAATGCATTAAACATGGTTAATAATGACTATTATTAACCATGTTTAAGGAAAAAAGGGAGCATCACTTTCATAAGCAACAATAAAGTGCTTTTCTTATATAAAAGTTTCCTTAAAATGTATTGGATTCAATTGAGATGACATTACAAGGGATAACAAGCCATGAGTTGCAAGGCTCCCTTTATGGCAAATAATGAATATGAAAGGGCATGTTCACGTGCAAAAGCTTTGGCTACAGATAGAATAGATAAGGACCAACACTCAAATTTCTCCCTCAAAACACATAGGGCCCAACATGTTAACTCAGCTGAGAAATGATGCCCATTAAGGGCATAGTATGCTCTTGACTACTAAGAGTGGATTATGTAGAGGCTTAGAGGTTGGTGTAGGTAGTTATGGCGAAGTGAACTTAGAGGATTTTGATTAGATTACATAGCTAGGGTTTAGTGTTACTAGTAGGTTGGTAAGAACACATGTGATTGAAGTTGTGTCCTACACATATGATCTACTCCTTCTTGGTGGAGTAGAAGTAATTTGCAAAATCAAAATTCGACTTTCTAATGACGTTACAAAGCATGCCGAGTTCCTTAATAAGGTCTTTAAAATTTGGCAAAAAATGTTGGATCAAAGCAAGATCCAACTCCATGCAATGCATCTTGATTTTTGATATCCTATAGGAATGTTGGAAAAGGTCTTCACATATGCTTTTTGGCATGGTCAGTGTCCAGTATCCTTACATGTATACGATGCATAATATAAGATGTCAATTATGACTGCATGACAACACATAGGAGTAACCACATACTCATGATTCAATCATGGGATTTCTAGGTCTCTTGAGAGAAGTATTATGACATATATTATGTCGTAAGGAGGAGCAAAATATTATGTGTCATCTTGGGATTAAATAATGTTTCTTATATATGTGTGAACATTTTTTATTTCTGTTCATTTTTATTTTAAATAGCTATCAAGAACTACTACTAGTTGTATTCTAGTGTCTACATGATGTTTTTACACCCATTGTGCATGATGGCTTGGGAGATCTAGCATATGTTGTCATGGTTTTTAGTGATCATTTCTTCCTCAAGTTGATACCCTCTATAGTAAAAAAAAACGTGTTGCTATGGAGCATGGAGGATAGAATACTTCTCATGATGTATCATCTGCAAGCACGGGCATGGCTAGTAACATTGCCCAGGTAGTAATTCTTTGAGATATCCTAGACACCGAGCAAGGGGGAACGAGCCACAGTAAGAATGAGAAAGGGGAAACATAATTGGCCTCACGCATTCTAACCTCTCGAATGCAAATTAAGGCCACCACAAATGCATTCTAACCTCAACATGTATGCATTGCAATGGACATAAAATGCATGACACAGAAAAGAGACATTGCAGTTTGGACTAGCAGGTGGTCAGGTTTGATTTATAAACGTGTGGGATAAATATGGAAAGGCTTTTGCTTCTCAATACATGTTGTCAATGACATTTTCTTCTTTGCTTGATGTAGCTTGATGCATGATGCTTTGTTCTTCCATGTGCCTTAACACTTTATGTGTGGATGCCATGCTTTGTGATATGGTCATCTCACGCACTTGTGCTTTTGGAATGCTTTGTGAATTCATGCGTTGCTTTTCGATTTGTTGCAAAGGTCTTACCATGAGCTTCGTTTTTCTTCAATGGTAGTGTCTAATTACTCACAATGATTTTGACTTGATAGGCGCGTAGAGCTCTAAAGGTGATCACTTTTCCTCTTTTGAGAGTGTGCAAATTCTTCTTGGATTAGAAGTTATGGATGGTCCAAGTTTTATGAAGAAGAGGGGCAATTGATGATGTGGCATAGGGGTTCACATGCTGTGTGAAGAGGTGTGCCTGTGAAGAGGTCACTGTGCCTGCCAGGGGCTATTTGCCACGTGGTAGATGATGTGGCAGCTGAGCTGGAAGTTTATGGATTGGCTTTGCTGATGTGGCTGATTGTGCCACGTGTCACTTTACAGACCACAATGACTAACCCAAGGTTTGAGCTTGGCTTAGAGAGCTCTGTGGATGGAAGTCGACGGGCAAAGGTTCTCATGGCCTAGCTGGTCTCCTTGTCTTCCACGTATCGCTCTGGATGAGAGATGTGCTCCTTCATGAGGTGAGTCGAGAGGCAGTGCAAGCTCTTGGGAATGGACTTTTGCTGCAATCAAACTCGAGAACGCCCCTTGGCTCGCGTCAGCTGATCGTTCGTAGAGAAGATGGTATCCTTGAGCTTCTGGATCCTGAGCTGACTGTCAAAATACTCCTTAGCATCCGCCATGAGCTGCTGCGTAACCCTGATGCGCTCCTTCAACTCCTTCTCGAATTCCTGCAGATTGTCTTTGTTCACCATCGTCCCATCAAGAAATGCCCTATTTTCTGGTCGATTCAGGAGCTCGATGAGACTAGCTACCTCGTCTGTGAAGATCCTCACCTCTTTCATCATCTCCAGCTTCCGCTTGCGAGCATAAGAGGCGTACGCATTCACCAAAGCTATTTGATCGTTGGCCTGCTTAGACAGAGAGTCCACTTTCAGTTTCGACGGATCGGAGGACTTCACAGTGCTCAACCTGGGGTGGAATGCGGAGATTCAGATCCAAGAACTATGCGCTAGACACCAACAGACGGCAGGGAGTGTCGGGTGGTTGATGGAGTCGTCTGAGTTCGTGGGTTAGGAGCTCGGTTGCTTGCAGGCCACAAACACTATGCTAGTAGGAGTAGCAGCAAAGGCAAGCCTTGCAAAAGTTGGGGTACGCTTGTATTGCTGAATTCAAACCCTTATATCCCTCTCTTTCTAATAGAGATGGGAGTCAAACAACTTCCCTCAATGAACTAACTCTAAGGAAGGATGAATAGAAACACTTCCCTCTCTCTCAATGAGTAGGAAACCTCTCTCTTCCAATAGAAACAAGTCTCACATAAGAGTAACATCTCTCTCTCAAAGGAATGGATGAAGGTCTCCCACTAGAAGCGAATGAGTCTCAACGAGAACACTCAAGAGAACCTCTCAATCTAAAAGTAAAACTATCCTAGGAGTCTAGACCTAAGCTCTCAACGAGAACACTCAAGAGAACCTCTCAATCTAAAAGTAAAACTATCCTAGGAGTCTAGACCTAAGCTCTGATACCATGTAAAAGTGAGGAATCAAGGAGGATTGAAGCTGCTAAGGAAAGTCATAGGGGAGATAGATGTAGGCACACTCAAATGACTATTGCAATATGTGTATGTGTGTTATCAACAAAACATGATAGGCTTCTTATATAGAGAGAGCCCTTTGAATAGTTAACACCTATGGGATCCTCTGATCCACATCTCTCCTTGTGGATGTCGTTGATCCACATCCTCACATCATGTAGTCCACATCCTAGGGTGGCTGTACTTTAATACATTCCTATACCATAACTTAGCCTCTAATATGTGCTCATGGCACCATATCTCAACACCCTATTCCACCTCCTCTAACCTAATGAGTCTTGGTGAAAAAAATTCCCACATGGGAAAAAAATTGGCACCATTGCTTAGGCTAGGAACAAAAGACTTTTGCAAATTTGTTTTTCCTAGCCAAAGCCAAGAAGTGGGTTTTTCTAGGCAAAATCCACTTCTTGGCTCTAGCTTGGGAAAATATGTCTCCCACCAAAACTCAAGCAAATTCTTTTCCCAAGCCATTGCTAGGAAGTGGGTTTCGTAGTCCTCTTCCTTTGTCTTTTTGGCTTGTACAACTCCCTTTGCCTTATCGAGGTTTAATGTACTTCCCTGTGTCTTTTCGGGTTACAGTCTTGCTAACCTTTTTCTCTCATCTTCCTTTTCCTATGCTTGGATCTACATATCTTTGTTGTTGCTAGAGAGTCATTGTTCTAAGTCTTTTTCGCTTGCAAAGTTTGACATTGTTACTCCTCTTCTATTTGGGATGCAGATATTATCATTGCCTCCTCTCACTTAGCTCACTTGTTATTACTTCTCTTCTTTTGGGTTTCAGAGCTACTCTTCCTTTTCTCTTCTCTTCTATGTCAAAGGACACCACTACAAAATTTTGAGGATGGTAGAGCACTCCGAATACAAGTTCCTCTGACCTAGGGGAGGTATATCATCCCCATCTCCTTTTTCTAATGCCAAATTGCGGCAAACAATACTCTTGTTGGGATGATCACAATGACTCAATGTGACAATGATGTTAAATAAGTGTCTCCATGGCCACAACATGTTGATTTAGAGGGAAATTCTCATTACGTTATTGACAATAGCCTTACATAAAGGTACATGGTACAACTGTGCAAAGAAATTAGGCTCAATGGAGGATCTCCCTAGTTTTTAAAGGACTTGGGGGGTTCACCTCACAAAATTTTAGTGTACCACGTGCATTCAAAAGGAGGGGTATTTTAATTCGGCTTTTTGAAAAAAATCAACAGGATTATAATAACAAAAAAGGGTTTTTAAATTCAACTTTGGGAAAAAATCACTTAGTTCATAAGTAAAAAAGGGGTATTTTTATTGGGGGGAAAATTTTAATTGAGGGTTTTTTCAAATAACACTTGAATGCACGTGATACATAGCGTTTCTTAGTAGTGAACCCCCCATGTCATGTCAAGGACACCTATTTATTTTTTTGACCTAGGACAATCAAGTGAATATGAATGGTTTGACCTCACACCACCATCATGAGACTATTGTTCACAGCAATCCAAGAAAATTGGATGTTGTAGTAGAGACTGAATCTATAAAGTTTTCGGTTGATCACGGTCTATTAAGTGAAATTGAAGAGATTGATCTCACACCACCATCATAGAACAATATTGTTCACAAAAATCCAGTAAAATTGGATGCTACAAAGACTTCAATAAAGTTTCTAGAGGAATCTAGTGTCATTCCACTTATTAGATCAATGTATGGATCGATTCAGGTTTGGAAAGTTGCTTTGTAAGACAATAAAGGTTGTTTGAGTTGAAGAGACTCCTAGAACCTATAATGGTGATTTTGTGTTTGAGCTACAACCACAATCGAGCCAAGGCACAAGAATGGAGGGGATGGAGCAAAAGTATGATGGTCACATATGGATAAGGGTTGTCACAGGCCATGTTGCATTGGATCGAGTGGTTCCAGTTGCCTAATCCGTAGGGGTATTTGAACATTGCAATCCTTCATCCCCCTAATTGATGAACAAGGGTTTTAACAACAATCCCATTTTCAAAGGCCTGCTATAAAAAAGGTATGATTTAGGCAACCTAGGTGCAATAAATGGAAGTGTCTTAACTTGCCATTTTCGCAAGAAAGTTGTAAAATACATTGGGGCATGTTCACGTTATGTAATATTATGTCATGCCAAGGTAACTCACCTTGATAAGATTCACATGGGTGTTCACATGCATGAGATCCAAATGGGAACATCCAAAAAGGACATGAAAAATGCTCAAGCACTACTGGAGGATGTCATCAAGACAAATAGGAGTGCTGGCCCCCACAAAGTTCAAATACAAATTAAATAGGATCTAAGTCAAGATATGGTGATGAATGCCTCACAAGAGGAGGACATGTTTGGAGACTTGGAGCTATGTAACTTCTTAGATGAGTTGTTGCCATTAGCACAAATCAAAAGGAGAGAATTATGATATATTATTCAAATTTGTTTAGTTTTTTCATCACCTTATGTTAAAATATAGAATCATTGTGGTTATTGATGTGCATCTTGCAAAGAATGGCTGAACAACAAGGAGAAAATCATTGCCAAGGGTGGTGGCTTCGATAGCATCCTAGAGATAAACTATGAAAGAGAAAGTTTATGTATGATTTTTTCCACCATATTCGATTTCAAGGCAAGAGTTTGAGGATGATCATTGCTTCATATCTAAAATGGGGCTAGGTTTAGGACTAGATTTTTTAAATCACATGAATCGATGTGGAAGCGATGGCTTGAATTGTGCTTGGGACATGTTTAACCATATCTTTTGACTACTTGGGTGGATCACATTAGCTTATCATGTTTATGATTCAAGGTTAGTGCTCATAGAGTCTCTTGCACTGGGTGCTAGCAATGTAATGCATTGTCAATATTTTTAGTAATGGATTGTTAGCATTCAATGTTGCTTTGTCATTATGAAGCTTGTAGGAGCTACTCATGATAGCCACATGCGAAATGAAGAGAAGATGCAGAATCACACTTTTATTTTTGGGAGATGCTAAATGAGGAAATGGTATGGTGAGGGAATAAAAAAGAAAAAAATTGTTTGGGGTTATGGACGATGAAGACCAAGAAGATTGGCACATTACGTGTCATGTATTTAATGGAGGCACAAATATTGTCATGCATGGATGAGAGAAATCATGCATTTTCGATTGGGAGCAAAGCCTAGTTCATCATATTATACAAGAATACATTTTTAAGGAGCATCAAGATGAACAAAAGGAGATGTGTGAACAATGGAGGATAGCCACAACAGAAGAAGATGCTACAAAGATGTCTCAGGCACTGTCTGACTGTGGTGGTATGATGGGAAGGTAAACCAAAAGGAGCTACAATACATGGAAAGTTGGCTGAGCTATTGAAATGTGAGGATCCCACCATTGGGGAGAATTCAAAGGAGTAGCTCAGGGGGGTCACTATGTATGAACCCTCTATATCACGTGCGTTCGAGGCCTATTTGTAAAATCCCTTATCTGTAAAATTTTCCTTAATAAAACGTACCCTTTTTCTATACAAATCTGTAAATTTTTTTACATTTCATTTTAAATGCTCCCTTATGTATATTAATTTTTGAGAAATTTAGGAATTAAAAATATCCTTCTGTTGAACTCACGTGATAGGGTTACATATGATGAGTGACCCCCCCGAGAGGAGTAGTAATATTTCACTGATATCCAGGCCCACCTTTGTTTTGTTATGCTAGCACCCAAGTCGCACTATTTCAAGTCACACTTCAAGATCAAATATGTTTGAAAGAAAGAAAAATAATTGGCTAATTAGAGAGGGTTTCAAGGGAAAACTTATTGTATATGCTGTGATTGTATCAAACCTTGACAATGAATTTATTTAAAGTACAAAGCACATAGGTCAAGGGCCAAGATTGGCCACGCTTACGAAAAGGGAAAGCACATAGGTCAAGGGCAAGGATTGGCCATGCTTACAACAAGGGAAAGCACATAGCTCAAGGGCCAAGATTGGCCATGATTACGAAAAGGGAAAGCACATAGGTCAAGGGCCAAGATTGGCCATGCTTGCAAAGTGAACTAGTGAAGCAAGAGAAGATACACTAGCTAAAGTGGTACATACTATGAAGGAGAGTAATGCAGGAACCGCTGTATGTACCACAAAAGGACACACTTGGAGGGTGATAGAGAGAGAGTCTATAAAGGGAGAGTCTAAAATAGTGATAGATGTTGAAGAGGAGAGTAACCATAGTCCTGAATTTGACCATATCACTCAAGATAGTCATCCTACAGGCTGCCCTGAAAGAAAATACTTGTTGATCATGAAGATCCAAAAACAATTGAAAGAGATGTCCTTCAAGATGGAGAGATTATGGTGGAGAGGGACATGAAACTAGCATTCTAAGGGGCAATGAGGAGAACAAGAGCTGGAAGTCATGTCAAGTGTCTAGGGTGGACACCAAAGAGGAGAAAGTGCAATGGTTGTCCTTCGCCTAGCTTCTTTTCGATGAGGAACCACCCAAATGGTGGCACCATAGTACAAATGATGTGGTGTTGCAATACGGTCTCATACACACATACTTGGAGTGTGGAGGAGGACAATGAGAGAACAACATTGCCCCAATGGCTACAAGAGTTCCTAGCATATGTCCTATAGATAAAGGAACTAAACTTAACCAAGAGGAGGCAAATATGTTGATTCATGGTGGTTTGCTAACGTGGGACCCAGGCATTGAGCGAGATACATGGGGACATGAGTGTAGCATTCCTTGATTAGACTTTGGCAGTTCATTCTTATTTTGAATGCTATTTTCCATTCACGTTCTATTCCAAATTTTCTCATCCTCTCTGCTTTGTCTTTAAGTTTTATCATTGTTTGCATGCATTTTCTGACCCAACCCGTTGTTACAACTCATCTCGACTTGTTGCTACATTTTCGATTTGAGACTATGTGTGCATATATGCTCATCTTGATATGTCCTATTAGCATAACATTGTCCCACTAAGGCTTTGGCAACCATGAGCTGCTGATACCCCGTGAGGTTTATGATGGTGTAGGACGAATGCTAGTGCCATCTGTGAGTTGTGCCAGTCCATCGATTTGATTGAATTTGGCAATTTCGTAGAGGCCAATTGCAATGATATCTCTAAAGAGGAGCCTTCCAAAGGATTTATCAATGCTTTTCGACTCTATGTTGAAGGAGGTGCAAATAGGATCTCCCCTAATCGTCTTTCATCATTTTGTGCCTCATCTTCCTTCCCGGACTACCATGATGATTAAGTATCCTAGATTCTCAAGCGATGCCTCTGATAATGGAGATGTCCATATTATGCTATTTGAGACCCATGTGAGAGTGCTTGGTAGGTGAATATCACATCAATACAATGAACTAAAGCACTAAATATTGTGACATTCCTCCCGATCCTTAAGAGCAAAGCGGTCAGCTAGCTACCTAGTATGGCTGAGGCCACTTCTTGACTTTCCTCACCATCTAATAGGCCTTTTTGAATTGGTATCAGTGGCAAAAAATACCATAGTGGCCTTTTTGAATTAGTATCAGTGGCAAGTTGGTTCGCATGGACCAGAAGAATATGTCATTGGATGGATTACATGGCCAAAGTCCGCTCGCTGGCAAAACTAGCTGCCACAGGTAGCTAAAGCTCTAAAATCTTATTTCATTCATGGTATTAATAAGAAACTAAGACAAGCTATGGCTTCTATAGATATTGTGTAGTTGACATTTGAAAACATTGTGAATAGCACCCGTCGGGCGAAACAAATGTTAATCCACTAGTTGCCATGCTCCAATACTAAGAAATCTAGAAAATGGTTTTTGGGTGAGTATTTTGCTTTTGGATTTAAGTCCATAGATAGATTTACAAGACAATTCAGAGCGACATCGTGGTGGAAAGAAGTAGGCCACAATGAAATCCAACACCATGCACTTGGAAAGGGTGGTGGTTAATGCACCCTTTTTTGAAGATGGCACTATAGCTTTGCCGAGTCTCTAACCTATTGTGTGATGTGTCAAATGTCGACGCAATGACCATGGCCAAGAAGAGTGTGGACTTAACCCCCTTAGTGTGCTATTTGGTAAACCACTACTCACACAACCGATGCGTGTTTCTACAATGCGTGCATGAAAATGTTTCCCAACTCCAACCATGGTTGCTACCCGCAAGCTCTTACAACTAATGGCTCTCCCTATGATCCTCGACAAAGGACATCCAATGTTAGGAGGTAGTCAGAAAGCCGAGCCGCCAGAAGCGAGCCAAGTAGAAAGCCAAGCTACCAGAAGTGAGCCAAGCTATGTATGAACACATAAATGTAAGTTCTGAAGTCCTTTCATTATTTTAAAATTCTTGCTATTAATTGTACTTCTTGCCAAATTCATTAACTTCATTTATTGTATTAGTAGCATGAGTGACTTAATAAATTACATTATTAATTTCATTGCCATATGACGAACTTTAGTGACTTAACAAATTACTTGAGTGACAAGAAATTTCATGACTGCTATGCCATAACATAGAATATACAACCATAATACTCAACAAAAGAGAATAATGTGAGCCAAAAAACGTCTCTCAATAGGGCTTTTTAAAATAATCTTCAAATCAAAACTTTATACAATGTCCTTTGAAAATCAAAGCTATGGAGTTGTTTTGAAGAAGCCAAAATGAGATGTTTTCTAACGAGTGGAAAGAGTCCAAAAGAATACAAAGAGCATGATTTTGTCCTGAGACATCATAGCAAACATGGTCATGCTCAAGAGGAAATAGGTGGGAATAGCCACCATTAGTTCAATGCCCTATTGCCTTAAAGTATATATGAGGGGTTGTTTATGGTTACAAGACATAAATGAACATCACCTCCATAGTGTCATAACTGAAGGTGTAGGTGACAATTTATACTACAATATCTTGGGCCAAAAGGATGCTCTTTACATTGTTTTGGACCACGTGTTAACACACTATCCAAAAGCATGCAAAGATCATGTTTTTGGCCCGAGACATTGTAGCATACATTTTCATGCTCTACAGCAAATCGTTAGGAATAGCCACCATTGATAACTACATATATAGGGTGGAAAAACATAGACAATGACAGATTGGAATATGAAATAGATATCCTATGGAGGCTCATGGTAGAAAAAATCCAAAATTCAAGGCCTTGTTTTCACAATTTGCCCCTTTCCTAGCTCTCAGATGCACCAAAGGAGAAGGTTTAGTAAAAAGTGTTACATTGTAAACTTAGAAGTAATTCAAATCAATAAGGAGTTTTAGAATTGAAAAGGTTTTACCTTGTGAGCTTATAAGTAATTCAGATCATTAAAAATTTTTCCTAGCTCTGTGACACACCAAAGGAGAAGGTTTAGTAAAAAAGTGTTACATTGTGAACATATTAGTGAAGAATTTTAGAAATCATTTGATAGGGGGAGAGATCATGATGTGGCAATGAAGTGCCCTTCCCTGTCCCCAGGTTTGATGGTGTGCCCTTACTAATCTTCCCTTCCTTAAAGTAGCTATGACCTGGAAGCAAAGCATGAGAAACCATGCATACTTCTTGTTGCAATTAGAACTATCTAGTTAGTCTCTAAGTTCCAATTCTTATCTATGAGCCCAAGGCTCGAGTTGCTGTTGTAGGACATGTACATGAGTATAATTTGAGGGCACGAATGCCATAGTCGAGCATGGCATCCAACACACAAAGGTGGCTGGAGGGTGGCTTTGGAGGCACTAGTAGAGGATACTAAGGTCATGGGTGAGGGAACTTTGGGGATGGTAGAAGGAAGGGAAGAGGAGACTGGTCTTTGGAGATTGGGTTGCAAGGCAATGGAGGGGGAGCTTGCACTATTGGGGAGGAATGCACTTTGACTGTGTGTTAACACATGGTCTTAATTCACTCAAAGTGTAAGCTTTTGGTGGCAAGCTTGGAAAGAATCACTCACCAGCAAAGAAGAGAGTCTCTGTGTCTAGTCTGGCTATGGTGAAGAAGGTTGCCCAACAATTCGCTTCTTTCATGTAGGTGTTTGTAGCAATTCCTTGAGTGGGAAGCAGTGCTTTAGTAAGGCCCAACATGACATTGAATGAAGGATTGCCCAATGGGATGGAAGGCGATAGCAATCGATGAAGAGATGAGATGAAGGGGAGGGTTGGAAAGTGACAGTGTGAGGAAGAAAGAGTTGAAACTGGCAGTGTGAGGAAGAGATGAGAGAAGGGGAGGAGTGAAAACTAGTGGTGTGGGAGGGAAGCTCCAATGGAGGATGTTGAGTCATTGGCGTGAGGAGAAGGGAAGGGGTGTCGAGGGAGAAACCTAAATATTATGATAGAGGAATGGTAGGTAGTGGAGTTGCTCGATTTCTCAGGCCCATTTCGCCGTGCAATTCATTCAATGCACCTAGTGTAAATTATACACTATAGTTTGAGGCATGATGATGGCGGATTGAGAAAACAAAGAAGAAGAAGTTCATATAACTTGATTTTGAGTGTCTTTGTTGTAATCTCGATTCACGATGATCAAAAACATGGTTCTCAATCAAGATCCTTCACAAGGCAAGCTAATTTTGGAATGCTCAATTGCACATGAAAATCTTTGAAAGGCACTGAAATATCTGTGGAACAACGCTTGAGTTCAATTGTTTTCATCCTTGGGGAGTATGGGAAGCTCCTTAACGACAGCTGAGCTAGCAAGAGAGTGCCAATGGACGGTGTAGGAACATCGGGATTGTGGGGATCATCAGGAGTGGGATTGTTGGCATCGACGGAGTGGGAACCTCGGGATCGGGATCAACGGGACAGATGATTACACTCATTTCACCATTGATTCACCATAGCTTTACCATTGCTCTCGTGGTGCTAAGTATAGTCATTCTTTCGAATTAAAAATCAAATGCAATTATCAAACATAATTTGGTGGCTGCTTTGCATTTCGTCTGCTTTGGTCTCGTCCATTTGTTTGTTGCAACGAAGGTTATATGCAACGTGAATGATTCAGTTTCATCCATTTTTTTGGTCTCGACTGCAAATGCTATATGCAATGTGAATGGCTCGACTACGAATGCCGAACGGAAACTGCCGGTTCGTTATTGGAACGTAAGACCTGTTAAGGTCTCGTTCACATTGTTTACACAGACACACGGATCTGAAAGGTTACACCTCTTGTAACCGTCACACCCAATTCTATGTAAACGATGATTTAATCAATCAATACGGAAAGAACCCTGTTAATTTGACCGTAGACAAAGATCCAGTTCAACAACAACAGAAATAAATCTAGTGCAACCCGCTTTCAAAGGGAGAAATGAATTTGTTGATAAGGTTCGTCCCTTCTGGGTTGCTCAAATTCTTCCCAAATCGACCGTAGGCAATCCGAAGGCTTATGAAAGGGCAATCGATCTTCATACCAAGGCCCGGGTTGATCCAAAGGTAAAGAAGAAGACCGCTCTTCTTCTGTGCCTAACAATTAACGCTCCTTTTCGTCCTGGGAAAAAGAGCATACTCACGTAGTTGTCGACGTCCAAGATGGCGCGCATGCGAATGATGAAAGACAAAGCATAGAAGATGACGATCCAACTGACTTACGTGGTGAAGACAACGACCAACGCGAAGGCTACGAAGAAGGCAGTACTGATAGTAATGGGGATGTCTCCCACGATCAATATGACGAAGGTGCAGGCGAAGAAGAAGATTTTGACAACGTTTCAGACGACCAAGAAGAAAACGATGACGAACAAGAGCATGAAGACCAAGCAAATGATGATCGTGATGATGACGATCAAGAAGAGGGTGAAGAGAGAGATGAATTAGATGATGCAGATGATGCTTCTGAGAGAGATCCAATTGACGGTCACACGAAGATGAGATTCAAGATGAAGAAGGTAGCGATCAACAACAAGATGAAAATGAAGATGCAGAAGACAACACCGATCACGAAGTCTGGCACGAAGAAGATGATAATGATGGAGACCAACAAGAAGATCCTGAGGATGAATCCGATAAATATGACAATGAAAATGAAGCTGAATATGGAGCCGCAGACTTTATTCCTTTCTCTCGCTTGAGGGGGAGTGATGGTGATCAAGCTCCAAAAAGAAAATTGAAGATCAAGTGACAGACCTAACCGGTTCAAAAATGAAGACTAAGGTCTTCATGATGTTAATCATCCAAGCAACTCCGGATCCTGGATAGATAGTAGATTGCATTGCATATTGTAAATTTATAGCATATAGCTCAATGCGAAGCACCACAACAATTGGGGGTGCATCTATTACTTCCTCAAATAAGACCCAACACTCACCTCAAGACCTTAACAGTCTTAAGGGGAAGTATTGGAATGTAAGACCTATTAAGGTCTCGTTCAGATTGTTTACACACACACGGATTTGAAAAGTTACACCTCTTTAACCGTCACATCCAATTCTATGTAAATGATGATTTAATTCATCAATACATTCGATTCTATTATGCATACTCTGCTATATACATTTCTACAGTGGTCTCATGCCTCACAATATGGTCTCGCAATTGGATTAACTCATGATACTATTTATTGGCTGCCTCCATAATTGATTGGCTCATGCCTCACAATATGGTCTCGCAATTGGATTAACTCATGATACCTATTTATTGGTTGCCTCTATAATTTATTGGTTGCCTCCACAATTCCTTTTATGATTACCTATCTAGTGGGAAGTAGGCATGCGTGCTTTTGAAGCCACGTAATTCTTTGTATTGCAGTAGCTCCAACCTCGATGGTAGCTCAGCCACTAACTAGAAACTGTACGTCTTCTCGGACAAGACATACCTCAGTTGTCTCAAACAACAAAGGATGAGAAAGGTTGCATCAGGCATAAAAACCCTTGCAAACTATCGTCGAAAGAGCTTGTCTATGCTCTCTCCAAATGAT
This sequence comes from Dipteris shenzhenensis, assembly GCF_047967505.1. Taxonomy (NCBI): domain Eukaryota; kingdom Viridiplantae; phylum Streptophyta; class Polypodiopsida; order Gleicheniales; family Dipteridaceae; genus Dipteris; species Dipteris shenzhenensis. The sequence continues at coordinate 29,539,831 of NC_141599.1, forward strand.
AACCACCGGGTTTCATTGCACTATCGTCTAGACTCTTGAGTCTTCATCACATAATGGGCAACCAAACGTGGAGAAGGGAGATTTCATGTCAGACTACAAAGTGGATAGTGCAGAAAACAAAGTTGACGAATATGCGTATACTGTAGAAAACAAAGAAATGTGGAACATTCAAAGGGTCAGGGCCATGCACACCTCTAGATCATGTGGTCACACCTCTAGACCATGTGGTGTTTCAACTGATTGATGGTGAGGAGCGGGCATTTTTCACATATGATCATAGACTATTATGGACTTGCATCAAGTCTAGTCCATGTTTTTACATGGACTTATAGATGAACTAAAATATATATGGATTTATATATACATGGACTTAGGTTTTTATCTATATATACATGTATATATATGTGGTTTGGTATATGTTAATCCTGATCTTTTCATAGACTCATACATTCACTCATACAAAATGATCTTAACTATATGGTCACATATTTATGGGCTCTTAATTATATGGACTCTTAATTTTCATAGACTCTTAATTATGTGGACTTAGAGATTCTCTTACAAATATATAGGTGGATTTATACGTACACATGGCCTTTTGTATTCATGTATGTAGATATATAGATTTATATATGGTTTAGTCTATATTCATATATATAGATAGACTAAGATACATGGTCAAATATTTATGGATTGTTATTTATATGAATATGTGTAAATATGTTGTTATGTGTATAGATATATGGATCTATATACGGTGTAGCCTGTACATGGACATATATGGTATAATGTATATTCAAATATTTACATGGCTTGAAGTATCTTATCGTGTTCAAATATTTCCCCTTAGGTCTCAAGAAAGAAAAAAGTTATACATCCCGTATCCCATGCTAGAGGGGAGACTGGTTGAGTGGAGGTGTTCTTAATTAATCATAGATTTAGTGATTGATAGAGAGAGTGGAGGAGTTTCTAACTCACACCATCAATTGTGTGATGGCACAAAAAGAGTGCTATGTGTCTATGTCCATTAAATTATTGGATTCTCTCTATCCAAATGGGTGTCACATAGTTTCAACGATGAATACTTGTGACACAAACTCCATCTTGTGACAGTCATGTTCTCTCTTGAACAAGGCATAAGGCATAGTGTTAGGAATTAGAGGCACTCAAAGTTTTCCATGTGGCTTCAGTAATATACGGCAGCTCATTTCTACCACCTTTCATCTAAAGTGAAGTTTTCCTCAGAGATGGTCGCACTTCTCTTTGACTCTCACTTACCTCTACTTAAGCCATTCTTTTTTCAACCACTGTGCTTTATTGAACTCTTAGGATTCTTTCTCTCTCACCATAATGCTACTTGAGCTACTACCTTCTTGTAATATTCATAGAGTAAGACTCTTGCAATTCGTTATGATACATATTATTTTGAGGTTTCTTTGTCAGACCTTAGAGAACACTTCTCCATTGTAGAGGAAGACAATGAGGTGGATCAAGCAACCAAAGCTAAAGATGTTTAAGTGGAACTTCAGTTGGTCAAGTTAGAAGATGGAGAGAAAGGATTTAGACTTGACGGATGGAAGAATCCAATGTTTAGATGTGAATGTTCATACTATGTCGTGACATCTTCCATTGTGAAGCTCTTTGCATATGGCATTTTCAAGTGCACAGACGATAGAAGTGGTTGATGAGCTCCCCAATAGGGATGACAGGTATGTTCTTTTCGCGTTGCCCCTCGTTTGGCTCTCCCATGCATGGAATGGATCAAAAGTCTAACAGACATGTTTGGATAGAATACACTACTTGTAGGTAGGATTTGTTTCATGGTATTGTAAGGACTAGTAGATGTGGAGGTTATTTGAGGTACTACAATGTTGACTGTGCATACAATGAGCACACAAGAACGATCAATGAAACATAATGGAAAGGTAATTTGAAGAGGGCTCCCCCTAAGGGGCCTATAACTAGAGAGAGTGGGTCTCTTGTTTGTAAGCATTGTGAAGAGAATCCTGACTGTGTCGCAACATGTAGTGCATTTATTTACTATTGCCCTCCTAGTACCTGCTCCATGATCATGAAAAAATAAGTAGATGTGCAATTCATATGGGTACACATAATCATCTTGTGGAGCTTGGAGCATCAAGACTACAAACCAAGAAGGCAGAGGAGATGGTAATGAGGCATGCTAAGGTGGCTCCATATGCTTCATGCAAAAACATAGAGATGGGAGTGACTCGAGAGTTATTGATGAAAACCAAGACCGTTGCAAGATGAAAACCAACCTCACATTTACAAGATGTTTAATGTTGGTCCTACACTGGGTCTGGACATTGTCAATAGAATGAGGTCAGGGGTGAGTCTTGGTAATATGTGGGTGTATTTTGACAACATACATCGGGTTAGATGTTGGGTTACTATGGAAGCTCATGTGTACAATCCTTTTCTGCGTTCAGAGCTTTTGACTATTGTGACATGCAAGTCCAACGTGCAGAATACAAATACATAGGTACAATTCTAGATGATGTTGAATGAGCAAATGCAGAAGATTTGTTTTGAGAAACTAGGAAATCGAGGGTTCATGGCAGATAGTGCTGGTGCAAACTAGATGGCTATGAGGATATTCTACAATGGTGGGCCCTATAATAAAATGTAAGGGAAGGAGAGAACATGCCCTTTCCATTGGAAGATAAGCATGGTGGAACACACGAGATGATGCATCCGACCTCAGTTTTGGGAGGAGCACACACTTGTATGTAGAATTTGGTGGAATAAAATATCAGAAGTCGCTTCAGATGAATGTAAAAAGAAGATAATTAGGTTTTGGTTCCCTGCTCATGTTAAGGATGATGAACTACTAGAGTGACAACTTTGGATGGCATTTTAGGAGATCTATGCTAGTTAATGGGGAGGGATGTTCTTGATACAACATGAAAATGCAGGCTTTGTTCCTATAGTGAATCTATATGAGAACAAGCATTCTACCATTAGAGTAGCCCACATGGACTAGGACAAATATGTTTCGTTGTATGAAGCTTCAGCATTTGATCTAGCAATGAGTGCTTTGCAAAGTGCCCATTACTATGCCTATACGTCATGACACACTTGGGTGCTGGACCCAATCTAGAAGCTTGTAGATTTAACAAATGCTATCCTTAAGGAGGCCACCATAAACTCTCTTCTAGAGATGAACAGACCAATGATAGAGCCTATGCAAGGATTTAAAAAGTATGTTTTTAAAAATAAAAATACGTAATTTTTGACTAAAGATCGCATCCTATCGCCCTAAACTCAAAAAAACACCGTTCTTTACACTGCTTGACGACTAGAAGACCACTGATCTAGCTAAGCGTGCGTGAATGCTTGAAGCTCAATAGCTCTGTGGGAGGAAGAAGAAGCTCTGTGGGAAGCTTTGTGGGCGACTTTACTTGCATCCAAGTGTGCAAAGACCTTGGAGGAACCTTTGGAAAAGCCACTTTGGCTTTGCGAAGTGGTTTTGAGAGCCTATTAAGAGTTTTCAAAGAAAAAGTCGTTTTTTGAGTTTTTCCCTATTCCGTTCGATGACAGAGACTCTGTATTGACTTGTAGAGGCAACTATTGCTTGCTTTTGGTGTCCACTTCACTTCAGTAGCTTGGAAACACCTTCATTCTTGAATCTGGGATCATTTCATTGGATTTCTGACTCACTGTGTCAGTTTCTGCGTTTTTTGCTCGGGTGTTGGAACTCAAGTTTTGAGCAACCATTTGCAGATCTGTCAGTTCCGGTGGACTGAGGAGGTTTTAAAACTGCTATGTTGCTCATCATTCGCACTCCCGTGGAGTTTACAAACAGCTCTGTTTCCAAAAACGTTTTTTCAGTCCGTGTGTTGGACCCAGTGATTGAGACCACGGTTTCCAAAACCGTCTGTCCCATTGCGTTCCGGATGCCCAAAAACCCCTACCTGTCAGTTCTTGTGCGATTCGGTGGAGGATTTTCAAAGTTATATATCTCTGTGTATTCGATTTCGTCTCTCTGTTATACATTTTTCATTCTAAGGTTTTGAAACCTTAGATTTATGCCACATGGCAGTGGATAAGTGTTGACTCCCATTTCTCACTCATCGGTTGGGATTTTGGAGTTCTGGCAGAAGAGAGATATTTGCAGATTTTCTTGCTGAGTCCGATTATGCAATGGCGCCCATGTTTTGAGGCATCTTAGGTTCTATTTTCAGCAGCGGTCATTACCGTGGGACTATGATTTCTTGAGCATACCTTATGTAGATCACTCTGGTTGAAGTTTGAGCAGTGTGCGCTCATTCGTGGTATGCATTGGGTTGCAGTGGATGATTTATAGGCCATTTGGATGCATTACGGTCCTTATTGGATGCGCTGATAGGCCCAAATTGCCTTATGGGATGCTATTTTTATGGACGCTTTGTACATGGATGCTATTTTAAGCTGAGGGACAGCTTTGACACATTGTAGGTGATATGCACTGATAGTGCTATGCTCTCTTGGATGAGATATTATTGATGCATATGCCCGTGGACGGTGTTTATGCTTGAGTCATTTGGCACTTATTGGCATTTTCTTTTGGGCCAGATTTGCTCATATGGATGCATAGTATATGCACATGAGTCAGATGCATCTTTTGATGCTTTGAGCTTTGAGTTTTGGTGATATTTTACTCTATTGTGGCATACACATTTGGGTGCACCTAGTATTTGGTCTGATTCTCTCTTGCAAGCACTAGCATTTGGGATTTTGTTTCATTTGCATCATGGCATCCTCTTCCATGTCTGAAAAGGAGTTTTTCACCATTAAAAAGTTTGATGAGACAAACTTTTCTTTGTGGAAAGAACAAATAAGGATGTGCTTATTCAAAAGAAGCAGATTAAACTCTTGGCAGGGATTGAAGCTAAGCCCCTGCAAATATGTCTGAGGATGATTGGAATGAGTTGGATGCATTAGCAAAGTCTACTATTAGACTTCATCTTGCAAAGTCAGTTTATTTCACAGTAGTAAATGAGTAGACTACGGAAGATTTGTGGAAGAAACTGTGTGCCACTTATGAAAAGAAAACTGCCTCTAATAAAGTTTACCTCATGAAGAGGTTGTTTGAGCTACAGATGAAGGAAGGGGTCTCCATTGCTTCTCACTTGAATGAATTCAATATTATTTTCAGCCAGCTTCAGGCTCAGAAGATGAATTTTGATGCGGAGACTAAGGCAATATTTCTCTTATGTTCATTGCCATCCTCATGGGATACCTTCCGTACAGCTGTCAGTAACTCTGCACCTGGTGGAGTACTGAAATTTGATGATGTTGTGGGTAGCTTGTTGGCCGAGGAGATTAGACGGAAGTCTATGGATGGCAACAAGCAGGATGTAGCCTTAAATGTGCAAAGGGGCAGATCACAGTTCAGGGGGAAGTCCCAAGAAAGAGGGAAGTCTCGTAGCAAATCCAGGGCACAGAACATTGAGTGTTACCATTGTGGCAAGAAGGGCCATATGAAAAAGGATTGCTACAAGCTGAAAAGAGAGCAAAAGGATAAGAAAAAGAATGCAAATTGGGGTGCAAATCAAAAGCAAGAGAGTCCAAGGGAGGACAAAGGAAAAGTGAAGATTGAGGAGATCAATGCAGTCACACATGATAGTGAAAATGACATTCTCTTCATATCTAGTTTATCTGCAGAGTTGCTTACCACTTCAGATGATGCATATTCCCAGGATTGGATTTTGGATTCTGGTGCTTCATTCCATGTTACTCCCCATAGGGAATGGTTCACTTATAACAATGGAAAGATAGGTTGTGTGCATCTTGGAAATGACTATGCATGTGACTATGCATGTGACATAGTGGGAGCAGGTGACATAAAGTTTTCTTTTGCAAATGGGTCTGCATTTGTTTTGAAACATGTGAGACATGTGCCTAAGCTGACCAAGAGTTTTATTTCAGTGGGTCAGCTAGATGATGCTAGTTTTCACACCACTTTTGGCTTTCAGAGTTGGAAAATTCAGAAGGGCTCTATGATTTTGGCTAGGGGTGCCAAGTGTGGGACTTTGTATCCCTTACATGTATCAGGGGTATTTGATCATGTTGTTGCAATAACCGAGCAGCCAATAACTTCTTTATGGCATTGCAGGTTGGGGCACATGAGCCAGAATGGAATGAAACTCTTATGCCATTTGGGTTATGTACCGCATTTGAGTTTCTCTGATTTTGAATTTTGTGAGCATTGTCTCTATGGGAAGTAGACTAAATCAGCCCATAAAAGAAGGGGAAAGAAAGAGTTTGAAAAGCTTGATTTGGTGCATTCAGACGTATGTGGTCCCATGCCTACACGGTCATTAGGCGGGGCTGAATACTATGTGACATTCATTGATGATGCAACTAGGAAAGTGTGGGCTTATGCTATAGCTCGGAACAGTGATGTGTTCTAGGTATTTCATAAATGGCTGGCCTTGGTTGAGAATCAGTCAGGTAGAACGCTTAAATGCCTACAGACTGACAATGGTGGAGAGTATCTCTCTCATGACTTTCAGCATTTCTGTGATACACATGGGATTAAGAGGGAGCTCACATCCCCTCATACTCTAGAGCAAAATCCAGTTGCAGATAAGATGAACCGTACCATTCAAGAAAGGTTGCAATGCATGCTTTCCAATGCAAGTCTTTCTGGTGGTTTTTGGGCTGAGGCAATGAAGATTGCAGTGCATGTGATCAATAGATCACCTAGTAAGGGTTTGGATGGTGGTATTCCTGAAGAGGCATGGAGTGGCAAGAAGCCCTCTTACTCTCATTTGCGTATATTTGGGTGTGAGGCATATGCACATGTGCCAAAAGAGCTTCGAAAGAAGCTAGATCCTAAGTCTAGGAAATGCATATTTCTGGGTTATGGTGAATTTCAAAGTGGAGAGATGGGCTATCGTCTCTAGGATCCAGAAGCAAAGAAGATCATACGTAGCCATGATGTAGTCTTCAATGAGAAAAAGATGCATAAGGCACCCATGAGGGATGTGGAAATGAGGAGAATCACTTTCCAGGATGTGAATCCACCTGCATATGTTGATAGACAGCAAGCTGTCCATGCACCAAATGTGCAAGAAATGGTACCACCAAGTACTCCCACAGGTATACAATCAAGGGTAGATGATGGATCATCTATTGGTGGAAATGATGAGCCAAATGTGGTTGATATGTAAGTGGGACAGCACGCTAAAATGCCCTTGAGAAGATCATCTAGAGTGTCTAGACCGCCTGATAGGTTTGTTCCAGGGGTAGACAATGTGATGCTTACTGATTGCAGGGAGCCTTCTTGCTACAGAGAGGCTATGATGCGCAAGGATCAATGCAAGTGGGAGTATGCTATGCAATCAGAGATGAGTTCACTTATGAAGGATAAGACTTGGGACTTGGTTTCTTTGCCACATGGAAAGAAAGCATTGCCATGTAAATGGGTCTACAAAATGAAGGTCACAGGTGATGATATGCCTGGGTACAAGGCCCGTTTGGTCACTAAATGGTTCAAGCAAGAGAAGGGTGTGGACTTTGATGAGATATTCTCTCCGGTTGTGAAGATGACCACACTTAGATGCATGCTTGGACTAGTGGCATCAGAGGATATGGAGCTTATGCAGATGGATGTCAAGACAGCTTTCTTGCATGGGGATTTGCATGAGGAAATTTACATGGTGCAGCCGGAAGGCTTTGAAGAAAAGGGCAAAGAGCATTTAGTTTGCAAGCTGAAGAAGAGTCTCTATGGTCTTAAGCAAGTGACTAGAGAATGGTATCAGAAGTTTGATGCTTTCATTCGGTCCCAGGGTTTTAGGAGGAGTGAAATTGATCACTGCCTCTACACTAAAAGGGCTAAGGATAGTAGCTTGATAATCCTGGCACTATATGTGGATGATATGCTATTGGCTAGCAAGAATACTTATGAGCTAGATGCATTAAAGGCCAAGTTGCATGAGGCCTTTGATATGAAGGGGACTTGCAAGTCATATTCTTGGTATGCGCATCACGCGTGATCGAAGTAGGAAACTCCTTTGGCTTTCACAAAAAGAGTATGTTACAAAAGTATTACAGCATTTCAATATGGAGGGGGGGAAGGCAGTGAGTACTCCATTGCCTCCATATGTGAAACTGAGTCATACAGATAGTCCCAAATTAGATGAGGAAAGGGCCATGATGGCCAAGGTTCCTTATGCGTCAGCGGTTGGGAGTCTTATGTATGTTATGATAGCTACTAGACCAGACATTGCATTTGCAGTGGGAGTTGTTAGCCAATATATGGCCAATCCAGGAAAGAGGCATTGGGAGGCAGTTAAGTGCATCATGAGGTACATGAAGGGTACCAAGGAGATGTGCATGCGCTTTGGTAGAGGAGACATGCGTGTACTTGGGTACACAGATTCAGACTATGCAGGGCATGTGGATAGTAGGAGATCCACCTCTGGTTATGTGTTCACCTTTGCAGGTGGTGCAGTGTCGTGGATGTCTCGTGAACAGAATTGCGTTGCTTTGTCTATCACAAAGGCTGAGTATGTTGCAGCCACAGAGGGTTGCAAGGAGGCTATATGGCTTGATCGGCTAGTGGGAGATTTGGGGATTCATACAGGAGTACCGACATTGCATAATGATTCCATGAGTGCTATTCAGCTAGCACAGAATCCGGTCTTTCTCATGCAAAGACCAAACACGTTGAGGTCAAGTACCATTTCATCAGGGAGGTACTTGAGGACAAGTGCATAGAGCTTGTCAAGGTTCATACAGATGATAACCCTGCAGATATGCTGACGAAGAGTCTACCTAGTCAGCGGTTTGAGTATTGTCGTGTATTGATGGGCATTGGATAGTATGCTCACTAGTTGTTCTCCCTTAAAGGCACATTGTCCTTTAAGTGGGACGTTGTGGCGGTTAAAGGCCACTGTGCCTTTACCCCAGTTATGTACAATACTCAAACACATATATAAATGAATGAAAAAGAAGATTAGGGTGGTTCTGCACCCACCAAAACTTGTGTGGCTCTCTGTCTCTCTCTCTCTCTCTCTCTCCTTCTTCCGTTCTTGCTTCCGTTGAGAGCACTCTCACATCCGAGCCCATGCAAGCTCTAAATTTCTTTGCGATCAAATGATATCCCGAATACTTGACCTTCTTTACGCAAGCTGGCCTGGTCATCGCGATCGTCAATCGAATGACACGGTCGGAGGTGAGGCAGATACTTGAATAATTTATCCCTCAAGTATTTGGAGATCCACTAGGACAATGGATATTATACAAGAAGGTGAGCAATGTAGCCTTGCCCGACAATGGAGAGGTGAAGCTTGCACTCTAGATGACTGAATGGAAGGTGTCGTAGATATCTAAATTTAGAAAAACCAAAAGGAGAAAGGGTCCATCAGAAAAGTAATAGCCAGTGCCCTAGTCCATATGACTAAGATGGCTAGTGGTCCAGAAGCAAATGCTGACCCATGCCAAGTTGAAGGGAGAGCACAGATAAAACTTTGTACTGCATTTTTTGACATGTGCTCCCACACTGTACACTTTCCTTTGCAAGCGTTGACCGTGCACGAGTCAGTGGGGAAGGGAGGAGAAGGGAAGGTATTCATGATATAGCTTGTGGGTGTCCGAGGTCTTAGGCCAACAGAGTGGTATGCTAGCAAGAGGAGCAATAAAGACGATGCCCATGCTCATCTAGCATTAAAGAATGAGCTAGTGATGACAATTGTCCATAGAGCTATCTGTCGAGTGTTGGGGTACTCACACACCTAAGAGTTATGGGCCATCACTCCCTTTTTTAATGGTGGAAGTGTGCACGACATGCTGATGTGTCTCCCATAGTGATGTGGGACATATGTGCAAAGGTTTCAGACCACACATCCTTTGACTCAAAATCTCCACTCACCAGGTTGAGAGCAAGGTTATTTTGTTGTCATGCATTGCCCATTTGTGTTGCTATTGCTAGTGATTTGAAAACAATGCACGAACAAGGATATGCGCACATTGATCTGCAAGCAACCAACTACATGTTGGAATTCACGATGGATGACAGGTCTGTGCAAGTAGGAATTATAGATGGGGAAGAAGCGTCCATTGGACCGAAATTCAATATCCACAAGACCCAACTTTTGCTTCTCCTAGGGAATTTCCATTATTAGCTCCAAAATTATATGCCGGTACTACTACTCGGGCAAATTCGAAGGGCGCGTGGGCATTGGAGTCAGATTGCTTTGCCGTTGGATGGCTATTTCAGCAAATTGCCAACTTTCTCATAGATTCTAGAGACGCTCTCAGTGATAGTTTCATGAAGGGTGACGTTGTAATCAAGCTCTTGGTTGATTGTGGGAATGCGCTTTGCAATATTGATCCAAAGGAGCGACCTTACATGGAAGCAATTTTAACAAAACTGCATAGTTTCAATGTAAACATGGATGTGGCAATGCGACCTATTGAGGAAATGAAGACAAATTGTTGAAAAAAAGCACTATGATTGCCAAAGTTTAATGTCTTTAAAAAATGTTAATGTGGGTTAAAAAATGTGACAATTTGTCCTCGGGGGGGTCACTATGTATAAACCCTCTATACCACGTGCGTTCAAGGCATATTTTTAAAATCCCTTATTTGTAAATTTTTCATTAATAAAATGTAGCCCTTTTCTATACAAATCTGTAAATTTTTTCCAAAACTATTTTAAATAGTCCCTTATGTATATTTATTTCTGTAAATTTTAGAAATAAAAAATATCCTTCTGTTGAACTCACGTGATAGGGTTACATATGATGAGTGACCCCCCCGAGAATTTGTCAGAGTTTGACTTTTAATTCATACAATTTAATTAATCATGGTCTATCCTTAATTATGTTAGTTAGATAAATTCTTAAATGGTATGGTTGGCGTAAGCATGTTATAATTAAATGTTTCAATAACAAGTCGATCACTCAATCTCACATGGTGACCTTAGATCTCCCATTCACTCATCACTCACCATGGCATCTACATTGCAACATGGAACACAAGCTGCATATGCATCTCAAGATTGAAGCATGAGGGGAAAGCAAGCCATGAAGCACATGATGGACGTGGCTAATGCTACCCTCCTCCTGACATGAAGAGATGAGGCATGTGCAATTGCCAATGCAAGTGTATTTTATGATCCAAACGGTTGGAAATGGAAACACATCGACACAGTGGTGACCAACGATGACGTTGCAGTGATATGGGAATGCACCGATTCAAAACATGGACAGTGGCCCATCAAGAATTGCCGCCACCCTGCTATGAGGGATAATGCATACTATATATATTGCATGATCAAGTCTGACAAGCCTCATAGCGGGGCTGTGCCACTTTACTTTGCAAAGATATTATATGCAAAGTTTGTGTTGAATGTGCCTATGGATTTTGCTAACAAACCCAAGACACGAGGCAAAAAGCCATCGCAACCACAAGCCACCGCTGTTGCTATTGCAACACCGCCTGCTAATGTGGGAAGCTTGACCTCAGGTAAGTGAAGCACATGCCATTTTGTTACATGTCCATTGTTGTAGTTGTTACATCATATAGAGTGTACTCATTAGTCATATTGTGCACGTGTAGTTTCTGTGATGAGTTCTGAGTTATTTAGGAATGTGTGAGAAGTCACGGAAGATGAAGGTGTAGAGGGCCCACATGCTGAGGGTTCACAAGCTGCAACGCAATGTGCTACACGGGAAGATCTCACCTTTTCGAGCATCATAGTACGTGATGCAATGATCGAGAAAGGTACAAGAGGTCTCTTCTATCTCTGAAGAAATTGATCAGCACCCACATACAGTAGATGTCATCATAGATAATTGTCGTTTAAAAAATGTGTGTGTTAATGGGGGAGCTGCATGTAATATCATGGTGCCCCGAATCATGAAATCTAGCTTTTTGACACTTCTATGTATTTATGTGTTGCTTGCCTACAGTTGGTAAGGCTATATTGAATTTGAAATGCACAAGGCATTCCTCTACTCGAATCAAGGTAGCAGATGGTTGACGACTTGCCACCCTGGGAGTCATTGAGGATTTTCCCATCACTGTCAATGGGTTGACCACCACCGTCAATTTGTATGTAGTGGACATCGAAGATATAGGCAGGAGTTACCCAACCATACTCGGGAGACCATGGTTGAGAAAGAGTGATGCAGTCAGGTATTCGAAGACATGACACATGTCTTTTGGTGCTTCTAAGGAGAAGATCCCGGTGCAACCAGGTGCCACGGAACCAGAAGAAGAGGAGCAAGATACTGATACTCTCTCATCCTCGGTGTCTGAATCAATGGAAGGATCAGACGAGGGGAGGAGTTCTCAGATGAGGAAGTTTACATGATGGGGGTGTCTCCAACCCCGCCACCTGCAGAAAAGGTAACAGCTAGTCCTCAACAGCTTGAATCTATGCTTTCCCCAGACCCCACTCCAAGTGAGAAAGACGAATTGCTGCAACCTTTGCCATGTGACTGCCATAGAGCACAAGATAGAGCTGAAGCCTGATGCAAAGCCTGTGGCTCAAAAGTATTAGAGATTAGGGTCCCTAGAGGCCGATGCTTTGCACTCAGAGTTGCAAAAACTTGTAGAAGCTGGGTTTATTGTTCCGGTTCACAATACTGAATGGGTTTTACCAGTGGTTACCGTAGTCACCCCAAAGAAAAACAAGTGGCGGGACTGCATCGACTATAAGAAACTCAATGCAGCCACCAAGAGGGACCATCATCCTCTTCCCTTTCAAGACTCATTCTTGAGAACGTAAGTGGTCATGAGATGTATACTTTCTGTGATGGTTACTTCGGGTTTTATCATATCAAAATTGCCAACGAAGATGTGCTTAAAACCACATTTGCCACACCCTGGGGGACATTTGCATTCAAAGTAATGCCATTTGGCCTCACCAATGCTCTTGCTACCTTTCAAAGATTTATGCAGATGGTGTTTGCTCCTTATTTGGGGGATTTCTTGGAGGTGTTTTTAGATGATTTCTGTATATTCTCGTCAGGTAAGGAGCATGTCATGAAGGTTAGGTTGGCCTTCCAAAGGGTCAATGATGCAAATGGCAGTCTCAACCCTGAGAAAAGCACCATTGGAGCCACTCAAGGGAGGTTACTGGGACATATTGTCTCATCCGAGGGCATCAAGCCTCTGACCCTGAGAAGGTAGAAGCCATCCTCAAGCTCTCCCCAGCAACAACCAAACATCAGGTATGCTCATTTGTCAATCTAGCAGGATACTATCACTGCTTCATTGATCAATATGCTACTTTGACATGACCTATGACTATGCTATTAAAAGATGGGGTTGATTTCTCTTGGGATGAGGATTGTGATCATGGGTTTGCACAAATCAAGAATCCTCTGGCTTCATAACCCATTCTATGCAATCCCGATTGGTCAAAGACTTTCTATATCAATCCTGGGTTTGGTGAGCACACTCTGGCGGGTATTCTTCTCTAGCAAGGGGAGGATCGGTTCATGTATCCTGTTCAATTTGCTTCTCGATAATTACTCGAAACTGAACGACGCTACTCTGAGGCTGACAAGCATGCCTTTTCTTTGGTGTTCTGTATTGAGAAATTTAAGCATTATGTGGCTAAAAAGTCCTTCATTATACTCACTAGCACTGGTCTTGCAAAGCAGGTTCTTCAATCACCAAATCCCATGGGCCAGTTGGCCAAATGGTTGGCAGTTTTACAAGAATATGATTTTTCTTTCAAAATTGTAAAAGGTGGTTGTTCCAACTTGAAGAATGCTTTGATTGATTTAGAGGAGTGCCTTGATGTATCCCTTGTAGCGGCCATAGAAGTTGGGGATCCATGGTATGGCGGTATCTATAGGTTTCTGACTGCTTTCTCCTTTCCTCCAGAAAGTACTAGCTATGAGAGAAAGAAGATTTGCAAAGATAGTAGGCGCTATACCCTCTTTGATGGGGTGTTGTACCATCAAGGCATGGATGGGGTACTAAGACGGGCCATTGATGTAGATGAAGTACCTAAGGTATTGAAGCATTATCATGATGGATTTTGTGGAGGTCACTATGCCGGTGACTATACAGCTAAGAAGATTTTACATGCTTGATACTATTGGTCGACCTTGTTTAAGGATGTCACTTTGTATTGCAAAACCTGTGAACCATGCCAATTATTTGGTAGGAAGGATTTGCATCCTGGGCAACATCACCCAGTGATGTCCATCCATCTGTTTCAGAAGTGGGGAATAGATTTTGTTGGGCCCTTGCCCATGACTGCCTGCAAAAAGAAGTATCTTTTGGTAGCCACTCAGTATGTCAGTAAGTGGGCTGAAGCTATCGCCCTCCCCACTGCAAATGGTAAGGCAGTTTCAAATTTCATATTTGAACATATCTGCACAAGGTTTGGGACACCCATGGAAATAGTATCTGACCATGGAAGTACATTCTTAAATGAAGCAGTGGAATTGCTCATGGATCGCATGGGTATTGATCACCGCACTTCTAGCATCTATTATCCAGCATCCATGGGTCAAACGGAGCGGACCAATGGCCTCCTTTGTAAAACCATGGGAAAAATGGCCACAGGGAATAGGAGCCAGTGGGATGAGAAGGTCACTGAAGCCGTGTGGGCTTACAACATCACCCATAAAACGTCTACAAGTCACACTCCTTTTGAGTTAGTGTATGGTACTGAGGTAGTTTTACCACTAGAGATAGACATTCTGGCCTTGAGATTGGCACAAGAACAGAGGATGACAGAAGATGAACATGTAGAGGCTAGATTGCTACAACTTGAGAAGTTAGATGAAACCCGATGCCTTGCACTACACCAAACAGAGATCCAAAAGAATCGACAAAAGGCCTGCTTGGATGCTAAGATTCGCAAGGGATGGGAAAGACACTTTGTTGAGGGGCATGTTGTGCTATGCTTTGATAATAGATTGGACCACCAAATGGATAAGAAGTTCCTGCCACTGTGGACCGGTCCATACAAAACGTAGCAATGGGTCTGTACAAGTTTAGGAGCTGCATGAGCCATATGGCAAGAAGGTGATCAACAAGCGTTATCTCAAGTCCTTCTTTGTGCGTGATGGTCCCAGGCATGGAAATGCTGTGCATTCCCTGCCTGGGGGGGGGAACTGTTATGGATAAATTTGACCAAAGTAAAAAGGCATAAATATGAGTGTGTGCTTGTATGTGTGGCAATAGTATAATAAAATATGGAGTGCATAGGGCCTAGGGTTGAGGTGGCAGGGCATGACCATGTGCCACCCTTCCATGTAAGAGGACCCATAAGGTGTGTTGTACATAATTCATGGTAGTAAGATTATAAAATGTTAAGGTCGCATGGCTCCTTCATGTGCCACCCCTCCACCTAGGCAGTCCCATGCCTACATTTAGTGAGATATGGCTCAAAGTCCATGGGACAAGTAATATAAAATAGGTGGAGATGGATATTATATTGGGTTATTCCCTCTATATAGGATAGGCCCATGTGGGGGAGGTATAGAAAGTCCAAGAGTGCAAGTTAAATAATGGGAAAAGTAGGATGAGGTGGCAAGATTCCTTGTGCCAACCCTCCACTTGTCCTCCTAGATGTTTGAACGTATTATAAAATTGGGAAGAGACCAAGGGAATATCATAGACTTGGGATATGGGAGTTGATATATGTGGAAAAATGTGGCCAAGCATTATCACACACAATTGAGAGTTGGTAGCCACCTAGCCCACATGGGAGACTCTTCCACACACACCATGCATGTGGGAGGATGCATTTATTGGGAGAGACCCTCTCTCTTAGCTATAAAAGGAGGGGGCTATTCCTTGATGGAACACACTCATTCTTGTAAAGCCACCTAGCTAGTACTTTGATATTTCCCCCTCATCCTTCCTTTCAAATAAAGCATGACCCTCTTCCCTTGATGTCTCCATCTCTACATTCCTCCTCCACCCATGTACATACTCCTCTTTCCCCTCTCCCTCTCCCCTTGTGCCATAGTCTCCCTCTTCTTTCCCTCCCCTCTTAATCCCTTTTCCCCACCCATGTTAACGCTCCTCCCCTCACGTTCCCTATTCCTCTATGGCCCTCGAGCGTCGCCATACCTATCCTCTAGCCTCTTGTCTTGATTTCTTTTTCGGCTAATAGTACATTAAATACTATTTTGATGATTAGCCTTAAAAATCTCATAGTTGAATTTTGTACTTGTTGGTAAATATTGTTTTTTAAACCTTTAAGTACTTTAGTTAGGTCATCTACCTAATTCAAGCAAGACAAGTGAATGTTTTATTATATCCATTGTTTCGATCTAACTATTGCCGTGTTCACAACCCCTTAGATAATTGTCCAAAGATGGTTAATCACCTCTTTTCTCGCACACCCCTTTGATGTTTTCATGCTATTGTTTCTTGTCGCTCAATCTATTTACTAGGGTTGCTCCACTGCATTAATATTGGGTCGTAATTGGTTGGAAAGTCAGCATAAAATTCACACACACACACACACTTATGTACCTACTTAGAGTTGTTCACAGTTGTGCTTTAATGATCCCTTTTAGTTTTTTTTTTAAATATAAAAGAAAAGCTTTATGGGTTGCTCTTTTAAAATACTTTAATTGCTAATTAACTTGTGTAAAATATTTATAGGTTAATTTCTTTTTGTACTTTATCTTTCTTAATGCATGGGTGTGGAGTACTCTCCATTGCCATAAATATTTTGTTACAAACAAGGGTGCGGACTACCCCCCTAGGTTTTTTGCCTTTTGACTTTTCTTACATGGGTGAGGGTTACCCTCCTAGTGTGTGACTTCTGTCATTTAGTTCTTTTTTGGTATACATTTGGAATCTATCTTTTATTCTAGGTTCCTTTGGTATAAGCGATAACAAGCTGGGGAACACAGGCATTACATGTCTTCCTACATGATGCTAAATTTGTTCTAATAAATGGTTTTTTGTGGAGGGTGACAGGTAAGTGGACCCTAACCGAGGAACCTCGAAATCCCGAATGATTCGTTATGCTATTCTTGTATTACCAGTTCAATAATAAAAAATGTTTTTGTTTCTATAGTGTCTCTAATGCTCCAAGTCTCATTGTAAGATTCTTGATTGTGTAATCAACTTATTTTTAACAATTTATAGAATTAATTGTATGATTCAGTCAATGATGGGACTTTTTAAATTATTTAAAAAAAAAACACACACACACACACATAGAGCAAAAGAGTGGATTTGGGCTTGGCTAGCACTATATCCATCCTAAAATAAACTTCAACGAAATTAAAGCATCAAGGTCTTGATCATAAAAACATTGATATAAATTATAAGCTATTTTATTAATAGCGATATTAATTTTTACATTAAGTCTGATGCTAATTTTTGTGGTTTTGTTTGACACATTTTTAAACATTTCCTTCGATGACAAAATTCTCATTAAAAGAATGTCAAAATGACCATGAATTGTAGGAGGCATGTTCATATATATTAACCTTGTATTCATATTGATTGGTAGGGCACATAGTCATATTATTCAAATTATTAACATATGTATTGATGAAAAGAGACATCGGATGGTGCAGGCCTTCAGGTGATGCTATG
Organism: Dipteris shenzhenensis; assembly: GCF_047967505.1. Lineage (NCBI taxonomy): Eukaryota > Viridiplantae > Streptophyta > Polypodiopsida > Gleicheniales > Dipteridaceae > Dipteris > Dipteris shenzhenensis. The sequence continues at coordinate 29,557,378 of NC_141599.1, forward strand.
ATCATGATAAATGCATTTCAAAACTAATAATTAGTCTTTAGGTGATTTGCATTTGTTGATAGTTGAGGCTAAGATTCTAAACCAGGCATGCATTTCAAAACTTCATGAAACAACCAGTCTTTAGGACTTGGGTGATTTGCATTTGTTGATAGGGAATTCGATCCTTGCATTGCAAATTGAATGGAGGCAAATGTAGTAAACTCGTTATGTGAAAACTAGTTCAAACGTTAAGGTCTGCGGTCGGCCAGCCATCCAATTGTTGGCACTTCCAATGAAGAAGTTGTCATCCGTGCATTGGCGCGTCAACGTTAGCGTCAGTGTTCTGTAGAAGCTTCGTTGGGTGCTCGAGGTTCGTTTGCAGGTCGCAATCAACTTGGAAGATGAAGGAGGTAGCTTTGTAGGTGGTTTTCAAACCCTCCCGTGGGGCCCTCGGGAAAAGCCAAAAGCAGGCGTTTCCGAAAGACGAAAATTTTCATCTTTGGAAAAAGCCTGCCTTGGGCTTTTTCCCAAATATCATCTTTTGGAAAAGCCAGCCTTGGGCTTTTCCATTATACTTCAGTTCCACATGGCTGCCAGCTTAGACCGACTTGCGTTCTGTCTTCATGCACTCCGCTCATGAAATACCACCACTGACCACCCGTTTTCATCTTCATAAGCCATCCAGCACTGCTCAAGCCTGCTGCAAATGGTTGCAGAAATGATTAGCCTGTCCAATAGTGCAGATCGTGTGTCAACCCTCCACCTTCAGGTAGATCCAGCCAAGCGCAAGATAGACGACTTCTTCATTCTGGGCAGGCAGCTCGGCGCCGGTGCCGACGGGCAAGTCACAGTATGTACTCACAAGACTACGGGTATCCAATACGCCTGCAAATCTGTCTTCAAGAGCGGAGATCGTGTGCTGAAGCACATAGAAGCTGAGATATCGTCGCTAAGACGGCTAAAAGGCCATCCCAACATCGTCTCCATCGAAGACTGCTTCGAGGACGAGCTGTTTGTGTATATAATCTTGGAATTTTGCAAAGGTGGCGACATGTACGATGTCCTCAGCCAGAAGACAAGGTTAACTGCGAAGGAAGCCGCTATAGCTTTCAGGGCAGCTGTGGAAGCCGTAAGCTTCTGCCACGACAAAGGCATAATGCATCGCGACATAAAGTTGGAGAATTTGCTTCTGCCCAGCGAGGGCTGCCACTATATCGCGTTAAAACTGGCCGATTTCGGTGCGTCGGCTGATTTCCGAGCAGAAAGAAGACTTTGGAAAGAGGTGGAAGGAACTCCGTTTTACATGGCGCCGGAGGTCTGCCAATCCACAGGATACGACGAGAAGGTAGACCTGTGGAGCTTAGGTGTGCTACTTTACTTTATGTTGTGTGGATTTGCCCCGTTTCAAGGAGAGAGCGTTCCGGGTATCTTCGCTGCTATCAGGAGAGGAATGCCGGACTTCCAATGCGAGCCTTGGCCGAAGATATCCCTTCAGGCGAAGGACCTGGTGAAACGTTTGCTGCGCAATAATCCCTACAGGCGAATGAGCCTGAGAGACGTCCTGCATCACCCCTGGCTGCAGGCAACCGTTGGCCAGGAGATCGATGCTGCATCCTCAGCTACGAAGGACGTGCTCCAGCTAAAAACCCAGAATGAATCTAGTATCATCTGTACAATGTTAAGCAACTTCAGCAGTGCTTGTAACGTTCATCAGGCTCCATATTCCTCAAAGCTAGGTCCTCGCCGTTGTCCAAAACCTGAGTGACTGTGTGTTCCTTTTATGAGCCTCTTGCTTGCTCCATAACACCTCATGGAGACTTAGAAAATAACCCATGGAATTTATGAGCATTAATTGATAAGCATTAAATGATAAGAATAAATAACAAGGCCTGCCTTTGAGAATGTTATTGTAGGTGTAAATGTTACTCTCCATTATGCTTAAATGTATGCAATGCAATGGTCTCTCCATTATGCAAATGAGTAAGTTGTTAGTTATTTGAATTCTGAGTTTAATCCATCATGGTTTGTACATTTGTTAATTGTGGTGATTTTTGAGAGGTATCCATGCTAAAGTCACTATTAAAGCCTTGCTTTCAATAAGGTGGCACAATCTCTAAAGCCCCTTGAAATTGACCCTAGAGTCTGTAAATGGAAAACATGAACCTCATGTGTATAATGATATGCTCTTTCATAATCTCTATATTTGCTTCCATCACTTTCTTAGCTCTATCTCTGAACTCCTTACTCAACTTCTATCTCCACCTTTCCACCTTTCCATCACAAATCCCTTCCCAAGCATGACTTCATGTGTTGTTTCTATGCAAGATTGAAGGTTTCCCAATGATGGAACTCCCTATACCATCCTTAAAAACAAATCGAGATTTTATCAATTCAACTCTCTCTTGCATTGTCATAGAGGTATCCTTAGCAATTTTCCACACTCCACGAGCAGTTCCTAGTATCCTTGAATAGAGTGATCAACATTCCATGTATGGGTAAATATTTTGTTGTAGAACAAAACTACCTATTCTATGATGCCATTGGGATGTTGTCTTCTACCCTTGAAGCATGGAGCTAATACTCCTTCTGTAGACCTCTTGCCTAACTTATTAATCATATCTCCACACCCTCTATGCATATCTGCCAAGTATCCAAAGTATGTGACTACAGAATTGGCATTTTTTCTTTGAATTGCCCAATTAGCATCATGCACATCCATCTCTTTGCAAACCTTATGCTCAATACCTCCATGTATACCAACATGTCTTATTTTCCCTACTACTCTGTTTGTTGTCACTGTTATATATTCAAGAATGATGACTATCTGCATCATTCTCCCCAATAGGCAATCCTACAACTCTTTTTTCTTACACTCATAGGCTTAAGGATTTGCGGGGGAAGTAAAATGGGCATTTTAATACGTCGAATTAAAACGTTTTAAACATTTTTGGACACCCCCTGGAGCGTTTAAATCTGCCCCCGCCACGATTTTTAACCAGAACTGGCTACAACCTGTGACCGCACAGTAAAGCCACACTACCATGCAGTATCATTGCTATCATACCCCCCCGGTGTTAACGTATATCACACGGGTAGTTCATACACCGCACGGTCCCTGACTCTACCACACGATGTTGTGGTATATACCATGCGAGAATAGAAACATACCGTGCGGTGCATTTTCTTATATATGATGTGTCAACCTTGTACTATTCACATTCCTGTGAATCTGGCTTTGCTAGAGTCTCAATAAAAACAAAGAAGAACAAGGAATAAAGGATTAAGAAAGCTTCCAAAATACTTTGTGAGTTTTTGTATCCTTTTAAAAGTGTCTAGTGTCAGTGGTGGGCTCGCTTAGGCCAACTGATATCCACCCACACTTGGATGCAAAATAAATAAATGTGTAGCTTAAATTTGATAGCTTATAGTTGTTGATTTGAAAGTTCATTTTTCCAAGAATGTTTTCATGTAAATATATTTAAAGTTTTTTTCACAAAAAGAAAAGGAGAAAAGTTTCTTTTTCGTTTATTTTTTCAAAATTGATTTCATGTAAATATATTTAAAGTTTTTTTCACAAAAAGAAAAGGAGAAAAGTTTCTTTTTCATAGACATTAGCTTTTAAATGTAGTGCAATAACACACTTTTAATAGTTAACTATCTATATATTTAGATATCAAAAAACTAGTAAAAAATATAGGACAATAATTGGAAATATCTACTCAATATCTATAACCACTCGCACATGGAAAATGTTATATTATAGTTTATATCTACTTATATGTTATAAGAAAATACTTGGCTTTTGCCGGTTGTGGCTTGCATTTGCCAGAGTTGATAACAACTTGATGAAAGTCTAGTCGATTGTGTTGCTCGCAATTGCTAGCTAGTATCAACCTACACATTATACGTTAGAGATCATTTCAGACTAAGTTTTCTTGTAAGAGGAATGAGAGAAAAGTCATACATTATCTCAGAACAATTAGTTGATATTATATAGGTATGATTAAATGGATGTCTAGACTTACATTAGATATTTTCCAACCTAAGTCGTATCCTTAACTTCATAGTTTTTTTTTTTTTAAAATGTTAAGTGCAAATGTAGATATTGCTAGCTATTGCACTAGTGTGTGTGAAATACCGACATTCACATAAAAGCATGATGATGCGAATGATCATAGTGCAAATAGATGATTACTTAAGAAAGAGCGAGACATGGGAAAAGGAAACTTGCCACCCCACACCTATTTCTACAGGTAGATTACCATGTCTATAACCATCCATTTATGTCGGGAGGGGGCAAGACGATTAGATGGTTTCTTTCTCCTGAGGTCTAGCAAACTTACATTTGTTATTGATGACATGTTAGTGACATTGTCTTGAGTTGTAGAAAACATATTAATAATTGAGATCTTTTTTCTCTTTTACATGTACAACTATGGCGGATAGAGAAGTTAGGGTAGGCCAATGTCAACCCTGAAACCAATCTCAAGGAGAAGGCCAAAGTGTTTCAAAACCGTAAGATTTTGTTACAATGCTAGGGCAGCAAAGTGGAAGTATAACTTTTGTAACCAAGTCTTTACAGGATCGGCCATGAGGACATGAAAACATCTGATTGGCAATGAAAATAAATTGATAAGAAAATGTGATGGACCAAATGTCGAATCAGTTGCTGGCATCCTGCAAGGCATCAACAATGCCTCAAGTTGAATCACTTATGTACCATTTGAATATGTAACTGAGTGGACATTTACTATGCACAACTATTGTAATGAAGTTTGATAATGATTTTCATCATGGATGTTCTCAATCAATCAATTGCTAGTTCCTTGTGTATTTATTTGAGTCTTGATGTTGTAGATGGGGAGGCTTTCCGACAATCAATTGATACAAGCGATGAGGCTAAGATGAGAGAAGTCATTGCACAACAAGTACATGCATTGAAGAAATTGGTCTTGGAAATATTATTGAATTGATCACTAATAATGCCATGAATTGTTGAAAGGTTGGGAAACTTATAAATCATAGATATCGACGTATTTGGGCATTGCCATGCTCATGCCATTGTCTGGATTTAGGAGGATTGGTACAAATCACCTAAGACAAGTTCTTCAAAGTTGTTGTGGATGAGGCACAAAAGGTTGTGTTATACTTTCTTAACCATGAGCGACTACTAGGCATATTCAGGACTAAACAACCTGCGAGGTACCCGCTAGAGCTTCTAAAGCCAGGTGAAATGCACTTTGGCACAAACTATATAATGATGGAGTGGTTATTAAAGCAGCAATCCCTTGTAATGGAGACTTTATTCAGCACCAAAGTGGCAAAGTGGATAGCTGAGACATGCTCAAAGAACTCTCGTAGTGAATTTGGACACCTGAAGGCATTGGTTAATAACCCGAAGTTTTGGAGGAGGGTATCCGATGCAGTGGAGGCTATGAAGCCAATTTGGTTTTCAATCTGTAGGTTGGATGTGAAAGGGCCAAGCATGGGAAGTGCTTATATGGCATGGTGGACTATTGAGAGGGATGTTTTGAAGGAAGATGCGAGGCCCGACGAAGGTGGGTATAGTATTACAAGATGAACTGCATTGCAAAATATGGTGCGAAAATGATGGAATCAAGCTCACAACTCTCTACACTATGCCACCCATATATTAGACCCGCAATGGTGGGAATGTTGCATAGAAACCAATGTTTAGATAATGCATTCGTGGCATGATCTTCTTGGATATTTCTTTGAGGATAGGATAGAGTATGCCTTTGCTGTGAGAGGACTGTCAACTTTTCAAAACAGAGAAGGATTGTTTGCTTATCCAAGAATCAAAAAACTAGCAAAAGACATGCTAGCATGGAGATGGTAGGAAGAGTGTGGGGCATCCATGCCTCATTTGCAAGCCTTGGCCATGAAAGTGTTGTCACAACCTTGTAGCAACTCCTCTAGCGAGCGCAATTGGAGTAACTATAAGTTTGTGCATTCCATCACAAGAAATCGCTTGACATCGGAAAGATCGAAAAAGCTAGTTTACCTCTATGCGAATGGTAGAGATTTGGATGATGTGAAAGGGGTATCCAGTGACGGTGATATGCCAAAGTGGGTACATACTGATCTTCCAAGTCCCTTGCATGATGCCCCTATACTTGACTCACCCTCAGCCGAATTCTAGTGACTCGGAAGAGGAGATGTTAGTTTGATGGTTGGTTATAATTGGAACATGTTACAATTGCAATCTTTTTAACGTGCAATCCTTTTGAAATGCTATTTATTTAAAATGCAATTATTTTAAAATGCCACTTAAAATGTAATTCTTTTACGCTACAAACCTTTTTAAATGCAATTCTCTTAAAAAGCAATTTATTTGATATGGAATTAAATTGATATGCAAAAAATGGTTCTAATGATGGATGGAGTGATCGAAGACTAGCTCTTGATGAAATTATAAATCTTTCCAAGCACACTTTGTGGAGGAAGCATAAACCCATCAAAGTGTTTGTGAAAGATTTATAATTTCAATGACAGCAATCTATGATAATTTTCTGGTCACTGAACATGACGATTCATATCAACAAACATAATAATGACTTGTCATCATATTATAAAAGTGCACATTGTACACAATATCCAAGTGTTTATGAAATAGTTACAATTTTAATGACAATTAATCTACGATAATTTTCAAACATGCAAATTTTCACAACAAACATAATAACACATCGTTATCATATTATTATACACGATATTGAGATTGATCATAGTTTACATTTAGTCATAGTCGCTAAGCGAACTGTATCTGTGTGCTTAGTTTCCAAAATTTATAGTTACAGATTAAGTGGCCAAAAAATTATCCTAAGAAGCTCATTTTACAAAAATTGTGAGCATCAAAAAATTGCTGGTGCATGTGAGGTCCATATCTTGTTGCTAATTTTGTGGACCGCATGAACAATTGCATTACATGTAATTGTGCAACAGAAGGATGAATAACCCACATAGTAACACCACCAACACCAAGATGGACAGGATGGAGAGCAGTATGGTCATCATGACAGGTGGATTTACAGAGGTCTAAAGGAAAACATATAAATATTAATTGCATATTAATCGCACGTTTGCAAATTAAGTATTTCAAAACAATTAAAATACACCTTTAAAGAAAATTGATTTAAATAAACCCAACAAAGAATTCACACGCCATTTACTTAAGGATAATGGATTTGAAAAAGCACATCACTCATGCAACATTTACTTAAATATTTCAAAATAAATAAAAAATCATCGCATTAGCTCCATTAAAAAAATTGGTATATGTCTTTACAAGGCAATACAATGCATTTAGATCATAGTGTTCTCAACCGAGGATCTGTTGAAAATGTTGCTCCAATGCCAAGAACATCGTACAATTGCTTGGCTTAGGGAGCATTACAAGTAAAGCAAGCACTCCTGACTTTTAGCATATTTGTCAAGCAAACCAGGTGAAACCGATGATGACATGATCCAATCATCGTATCAAAACGATCTTGGCATATTGGACATAAAGGCCCATCATCCACAAAAGTGATACGCACCAGAAGGGTGGATGGTTTTCTGGCTACCAAGCCCACAAATTTTGGACTCAAGTTGCAAACACGGTCGCCATCTTCAATGTGTTGGAGAGTGGCTTGTGCATCTCGCGCTTGTTGAGCATATGAAGCAGCAATGTGGCATTGCTCCTCATAGGTATTTTTGAGGTCTTGCCTTTGGCTGGCCTATTGGAGAATGACATTTCGGCGAATCACTTCAACTTGCAACTATTTGTTCTCGCTCGTCACCCACCAATACAAGCCGAAGATCATTCAGGGCCTTGGCTAGGTCATTGACTCCGGGTTCCTTAGCAAGAGGGGCCGGGGGAGTAGGAAGAAGGGGGCTCGTGGGCGAGGCTAGGGAAATCTTCTACGTGGAGGTTGAGGATATACTCCTTGTTGAGCGTAAGCATCTAAGGGAGGACCATACATTTGAGGTGGAGGCGATGGATACATCCTTGATGAGGGGTGGGGGTATGCCCCTAAGTTTGACCCCCAGGTTATTGCTGCAAGAATTGAGGGGGTTGCGGAGGGACAATCATCTTCTTTGAAGCGGGGGTCAGACTGAACTTTATCAAACTTTTGAGCAATCTCATTTGCTAGCACCATAGTTTCTAGATTCTCCCATTTAAGCTTGAGGTGGAATTCATCACTTGCTCCTGCTACAAGGTAGCCCAACACATGATGAGTCATTCCAATTCAAAATCCAGCATTGTCCTCCTGTGTGGCAACTAAGCGGTCCAGGAGAACGGTCGCTCGATCCACGTATCGACGCGCTATCTCACCTTCTGACTGCTTCAAGTTTGCCACCTGCAGGTACACATTCTCCGGCTCCTCTTCTTTGCCAAAATACTCAATCATTGCTACTGTCAACCTTGGCCAGCTTTGGTGAACATCTTCGGCCTACTTCTCATACCACACTTGAGCCAAACCCTCTAGAAATGTAGGAAGAACCAACAGCCATCTATCTTCAGTAAGAAAGTTGAGAGAAACACGACGACGCTTGAAGGCCACAAGATACTCATTTGGATTTTCTTCAACCCGACCACAGAACACGGGAATGTCAGCCATGCTTGGAAGATGGAAAAGAGAGAGGCAAAATGAGGCTTATCTATTGGCAAACAATGGAAAGAGGTAGCTTGAACTAAAAATCAAGTGAAGATACATCTACAAAGTACACATAGGCAGGGTAGGGTGTGACTGGTGTATTGTGAAATACTACACGGGAAGAATTTTCAGCATAGAATAGCTCATAGACAATCTTAAAAGGATCAACCCTCATGATATCGCATCCATCTTTACAAGCGAGGATTAGAGACACGGCGCTGCATGAGGTTGTTCATCAAGGCAAATAAGAATGCCATGATAAATGTCAACAGTTGGAGAGCTGCACATCACCTTCATCTTCTTTCAGTTCTTGTAATTGCCATGCTATTTCTTCAAGGGGTGTGTGGTCTGGCATCCTTCTTTTAAGCAATGTCCTTGAGGACCTTTCTAATGATCTTCCGAAGTCGGTAAACTCATATCAAATATGCCTAACACTTAGTTTCATGATGACCACAACCTTTGCATTCCTTCTCCATTCCTTACAAATGATCACCCTCATTCATGGCTTGCGGCTTTGTTGGGGCGGTGCTTCCACTCGCTTCATGCGTGATTGAAGTACAAGCTTCATGTGCTAAGAAATCAGCAACTAGATTTTGAGCTCAAGGGATATGCTGAATTTTTACCTCTTCGAATTGGTTGCAAAGTTCCAATGCTTGTTGATGTCATGGAACCAAGCCTTTGCTCCGCACTTTCCACCTTCCACTAACTTGTTCACACACTAGTTGAGAATCTCCTTGCACCTCAAGTTGCTTGACGTGATGTTCTTGTGCCTTTTGTAGCCCGAAAATGAGTGCTGAGTACTCAGCTTGGTTGCAAGTACTTGCAGGTGTAGACTTGCTATAACAATACTCCTCACCACCCGGTGAAGTGAGCTTCACACCCACGCCAGTAGCCTTGGTCGAAGGTTTGTCACAACAACACAAAGCAACTATAGACACGCTTGATAGACGCGCAAAATAGTGAGTGCATCTATAGGCATTGCTTGAATAGAGAAATTATGGGCGTGTCTAATAGCGCGTCTAACAGCTCGTCTATTTGCGCATGTATTGACACGTCTATTTGCATGTCTACACTAAGAAAATATAGGCCCATCTAACACTATGTTTGTCAACGCGTCTATTTGCGCATCTATTAGCACATCTACACTGAGAATTAGATGCGTATTTAGACACGTATTTAGACAAAACAAAGAATACAGAAAGTGAGATTTTGGTGTACATCACTACTTTCCAAACATTGCCCATGATTACCAAAGCACATATACACACTCCATACAACTTTGCACTCATACCTTTTTACAACTAGCTTTGTAAGTCAGTGGTTAAGGGTTATTCTTATTGTGACTCTGATAGTAAGGGAGGGTTGTTTTTGACAGCTATCTTCCCAACTAAGGTTTAACTAGTTCTCACCATGTTTTTCTTGTTGTTGGATGGTGGTAGGTATGCAGACTCCCCTCTTCAATAAAAGTGATGCTTGCCACGTCTTATCAAATCGCAAAGTTTTGAACAAATTGTGCATTCTAAAAATTTTTTATGCCCACCTCTCATTGCACATTGTTTTCATTTCACCTCCTCACCCCACTTAATTCTTGTATATGTGGGCTTGCAAGAAAGCATTGATGTTTTTGGCAATGATGCCGCAATCTTGTGTGTTTCTCTTATCATCAATCCGTTGTGTTCGAAAATGCTTGCCCTCATGCCATATAGCATTGAACATAGTGCACTACACCAAGAAAAAATCAATTAAATAAGCAATCTAAATTATTGAAAGCTCCTAACTTATGCATAACATTCGATATACTGACCTTGCTCATGCATCCCCTAGCATACTCCCATTCTTCCATTGTGATATGCATCCCCTCGTCTTTCTCTACTTTCTCCATTTCATCAAGTAGCCAATCCACATGAATATCCTTTGGAAGTGCTCTTAGATACTGAGGGTATGGCACACGAGATCTGTGGTGTGTACAAAAGAGGGCCCTTTCTTCTTGTCTTCTTGCCTTTGCATCCTCGTATCTTGTCACCCATCTTTTCATCACATCACTATTAAGCACGCAATAGAGGTTGATACAATTATGCAACTCTGTGTCTATTACTTTGTTGCATCCTTTCCCTTGAGGCACAATAGAGGTCATCCTTATGTCTTCATCATCTCTCCATAGTCGTGGGAGAGAGCTATCCACATCAACAAGAAACTCAGAAATATATACAAGTGACTCTTGTACCAACCAACCCTCGGCCATGCTACCTTCGGGTCTTGCATTTTGTCTCACGAAGCCCTTCAAGGTCTTCATGAAGCGCTCAAGGAAGAACAACCATCGTGCATGTATAGTATTGCTTATAGCAATCTCATCCACCAAATGCACTATAAGATGTATTCGCTTGTGAGAATAGAATGTGGAAATGTCTCCTCCACTAAACAAACCACCTCCACTGACATAACTCGAGGGAAGTAGCAAGCTAAGGGTGTCCACTTTTTGTTCACTCCCCAATCCTTAGGAGGTGGAAAAACAAGCTTTTTAGCACACAAAAATGCAAATCTCACCTACTTCCCTATGGACCTAGTCTTTGAAGTCTTCTGACACAACATCACACTTGCTATTGTGCACACAATCGTATAGTTTGATTGAAAATTCGATGCACACACAAAAAATTTCTTTGTGTCACACGGCATGGTTCCAGGGTGGTCACACGTTTGTCACGAACAGAGAGTGTCATATTAAATTCTAAATTTTTCACTCATTTTAGATTAAATGTTATTGAAACTTTGTAAGTGGTCTCTTTGCATTATGTAGAGCTTAACTTGATTTATTGGTAATTTTTTGAATGATTTATCTAATTATAAATAATTATTTATAATAAATAAAGTCATAAAATACATGCATTTTAGTAGCACACCAAATTTTTTTAGTATTTTGAATAATGAAGCAAATCCGATTCGGTGGAAGGTTAGTAGGCACATAAGGGTGTGTGGTTGAATCATCAAATCCCAAATCCAACGGTTAGATTTAGGAAGATTGAAGTTTAATTTTTACTTTTACTCCTTAGAGGATCAACAGAGAATATTAAAAATAAATCTAGTAATTCTCAAACATGACCAAACATTTCAAAAATGTCAATATTTTTAGTCCTCTGCATGATGAATAAGGGGAAACAATTTTGGTTAAATTTGAGTAAGGGAAACATACGATATGGCCTCCAAGAGTGAAATCTCCCTTTTGTGGGGGAAAAAGGGCCGCCCAAGCCTAATACCAAGACAAGGTAGGCTTGGTATTAGGCTTGGTGAGGTAGGCTAGGAACATCACCGACCCTAGTGGCAAGCCTTTGAGTGTGCATGCTGCCCATGCAGAAGGCTGAGTCATCAAAACCATGCCACGTTGTTAGACCACGTGGTGCCATGTCATCAAGGAGATGTGACATCACTCCTTGCCATGTCACCTTACATTGCCACACGTGCTGCCACATGTGCCACCTCATCATTCCACATCATGAGCCATGTCATCACACCTTGCCACCTTGGCATACCTCGTCAACCTTGCCACGTCACCAATCCCTCCACCTCAATTTGCCATGTCAATCTACCACCTCATGAATGCCAGCTCATCATGCCACATCATCTTTCCATGTCATGGAAGAGACTATATTGCCACATCATGACCATGCATGGTGCCACATCAGCTAGATGTATACACATGATGATGTGCGAGGCATAGAATACCTCGATCGAGGTATAGGACCTGCGTGAGGCATACAATACCTCGATCGAGGTATATGACCGAGGGGTATGTGCTATGACCGAGGGGTACCTCGATCGAGGTTTATACATGCGTAATGCATTGAATACCTCGATTGAGGTATATGATCTGATCGAGGTACAAAACTTAGCCAATTAGTTTCAATCTTAGCACCAAAACTTAGCCAATTAGTTTCAATCTTAGCACCTCTCCACCAATAATAATGAAGAGCAATCTAAGAGCAATCTAGTGGATGAGTTGAGGCTCTCTATAAGACACCACGTTTTGGTTCATTTCACCCATTCTTAGCCATTCTTGCCTCCTCATCACTTTGTCACACCTTCCATCCTACTTTCATTGAGAATGGGTTCTCAAAGCCGTAGAGCTAGTAGACGTGAAAGATGTAGGAAAACCCCCCCCAAATCTCATTGACGAGGAGTGCAAGCGGAAGGCTCGTGAGTGCAAGAGAGCCTCTAGAGCTCGAGCTCACGCTGCCACCACTGATCCACCTCCACCTCTACCTCTACATCCCACCTCCACCCCCACCTCCACCCCCACCCCCACCCCCACCTCCATTGTCCCCCCATCCTCATCCGCTCCCCTACTTCTAGCCTCCGCCCTTCGCTTAGCCACCTACATTTTGGTCTCCACCTCTACCTCTTCCCCCTCCACCCTCCCCCCTCCCCCTCCCCCTCCCCCTCCCCCTGCTCCCCTTGGCGCCTCCCTTCCCCCATCCACCCTACCATCTCCCATCGATCCCCTTGCCCCACCTTGCAGCAGCAGTGTTGCTTCACGACGTGACTTGCTGAAGTCCACTATCCGTCGTCGTACTAGCAAGATTGTGCAGTCTTTTTTTTGTGACCTCACGCCAACTTCGTAGTCTTCTCTTCTCACGTCCCTGATTGATCACCCTGACTTGGTAGAGTGTAGGAGGCTTGCTGGTCTTGGTGCACGTAGAGATAGGGTTGTATCTAGCGAGGTCCTTAGCAGTGTTCGACGTTCCTATGCTTCTATTAAGCATAGGAACTCCAGTGATGCCTTGGCAGCATGTCGTGCTATTGTGGCTGCCATTAGTAGACCTCATATGATAGGCCATGTGCATACCGCTTCATGTCTTCTTCAGATTGCACCGGGCACATTGTGAGCAGCAGGCATCGTTAGGAGGCAGAGTCTAGAGGATAGTGAGACTGATGCTCTTTGGGCTTCGAGTGGTCGTGCACCTCGCAACGATCGATTGTTGGATGATTCCACTAGGTCCTTCATACAACAGTTTTAGGAGGAGCATTGCAGAGCATCCCCAGTGTTCAAGAATGCATTGTGGAAGAGGGTGTCATGTGGTGTGTACATTGAGCATGGTGCATGTTTTTTGGAGTGTACCCAGAATGAGTTGTACACTCAGTTTGTAGAGGCACACCCGAAGTTCAAGATTGGGCAGAGGTCATTTGAGCGATGCAGGCCATGGTTTGTGCGATGCTCTCAGGAGCGTGACACATGCTGTTGTCGCTACCATGTGGATTTTGGATTGATGTATGACGTATTCCGTTCCCTTGATGGTCGTAGGGGAGTGGTTCCTACTAGCCCTCACGACTTCATTCATTCCATATTGTGTACACGAGATGGTGATGCTTTATTCCACTCCCTTGATTGTGTGGAAGGCACGTGTACTTTGTGTGGTGACTTTGCTAGAGTGCCATGAGTTGCACTAGATACTTGTGATGTGCAGATGGTTCGTTGGCAGCAGTATGAGTACTGTACCTTGACATTAGATGGTGGTGCACAGTCGAGGAGGTTGCAGCTTGTGGGGAAGGAGACACCACGTGTTGTACTCATTGACAGTTTTCGAGGGAAGCTGTACCGCTACATACGCCACTCGCACACTATGAAATGGGAGGATCATCAGTTCCGTGCCTGTTTGAGGACATTTCCTACAGGGATGGTTGTCTCAGTGGTGGACTTTGCGGAGAATTACACCTTTGCACCATAGCATGAGATCCAATCGGAGTATTATTTCTCCGAACAGGTGACGTGTGATTGAGTATTGATTTTTTCCCCGCCTCATTATATTGAATTATTTCAATAGTCATATTTTTTTCAATGCCATATTGCAGGTTGCTATATTTGTGCACATTAGCTATCATCATGCACAAGCTCATGTGAATGGCATTGATAGCACCATGGACTCATGCGTCATTGTGTGAGAGTATCACTTCTACATTAGTGATGATCGATCACATATGATGCCCATTTTGTGTAGCATTGCTTCACTTTGCATGATAGTTTCTTGAGGGATCATGGTGTCACATGGCAGCAGCGCTGGATCTAGTCAAACGGCTGCGGTGGTCAGTTCAAATCCGCTAGACAGTTTTATTGGTTCTGCAGATGGCACCGTGAGACAGGCATTCCGATCACATGGAGCTACTTCGAGACAGGGCATGGTAAGGGAGAGCACGATGGTGCAGGTGCTTGCATGAAGCGTGCTTTGCGTCGATACCAGTTGCGTCACAGTGCCAATCGCTTCAAGGATGCACATGATGTGGTGCGGTGGTGCAGCCAGCACTTATCTACTAGTGCTATCTCCTTGTTTCAGTCGTGTGACGATAGGGTGGTGAGCCGGTATTTTTAATGCGTGGACATTGGGAGTCTTGATCGGTCTAGGCCTTTTGATTATTGTTCTATGCCTGGCACTCTTGATTTCCATTCCATCAGGAGCGTAGGTGAGTCTCACCCCGTGATCTTTTCTCAATGGTTTGCATGTTTTTGCTCTGCATGCATTGATGATGATTGGGGAGGGTGCTCCATGATACCATGGGCTGATCCATGGGTACGGCGAGTGCTTTCTCCCTTCCAGCCTTGGGAGGAGGTACATGATGATCAGAATGCGAGATTCAGTTCCTCTAGAGATTATAACCAGCTTACAGATATTTTGCGTATTGGTGATATCTTCGCGGTTATTGCTTCGGAGGGCAATGAGGAGGGTGTGGATTATTACTTGTTTCAATGCTCTATGCTGAAGAGTGTGCTGAATGAGGATACAGTGGATGGGCATGGGATGCACTTCAATGCTCATAGCATGATCGTAGGTGGCCACTATTTTCAGCAGATACAGAGGCATGGTCGCTATATTGAGTTCCAGGAGTACATGGTGGATCAGGAGGCATACATGTATTCTCATCTTGTTGTTGGGATCAAGATTACTTTGAGTCGTGTTCGCACTCGCAAGGCGACGTCCACTGCACGATGGCGCCTTGCAGTGGCAGATCACGAGAGCATACTTGCAACTATTGGCATGAGAGCTGATCCTGAGGAGTAGCACATTACACATCATATTTTTTGGGATCATCAGTTGATCAGATTGATTTTTATTGGGTATCACTAGTTGATTACACATTTTTGTATTCGATATGTATAGGCTCACTGTGTGACCGTACCATTGTAATTTTCATGGACTCATATTTTGTATTTCACTCTGATGACTGTATACACATTCATACACATCATTGTATTAGATTCTATTTTATACATGATGTCCGATGTCTTCTCAATGGAATTTGTTGTGTTTGTAAAACAAAAAATTGTTTATTAGTAGTAATGTTGTAATTTGTTTTGTGCTTTAGGACATTTTAAAAACGTGACTAAGAAAATTCGTGCACGTACTAACGAAATATGCGTGTGGACTTATCTGTTGGGGATGAAACTTCGCACGACTCTTAGGCCACCCTAGACATACATCCATACGAGATTTGATCTAAACTGATTTGGTATGCGCCACGTGGAAGGTACAATGCATACATTTTTACAATCCCTACTAGCATGACTGTGGCAAAGCTATGGCACACGTACTAATGAAATATGCATGTGGACTTATCTGTTGGGAATGAAACTTCGCACGACTCTTAGGCCACCCTAGACATACATCCACGCAAGATTTGGTCTCCAACTGATTTGGTATGCACCATGTGGAAGGTATAATGCGTACATTTTTACAATCCCTACTAGCACGACTACGTGTGAAAAATGGCGCATGTACTAATGAAATATGCATGTGGACTTATCTGTTGGAGATTAAACTTTGCACGGATCTTAGGCTACCGTAGACGTACATCCACGCAAGATTTGGTGCCATCTCGATTTGGTATGCGCCACGTGGAAGGACAAATGCGTACATTTTTACAATCCCTACTAGCACGACTACATATGAAAAATGATGCACGTACTAATGAAATATGCACGTGGACTTATTTGTTGGGGATGAAACTTCACACGGCTCTTAGACTACCCTAGACATACATCCACGCAAGATTTGGTCTCAAACTAATTTGGTATGCACCACATGGAAGGTATAATACGTACATTTTTACTCGGGGGGGTCACTCATCATATGTAACCCTATCACGTGAGTTCAATAGAAGGATTTCTTTAATTTCTAAAATTTACATAAATAAATATACATAAGGGACTATTTAAAATAGTTTTGGAAAAAATTTACAGATTTGTATAGAAAAGGGGTACATTTTATTAATGAAAATTTTTACAGATAAGGGACTTTAAATATAGGCCTTGAACGCACGTGATATAGAGGGTTTATACATAGTGACCCCCCTGAGCATTTTTACAATCCCTACTAGCATGACTACGTGTGAAAAATGGCGCACGTACTAACGAAATATGCATGTGGACTTATCTGTTGGAGATTAAACTTTGCACGGCTCTTAGGCTACCATAGATGTACATCCATGCAAGATTTGGTGTCCAACTGATTTGGTATGCGCCACGTGGAAGGTATAATGCGTACATTTTTACAATCCCTACTAGCACAACTACGTATGAAAAATGGCACACGTACTAATGAAATATGCACGTGGACTTATCTGTTGGGGATGAAAATTCACACAGCTCTTAGGCTACCCTAGACGTACATCCATGCAATATTTGGTCTCCAACTGATTTGGTTTGTGCCACATAGAAGGTATAATGCGTACATTTTTACAATCCCTACTAGCACGACTAAACCCTAAACCCTAAACCCTGAACCCTAAATCCTAAACCCTGTTGGGGATGAAACTTCACACGGCTCTTAGGCTACCCTAGATGTACATCCACGCAAGATTTGGTCTCCAACTGATTTGGTTTGTGCCACATAGAAGGTATAATGCATAGATTTTTACAATCCCTACTAGCATGACTAAACCCTAAACCCTAAACCCGAAACCCTAGATCCTAAACCCTGTTGGGAATGAAACTTCACACGGCTCTTAGGATACCCTAGACGTACATTCACACAAGATTTGGTCTCCAACTGATTTGGTTTGCGCCACATAGAAGGTTAATGCGTACATTTTTACAATCCCTACTAGCACGACTAAACCCTAAACCCTGAACCCTGAATCCTAAATCCTAAACCCTGTTGGGGATGAAACTTCACATGGCTCTTAGGCTACCCTAGACGTACATCCACGCAAGATTTGGTCTCCAACTGATTTGGTATGCGCCACGTGGAAGGTATAATGCATACATTTTTGCAATCCCTACTAGCACGACTAAACCCTAAACCCTAATCCCTGAACCCTAAATCCTGTTGGGGATGAAACTTCACACGGCTCTTAGGCTACCCTAGACGTACATCCACGCAAGATTTGGTCTCCAACTGATTTGGTTTGCACCACGTAGAAGATATAATGCGTACATTTTTACAATCCCTACTAGCATGACTAAACCCTAATCCCTGAACCCTGAACCCTAAATCCTAAACCCTATTGGGGATGAAACTTCACACGGCCCTTAGGCTACCCTAGACGTACATCCACACAAGATTTAATCTCCAACTGATTTGGTATGCGCCATGTGGAAGGTATAATGCATACATTTTTGCAAGCACCTTTTCGATGCTTAATGTTTACAATTACAACACACGGCATTATTTTTAAAATACATTATGTATTAGATGTGTGAATTGAGATATCTGAAATTCAAAATCACACTCTTAATTTTAAATATGCACATGGGGATGAAACTTCTCACGGCTCTTAGGTTTAGTGTAATAATTGCAAGCATTGATATATACGAAATTCAATATGATATTCAAAATGATAAAGTTGGAACTTGAACACTTTTTCAATGCTTAATGTTTACAATTACTTCACATGGCATTCTTTTTTAAATACCTTATGTATTAGATGTGTGAATTGAGATATTCGAAATTCAAAATCATACTCCTAATTTTAAATGTTTATGTTAGATTTGAACAAATTATAAACTGAGATAAACAAAGTATGAAGAACATCATGAAAGTACGAAAATGCTCATACATCATAAGAGTAAGAACAATATCATGAAAGTACCAAAATGAATCTGTACATCATCATCATCATCGTGCAAAAGTGCATCCCTAAACAAGAAATGTGTGAAGCCTAAACAATCATCCTGAATCAGAATCTGATAACTCCACATATGATCCTCTAGTCATCCTCTGACGTGGCTCCTATATGACCCACTACCCAACCGTCTGCTGTGTGCCCTCAGGCAAAGCCGGATCAAATGGGCCAGCCTCATCACCTACATGAGATGGGCCAGCCTCATCCTGGTGAAGAGGAGGGCATGCTACACAAGCCATTGCTGCCATCTCTGCCTCCCTCGCCTCCTATATGTATGCGCATCTTAGCTCCCATAGTCGTGCATCTGCGAATACTCGTGCCTCAAATCCAACGCGAGTAATCGTCTCTACATGTAGAAGATGTTGGTCTCGGCCCCGCCCAAGCTGCTGCTCCACCCACTACTGCAATGATGTCTGCAGCTCTACCTCTCGCTCAATACGGCGTGCCTCCTCTGCTCGTGCCTCATCACCTAGCATGAAATTACCATATGAAAAGCATCGTGGAATGCACACTGTAACCACCGATGTATCAGCACCCTCCTGCATTAGCAACGCTCTCTGTGCCTCCTCCCTATAGTGCTCTGTCAAGACCACATGGGCGAATGGATCAATGGCCTGACGATGACCAGGATACAGATCATCCATGCCTAGTCCTCTGTATGTGGCCACATCAATGTTAGCAAAGCATACAGGGCACACTGATCGTGCCACCATGTGGCGGGTCATGCAATGGAGATGTGCGATGTGGTTGCACCCTAGTCCAAACCACCCTACAGTGTCAAACTCCTCATGGCAAAGGACGCAAGTGGCAGTAGGAAGCTTGGCTATGACTGCTGCATCTATGGGTGTCCTAGTCGGCACATCTACAGGAGGAGCGGGGTATAGGGCCACGCTGGGGTCGATCCTATGGTGAGATGGATCACGACTAATATGCCTCCATTGTAAAATATAGTGCTTCACACGATGGTATGCTATGCATGTCCGAATCCTCTGCTCCTCCAAATCTACCTCCAACAGTCGTACATGAGACTCCATATCTTGACGCAATAGATGTGCCTGCAATGCAAACATGTCGCGTACATGGTGAGAATTAACCAAAAAACTTCAGTTCAAAACACGCTACAAAAAAATAAACTAACATAATCAAAATAACTAACCTCGTCCCTAAACTCGTCCAACAATGCCTCCAACTCTGCAATCCGTGCGTCTTGAGCCTCCAACTCGTGCTGAGGCAGTGTAGATGTGGGAGGTGGTGTAGATGTGGGAGGCTCCATCGATGATCGAGGTGGGGGAGGTGGAATCAAAAGTGATCTCGATAGGGCAGAGACCATGTGCTGCAAGGATGATGCCACTGAATGAACATCCCCCCTAATCCATCTTCCAACAGCTCGCAATGCCGGTGCAGGGATGGTGTGCAACTCTGGTGCCTCGCGTCGACGTCGAACACCTGCAGTCTGATGCTCCTGACACCCCATCCTACCATGTCCTGCTCCTGATCCTGGACGGGTACTAAGGTAGTCTACTCGATGACCAAGCACAAACTCAGCGTATAGCTGCATGGCAAATGACCTGGCTATCTAACGGTTGTGAGGCAATCGACCACCATTCACAGCGAGATATCTCGGATAAATGTGTGCTGCTATGATGGGGTGCCTACAACATAAAATATGCAAGGGGAGCCTTGATCATGGTCGCATCGCCTCAGTGTGACCATCCCAAAACATATCCTGTAAGGCCTGCCTGTGATGTGACTCACGCTCAAACAACTGTCAAATGGCTCTCCAATCCAAGCCATCACCAATGATCTCTGCCTCAGCCTGTGCCTGAAAGCTATCCACAACGTCCTCAACTATGTCCAATCGACCCAGAGCCTCAATAACTGAATCTAGACTCGCAACCAAGTGAGGGGGTGCCCTAGCATCCTGCAGTGCCCTCATCTCAGCTCTCAGAATCTCTATCTGCATACGAATAGTGGTGCCAGAACCTGTGCGCTGGCTAGCGCATGCACAAAAAAAACACATGGAAATTAATATTCTATTTGGGTAATGAAAATAATATTCTATTCAATTTGACTTATAATCTATTTACATAATGAAAACTATTTGTACGTACTCCTTAATGAGGTAGGATGTCGTTGGGATCATTCTATGCACCTACTGGTAGATGGGCCAAATGTGTGGCTCAATATTATTAAAAATTCTTAATTTTGATTAAAATTTTTTCAAACTCTAGTTGTTGCATTTTTAAACTTAGATGTCTCAAATATTTTTTCCTTATATGTTTCCCTTTTTTTACTTTTTATCCAATATGAAACTTTTCCACATGTGGTGTAAGGACCACATTGTCCACTTATGGCCCCTATACTAAGGACAAATAGTGGAGAGGTTTGGTTAATAAGACCTTCTTTGAATGCTTTACTGCCTTGTGTTTGCAATAGATATGGAGGAGATAGAAGGACACCTAATACATTACTTTGAATGATACACAAGCAAGGCGCATCTAGTATTTCTCGGACTACACATTAAAAAAGAGAGCGGGTTGACACTACAGACCTTTTAAAGTGAGAACTTTGAGAAAATAATTAGGCCTTTTCAATATTATCTATTTTGGTTGGGCAATCCACCTCAACTAGTGGCCATTCCTATAGATCATCACTTGGTTCCCATGCCTGGGGAGAGAGAAGACCTTTGGACAATCATTTACTTATGTGTTTTCGATGCACTGGTGCATTTAGAAGATCCAATTAGCCATACGCTTATACATCTAACCGCTCTAGTGTTGGGGTCTTTGCCCATGTGGTGTGGTGTTTTAGGGATAATGCCCATGTGGTGTTTTATACAGCCTACTTACTCTACCTAAATTATGAAACAACTCTTAACCAATTATATAATCTATAATATTCCACATAAAGATTGATAAACGCACACCGCTACCTTAAACTCTTATTTTCTTTTTTTTTTAAAGATGATTTTGAAGACTAAAATTTAAACGTTTTTTTATTGAAATAAAAATAGCACCAATTTCAAAAATAACATAAAACCTACTTTAATCTCTCTTTTTCTTGTTCTTGTTTTCTTGTTTTCTTGTTTTTAATACATGATTTTCTTATTTTAACAAAAACTCTTATTTTCTTATTCTTAATACATGATTTCTAAAAACAAAATTGAAACGTTATATTAAATTCAAAACTTCAGTAATTTGTAAACTTCAGTTATAAATTTTTTTTAATAGATCACTTTAAAAAACAAATTATATACTTTTTGACATTTAAATAAAAACTTCACTAACTTAAACTCTTATTTTCTTTTTCTTTAAAGATCATTTCTAAAAATAAAATTTAAACGTTTTTTTATTTAAATATAAATAACACTAATTAAAAAAATATCTTTAATCTCTTTTTTTTTAAAGATGATTTCAAAAAACAAAATATATACATTTTCACATTTTAAATAAAAAATTACATAATTCTAAAAATAATTTAAAAAACTTTAAAATGCATTTCAAATTTAGAAATATTTTATAATTATTCCTATAAACTAAAATTTAAACGTTTCTTTATTTAAAGAAAAATAACACTAATTTAAAAAATAACTTTAATCTCTTTTTTTTTAAAGATGATTTTAAAAACAAAATATTTACATTTTCACATTTTAAATAAAAAATTACATAATTCCAAAAATAATTTTAAAAAACTTTAAAATGCATTTCAAATTTAGAAATATTTTATAATTATCCCTATAAACTAAGATTTAAACGTTTTTTTATTTAAATAAAAATAGCTCTAATTTAAAAAATAACCTTAATCTCTTTTTTTCCAAAGATGATTTTAAAAAACCTAATTTTTACTTTTTCACATTTTAAATAAAAAATTAGAATGCATTTGAAATTTAGAAATATTTTATAATTATTCCTATGAACTAAAATTTAAACGTTTTTTTATTTAAATAAAAATAGCTCTAATTTAAAAAATAACTTTAATCTCTTTTTTTTCAAAGATGATTTTAAAAAACAAAATTTTTATATTTTCACATTTTGAATAAAAAATGTTGTAATTCAAAAATTAAAAAAAACTTTAAAATGCATTTAAAATTTAGAAATATTTTATAATTATTCCTGTGAACTAAAATTTAAATGTTTTTTTATTTAAATAAAAATAGCTCTAATTTAAAAAATAACTTTAATCTCTTTTTTTTCAAAGATGATTTTAAAAAATAAAATTTTTACATTTTCACATTTTAAATAAAAAATGTCGTAATTCAAAATTTTCAAAAAAACTTTAAAATGCATTTGAAATTTAGAAATTTTTTATAATTATTCCTATAAACTAAAATTTAAATAAATTTTAGCCAAAAAAAATGCTACATTAAAAAAACCCTACCTGGACTCTCCCGCTCCGTCCATCTCCGTCACTATCCATCGGTCACTCTCCGTCGTTGGCGCAATTCTGTCGATGTCCTGCAAATCCGAAATCGATCGATGAGGAGGAGCTCGATCGAGGTATGAAGAATGAGGGGGGTCGCTCTCCTTTTATAAGAAAATTTAGGGTTTCCCTACCTCGATCGAGGTATTTCACATGCAACATACATATCGCTCCATCATACCTCGATCGAGGTATAGACATGCCACGATACCTCGATCGAGGTATTTTGACATGCCCATACATCTCGGTACATCTACCTCGATCGAGGTATAGACATGCCATGATACCTCGATCGAGGTATGTCGACAACAGCCGGATGCCACATGTCTCGTTTGACGTATTCGACATGCGGCCAAGGTGAAGAACTAGTGATACATTGGGAGGACTTTGATTTTAATTCTACTCATTGTGCAGTGATCGAGCTACTTGCTACTTTGGAGGTAATTAAAAGAGTGTCCTTCTTCGAAGGGTGGGATGCTCCCCAAGCTTGGGGGGAGATTTGGCACATCTGCTTGTTAATTCCTATGGATAAGCTCGTCTTGAATGGTTTATTCTCAATCTCACTACAAAGGTTTCTAGGGCTCAGCTATGGTTGGTAATGTTTTGATCAAGGAATCCCTTTGTACCTAATCAACCCTTTGTGCCTCATTTTGAGCTTCAAGTGTTGTAATTCTTTTTTGTCTAAAGATAAACTATCAATAAAAGGATTGCAAGTTTATTTGGTGCTGAATGTTTGGCTCAAGTATTGAATTCTCCCCACCCTCTCCTTCTACCTATCTTGGACTACCGAGAGACTTGGGATGTCTAGATTTTAGTCTTGGTGTGATGACATCTTGGATCCTTCAATTTGATGGAGCTTACACACAATAAGACAAAGAGCCCACAGACGCATTTACTAAACTTAAAAAAAAACTTACGGTCGTATTTATTTGTGCATCTATTTGCGTGTCTAGAGACCCGCATCTATATAGCAGACAGACGTGCGTATAGATGCGCATCTAGATGCTAAATAGATGCTCTGCTAAAAAATTTAAAAAACAAACAGACGCATCGTTAAAGCATGTATAGACGCATTTATAAACGGTCTTATAGACGCTTTTATAGATGCGCAAATAGATGCTCCTCGAATAGACGGATGCATTTATAGATGTACTGATAGACGCGCTACA
This sequence comes from Dipteris shenzhenensis, assembly GCF_047967505.1. Lineage (NCBI taxonomy): Eukaryota > Viridiplantae > Streptophyta > Polypodiopsida > Gleicheniales > Dipteridaceae > Dipteris > Dipteris shenzhenensis. Next base: position 29,581,709 of record NC_141599.1, read on the forward strand.
TAATATATTTTTTTAAATTTATAGAATGCTGTGTATGTTGTGTATGCTATATAGTTATAGGAATCCCATTTCTACATTGTGTAATTCAATTCTTACAGCCAACCGCATTTTAATTACAATCCCAAATAAAACATTACAACTCCAAAATGCAATAAAATTGAAAGCTCAAAAAGTGCTTGTATGTACATATAGCACGAAGCTAAGCCACGTCATGTGGCTTCAAGTACAAAAAATAAGAGGAGTGTATATACAAGAGGTACAAAGCCAAAAAGCCAGTGGCTTTAAGTACAAAAAAGAGTAGCTAGCACTACTTCTACGACTAATCTATGTTCTCCACGTCCTCGCTCCTTTCCACACTCCCTTCTGTGCTCCCTTCTGTGCTCCCTTCTCTGCCTCCTTCCTCGTCTTCTTCCTCGTCTTCTTGTGTAGGGACTTGTAAACAAGGGACAACATATATCAATGTATGAAAAATCAAATCTATACTTATAATATTGACATTATTTAATTACTTTCAAATACCTCGGGGGCCGCTCCAGTAGCCCGGATATACTGCTCCTCAATAATCAACCCATCATGATAGAAGTGCTTCCATGTATCTCCTCTGTGATGGTGGTGGTGGTAGGCTATCTCGACAGGAGTAGGGTATTTGCCCACGATCTCAAGCTGCAAGACGACACAATTTGCGGAGGGGTTAGTACAAAGAAACCTCCTAATAAACTACATAAGCAATATAATTTGAGATCGATACTTACAAATTGGGCCTCCCATGATTCAACACCCTCTGCTCCAAAATGCACGCTTCCATATTGTTCCATCTAGATTCTTCGTGCCTCCACGTGCTGCAGACTGGGGTCCTCCCTTGCTGACTACTTTCTTTCACTCACGCTTGTGAGTGGTGTGGGGTGGGCCCCTTGGTGGTTGACCTCCCTCGATCCTGGCAAGCTCCACTAGTGCCTGCCTCTTAAGCAAAGATCTTTTATTGCCAAGTATCATAACAATCTTTGACTTGGCCCATTTATCTGTGAACTGACGATTGGGGGGGTTAGGATAGCTAGAGCGAATAGCAGCGAGGGTCTCATCAGCCAACCTCTTTGGATGGTCTTTGTAGTGGATAAAGCAATCTCTATAATTGTTAGCAATTACAGAGTGCATGAAGGCCATGATGTCCTTCCCCCGTGCATCCATCAAGATGCCTCTTGTCTGAGTGATATCATAAAAGATAGTACCATCACCCGGAGGCACGTCTAAATCATCTGAATCATCATCGTCCCCACCACCACCCCTCCCAAAGCACTGTGCCATGCATCCCCCACCGCTCTCCCTGCCACTACGCCTGCTACCGTGTCATGTCGAGCTAGTACGCTAGCCACTCGTAGCTGGAGACTGCACAAGACTACGTGAACCACTCGTAGCTGGAGAACCGAGTCTCGACTACATCTCGACTACACAGGAGTACGCCGATGACTCTGCGAGACAGAAGGACCTCCTGACAGCATGGGGGAAGGGGCATAAGACGGCATGGGGGAAGGGGCATAAGACGGCATGGGGGAAGGGGCATAAGATGGTATGGGAGAAGGGCCTTGGCTTTGTAGCCGGTTGGGTTGTGTTGACTCCGCTGGGGTAATCTCAGCTAGTGTGGGGTGGTTTGGAGTCTGTAGTGCCGACTCATGGGGGGTGTTTAGAGTACCCGTCATATACCCGTATAATTCCGCAAGACTGGGAGGGTGTCCTAAAAGGTTATATGAGTCTCTAAAAATAGACTCCCAAAGATCAAGTGAGCCCAAAGAGCTTCCTGGCCACATGATGAACTGGAAAAAATAAAAAAAGATGATTACTGATGAGTTGAGAAGAAAGGGGAAGGGAAGAAAAGATTACTGTCGGAGCGCATCTATAGATGTCTCTGAGAAGCACATCTATTTTCACATATAACAGCACGTCTATAGATGCGGCTGTCTATGTCTACAAATAGTCTAGATGTGCCTGTAGATGCGGTTTTAGACGCGTCAATAGACGCGCTCCGACAGACGGACTATTCTAAAAAGTAGAAAAGGACATGCGCCTGACACAAAAACGTAACATTGATACCAAAATCATTTGTTTCTTGGATACGACAAAGGACAAATCCAAAAAGAGCAACTTCCAAAAAAGATCAACCGTAAAGAGGCTTACCTTGGGCAGAGGTATGGAAGCTTCTTCCCCTTCTTCAAAGTTGCTTCTCTTCCTTGTTCACCCTCTTCTCCTATAAGCCTGCAAGTAAGTGTGGGTGTCTTCCTCTTAAGTGTAAGCTTGGAAGTAAGTGTGGGTGCCTTCCTCTTAAGCGTCGAAACTGTGGATCTATTAATAGCAAAGCAAGCAAGCCATGTGAAGTATAAGTAATGTGAAGAAAAGCAAAGCGAGCACGCTAAAAGCAGATTTGAAAACCGCGTCTATAAGCGCATTTAATAGCGCATCTAAATACACATGTAATTGTGCGTCTACATACACAGAGCAGACATGATTTTAGATGTGCCTATAGACGTGCACCACAGAATAGATAGATGCGGTTTTAGATGCGTCTTTAGACGTGCCATAGAGTTTTAAAATTAAATACTTGAAGAAAAGCAAATTTTTTTGGGTTGTTTGTTTGTAGGATGTCTTCATCTTTAAAAGTAGCTCCAGTGAGGATGAATCCCTCCGTATCCACCATCACGAAATGTGGTTGGAGCAAAAAATCAAATGTATGTGTGATCGATGTCGAGGAAACATGTATCGTGCATGCAGGATTACACTCAATCACATCTCAAAGTATGGAGAATGGGATGCAACTGTAAACATGGTAAGTGCTAAAGAGTTAAGATTGATTGAGATAGTTATGGGTGTTCATATGTTTGAGTTATGATCCCGTTTTAATTTGATACAAGATGCAGTGCCACACCTGCATATGTTGCCCTATGCTCGCTGTGAGGAGGCGAAGCATCGGCGATATGAGGTGGGATCTTCAGGAGGGACCATTACGGATGCATGGAGTGATGGTGATAGTAGCCCTCTGCCATTACCTCATGAAGCTATGGAGGAGGAGGTGTTTGATGATATGGTGTGGGATTTATATGTCCATCAATCCAAAGGGAGGGATGATAGCATGGAGTAGGATGATCTTTTTACCGCAGCATCGACTCCACTGTTTGAGGGGTGCACTTTCTCTATTCTACATGCCTCCCTTGAGTTACCAAACTTGCAAACCATCTATGGATGGAGCAATGCAAGTTTAAATTCATTTCTCAAGTCTATTTTGCAAACATGGTGAATTATGCTAGTGGGTCAATTACTCGAATGCTTTTCCTCATTTATGGTCTTCACGTGCAAGCTATTGTGTAAAATGCTTCCAAGGGAGAATAAATTACCGACCTCAAGAGATATGGCAAGGCAACATGTGACCTCTCTTGGAGGATTAGATTACAAGCGCATCCATGCATGCGTCAATGATTGCGTTTTGTTTCGTGGACTACATAAGGATGCAAGAGAGTGCCCTACTTGTGGAGAGGCAAGATATAGAGCAGATCTCAAAACTTTGGACATGCCTCGTAAGGTTCTGCGACATTTTCCCATAATCCCTCGCATCCAACACATGTTCAAGTGCAAATCCATTGCAGAGGTCATGTCATGGCATTCCTCCCATCGATCAACCGATGGCAAGTGGAGAACTCCCGCAGACTCTCCTACATGGAAGCATATTGAAGACACATGGCCAAGCTTCAAGGAAGAACCTAGGAGCTTGAGACTTGGATTGGGTATGGATGGTGTGAACCCATTTGGTCTCAAAAGCACCTCTTACAGTGTATGGCCAATGATATTGGTGAATTATAATCTTCCACCCTCTATGGCTATTAAGAAAGGACATGTTATGCTATCCCTTCTAATTCCACGAAAACATAAAGTCAAAAATCCTGATGTTTATTTTGAGCCTTTGATTGATGAGCTAGAGACACTTTGGAGAGGTATCGAGGTGCATGATGTGAGTAGGCCTCCCTCGTCACGAGACTTCAACTGCAAAGCAGTCTTGATGTGGATGATGCATGACTTCCCAGGCTATGGCGAGTGTTCAGGTAAGAATTGCACTTCTAATTATGAATAGGCAAAGGATGTGGCACCCTAAACCCACCTTCAAGTCTTAATTGCATCTATTGTTTAGGTCTCACTACATCGGGTTACCATGCATGTCCTGTTTGTGGTCCTTCGCTAGTTGCCTCACGGGTAGACGCATTGAATAAGGTCATCTATGAGAATCACCATCGATTTCTCCCACCTGATCATCCTAGATATGTTGCCCCTTGGAATGAAGTCCTCCCACAATCACTCACCGCGGGAGATTGGATGAGAATTTGGGACGGTTCCACGACTCCTCCACCACTTGGCATGAGCCGATAAGGGTTTGTAACTATTGTGTGCTATATTGGCTGGAAATAAAGATTGCCCGCTGACACCAGCTTTTGTTTAGATACTCCATCTTTTATCGTTTACCATATTGGTCCCACCTCAAGATCAATCACTTGCTTGATCCCATGCATATCTTCACAGCAAAGTAGAGAATCAAAAGGTGAGGAGGAGCAAGAGCTGCATGGGAGCTGGGAGAGGCAAAGTGAAAGCATGAAGTAAGGCATAGGAGCAATGAGGCACCTACAAACCTATAGTTTGCATATGAGAAACGTAGACTGCAAAGCTAAACAAGGGTGGCACTTACGACTGTGGGGAGAGAAGGTGACAATAAAAATCACTTAGAGTTTGAGAACCTAACAAAATAAAAAGTGTAGAGCCCGACCTGTAGGCCAAAGGATGCCATGGTAAGTTGAGTTCGTAGAAGATGTAAGGGTAGGAGATAGCCTGGAGATAATGTAGGAAGACGTACTCATAGAGCTTGGGTAAGAAGTCCAAGCAGGGCATAATGAAGGTAGTAAGGAGGTAGTAAGAGAACAAGGATGCAAAAACCAGAAAGTGTAGAGTAATAGAACCTAAAGGGATGTATAAATGGAAGGTGAGGTATTAGTTTAGTGTAGCTAGGGGCTTTTAGGGCTAACCACTTAATAGAAGACTAATCACATACCATGATGCCATGCAAGGTCATGGAGTAAATTTATATAAGGGTATAAAATTTTAGAATGTATAACTTAATGGCCATCTGTTAGGGAATAGTATTGGAGTGGTTTCAGCTAAGTAACCAATTATTAAGCAACTGAACATACGCGAAGTATTAACCTATTCTTAAATGTATGTACTATAATTCTTAAGTAGCATTTGTCAGTTTTATCATTGTAAAAAATAAAAAACATGTACCTAAAGAGGAAGAATAATTAGGGGTTGGGGAGTGTTATAGGAATCTAAGAAAAGAGATGAATGTATAACACGGGGAAATAAGTTAGAAAAGACTCCATTACTAAGCTTAAAGAGGAAATCGAACCAAGATCAAATTGATAATTATTATCATTTTCAAGACACAAGATAATTAATTACCAAAAAATTATTAGGATACTTTTGCTCCCACAGATAGACTAACCATAATTCACACTGTTTTGGCTTTAGCAGCCTAGGGAAGTTGGCCTATGTTTCAGATGGATGTAAAATCTGACAAAGTGAGGATCCTACTCTCCTAGTCACTAAGACAACATCCTAATACAACACTAATCTACGGAGGATGCAACCTAAGTGCAAGCATAATGAAGAGAGTGCTCATGACATGTATCTCAAGTCAATTAGGTTCCAAGATAGATTAACTTGGACTCATAAAGAGAATCTTGAGATAGTGCAAAGTGCTTGATTGAATTACTTCAAATGAACCTCCCTTTTATAGGTGAGGGTACTTACATCCATTTGCTTGCTCACATGTGGGATATCTCCTCCATGCCATGTGGCAACTTATCCTTTGCTCATACCTTTGTGCTCTACATGTGCTCATGGCACCACAACTCTCAACACCTCCCCTTGGTGCCATGATCCTTTGGCTACTGCAAGGTGGTCAGATGTGAGTTACATTCCATCACCTCCCCTTAGTGCATGCATGCTACTTAAGGTGGTCAAGTGTGGCTTCTACATGTCAATACCTCCCCTGGGTGCTTTCATAGCTACTCTCAGGTGGTCAGGTTTGATTACAAAACATAGGCAAGGTTGGCAAGGTTTTTGCTTTTCAATACATTCCATTGATGTCACCTTTTGGCTCATGGCTTGATGATGACTCCACGTAGTTGACTTGTTGATTCTTCAATCTGCAATCTTCTTCCTTGTGTCCGAGCTTCTTGCAATGGTGACACTTTGGTTTGTTCTTCAATCTGCAGTCACTTTGATAGTGACCCATCCTTCCGCAATGGTAGCATTTCACTGATGTTTTACTGAATAGTGCTTGTTCTTCATTATAGCTATTGAGTGTTGATGTCGATGTCGATGCCTTCAACTCTCTTTCTTTTTCGAGAAGAGAGGATACACATTCTTCAAACTTTGGATCTGGCAAATTCTTCAAAGTGGTTGTCAATGACTATACTCTGCAGGCATGCTTTTAAGGAGAATTGCAAGTGCATCTTTCTCTCCTACTTTTGCATTTATGCCCTCTAGTTGAGTCATAATGCTTTTGATTTTGTTGACAAATTGTGCCATGGATTCATTGAAGCCCATGTGCATACCATAGAATTCAATCTTAAGATGGATTTCTTGGTTTTTGGCTTTTGCACCAAACACTGTGTTCAACTCATCCCATGCATCCTTGGCATGATCCTTAGAGTCTATATGATGAATTATGTTTGGACCCAAGTGCAATCCAATGAGTGATAGTGCTGCTTCATCTTTTTCCTTCCAAGCATCATTTTGTGCAGTGGGTATATCTTCTTTTACAATCTTCCAAAGCTTTTGGTGCATCAGAAGATATCTCATTTGTGTAGACCATGTGTGAAATCCATCCCCGGTGAACTTCTCAACAGTTGGAGTGCGGATTGCCATTGCAAAGGTCTTACCAATTGATTTCTTTCAATATTGGCAGTGTCTAATTGCATTGTCTAATTGCATACAATGATTTTGACCTAACAGGCGCGTAGAGCTTGGAAAGACGATCACTTTTCCTTTTTGGAGCGTGTGCAAATTTTTCCTGGATTGCAAGTTATGGCTTCTTGAAGGTTTTGTGAAGAAGAAGGGCCTTTGATGATGTGGCACAGGGATTCACATGCTGAATTCCATACTGTGCTTACAAAGGGACTGTGCTTGGGTGGCACTGTAGTGATCAATTACCCCAGTTTAGTTAACCACAGTTACTTAGACTGTACCACCACGATTTAACTGACCTGAACAGTTAACTTAACCACAGTTAACATTACCACCTTATCTTGCCACGTGGCCCTTTGTAGACTAGTGGCTTATCTGCCACGTGTCTTCGTCTTTGGCTGCCACGTGTCCTAAGGTCCAACCTTAGAGAAAATGAAAGGAGAGCTTTGAGGATCTGGAGCAAGAACATTGATGCGGTGAGGCGACGCAAATGATGATCTCCACAGCTGTAGGGTCGCACGTCAGACGAAAGGCTTGCGAAGAAGAGGCTAGGCAATTGGAAGCAGTAGACGATCGAGAGCACTTGGAGCTATGGACGGAGCCGCTTCTGCGTGTGGAGACTCGAGTCGGGTGAGGCCACGGGTGAATTGCAAGAGCTGCTGGCAAGAGTCGCTGGAGATGGCGCACTGGTGGGGGGCTAGCTGGCTGCAAGAAGAGGATCTATTTGGAGAAGATCGTGGAATGCCTGTGGGTCAGCTGTGTGAGCTTTGGCGCAATGAAGTTGTAGGCAGTGAAGAAGATGCAGGCGACCGTTAAGGTGTTGGAGCTGAAGTCACTGCTGCTGGCTTTGGTGGATCTACTTTTGCAGTCGAGGCTACAGAATGCATTTGATGAGCGTGCTGGCTGTAGAATTCATACAAGGCTCCGTGCTCCTAGTCGATTTGCATTGTTGAATAGAGCTATGTCGAGAGGCCGTGGCATTTACCAGGAGACCTTTGCTGCACCGTTCGAGCTTGCATGAGGCTAGGAGCCACTTGGCTCATCGGTGGGCAGGTGCATGTGAGCTAAGAAGCTCTTGGAGACTGCAGTGGTCATTGCTATTGTAGGCTAACAGAGCAGTTGGCTTCGTTTGATGAAGGGAGAAGCTCAATGCTTTCTTTCTCAAAAGTCTGAATGAATAATACTAACAAGTCTTTCTCTCAAGCAAGGTCAAGGATCTCTCTCTCTTGGCAAATGAATGGATGGAAATTCCTCTCTCAGCAAGAAACACTCAAGCTCACAATGAACTCTCACAAAAGAATAGAACGGAAATCTTCAACTCTCATGGACGGAATTCTTTCAATGGGAGAATGAAAGAATGAACACTAAAAGAGAACACTCAACCTCAATCTAAAAACTAATCTAGGAGAACTAGACCTAAGCTCTGATACCATGACAAAGTGAGGATCCTACTCTCCTAGTCACTAAGACAACATCCTAATACAACACTAATCTATGGAGGATGCAACCTAAGTGCAAGCATAATGAAGAGAGTGCTCATGACATGTATCTCAAGTCAATTAGGTTCCAAGATAGATTAACTTGGACTCATAAAGAGAATCTTGAGATAGTGCAAAGTGCTTGATTGAATTACTTCAAATGAACCTCCCTTTTATAGGTGAGGGTACTTACGTCCATTTGCTTGCTCACATGTGGGATATCTCCTCCATGCCATGTGGCAGCTTATCCTTTGCTCATACCTTTGCTCTACATGTGCTCATGGCACCACAACTGTCAACAAAATCCACATTTCTGAATGGAGATCTCAGAGAGGAGGTATACGTGGAACAACCACCAAGTTTTTTGATCCCCGATTTAGAAGGTAAAGTCTGTAAACTGAAGAAGGCACTTTACGGGCTGAAACAAGCCCCATGAGCGTGGTACTAGCAAATTGATGCCTACCTTCTGCAAAATGGGTTCAGGAGGAGCCCATCTGATGCAAATTTGTATATCTTCAGAGAAGGAGGCAGGTGTATGATCGTGGTCCTTTACGTGGATGACCTTGTCATAACAGGGAACCATGAAGAAAAGATCTTGCAGACAAAGCATTTGCTAGGAAGAGAGTTTGAAATGACAAACCTTGGACTGATGCATTTCTGTTTGGGGATTGAAGTTTGGCAAGAGCCAAAACAAATCTTCATCTCACAGCTGAAGTATGCTGGAGAGATACTGAAGGCATTTGGCATGGCTGAGTGCAAGACAGTTGGCACCCCTATGGAGGTTGATGTGAAGCTCTCAAATGAGGATTCATCACCACTGGTGGACAAAGCGAAGTACAGAAGGCTTGTGGGCAGTTTGATTTACTTGTGCAACACATGGCCGGACATCAGTTTTGTGACTGGTGAACTAAGCAGGTTTTCCAATAAGCCCCGAGAGAACCATTGGAGGGTAGGAATGCGGGTGCTAAAATACATCAAAGGCACACTTGATTATGGCATCACCTATACCAAGGGCAACATCTTGACCAGATTCTATGACTTGGATTGGGCAAAAGACGTGAACAGCAGGAGATCAGTGACAGGTTACTGTTTCTCACTTGGATCTAGAGCTGTGTCATGGGTCAGCAAGAAGCATCCCATAGTTGCTCTTTCTTCTACCAAGGCTGAGTACAAATCAGCATGTTTTGCTTCTTGTGAGGCAGTGTGGTTGAGGAGAATTTTAGGGGACATGGGTGCAGCGTAGAACAAGCCTACACAGCTATCATGTGACAATCAGAGTTGCATGGCGATTGCAAAGGACCCTGTGTTCCACACTCACACAAAACACATTGAGATTCAATATCACTTTGTACGCAAGCTCATCATGGATGGAGAGGTCGACTTGGTGTACTATCCGACTACAGAGAATGCTACAGACATCTTCACGAAGGCTCTTAGAAGAGACTTGCTGGAGAGGCATCTTCATCAATTTGGCATTGGGCCAAAAAATTAAGTTCACTTGCGGGTGGACATTGAGGGGGGGTGTTAGATATCAATGCTCCACTCTTGTGTAGCTACGTGGGAACCAACTAACTCTACTTGTAAGCCACTCCATATGAGGAGAAGGCATTTGAGTAGCTCAGTTATTCGGTAGGTCTTGGTTTGGACACTAGATGGGGGCCATGTGTGGCGTGATGGCTAGACAGCTTCAGATAGAGTTGGCACACTGCCAACTAGGCTACATGCAAGTGCGGGAAGGCATCCCATGACTGACCGCACTGAGGGTAGATAGAGCATTTCCCAAGGTAGCCCACTCTCGGGTTGCGGGGCCTGTTTGGAGCCCCAGATGATCCCGGATCGAACGGATACCATAGGTTAGTTGCTCTAGTTTGTGCCACGGTTCTATCGTGTGGTCGGTGGCCTCCAGTCGGCCATTTTGGGTAGACTGGGTCGGTCACCCAATTGGGTCTAACCGACTACGAGTGGTGGCTATATAAGAGCAAGCCCGTGAAGCCCATTTCATCACTGGCTACAACAACCCTGATTCCTTGGCATTCAGCCTCTGTCCTCTACTATTTCCAGTAGGCCATCGAAGCTTCTCTCATAGGAGCGCACGGTTGGGAGGTAGCGCCATCTATTGTATCAATTTTACAGTAATCAAATTTTTGATTCTCCATACTATCTACTTTTCTCTCTTGCATACGAGATCCTGTTATCTATTGAGCACAGATGTTGTATTGTTTTCTTACATCCCAAGCACGATTGTGGTGGCGTACTTGGCTCCAAAAGAAGAGCCGTAGGATACGATTGGGTAGATTGATGTACTGTGTTAATGCTGCTGATGCTTTAGCTGAACGGACTATTTACTGATACTATTAGGGAGGACTCGTGACAGATCAGAGCATGATTTTGAAGTCTTATGGACTTTTTTGATGTTGTATATACTTGACTCTACCTAATTAATATAAACCCGCATTTTTGACACACAAAGAAAGATATACCTCTTGGATCCCTTGGAATATGAAATAGCACATATGAGATTGATGTGGATGGCAACATGCATGCAAGGGGTTAAATAATAAATTCACATGATGAGGATGAGTCTTCCACATTAAATTTTATCATAGGATCATTTCAAAAAAGTTCCATCATCACTAGAAGTATACACGATTATGCCTACTATAGAGAATCCAAAGCCAACAAAGAAAGGAAAGTCAAAGTTATGTGATACAATGTAAGCAAGTGAAGTCCTTTCAAGATATTTTGATGAAACCATCGAGCTTGGTGGAAAATGAAACCATTGAGCTTGGTGGAGCTTGAAAAATACTAGGCATTTGAGTTGCATTCCACCTCGCAATTCCAAATTGTGAGATTTCAAAAAGCTCCTCCAAGGTACTTTTACAAATGGTTAAATAAAGATCACATAGAGAAGGAATAGAGAAGCTCATTCAGAACTTAGGTTATTGCTTTAGGCCTCTTCTATATTTAATGTAGCAAAAAAAGAACATCTAGACCATGAGGGTTGGCATGGAGGTATCAAAGTCAAGATTCATGAAACATTTCTTTTTAGTAGTCTCAATCATGAAAATTTTCTTTCTCATAGTTAATTGCCTCAGTACTTAAAGTATTATGACATACCATCTTTCATAGCATTGGGAAGATGACATTGGGTCACAGCGTTACCATGAATATTGTGCACATGATCATCACAAGGGATGAAATTTATGATAGTAGGATATATATCTTAGTTGATCAAATTGGAGGATGAAAATAATTACAGATAACTCACTATTTTAATGTTTAGATCTCGTTTAGATGCTTACATGGGGGTTGGACAATGAGGAGAGAATATGAAAAAATTGTGCAAATACAAAATGACGTCAAGGAAGGAAAATTTGTAGTTGCTAAACCAAAGACACAATTTTCAACATTGAAAAACAAGCCGTGCAAGTGAAGAGAGATGATACACTATAAGAATAGCTTTAGATGTCTATATTAGCAGATCAAACTTCACTGTATAGTTCACTTAGAAAATAATCCAAAGTTACCACTATATTCGTGGGGCTATTATGATTCATGGTTGAAGCTTAAGCTTCATCAATTCAAGGAAAACTCCACCATTTCTTGATTCATGTATGGGATGAATTTCAATGTCTAAGTTTGCTATGTTTTGCTTCCAATGTAATAATTTGGTTTCAAATCTCTTTAACATTAATAAATCAATTCTTCTATTTCATTGCTGCATTTTTGAATCATGAATTTGTATGCATTAATTCCTTTCCTTTCTTTTATTTGCTATATTTCACAAAAAGAATGTTTGCACATAACCTCTAACAACGGCTGTTGGTGTGCTTGATTTGAGCATTAGCATACAAGTGCCAAGCTCAACATGCTTGCATGACTGTCAAGGAGGAAATGTCTTGAGTTAATGTCCATCCAAACTCCAAAGTAAAGGAAAAGATGCTATGTCAATGCTTGAAGTCAAGGTGGCAATGTCTGGAGAGTCCAATGAGGAAGAGAGCTTAGAAGGTAATGGAAAAGACGTAATGTCAATATTAAAAGTCAAGGAGGCAATATCTAGAGTTTTGAATTGGGGAGAAAGCTTAGTGTGTGAAGCTTTGTTAATCCTTTTGAAAGCTTTATGGGTGCATTGGAGACTCTAGCAAGCTTGGTTAGAGAGCACTAGAATCATTTTGAAATCCTTTTCATATTTTGAAGACTCTAGCAAGCTCAACTAGAAAGCACTAGAAACTTGAAGTCCTGCCGTGGGAGGATTTTTCGCAAAAAGAATGGCAATCAACTTCTTGACCATCTTTCTTCGGGCTTAGAAAAGTGATGTCGATGGCTGGAGCGTGCGGATTCAAAATCTACGAGAGAAGAGGAAATCATCATCAGGTGCACATTGTACTCCAAGCTACACCCAACCCCGAACCTTCACAATAGGGACATCACAACAATGGCAAGAATATATATATATATATGTATGTATATATGTATATATATATATATGTATGTATGTATAGTAGATAGAGAGATAGAGAGAGAGAGAGAGAGAAAGAGAGATTTTCTAATGTAACATTGATATCAAGAGATGCTTTATAAAACTAGATAAGAAAAGAGATTAACTGTATAATCATGAATTCCATGGATTATTTTCGAGCAAAAGAACAGAAGTCTTCAGGTAGAGTAACTTTTGTTGGATTTGGGATGTGATGGTACAATGCATTTTAGATACCCAGCAAGCCCCAGGCTCATACATTAAGGTCAGTCACTTAATAACATCACTCACGTAACCAACAAGTCTGCAGGCTTCGGACAACGGTTACAAGCACTGCTGAAGTTGCTTTTCCACATATATTGATACTGGGTTCATTCTGGGGTTTTAAGAACACGTCCTTCTTCGTAGCTGCAAATATGATACTGGGTTCATTCTGGCTTCTTAGGAGCACGTCCTTCGTAGCTTCATACTTATCCACATCGATCTCGGGACCAGCGGTTGCCTGCAGCCAGGGGTGTTGCAGGACGTCTCTCAGGCTCATGCGCCTGTAGGGATTACTGCGCAGCAAACGTTTCACCAGGTCCTTCGCCTGAAGGGATATCTTCGGCCAAGGCTCGCAGTAGAAATCCGGCATTCCTCTCCTGATAGCAGCGAAGATTCCAGGAACGCTCTCTCCTTGAAACGGGGGAAATCCACACAACATTATGTAAAGTAACACACCCAAGCTCCACAGGTCTACCCTTTTGTCGTAGCCTGCGGATTGGCAGACCTCCGGCGCTATATACCACGGGGTTCCTTCCACCTCTTTCCAAAGTCTTGTTTCTGCTCGGAAATCAGCCGACGCACCGAAATCCGCCAGTTTCAACGCGCTATAATGGCAGCCCTTGCTGGGCAGTAGCAAATTCTCCAGCTTTATGTCGCGATGCATAATGCCTTTGTCGTGGCAGAAGCTTACGGCTTCCACAGCCGCCTTGAAAGCTGTAGCGGCTTCCTTCGCAGTTAACCTTGTCTTCTGGCTGAGGACATCGCACATGTCGCCACCTTTGCACAATTCCAAGATTATATGTACGAACCGCTCGTCCTCGAACCAGTCTTCGATGGAGACAATGTTGGGATGGCCTTTTAGCCGTCTTAGCGAGGATATCTCAGCTTCTATGTGCTTCAGCACATGATCTCCGCTCTTGAAGACGGACTTGCAGGCGTATTGGATACCCGTAGTCTTGTGAGTACATACTGTGACTTGCCCGTCGGCACCGGCGCCGAGCTGCTTGCCAAGAATGAAGAAGTCTTCTATCTTGCGGTTGGCTGGATCTACCTTGAGATTGAGGGTTGACACACGAGCTGCGCTATTTGACAGGCTAATCGACTTTTCTGCAACCATTTGCAGCAGGTTTGAGAAGTCTTTTGTGGTTTGATCGCAAAGTTGAATAACTTATATAGATGAAAACGAGCGGTCGGTGGTGGTATTTCATGAGCGGAGTGCATGAAGACAGAAGCAAGTCGGTACGCAGCCATGTGGAACTAGCTTATCCATTTGCATTAAGAATCGATTTCCCTGTCAACAAATGCAAATCACCCAAAGACTAGTTGTTTCATGAAGCTTTGAAATGCATGGTTAAGGATCTTAGCCTCACCTATCATGAACAAATGCAAATCACCTAAAGACATTGTTTCATGAAGTTTTGAAATGCATTGGTCACAATCATAGCCTCACCTCAAAGTTGCTTGAGGGGATCTCAAAGTTGCTTGAGGGGATCCTCTCCTTTCACCATTATATTGGTTAATCATTTGAATAATATGACTCAGGGTAATCGATAGGAATCCAAGGTTAACTTATATATGAAAATGTGTTTCTTCCTTTACCACAATTCATGGTCATCTTGACATTATTTAATGTGAGCTTTGAATTATCATCGAAGAAAATGTTTTAAAAAGTTTAAAATAAAACCACGAAACTAGTTAGCATCAAAATTAATGTAAAAGTTAATATTGCTATTAATAAAATCACCTATAATTTTAATGTTTTCATGGATGTTATATCAAAGTTTTTTATAATAACGACCTTGATGCTTTAACTTCTTCGAATTGTATTTTAGGATAAATAAAGATCTGGCCAAGCCCAAATCCACCCTTTTGGGGGGGGGGTGTGTGTGTGGGGGGGGGGGGGGGGAGGGGGGAGGGGGGGGTATAAGGTATATGTGTGTGTGTGTGTATGTGTGTGTGTGTGGGTGTGTGTGGGTGTATGTGTGTGCGCGTGTGCGTAAGGCACATGCCTACGTGCACGTGTATGTGCGCATGTGCATGTGTGTACATGTGTATGTGCGTGTGTGCATGTGTGTATGCGCATTATTTATTTATTTTTTTATTTACATTAATTAAAATAGATATGTACATATGTATGTATCTTTATTTGTATATTTATATGTATATGTGCATGTATTTTTCTCATATGTGTATGTGTATAAGTATATATATGCATATGTGTGTGTGTGGGTGAAGACTCGCCAAAACCCCATTTCATAATGAAGTGAAAATAACTTTGGTAATAGAAACAAAAGAGAAAACTACTATCATGAGACATTACAAAAAATCGAGAGGAGCACAATTTGCAAAAGACTTATAAAATGTATGACTATGTAGACAAGTTTTGCTTCCATAAGTCGTCAGAAGCATCACTTTTATTGAAGTGGAAAGTCCGCATACATGCCATCATCATCTAACAAGAAAAACAATAAGAACCATATTTTAACATAATTGGGAAGACAGTCGTCATAAACACCCATCCCTTGTTACCAGGATCACAATTAAAAAAGTTGCTCATGCTATAGCCTTATAAAGCTAATTTTTGATATTATGCTGTAAGTGTAAAAATAATTGGGGTGAGTTTAAGGAAAAGCAAAAAAATGGTTATGTAAGGCACTGATAATCGTCGCTATATAGCGACACTGATAATCGTCGCTATATAGCGACACTGATAATCGTCGCTATATAGCAACCATTAACAAAACTATAAAAAAAGCATTAGTGGGGCTAAGCAGGGCCATAGTAAGCCCTGTTTTGCCCCACTAATGCTTCTTCTTTTTTTGTAATTACAAAAAAAAGTTTTTTATTACAAAATTTCCCTTGCGAAAAGGGTGATACAAAATCGCTTAAATGAAATGATCGAGCAACAAAAGCATATACATGTCGAACATATACAACATTGTTTGTTACAAAATTACCCTTTCGAAAAGGGTGATACAAAATTGCTCAAACAAGCGGATATACAAAATGACATACATGGTGAAGTATATGCAAACTGCTACTACTACTACTACTACTCATTCGAATCGTCCTCATCGTTCTCGTCCTCGTCTTGTTGGCCTGATCCTTGGTCCTCATGAGCTGCGCCTTCTCCCTAATCCTCATCATGTGCATCTGATTCTTGGCCCTGGTGATCGCTTGCCTCTGGTGATGGGACGCTTGAGCTTTGACCCTAAGAGTGAACCATATAAATTGAAAATTAGATTGGAACTTAAAGAATAAAACAATTTAAAAAGTGAGATTACAAGTAGGAGTAGACTTATACCGTGCGAGCAGCCACCTCAACCCAATCGACCGTTGCTCCCATTGCCTCTTGCTCAATAAACCACGGCTTTGTTTCTATGCAAAATGCGCATCGCGTCTCTACATCTATAAGAAGATGACCCATCACAGCTTGCTGTGGATCCAATTTATGAGAGTTAGAGTTAGATAAAGTGCATGTAATATGTAGTAAAACAAATAAAACAATACATTAAATGAGAAGAAGTAGACTTACCACGGTTGCCTCGAATGCCAACCGTTCGCCTGCACCAAAGTGCAAAGTACCTACGATGTCCAGCCATCTCTTCACAGCCCTCCTCTGACCCTCGAACATTTTGGGATGGTCCCTATTCTGCTTCTTGAAGAACTTCCAATCAGCTTTGTTTGCCCAACTGGGTTTAGCCATCCCCTTTCCAATGGAAGTATACAAGGTTGATCTACGATGCTTCAAGACCAAACCCATGTGCTCTCATATATAATTCTCATTAAACTCCCGATTTTGCGGGTTAGGGTATTTTTGTTTTAATTCATCGATGACCGCTCAAGTGTGTCTTTTGGTCATCTTGATACCGCCAATCGGTAGCAATGCCGCTCTTGAAGTGATGGCTCATCAACCGCCTCATGGTGGCCATCACTGCTTTGCCCTTTCTATCTTCTATTATCTCTCCGACAGCCGTGATTTGATAGGAGAGTTCCTCAATTGAGTAAGGAGGACTGATGGTAGCAAAGTCAGAAGCAGTGGAAGCTATGCAAGCACTTTCGAAGCGAGGAGTAGCAGTGAAAGTAGGAGAGGGCAAGGGACCTGACTGATACTGTGTCTCCGAACCAAGTGGAGACTTGTAGGGACATGAGTGTGCTGACTCGTCTACATCTCCCGAGTCACCACAACATAAGTGGCCCCTCCTACTCTTCCTTCCCTTACAAGAGGCACACGCAGGTGATGACCCCTCGGTTGAAGGGGCATGAGGGGACGCTTGAGCAGTAGGTCCAGCCGTCGATGTAGGGGAGGGAATTGCTGAGGTCCTCTGAGATAGTAGAGAGAAGAATCTCGTTGCCTCCTCATCACTCATCTACACTACAAACTCGTCGTGACTCCCAATAAAGCCATGTGCAGCTAGCAAAGGAGTTCCTCGAGGGGTAGTCGTAGTGCTACATCCAAGAGGAGTCGAACCAGGGGTAGTCGTAGTGCTAGGTCCGAGAGGAGTCGGACCAGGGGTAGTCACAGTGCTAGGTCCAAGAGGAGTCGGTAGTCCCCTTAAGTGTCGCCTGAGAGGAATCAAAGTCCTCTGGAGCATATAGATCATGATGTCTCCTCCTGTGAGGCAGTCCATGCTCGTCAGACATGCGAGGTGATCCCATGTCTAACATAGACACAAACACAAAAACAAAAAACAAAAAACAAACATAAGCATAGGCATAGGCATAGGCAAAGGAAACGAGGAAGAAGAGGGAAAGGAAAAGAGATTGGAAGAGGGGAAAGAGAGAAGAAGAGGGAAAGAAAAGAGGAAGAAGAGGAAAAGAGGAAGAAGAGGGAAAGGAAAAGAGATTGGAAGAGGGGAAAGAGAGAAGAAGAGGGAAAGAGGAAAGAGGAAAGAGGAAGAAGTAAAGAGGAAACAAGAGGGGAAAGAGAGGAAAGAGGGAAAGTAAAGAGAAAACAAGAGACATATGCTCATACTTATGCATGAGCATGTCTCCTTCTCTTATGCTCATGCATAAGCATAAGCATGAGCATATGTCTCATGTCTCCTTCTCTTATGCTCATGCATAAGCATAAGCATGAGCATATGTCTCATGTCTCCTTCTCTTATGCTTATGCATAAGCATAAGAGAAGGAGACATGAGACATATGCTCATGCTTATGCTTATGCATGAGCATAAGAGCATAAGCATGAAAGAGGGAAAAGAGGGGGGGAAAGAGGAGAAGAGAGAAGAAGAGGGAAAGAAAAGAGAGATTGGAAAAGGGGAAAGAGGGAAAGAAAGAGAGAAGAAGAGGGAAAGGAAAGAGGAGAGACATATGCTCATGCTTATGCATGAGCATAAGCATGAGCATATGTCTCCTTCTCTTATGCTCATGCATAAGCATAAGCATAAGCATGAGCATATGTCTCCTTCTCTTATGCTCATGCATAAGCATAAGCATAAGCATAAGAGAAGGAGACATATGCTCATGCTTATGCTTATGCATGAGCATAAGAGCATGAGCATGAAAGAGGGAAACGAGGGGGGGAAAGAGGAGAAAAGAGAAGAAGAGGAAAAAGAGAAAGAAGAGGAGAAGAGGAAGAAGAGGGAAATTAAAAGAGATTGGAAGAGGGGAAAGAGAGAAGAATAGGGAAAGGAAAGAGAGATTGGAAAATGGGAAATAGGGAACGAAAGAGAGAAGAACAGGGAAAGGAAAGAGGAAAAAAGAGACATATGCTCATGTTTATGCATGAGCATATGTCTCCTTCTCTTATGCTCATGATAAGCATAAGCATGAGCATATGTCTCCTTCTCTTATGCTTATGCTTATGCTTATGCTTATGCATAAGACTCCTCTTATGCTTATGCTTATGCATAAGACTCCTCTTATGCATAAGCATAAGCATGAGCATAAGAGACTTATGCTCATGCTTATGCTTATGCATAAGAGGAGTCTTATGCATAAGCATAAGCATAAGCATAAGAGAAGGAGACATATGCTCATGCTTATGCATCTTATGCTTATTCTTATGCTTATGCATAAGAGCATGAGCATGAAAGAGGGAAAAGAGGGGGGGAAAGAGGAGAAGAGAGAAGAAGAGGGAAAAGAGAAAGAAGAGGAGAAGAGGAAGAAGAGGGAAAGGAAAAGAGATTGGAAGAGGGGAAAGAGAGAAGAAGAGGGAAAGGAAAGAGAGATTGGAAAAGGGGAAAGAGGGAAAGAAAGAGAGAAGAAGAGGGAAAGGAAAGAGGGAAAAAGAGACATATGCTCATGCTTATGCATGAGCATATGTCTCCTTCTCTTATGCTCATGCATAAGCATAAGCATGAGCATAAGCATAAGAGAAGGAGACATATGCTCATGCTTATGCTTATGCAGTGAGCATAAGAGAAGGGGGAAAGAGAGAAGAAGAGGGAAAGGAAAGAGGGAAAAAGAGGGGAAGAGAGAAGAAGAGGAGAGAAGAGAAGAAGAGAAGAAGAGAGAAGAAGAGGAGAGAAGAGGGAAAGAAGAGAGAGGAGAGGGGAAGAGAGGGTTCCTACACCCATCACTGTAGCTAGCGCGCTAGCGCTTAAGGCGCTAGCTGCAGCCCATTGCAAAGAACAAAAATGGAAAAAAGAGGAAGCACTTACCTGGAATAGTACGTCCCGCTCAGTGTTTTGTGGTCTGGCCCTACAAAAGAGAGGAAACATACCATTTTTCAAATAAGATGTTAGAGGAAGGAGGAGATTACAAAAGCAACTTCTCAAAGAGATTGGATTGAGGAGACAAGGAGAAAGACAAGAGAAATACAAAAAGACTAGAAGAGGTGAGTCTTCTTTCTTTCTTGAAATCTCGTTTTTTGTTTCAATCCTTTGAAATCAAGCATGAAAACTAGTACACAGTTTTAGCAATACAAGGACAAGCACCACAAAACGAAATCTCACAAAAAACCTACCTACATTGTTCAAAAAAACTCACCTTCTTGAAAAACTTCCTTTCAAGAAACCAAAGAGGGAGAAGGGTGGAGAGGGAGCACAAGTGCTAGGAGAGGGGTGAGTAGTGGTGAGGAGTGGAGAATAGAGTGGGAGGTCCTCGGAAATAGGTGGGAGGAGAGATTGCTTTGCTTACAATAGAGATTAGAGAGTGCTAAAGAAAGCGCCGCACATCGCGTCAGGTTTCGGTTTTAACCCACAGCGTCGCTATATAGCGACGCTGTTCTGTCACTATATAGCGACATTTTTAATTAAAAGCATCGCTATATAGCGATGGAACAGAGCAAAACGTCGCTATATAGTGATGCTTTAAGAAATTTTATTTTTAAAGTTAAAAAAGAAGCTCATAGATGCTATTTTATAACTATTAATATATTTCCTTGCAACTTATGTTGTGATTTTATAAGTGTAGATGGAAGGGACGAGTGGAAGCTCGTCCGATGATGCACCAACTCCAGTGAGCACAAAGTGGCTTACGAAGAGGTTATATTATCATTACACTCATTGCAAGCAAGAAGTACGACATCAACATCGTATTATCATGTGCCACTTGCGGATGTATAGGGAGGAGCCCGAACCAGTACCCACCGTTGGTGTTGCACGTGTTGATGGATTATCGGTAAGTCAAAGCTATTTAAGTTTGCAGTTAATATTGGATACCAAGAAATACAAGATCTTATATTTACATGAAATCTTAAAACAGGATGAGGAGGCTGACGAGGGTACGCATATACCTTCACACTTTGAGCAAGACTATAGTCTTCCGGATGATGACGAGGGTATGGTCGACATGATGGATTCTATTTTTAGGGGCACTACATCCCATGTACACGTGATTTCAGAGTCTGAGGTCAAAATGCGAGAGTTGCAATCAACACAATTGTATGAGGGTGCTAGGATGTCTAAACTACGTGCTTGTCTCTCAATCTTCAATTGTGCAAGTAAAGTATGGGTGGTCGGATACAAGTGTCTCGGCCTTAATGAGGTTAGCTCTTGCATTAATTTGACTCATTATTTGGATATTGTTTGATTTGAGAATCATCATGTATGGATTAGTGTACCGAATCATCATGGTTCAAAGCCTATGTATGTTTGAATTGTGATAGGTTGCTCCAGAAGATGTTGCCTGTACCAAATACCATGCCCGCATCAAGAGATGAAGCGAAAAAGATACTAACAATGGTGGGTATGTACTATGATACCATCCATGCTTGTCGTAATGATTGTATTCTCTTTCATCGTGAGCATGGAGATTTGGCTAGTTGTCCGAAGTGTGGGGAACAATGATATAGATATGACTTGTAGGGTGAGCAAATACCGGTAAAGGTGTTGAGACACTTTCCCATCATTGCAAGAATACAGCACATGTTCCGATGCAAATCCATAGCGGAGTTGATGACATGGCATGCATCTCATCGTTACACTGATGACACATTGAGGATTCTTGCAAATTGTGCAGCTTGGAAGCACATAGACAATCAGTGGCCAGACTTTGCGAGGGAGCCACACAACTTACATCTTGGACTCACCATGGACGGCATGAATCCTTTTGGATTACGCTCGACATCTTGGTCGACATGGCCCATAGTCGTGGTGAATTACAATATCCCACCATGGCTAACAATAAAAAAGGGACACCTCATGCTTGCACTACTTGTGCCAAGGAAGTACAAGGCAAAAAATATGGACGTGTACATGGCACCTTTGATACAGGATTTATAGATATTATGGAGAGGAGTGCGGGTCTTTGATATTTCCAGAGCTCCTAGACATACCAATGATATTTTGGTCAGGGGTATCTTGATGTGGACCATGCATGACTACCCAGGATATGGAGAGTGCACAGGTACGTGGTTGTGTCTCTACAAGTATAATATAGGATTATGCTTTTATGACTCTCTTTCACACGCATGTCTTATACTAACACATTCATGCACACATGCAGGACTTGTTACAAGTGGGTACCATGCTTGTCCTGTTTGTGGACCGGGTTTGAAATCGCTTGCATGATACTCCAAACATATGAGGAAAAATGTTTATGAAGGTCATACTCGATACCTTCCGCTCGACCATCTCGCATGTGGAGGTCAACTTGATCCACCACCATCATATTTGAAGGCAAGTGACTAGATTCAAGCTTGGAGGGCAAATGGAGAGGAACGTCCTCCTGGTATGAAGAGGCTATCGATCTTTCACGAGCTTCCTTATTGGGGTCGGTTACAAATCAATCATCTCTTGGATCCCATTCATATCTTCAAGAATGTGGGGGCTACTATTTGGGCACACTTGGTTGGTTCTAAAGACTCGAGAGGAGTGCGAGAAGACTTGCGTGCTATGAATAGGATGTCTCGTTTGTGGCCCCAAGTGCATGCTTCGAGAAAAGTTGTCCTCTCAAAAGCAACGTGTATCCTCTCTACGAGGGAGGAGGCAGCGGTCAAGGCGGACATTGCCTCTTTTCAAACATCAGCAGGGTACATGTGTTTCTTGAAAGGAGCATTTTCAAAGGACAATAAGCTTAGTGGGCTCAAGTCCCATGATTGGCACAAGGTCTTATAGGTATTCTAAGCTGTAGAATTAGTGTACCGATAATCGTGATGCTTTAGCATAATTATGATTATGTTATATTGTTGACATGACTTCTTTGTTGCTTTGATAGTTCATCCTCCCAATTACAATAAAAGGGTGCTTACAAGAAGATGTTAGAAATGCTATATTCAAGATGTGTGGTATTGTGAGGTATGCTTACTATCAAATCGCATTGATTGCATTTTCTTCAATTTAAGCTTATTAATCTGTAGACTGATTATGAAAATATCTTACATGGACATGTGAAATAGGTGGATATCTCAAAATGAGATCTCCATATCGAGCATCGAGCAGGCTAGGGTGGAATCCATCGAAGCCGTATGCTTGCTTGAGAAGCACTTTCCCTCGAGC
This sequence comes from Dipteris shenzhenensis, assembly GCF_047967505.1. Classification (NCBI taxonomy): domain Eukaryota; kingdom Viridiplantae; phylum Streptophyta; class Polypodiopsida; order Gleicheniales; family Dipteridaceae; genus Dipteris; species Dipteris shenzhenensis. The sequence goes on from NC_141599.1 coordinate 29,604,809, forward strand.
ATTATGACAACTCAAGTCCACTTGCTTGTGCACATAGTTGATGAGGTGGCTATTGCAGGTACCGTTCATCATCGATGGATGTTTTTTCTCAAGTGGTTTATGAAAACTTTAAAGGGATTTGTAAGACAAAGAGCAAGACCAGAAGCAAGCATGGCAGAGGGATGGCTTGTGCAAGAGTCATTAGTATATATCAAGGAGTTTCTTGCATCCACGGATCCCAATATGCTGCAAGCTTGGCAAAATAAGGATGATGATCGCATCATTGGTGAGGTTCCCCAAGGAAAAGGGATTGAAAGAACGATGAGCGAAGAGCAAATGGAGAAATTCAATAAGTTTTGTCTCCTCAATAGCCCTGAGATGCAGAAGTGGATTGAGAGATATGAAGTGGCCAAAGCAGAAAGAATAAATGCAAGGACGAGATTCAGAGTAATGTACAGGCGATCACAACCATATCCATGGGATCTGGCTCTTCTCCCCACTCACATGTCACTTGATTGGCTACAACTGGCTCTACGTAAAGCCGAACATGATGGAGAGACAATAAACGAGCACGAGTGAGAGTTATCATCTGGATGTATGATGCATGTAAGTTTCTTACCTCTTGACATAATTAAGTAATTATTTGTGGCAATATACGCTATAAAATAGATGCATCTTCATTGTTTTAATGATGCTCTTTTACATTACAAAAATTACAGTGCATTATGGTCATATGGATGACATCTTCACATGGAACGCATCGATTCAGAGAGAGTCACGTATGATTGTGGAGTCATGGCTAACTTCACACAAGATAGCCAAGCAAGTGCTTCGGATATCAATCTTCTCTCCTCACAGTTGGATTATTGTGGAACCATACGTGAAATCTATGAAGTTGATTTTAGACGATTTAGTATTTTCATTCTTGATGTAAAATGGTTTAGAACTATTTACAACAGTCCCCATGTGATAGTGAGAAAAGATAGTAGCAGTTTCTTTGCAATAGACTCCACCAAACATTGGACCGATGAAAGTGATACTTTTGTTCTTCTCGAGCACTGTGACCAGGTGCATACTAATGATTTAATTAATCGAAGCTTTCGTTTTTAAAGATCCATTGATACATGTACTTGAGCATAATTTCATATATATAATTGACAACATCTGGCACCCATCTTCAATATAGGTGGTTTTTCATCCGGATCATTCTGATCCAAGATGGTGGTACGTGATCCAAGTTGTACCACGAAGTAAGCAAATTTTTGAAGATAGAGATGTGGATATGGAGATGCCACTACCAATGCTGGATCCAATTGATCCCAATGAATCTAGCGAAGAAGATGAAGATCGTGCAATATGAGCCAAGAGAAAGATGCCCATAATGACATCGCATGGGAGGAAGATGGAGATCACGATATTGAGGAAGAAGACAACGATCATCAAGAATCACCACACTTTATTGAAGAAGATGATCAAGTACTTTTAGGTGAACGTAGGATGCTAGAGTATGATGATGATATAGGAGATCAACTCGGTATAGAGCTGGAGATAGACTTGTTTGGCGCCTTAGACTTGGCTCAAGATGAAACAGTTGATGTAAATGCTCTTCATTGATTTTTGTCATCTCAAATTTGGACATGAATATATGAGCTTCAAAGGCTTGATGTACATGCTCTCATATTTTTATTCTCTCAAAAGATCAAACATGTATGAAAATTTAAAAAATTTTGTCAAATGGAAAAAAACACTCTCTGTAAAACGTCACTATATAACGACCTTATACAAGTCTGGCAAGTGTCGCTATATAGCGACACTTTTTAAACCCGCTTTACATACTGACAATTAGTGCCCCGTGCATGCTAAACATCAGTGCTTAACCATCGAAATAAGGCTCGTGTGTAGTGTGGCTTAATAGGGGCAGTGGACTCCTTGGATTGTACCACACCAAGTGCCTCTCAAAATGTTTTGGTGCAAGGATAGACAACAAAGACTCTAGTGACTTGATGTAGAGGGGACACTCTGGTAGCGCTCCATCTTTAATTGACAATGGAGAACCATCCATAATATAGGATTTTGAAGGCCAGCCAAGATGTAGATCAACAGGATGCTGGTCAACTGCTAAAATGCTTGCAAGCTTAGTGTGCATGGGATGTTCCCTCAGAGCCTCAGGAAGGGTCAAGTCTTGGTAGGGATTTTTTATTGGCTTGTGCTTCTGATAACAAACCTGGAAGCTCTGTAATCATAGAGTTGTAGGGGAGTTGCAGGGGGAGAGCGGCGTCATTGCATCAAAAGTTGATCATCATAATTTTTCATAAATCAACCAGAAGTGACATAATGTCATCAATAAGACTCTGGGCTGGGTTTGGAAGAAAAGAGAAGCACATCGACACAACCCTTGGGTACCAGGGTAAGCCATGAATGGAAATGTGCTTCAAAATCTTGCCTACTCTATGAATTAGGGTCTAAAATGAGGAGAATCTCTCCTTGCAATTCTTTTGAAGTTACTCAAAGCACCTAGTGTACTTCTTTGCCTAAGTTAATTGCAACTCATCTAAACATTTCAATGGCTTGAATTGATATGGGGTCAAGAATGAATCTATCATCAACGTGTCACTTCAATCAATGTCATTTATGAAAGCATTGTATTGTGGAAAGTATATCAAATCCAATGCTCATAGGGAGAATATTAGCATGTTGTCCTCTCACCATTTCAATCGCCTTTAGGTTCAATCCCTCTCTGTTGTAACAAAAAAGTGGGATGAGGAAGTTAAAGCCAACACAATGGAAGGAGAATAGGTAAGCATTACTTATGTGCACTGTATTACATAGAATAAACTTTCAAGGTTTTTAATACTATTAAATACTTAGTTTTCAATATGTTAATACAATAGAGCAGGGATCCTTGCCAAGGCTGACATATTTTTTGTGTTTAGATCTTTACTTATTTCAGTCGACATAATGCTTTTGGCAAATGTTTCTGTTATATCGAATCTTGTGAAGAGTTTGCTTTGGATTTATTTACATGGAATGTTGTTATGCAGATGGGGCTTCTGAATGTTGAAGGTTACTACAATTCCTTGCTCGCTATGTTCTGTCAATTACAAAAAAAACTGGTTCTACACCAAAAACATTGTTCTTCAAAAACACTATTTTGCAACAAAATATACTATCAAAAAGGGATTTGCCTATCGAAAGGGATTTTGGCTTGCCAAATGGGCTTTATGCTTACCAAACAGGCTTTATGCCTACCAAATGGGCTTTATTCTAGCCAACAAAAATATTGTTATCTATTGGATGGAAAAAAACAAAAAAAATAAAAGAGAGCCATTCTACCAAAAAAAAAGGGTTGTTCTACCAAATGGTGTTCTACTCAACCAAATGGAGAGTCCCACATTTGTGAGATTTTTCCACTTCCCCTAATACAGTCTTTCAATTAAAACTCTTACACTCCTTGGCAGGGAAAGCTATAGGATTGGTCTCAACACATATCCTTGTTGCTAATAACAAATTGCATATCCACCACCCATAATGGAAAAACCTACATTGCCCAATGACATTATAAGTGGGCAATATAGTGCTCCTCTTCAAGAATTACAAGCCAATAATGTTGTGACGACTATATGGCTCTAGGTTCATAGCCACAAATCATCTCTAATGACACTCTACAATAGGATTCCATTCAGTTATGATACCACATCGGTGCATGGGAGCCAAATATATAATCAATATAAGCAAGGCAATAGCACATTCCAAATCATATAGCATCACAGTCAGCAATTGCAACAATAGATGGAGCTATTTGCTAGCATGGCATCAAATGAGGAGCAATGAGAAATGGAAATACAAATGATCCCATTGCTCCAATCCAAGTTAAAGAGTGTGGAGAATGAAATTCATAAGCTCAAGGAAAGCATGGTAGAGAAAATGCAACAATAGCTCCTTGTACAAAATGCTCTAGGAAGGATGCATTATAAGTTATAATTTTTATCCAAGAAGAACACATATAGCTATATGATGCCTTGAGTAGAAAGGCATAGGTTGAGCTATCCCTCTCCCAAATTCAAGTCTTAGGTGATGATCTAAAAAATTTAATGGTGCACTTAAATGAAATCCTACTACCTAAACATGATCAGACCCATGCCATGATAGCCATAAACAATGAGTTGCAGAAAAGCCTCAAACAAGGTAAACAACAAATTCGAGCACTAGAGAAGGACTGGGTGGTCTACCTTCAATATAACCCCCCTATCTTGCTACTCTCTTTTTTTATCTTCTCACATCCCTCCCTAACTCTAGAGCGACTGCATTCGAGCGAGGCAACATTCGCTAGGCATTCGACCGACACTTTCTACAAGTCATGAATATCGTGTCCTTTCTTAGATGATTATGACGAAGTAAGTGACAAACCTCCAAAATTTATAGGCAGAGACTATATTAATCATCAAGATGGACATACCCCATACTTGATAAATTAATATTACTTTTACACAAGTTCTGATAAAATAGATACCCATAAAGTCATTATTATTTAAGAGGCTGATTGTTGTTCTACAAGCTAGAAGAAAAAAAAATGAAAAATATATATTCTCTTTCTTAAATGATTGTTTCATGAAATCAAAATTCTAGTGCACGTCAACATGAAATACCATCCTAGAAACCCTAAAAGATAAATTTCTTTAAAACATACTTTAATAGAAATCGATATTATTATTATGCGATCATTGGTTTCATTGTATAATTTTTACCGTTCTCCAATTTCTTGTGCAATGATAGTTAATTTTTTTTTTTTAGTATCTCCTCCAATGGCATCAATGGTGAGATATTCAGGACTTACTTGTCTTTTTTTCCATGTGTAATGAGTCTATGAAGGAGTCAATAACTACTAAGACAAAGGTGGAGAAGGCGTCATTAAAATACATTATAAGTGCTAGAGCATTTTCCATTTGAATAGAAATGGCAAAGCTCTTTGTTCTTGGGAATTCAGGGTTGGTAGAATAGGAAATAGTATGATTTTCTCAAGATGCATGTATGTTAGGTTTGAGAATGAAGAGTTAGTACAAAGTTGGCAATCAGACTGTGGTTTTTTCTTTCAAGGTCAAGGTTGTGTTTTCTTTTACCACACGGAACTTAACACCAAGCCCTTGAAAGATCTTGGAAAGGACAACTAAATAAGGAACTAGATCTCCTTGGAGTCCCATTTCTCCATTTTTTGGCTATGCCATGGTCCCCTAGTGAGAAGAAGTGCTCATTAATTAATTAGCTGTCTGCGAAGGTGAAATGCCAATTAACCAAAGTTATAAGGGAATATTAATGAGGAATTAATGTAAGCGGGGAGCCTAGATCTCGTGGATACCATCTGCTAAAATTGCTGGCCTTCGAGGCCTTCAAAGAGATACTAGTCAAGCTAGCTAAAACATTTCAATACACTGCCACTAACACATTATGATGCTAAATCCCACATAGAATCCTCTTTCACATTTATCAAACATAAAACCTCAACTCAACTGATCAAAGTTATTTTCCTTTCACTTAAATGCTGCAAAAAATTTGAACAATCTTGAGAAAATTAGGAGTATTAGACTTGCTCCCTTTAGTAGCGAAGAAAATTCAACATCTGCCTTTATTAGAGTGTTGCACACCCATGCAAAATATGTATCACGTGCATCCTGTAGATATTCCATATAGAGGGTGAGATAAGGACTTATTCTATATTTGGTATGATGTTCTAACATAATATTCCTAATTTCTCAATGTCACGGTGAACAATCTTACTAGGTTTTACACAATTTTTCAATACTTATATAGCATATAATCAATCTATTCTTTTTGTGCTGGTCATTCACCTAGTGATAGGAAAACTTTGTGAGATTTTTGTTAGAAATTTTATTGAAAAGGATCAGTTGCATAAAGATGCCTTTATGGTTGAGGAGAATGAAAGTTTGAATGTGCCCCCAGCAATGAGTCATGTTTAGCCTAGTTAGTGCAATAATAGAATAGTGGAGTGGAGATCTAAGTGGCCATATCCTTTCAAGAGAGAATTCTCAAGTTATCCAAAAGAAAATATTAAGTCCATATGAAATTCTTCTTCTCTATGTGTGCACAAAAAATTCTAGTAGCAAAGGTCTAATATACACAAAAACAATATCATATTTAAATTTCCTCTCTATTCAACATATAGGTAAATTGAGTAAGTGCAATGCTTTCTCAGTATTTAATGGGGAAAAGATAAAACATAAAAGATAAGAATGCATGATACCTTTGCAACATAAATCAGGCATTGGAATATGAAAATCAACAAGAGCCCTCACTCAAACTTCCACCTCACTTGAACGCAGTTGCTCAAATTCTAGTCTCCTTCATGACTTCAAGAGGTAAAGGGTTGAGGAGGAGGGATAAGGGAGTAGGAAGGAGGATGGGGTAGGGGGGAGGAGGAAGAAGGAGGAGTGGGAGGAGGAAGGAGGAGGAAGAGGGAGGAGGAAGAAGGGAGGAAGAGAGGAAGGAGGAGGGGGGAAGGAGCGAGGAGGAGGGAGTACAAGGGTGGGGAGTGCAAGGGTAAGGGCATGCTAGAATGGAGATCAATCACATGAACATAATACTAAGCTTGAACACTAAACCCCAAAGGCTAGGAGCTTCATTCCATTGAGAGATATTTATACATGTTGGTCTCTACACAATTCATAGGTACATCTAGGGTGTGTCCTCTTTTGATCTTGAGTCCCTCCACAAATTGGGGGACCTTAAAAAGTGTAGGATTTTAGTCTTTCTCAATCTATTTGTAATAAGTCTCTCTCTAGATCTAATTTTCCAAGTATGGGTGGATCTTTTTTGGAGAGAATTTTGGCTATCCTCGTCCTTTAAGATTCATCATACCATCTTCTAGGCGCAAGATATTACAAGGGGAGCTTTGCCACTACTCTCTCACACAATGATCTCCATCATCATCTGAAAGAGGAATCTAAAGTATTTTCTAGATTCCAAGAGTTCAAAGCATGGTTTAGGACCAGTTAGATAGAAAGATCAAAGTCATGAGATTAGATAAAGGAGGTGAATACAAGTCTTCAACATTCATGAACTTTTGCAAAAATAATGGCATTCAAAGACAATTTACATGTGCAAATACTCCTCAGCAGAATGCAATAGCTGAAAGGAAGAATGGTACTTTAGTAGACAATGCTAGAGCAATGCTAAATGAAAATCATCTTCCAAATCAGTATTGGGTAGAAGCAACTACCACTACAAACTACTTGCTTAGTCGGCTTCTAACCAAACTGGTTCAATTTATGATACCTTATGAAGCATTCACTGGGTACAAGTCATGCCTTGGGCATCTTCTCATATTTGGTTGCATAGATATGCCCACATACATGAATATCATTGCAGAAAGTTGGATGTTAAGTCACATAAATGCATCACAGTTGGCTATGGTGAAGAAATCAAAGCATGCGGAGGGAGAGAGAGAGAGAGAGAGAGAGAGAGAGAGAGAGAGAGATAGAGAGAGAGGGAGATGTAGTCTGCTCTAATACAATACGATACAATAGGCATACATAACATTAAGATGCACACAATGACGAACTAGATGGTGTAGGCAAGAAGCCTGTAATGGATTGTTGACTACTATTTGGATGTGTAACTCTCGTCATGCCCTCTTGGTTGCTAATCGACATCTGATGAGCGCCACTTTAACCTCGATCAGCTATACCCCATGTCTAAAAACAGAGGAGATGTCAATGAGTGTGATATGTGTGTCTCTCCTCTGTCGGGTGTGCCACGTCTTGGTCTCAGGGTCTCTGCCTCTCCTGCTGGCTGTCGCTAGGGTAGCAACTTGCTCTACCTGGAAGAACTCTATGATCATACTCTCTGATGGGCCATGCATGGTCTCCTGCTCCTGTATCCTCAACCTAATGAGAGGATCTCTATGTTCGACTGCCTCGTGAATAAAAGTTGCCATGCATCTCTGATCTGGGTATAGAAGGAGTCTAGAGAGGCCCTCCAATATATCTCTAAAAAGGCAATGGTATTGTCCATGAATCTCATAGTAGACAGGACAATGGAAGAAAAAGTGCTCCTCTAACTCCACCTCATGGTGCTCACACAATGTCCAGATATGACTCTCCTTGGGTATCCCCTATGCTCGCCCGGTCTTGATACAGAGTCGGTGCGATGACACACATAACTATCCAAGGGCAATCCTGAGTGAATGTGGTAGGTGGATCTGGGTTTACCTCGGTGGGATGATGAAACCCTCTACTAAAATATGCAAGCAGTGGTCTTGATAGAAACTGAGCTTCACATGGAGCTCTGCCTGTGCTAGCCTGAACTTGAATGTGTGTAGCTGTAGGAGATCCTCTCATATGATTGGGTTGAATTCGTTGCCTCAAAACGGGACAAATGGGGCATCAATGTACTACTAGAAGGGTGGTAGACTATCAATATGAAACCCAAACCAGTCGGGCTAGGGAGGTGTAACCTCTACTCAAGCGTGCCTGCATCATCGATCTCATCATGAAGATAGGTTCAGAAAACAAAAGTCCCAATTGAAATGATCTCAAGTGGTGCCCCATCAAAAGTAAACCGCTCTCTGTGTGCAGCCGCTCTGGAGGTGATGAAGATCATAACCTTGGTTTTACCCAAGTTGACCTTTAAGTCATGGGACTCACAAAAAGCCAGTAGTACATCTAAATATCTCTAGAGCCCCTCAACGATAGCAGATGAGGATAAAAGCACCACGTCATCAGCCTACAAAACAATCTGGAGCAAGTAACCAACAGCAACTAGCTCCTCCTAGTTTCCTCCTAAAAGACTCAATCTCATCTATGTAGAGGCCAAACAAGGTTGGTGAGAGTGGACGACCTTGTTTGACCCCAATGGTGCTCAAGATCTTATCTGTTCCTCATGCATAGCATGATGTATTCCCACATTTGAGCTTGCTCTCATGGCTTTCATTCATACTTAATGAAGTAATTTTCTTGAAAAACAAAATTATTATATGTCCATCCCCTCATCTGGACCTTGCGAGAAAGTCTCATAAAGTGCCATAATATCCCAACCTATCTCTGTTTCATATCCCAAGTCATGTAGCCGCTTGATGAGGTAGCAAGGCACTGTGTCAAAGGCTTTGTGGAAATCCACAAAGCAACAATATACCTTGTCGCATGACTTTACACTAAATTTATTAACGGCCTTACTTTTTTTTTTTGCCGAATCGGACGCAGCCCAAAAAGGTAACAAAAAGTAAAGCTCTCTCTCACGACGGGATCAGGCGAGTGTGAGTAAACAGCCAGAGAGGTGGTGAGTAACGCCACTGAAGGCCCTGCGAAGTATGCTCGAAGAAGAGGCCCTGTGTGTCCCAATCACGGAGGAAACGTCTCCGCTTCTCCCGGCTAGCCCGGGAGTCTCCCTGTATCTGGTCCCACTGGCCTCTGAGGATGTGTATAACCTCACTCCAGATGTCAGTCATGATTTGGGCAGTCGAAAGGGAGGTGCCACCGAGGATCTGCGCGCAGCGTGAGGTCCAAATGTGCCATCCTGCGATGCTGCTAATAATCTCCCAGACTGGCTGCCTCTCCTGAGATCCTGTGCCAACCTCTGCCATGTGCGGTGGAATGCTCTCGAGCGGCCCCCACGTCCCCTGGGTGATAAGGAACGTGGGGTCCTGCAGACATGCCTCGAACAAGTGATGAAAACCAGGTGCGATGCTGCACCAGCAGAACGCGCCCCAAGTGATCAAACCTAACTCCGGTGCTGCGCGAGTGAGAATCCCGAAGGTCCACCTCCACACTTCATGGGCGCGAGTGCAGCTCCACAGGCAGTGTTTTGGTGACTCCTCGTCCTCATGACATATCTGACAACGTCCATCCTGACGTACCTGCCGCAACCAGCTCCCCACTGGAAGACCTTTGTGGGCGAGAAGCCAAAAGAAGTAGGAGATCTTCCGCGGCCGCCAGCTCTCCCACAAGGCCTTCCAAAAGGCCTGCAAAAATAACCTGGAGATACCCTGAGCATACCAACTGGGCCGCTGGATGGGAGGACGGCTCTGCATCCTCCCGAGAACTCTCATGCCCAATGTCGTGCTGTAGGCAAAGAAAGAGGTCGACCCCTGACCTGTCACAATCTCTGGCCATCTCCACTCTCCTGGGTCCCAATCAAGCTCTGACAAGGCCCGCCCCTCCCAAAGCCAGAGTCGCCATAACTGCAACTGATCCTGCTCTATACTGGGATCGATCCGCCAAACCTTCCCCACGAGGCCTACGACCCGAACCCTCTGCCATGGGAGTAGGGGGTCGATGAGCACATCCTCTCTCCTGAGTCGGCCGTCCCCCATAACCGCGAAAAAGGAAACGGAGGTGTCGTCCATCCGACCTGCAACCACCAGTGGAATGCCACGGGGGGTGAACTGTCCCAGCCAACGGTCATCACCAGGCATGAGGATCTGAATCTCGGGTGGAACCAACCAATCAGCTGGAATCGCTCCGTCTATCTCCGTGCGTCTCGCCTGAGCTCCACGGGCACCTCCAACTGCGACTGCTAGAGCAGCGGTCTCCAAGTGTCTGTACGTGTCCCTCCAAACTCGAAGGGACCGGGCTGGCCCCCGCATCCAGCCGTCCCACCTGATGTGTGATCTCTCCCCCAGTTGAAGGCCCTCGGCATCTCTGCCCTGACCGTTCCAGATGAGCGGCTCGCGATCGATCTCCTCCTGACATCTAGGAGGGGACTGTATGAGACTGAGGCAGAGCCGCACTTTGCACTAAGCTTATTAACAGCAATTCTCGACACTAGCTTACTCTTTCTATATCTCTATGCTTTGCTAGAAAATGCTATGTTGAAGTATCACTCAACAAGAATTAGGTAGAGCATGACACACCAAATTCTTACAGAACCAAATTGGTTTCCTTGCTTGCCAAGTGCCATTAGCTTCCAACTTGTAGCTGCCCCATCTCAACAACTACAACATGCAACTTGCTGTACACTCCTTTTTGTGGAACCTCAATGCTCAAAAAAGAGAAAATTGAATTCTCGACTCAGCTCTCCCAAAAATATCACTTAGCTCTTATAATAAGTGTAAACATTCTCACATTGCATCATCAACAAGGAGCCCACTCCCACATAAGTTTGAAGGATTTCATAGCACCCCCATCACTTGCAAGAGAAAAACCTCCCAATCGTTTCATATTCCAGCTCTTTCTGAAATACTTCGGAAGGAGCTGGCCTAATTTGTCCAGGTGCCACACTTGATCAAGTATATTGAGTATCCAATCCTCTTGCAACCCTCACAAGCCTTTCATCATTGGTCTAACCATCATAACTCCCCACAAAAAGCTATAAACAGAACTCCACACCTATAAAGACATTTTTTAAAAACTTGTGTGTTTACATTAGACCACTCTAAATATCACAATCCATCGCTGGTCACCACATTCGAATTGGACTATGACAAGCTTAATTTCCATTTTCATTAACAATTCAAACGTGTTATCATGTCAATTGGCATAAAGTAATCTCAATTATTGTACAAGCTAGGGGTCTACAGACACGGAGCTGTTTTGCAGAAGTAGGTTACTTTATGGGTGGAAAGCGAAGGTGTGTTTTAAATGTCGCTGGGAGGAGCTTTGAGGCACCAATTCCAAAGTGTGTCTGTCTATTTAAGTTGAAAGGGAAGAGAGGAACGAGAGAATAACATAAAGAGAGCCTAGGGGAGGGAGTTTCAAAATAGTTCTGTTAGACAAGATACAGGAGGTAATGAGCAGAGGTGAACTAAGAGAAAAACCAATGGAAAATAAATAAATGATCAAAAGAGGAGAGAGAGAGAGAGAGAGGTGGTTAGGAAGGAAACAGTTTGAAAGCAGTTGATGAAAAAGAGAACAAGAGCAAACAGAAATGTGAGAGATTCACACAAAAGCTCCTCTTCTATCCTTAGCCTCTCCTCTTCTATCCTTAGCCTGGGTCGTGCTTCATCATGGAGCGGATTCTTATCCCTTTTTCTTATCGGCCTCTGCTGCAACCTTGAAGGGCGCATGCCAATTCCGTCATCTCTTTGGAAAGGGCTTCACCTTGGGTTTCTGGAAGAAGTTCACACATGCAGCTGTGCCGTTTTGCTCTGTGTCTGGTGTTGGGTGCCTCTTGTACTGTGACAGTGTTCGGCTCTCTCTTCTCCCTCCACCGATGTGATAGTTCGAGCACCCTCTGTTACTCCCTCATGTTCAGTTTGGTACACGTGTTCAGATTGGAGGAAAGTGGGTTATTCTTGTGTTGCCAGGGATAGGCAAGGCTGGATCCAGGCTTCATTGTTCTCTCTGAAGGAGGTTGTGTGGTTTTTCACTGTTCTAAAAGGCTGGGGATTGATTGTTTCTCTTTGCCTATGTTTCTTTCTGGTGTTTTGTGGAGTTAGTGGGTGGACATTACTCTTCCACCTCTGCTGTAATCGCCTATTTGCCATTTTGAACGGAATATATTACTGTTTAAGGTAAAAGATTGGGAGAAAGGTTAGTTTGTTTCAGGGTAAAGGGTTGGAGAGAGAGAGAGAGAGAGAGCGAGAAAGAATTGAAAAAGGCGGGGGGGGGGGGGGGGGGGCGGGGGGGGCAAGGGGGGGTTAAATTGATGGAATACATCCCTCCCTGAGACCATCTGAGAGCACAAAAAATCAGGCAAGACTCAAGCCTGCTGCCTCTATTTTTGCATTTGTATTCCTCCCATTGGATTGTATACATAGACCCCTCTCTTGGGCAAGCCCATGAGATAAATATACACATTAGGACATAAATCCCATCTCTGTTGGGGCTTTACAGGATAAAGAGTAAACAAATTTATTACTCATAATTCCATCCTCTACCAAAGTTGATGCTTTACAATGCTAATAAGCATACACAACAAATAATTGCCCACTTGAGACTGTTAAATCAGTACCAGTCCACCCACTCGGTTGATCTCTTTGCAGCCCTCTTTGATGGAGTGTATCTACCATTTTCATAATTAGCACGAGCAAGTAAGGCTTCCAAGAGAGCAATTTCATTTGAGTAAACAGTACCCTCCAAGGCCCTATACATTCCACAAGGAAAACATTAGCTTTGAGCAACCCTTGAATTCATGATTTAAAAACATGTGGAGCTACTTCTTATCTGCCCAAAAAATTCATTTCAATCTTTTAACTAAGTAAGCAATACCTTTCAAGCACTCGCTCCAGAACTTCTCGCTGGCAAGGGGTAACATAGTAGATGCAATTCCTTGGACATTGGCCAACAGCGAGCTCTACTGCATATTCACCAGGACGACCTAAAAATTACAAAGCCTTTGAAATGTCAAGCCCTAGGGAGAAAGAAAAGTATCTGTATGAGTGCACATAGGCATCACGGAAACAAAACTGGCTAAAAATTACAAAGCCTTTGAAATGTCAAGCCCTAGGGAGAAAGAAAAGAATCTGTACAAGTGCACATAGGGATCACGGAAACAAAGTTGTCTATAATCGTAACAGATAAGAGGAGCAATTCCTTTACCTTGAGTCACAGCCCTTGCACGGTCTGTCTCAGGAGCAAATCTAAAAACTTCAGGGGCCCTTTCCACACATGAATATGGGCAGCCTAAAACAAATTCAATGACAGTTACACGTAGATTCCACCCATGCAGGTAGATTGGGTAGTGCAGTGGATTGAGTGATTTCAATGATTACCTCTGCCGATGCAGTTCAATTCATAGACAAATACGTCTTGTGCCTCACATTCAGGATCCTCGAAAGGATCAGAGCTCTTCCTGAAAATTCAAGCCTTCTCATCAAAGGAGATAACTTCAAAGGCGGACACTTTTGAAAAAATAACAAGCAAGAAAACCTGTTTTTTTCGTTTTACTGTTGCTTCTCCGACACATCAAATTGAATACCTCTTGGAAGTGCCTTGACCCAACTGCTCCATCAATAGCTGCCAAAAAATTGAATTCCTTTTAAGATTCACAAGCCTCTGATCCTTAATTTGCAGTACACCTACTATTAATGTTTTCTTAACATGCAATCAATTCGGATTCCACTTTGAGCCATCATACTCAGCTGTGCTCCATCTGTTCCCTCCCTTAGATAAACCATACACTTTCCTCAAACATAGACAAATCGATTCTATTCATGAGGTGATACTCTTGTTTGTCTTAGAAGCCTGTTTTAGCCCATGGCTGAGGCATTTTATGGGCCAGGCCAGAGCAAGAAATGCTTCCTGTCATTACAGTTGACGATGGCATGTGCCTGGTCAACAATCACCTCAGAGACAGAAAGGTAGTGGATGCTGCAATTTATGCATCAGTGCAGCAGCAGGACTTTCTAGGTTATAAGTGAAACATCCAAAACTGCTAACTCCTAGCTTTTCATCAAATCACGGGCACTGGCACACGAATTCACCTCCCAGCCAACCTCAGTAGTAGTAAGCTCGCTAGAAAAATTCGTTACGTGAAGGCTCTTGCTTACAAAATTCCACCAAGCCCCCAAATTCCTAGATGAATTTAGTATGCCACATGTCTTCATTCTAGGGTCCCTCCTTAATGCATCATTTGAATTTAGCATCCCTGTCTGACACTATGGATTTGGGTAATCCATGCAAACGAAATATATGTCTAATAAACAAATCCACCACTTGCGGGGCTCTAATACTCTCTAGTTGGAATGAAGTGAGCCATCTTGGTAAGACGATCAACCACCACAAGGATAGAATCATATCCACCTTTTGTCGTAGGCAGACCTACAATAAAGTCCATGGAAATGCTCTCCCACCTACCCAGTGGTATCTCCAAGGGTTGTAAAAGTCCGGGTGGCTTCACCCGCTCTGCCTTACTTACCTGACACGAAAAACGTCACATATTCATGAATATGCTTTTTCATCTTTGGCCAAAAGAAATCTCGTCTCATGAGATCATATGTCTTCTCGACTCCTGGATGTCCCACACATGGGCTATCATGGCATTGTTGAATGACTCTCTGCCTGAGATCATTCTGATTAGGTACTACTACCTTGCCATTTCTTTTCAACATACCATCCCTTATGGCATATCTTGCATAAGTTTCGCCTTTTTCGGATGCCAGGTCATCCTTTTCCCCGGGTTTGAATACATGAGCCTTAGGCCAACTCTGGACGAACTCGTCCACCTTAGATGTTTTCAGAGCATGGACAACATCATACAACTCTAATTCATGAGTTAGCCAATTTTGTTAAAAGGGAGAAAGCTTCTTGCTTTCAAAAGCTACTGGCCTTCCCTCTTGGAGGAGAACTGCTCCTACCGCAATGCCACTTGCATCGGTTTCAAGGAAAAACGGTTTCTAGGGATCAACTATTTTTAACACCGGTCCTGAGACCACAGCTTGTTTTATGGTCTTAAAACTTTCCTGTTGATTCTGTCCCCATATAAAAGGTACTTTATCTGAGGTCAGATCAATCAATGGCGATACTATTTCAGAATATCCTTTGATATGCCTTCGATAAAATTGGACAAATCCCAAGAATGATCGCAAAGCGGTCAAACGAGGGATTGGCCAAGTCAGTATCGCAACTACTTTCTTTGAATCCATTTCTACCCCCTCAGGAGTAATTATGAATCCTAAATATTCAAGTCTTACCATACACAGTATAGTTTTCTTTTTATTTTATATAAAAACTAGCTTTCCTCAAAGTACTGAACACTATTCTTAAGTATTCGTAATGCTCAGCAATACTTTTGCTGAATATAAGAATACCGTCAATAAAGTGTACTACAAACTTTTCGATATACGGACGTAGTAAATCGTTCATAAGCATGACAAATGAAGCTGGAGCATTGGTAAGTCCAAAGGGCATTACCAAAAACTCATAATGTCCAAACCTGTTTCTAAAAGCGGTTTTATGCACATCCTCGGCTCTAATACGGATCTGATGGTAGCCACATTCAAGATCTATCTTACTGAAAATTACGGCCCCATGTAATGCATCAAGCAAATCATCGATCCGAGCCATCGGATACCTGTGCTTAATAGTAATATTATTCAATGCTCTGTAATCTATACAGAGGCGAAAAGTATCATCTTTCTTCTTCTTTAATATCACTAGCGAAGCAAAAGGTGAGAAACTTAGTTGAATCTGCCCCAACTTGAGGCATTCTTCCAGTTGTCTTCGTACATCCGCCTCTTCGGTTAAACTTAACCTATAGGGAGGTCTATTTACAGGTTCTGCCCCCGGGATTAGTTCAATCTTATGCTGAACATTCCGCTCTGGAGGTAACCCATAAGGTAACTCATCCCTAAAACAATCAAAGAACTCCTCTGTTATTTGATCAGCCAGCTTGGCCATCTCTCCATTTTAAGCAACATCAGTACTAGCCGAAGAATCATCAATCGGCTCTACCAATGCTGTACAAAGAAACATAAACTCTTCTTGAGCTTTTCAAATTTCCATTACGGAAACCAACGGTCCTTGAGGTATATCTTTTTCACCTCGTAAGACATACAGCACATCATTCATCTTGAATTGATAAATATGCTTTTTCCAATCTATGGTTGGATTCTTCCTAGAATGCCAAGCCTTACCCAGGGCTATGTTTGCATGAGCAAGCTTTGTCATTTCAAAATCAAGCTTCTCAGCATAGTCCTGAATTCGAAGCTCCAACTGGATAGCCCTCTGGTCCCATACTTCAGTTGAACTTCCATCTGCCATACTGACTATATATGCATAGTCAGATGGGCTAGTCATTAGTTTCAGCCTCTTTACAAGCTTGGAGTTAATTACATTGTGCGTTGACGCTGAGTCAAACAACACAATGACATCATGATTAGCTACTTGCCCTTTCATCTTAATTAACTCCGTATCATTAAAGGCTGTATACCCTGTTGCTACGGGCTTTAACAGGATATTATCAGGTGCACTAGTTACTAACTCATAACAAAACAGGTACTGACCTTTGAGAAGGTCCCGCTAGCTGAATCTGCATCTGTTCTGCTCTGGGACTTCCCTCCATTTCCACGTCGCATTCTGAGATCACCATCTCAGCCATCCAACGATCTTTGTTTCATGGACAATCTTTCCACTAATGAGGCTGAAGGCATCCAAAACACAAGCCTTCTCTACTCGCTTTTTCCCTTTGCTCTGGGGAAGACTTCGACCAAGCCCGGGTCGGTGTTGCTTTTCTTTTCATTCCAATGGTGGTACTTGATTTAGGAGTCTCAACTGGTTTCGCCTGCTTGGCTTGACCACTAGGCTGTGAGACACTCCCTTTGCTAATCCACTTCTTCTTAAACCCAGTTTTCTTCGGGTACTCATACTGAGTCCCAACCTCTACAAACCCACTTGATCTGTTCCTTTTTGCATCCTCATAGTTCAAGGCTATGGCAATTGCTTCATCTAGCGTGTTTGCATACTTAGCCCGAACTTCCATCTTTGATCCGATCATTCAATCCAAAGATAAAATCTTTTACTTGGATTGACTGAGGTAGAGGTTCATAAACTTTCATTACACTTTTCTCTGAACTTATTAGTGTATTCCACCACTGATAAATTTCTCTGACGAAGGTTTCGATACTGATCCCAAGCTCGCGATGCTTTGTCAGGAGGTAAGAAGTGTTTTCTAAATTCCTTTTTAAACCCCTCCCAAGTAGTGGGTGCCACTCCATCTTTCTACTGTTTTATCCACCACCTATCCGCTGCCTCATTAAACATATGGGTGGCCTCGCGGATTTTTTTCATATCATTCCTGATTTCACAAATAGCGAAAGCCTCTTCCCATTTGTGTAACCAGGTTTCGATGATATCGGAACTACGGTCAGACATCCGACCAAAATACTTTTCTGGCCTATAATTGGCAATATTAGGCACCTTAGCCCTCCTAGGCTCGACCGTATGAACACTAGACTCCGGTTCCATTTGAGATTTACCTTTCTCTTCAGGGGATGGTCTAGCAGACATACTATGCATCATTTTCCTGAGCTCAGATTGCCCTACATTTGCTTGTAACTGTTGCGCTAAAATCTGTTGCAAGGCATCCTCTAACATTGCAATTCTGCCAGATAGTGTATGACCTACTAGGCGCGACACCTGCGGGGTCGGCCGGACTCCCGACTCTACGAGATCCATCCTAGAAGCTTCTTCTTCTACTTCCATTTAGGTTGATGGGTGTTTTTTTTTTTTTGGAATAAATAATAAAACATCGCTTGAAACTGTATTTACCAGTCGAAAGTCCAACCCCCAATTTTACAGCCAACCAGACATCAGAAATCACACTGCAACCAAAACCCACTTTTCCCTAGACTAGGGAAACTCCTGCAATCTGAAATAACTCAAATACAGAGGCAAATAAACGAGTACATACTCCAACGAAACTTAGAAGGCATAGAAAGCTCCCTGATCATATTTTTGCTGCACGAAGAAATTAATTTATCCCTGTAAGGTTGTTCCAACACGCATTCATGATCTGCCTTGGACCACGAACATGCTGTACTGTCTACCCCTTTCCCACGAGCTCACGACCATGCACTTCGTGGCACTTCAGCGCATATGCAGATGACACCCTTCAATCGGAGTGCACAAGTAATACAAGGCCAACCTCGAACTAATGCAAGGCGTTTGCACTGTTATTACTACGAGAACCCAAATCATAATAGCCTTGGATGTTAACCAAATCTCCGCCAGCAAATATCGCAAGCAAATCCCGTGACCACACAGTAGCTCTCTGTAGGTAGTCGTAACTCCAGTAACCTCGCTTTCGAAAAGAGTTACTAGAAAGCCTGGGTTATTGCGGAAGTGGCTCTCGTCGTGTGCTGCTCGTCAACGCTTACCCAAGCTGACGAACTATCTGATGGCCTGAACTAAACGACGCAACCGTTCTCAGCTACACTATTTTCGTCTTCCACATGCAAGTGATACGATACCACAATATTACACAGCTAGTCCCTCCATGCGTTGTCACGGAATCTCGAAAGTAACCACCCGTAAACTAGCGTATGCGTCAGTCTCTGTCTTTTTTTTTTCCTCAGATTTCGTAAGACAGGATTCCCCGCTCCTCTATTGGCTTCCTAGTGGAGTCACGCTAAGGCTTGGCGAAAAATCAGATCAACAATCCGACGCGTCGCCAATCGTTCCCTCACCGTTCACAGATCGCCACGCTGATGAGTCAACCCAATCACGAAATGCTCTGATACCAAATGAAACATCCAAAACTGCTAACTCCTAGCTTTTCATCAAATCACGGGCACAGGCACACGAATTCACCTCCCAGCCAACCTCAGTAGTAGTAAGCTCACTAGAAAAATTCGTTACGTGAAGGCTCTTGCTTACAAAATTCCACCAAGCCCCAAAATTCCCTAGATGGATCTAGTATGCCACAT
The DNA here is from genome assembly GCF_047967505.1 of Dipteris shenzhenensis. Taxonomy (NCBI): domain Eukaryota; kingdom Viridiplantae; phylum Streptophyta; class Polypodiopsida; order Gleicheniales; family Dipteridaceae; genus Dipteris; species Dipteris shenzhenensis. The sequence goes on from NC_141599.1 coordinate 29,624,100, forward strand.
GTCTTCATTCTAGGGTCCCTCCTTAATGCATCATTTACCCCTCTCTTGGGATATCATTAAAACCATTTGCCCCTTGGCACATTCATGCATTTAGGTCCCTTAGCCTTAGATCCACCTAGTCTAGTGCCATGTCACCCTCACCAAGGACCTTGACCTTGATTCCTTTTTTATCATTTACATGAAGCCCAAACAAATATAACACAAACATTGATCCTTTAAAGGAAAATGCCGACTGACCCTTCTGAGGTCATGTTACCTCGACTTGAGCGTAACAATAAGGCCACATTGTGGAGTGTCATGCTAATAAAGTGGTGGATGAACAGCTCAGCAAGACATGGCAGGAAAAATCTTGGCATAATAACTACACGGCATTCAAACTTATGCCAAGGCTAGATATGGTAAAGTGATTGACAGCAGAAAGCAGACCATGCAGTTTTGTGTGGCCTTTTGAGATCGTATACTCCAACATTGTGGTGCCTATGAATGTCAGAACAATCAATGACGACAGACCTGCTTGGCTGTATTGACAAACATCCCGTAAAAATTTGGGTGCACTTGTAAATAAATCCACAGGTTTTTGAAAAATTCAGAGAATTTAAAACTGTGGCTGGAAAAAAAATTGGGGGAAAAAAGAGAAATTTTAAAGTGCTTGAAGGGCGAGTACATGCTTGGTGAGTTCAGAAGCCAATAGCTCACACCCCCAGATACACCTTGGTATATGGGACACCAGAAAATAAAGATTAGAACCCTCCTTGCAATGGCAATGCAAGCTAAAAGGAGAGAATATGCCTAGCCAGTTTTGGGCAGAGGCAGTGACCATAGTACACAAATGGAAGTCTGACAAATGCAGTGAGAGGCATGCCTCTCAGGAGACCACAAGAAGAACAAGTCTGGTGTTTGGCTATCTTTCATATGCTCATTGAAAAAGCTGGATGACAAGGCAGTGAAATGCATGTTCATTGAGTGCACTGAGCAGACAACAGAGTGAGTCAAAAGCTGTGTTTTTTTCCTTTTTCATCCACGTTCATAGTAGCTTTAAGCTGCAGCATCAACATCACATAAGTACTGCCTTTTTTAGCAACCTTATTCATGACTTGTACTATGTCTTCCTACCTAGGAAGCAGGGCTATGGAAAAGCCATCAACTTCTTACTGAAAGAAGTATGAATTTGTCGACTGAAACAGTTGGTATCTTATACTATGACATCAGTTGTTACTTAAAGGAATATAAATTCGTCAACTGAAACAGTTGATATCTTATACTATGACATCAGTTGTTACTTAAAGGAGTATAAATTTGTCAACTGAAACAGTTGGTATCTTATACTACGACAAAGGATCTAACACTAGGCCATATACCACGGCAAGCAACACATGAGGCCATATACCACGGCAAGCAACACACGATAAGCATGCAAATGTGGATTGCACCCACATGTGTAAGACAACTTCAACTACTAGGTGAACAATAAGCATGCCGCACATGAGGGAATTGAATTATTTCTTCTTCCACTCATACTCCATTTCATCGTATACATAGAGTAGTTTAAATAATATTTATTCCTTTTTTCACTGAAATCAAACCTTCCTGCACATGATTGATCATGAATGATTATGAAAAAGGAACAGTTGAAACCCAGGAATTATGCCAAAGAGATATCAAAAAATGGAAAACATGTTCCCTCTTTCAAGAACTTTATATTCAAAGAAGAAACAGGAAGAGAATGACTGCAAAATCAAACATTTACTCTAACCTCATATGCTTGTATTAATCTCCGTGTTATAGCAACTGCGTTCTCAGAACCTTTGTAGACATCTGGATGAAATTCTTTGACCTGAAACCACATTCTGTATCAAAATGAGACCTTAGACAAACCCAAAAATAGAAACTATCTTGACAGCATAGATAATCAAATACGCTATCAAAGTTAAAGGCAGCATAACATGAGATCCACAAATAGCCATCACTAGCTAAACCAGTCATTTTACTTTCCCAAGTTCAAAGTTCTTTTACCTCTGGCATTTCCCCTGCCCATTACCTTTTTGTTTAATCTCTCTTCTTTTCCCAATACTGTCTCATGTATCTGCATTCGTTTTACTCCTGCTCTCTTCCAACTAATTCAGCTCAAACTAATCACATGACAATGCAAAAGTGTTCCTTTTCTGGTAACAAGTGCAACTGTATGTCAATGAGAGGTGGATCAAAAGGGTATGGGATTTGTGTTGGGAAATTATAGGTCACCTCCCCATCTGTGAGCCCCCAATGAGGAGTGCATCGGGGGGGTGTATGTAGGGTTTGAGAGATTGCCACATGGGCAGCATTGTGGCTGCCATGTGGGCAGTAGTCAAACAAAGAAAAGGGACAAAGGAGTACCGGGCAGAAAAGGCATCTCTGGGCAGGCAGAACAAAGGCATAATTGCTTTTTAGGTGACTGTCCACGGGTGGGAAATCCAGCATGTACAGGCTGCAATGAGATAGCAGATGATACCAGCAGCTGTACGGCTGACTGCATCAGCAGGTGCGGACTGTACGGAGCTATTCCAAGGCAATTCCAAGGAGCAGTAAAGTCGGGTGGGGGGCTGATTGGGTCGGCCAATTCCCCCTACCCAGTAGGCTACTTAAGGGGGGCAATCAGCCTTATATAAGGGGGCCCTTGGGGCCTCCATTATCATCGCCTGAAGCAGCACTTAGCAGAGCAGGAAGGAGCAGCAGAGCAGTATCAATTGGGTCTATGACCAGGAGGTGAATTGGGCCGAGGAGCTGCAGACTTAGGTCTGCAAGGGCTGCCCACCTAGGCTGACTACCCAGGCCATAAGATGGAGGATCACTGGACAGAGAGTCTACATAAGCTCAGGGAAGCACACGGGTTCAGGGATCTAGAAGAGCCAAGGTGATAGTAGTATAACTTTGTATTCATTTGAGGACAAAAATATACTTTTGTTGGTGCTATATCTCTCTTAGACCTCTATCTATTTTACTGGCTTGCACACACACAAATGGTTGTGAAGTACTCACAAGTAAAGAAGTTTTGAGTCCGTAGTGAAACACTTCCATGTGTAATTCCAGGGGACGTTCTATCAGTCTTCCCCTGCTGCGGGATACCCTCTATAGGGATTCATTTCTAACAGGGTATCAGAGCCCTAACAGAAGTTCACGGGACGTGGAGTTTGAAGACAAGGACCTTTCTCAAAGACGACCTTGATTCATTGCTGGGGGGAATCTACATCGACGTATGAAGAATTGTACCCGGGCGGGAGGCCCAGGTTCAGGCATGTGTCCGAAGGATTGTACCCAAGTGGGAGGCTCAAGCTCAGGCAGGTGTATGGCACTATAAGTCTACCCTTTTCAGTTCAATGTCATGGCCAACAGATATCAGATCCCTAACTTTGGAGACACAAGCAAGCTCGATGGGACCCATTACCCATTGTGGAAGATGAAGGTTCGGAGCCACAGTGTGTTGAGGGAGTCGTGGGAGATTCCAGCAGGGAGAGAGATGATGCCTCAAGCCACCATACTACCCCAGCCACATCAACTACAGCAGCAGTGCTAACACCAGCAAATTCTATCTTAGTGAGAGCATGGTAGATCTTTGAGCGGAAGACTTTTTTTTTAAACGCAAAAAGTAGTGCTAGTTATATTGCTTGAAAACGAGAGTACAAGAAGGCCTAAAGGCCAGCGGGCTGTAATCACAAAACGGATACAGCCCGTGGTAACAAAATAATTACAAGCCTCTCAGGGCATAATCATCTGAGTGTGGACAAACAGCCACGGTGGGGGGGAGTAATGCCACTGAAGACTCTGAGCAGAGTGCTGGAAGAACAGCTCTTGATGGTCCCAGTCGTGAAGGAAGCGCCGTCTCTTCTCCTTCCCTGCCGGGGACTCCCCCTGAATCTGATCCCACTGACCCTTGAGCGTGTGAATGATCGTGCTCCAGATGTCTGCTAGGGTCTGGGTAGCAGAAGAAGCCTGATCTCCTAAGGTCTGCGCGCATCTGGAAGTCCAGATATGCCAGCCTACAATACTCCCTATGATCTCCCAAACTGGGTGCCGAGTCATCGCTCCTACATCTGTCTCTGTCAGATGCCATGGGAAGCTTTCCATGTATGCCTAGGTGGCCTGCGTGATGAGGAAAACTGGATCCTGCCGAGAGAACTCATAAGCCAAGTGATGTCCCATCTCGGTGCTGCACCAACAAACGGCTCCCCAAGTGACCGGTCCTAGCTCGGGTGCAGCCCTCACTAAGATCCCCATGACTCCCTTCCACACTGTCTGAGCATGCAAACAGCTTTAAAGGCAGTGCTTAACGGACGACGACTCCTAAAAACGCATCTAGCAGTGCCCCTCCTACCCCATCTGCCTCAGCCATCTCCCAACTGGTAGCCCCTTGTGGACCACCATCCAAAGAAAGTAAGAGATCTTCCTCGGCCGCCAACTTGCCCAAAGAGTCTTCCAGAATGTACGAGGAAAGACCAGAGATATCCCTTGGGCATACCAGCTATGTGCTTGGGTGGGTAGCCTGTGCTGGAGAGCCCCAAGAGCACGCCTACCGGTACGCGCGCTGTATGAGAAGAAGGGAGTAGGGTTCTCTGAGGTCTCCAGTGGTGGCCAGCGCCACTCCCCTGGGTCCCACTCCACCTCTGTCAAGGAGTGGCCCTCCCAAATCCAGAGTCTCCAGTCTTGCACCTGAACAATCAGGGGGTATATATGCCACGCTTCCCCTTGCAGCCCTATGATGCGAAGGCGCTGCCAGGGAAGCTGGGGGTTGATCACGGCCTCTCTGCTCTGGAGACGGCTACCATCGACGACGGAGAAGAAATGAATCGAGGAGTCCGAGAAAAGGCCTGCAACCACCAAAGGAATGCCGCGGGGTGTGAACTGCCCTAGCCACCTCTCATCTCCTGGGAGGAGCTGTCTGGTGATCATGGGAATCCTCCAACCTGCAGGAATGGCAGCATCGATCTCCGCTCGCCGGGCCTGGATCCCACGTGCCGTACCTACTGCTGCTGCCAACTCGCCTAGGCCCAACTGGCTATAGATGTCCCTCCAAACCCGAAGCGAGCGCACAAGCCCACACGCCCAGAGCACCCATGGGATATGGGATCTCTCTCCAAGCTGGCGACCTGTATCATTTGTCACCTGGCTGCTCCAGATCAAGGGCTGTCTGTCTACTCCTCTCAGCAGCTGGGGGAAACCTGAGAGAGGCTGTGCCACAACTTCCTCCAGACCGAGACGAGGCCACGGAGGAAGGGGGAGCGGGGCTGAGTCAGCGGGGCTGAAGTGAAAATCCACCGGATAGACGGCTGCCAATCACCCCCCCACACTGAGACCATGCTGAAGCAAGAGCTTCCACGTCTGCCCTCCTGGGGTCAAGCCGCGAATGACTAACTTGCCAAGTAATGCCTGACTCTGCAGTTCTGGATCTATGATGCCAAGACCGCCCTCTGTCTGGGGGAGAATGACCGTCTGCCACGCGACCCGGGCTCTGGTGGTGCCGGAACCGTCTGAGCCAGACCACAGAAAGTTCTGCACCAATCTCCTCAACTAGGCTACGCACGATCTCGAGAAACACCAGCAAGATGCCACATAACAAGCGGTGGCTAGAAGGACCTGATTGACCACAAGGGCCCTGCCTGCCAGAGATAGCCGAGCCGTGCTCCAGAAGGCTAGCTTCCGTCGTATGGAAACTAGGACCGGTAGGAACTGCTGAGCCGGCGTGATATCCAGCCCTACCTAGAATCCCAGGTAGCGTGTGTTGGAATATGGAAGAAAGAACTAGAACTAGAAACTAGAAATGAGATGACAAGACTGAAAGATAAGAAATACCTTGAGAAGAGTGTAGACAAGACACAAGCTAGACTGACTTATTACAATGATGTGACCCATTGAATATATGGGCCAAAGTACAAGACATAAAGCAAGAGTGCTTATGGGATAATTGTAGAAGTGCCACATGGCACACACTAAAGACTAGACTTAGACTTAGACTTAGACAAATGTAAACTAGGAAATAGTACACTTAGTGTGCACTTATCTCCAACACCCTTCTTAAGTGGACACTAGGAGTAAGACAGAAAGACAAGAGACAAGATAGAAAACATGGCAGACAAATGATCGTGAGACACCCCTCCTCAAGTGATATCCGCATATGGGTTCACAAGGGTAAGAACAAGATGGATCTAAGACACAGTCAGATTTATAGACAGACAGACAAGACTAGATAGACAGAAGACTGACTGTAGACAAATAGAAAGACCAAGACACTAGAACCCCTTGACCTACATCATCGGTGGTCAAGGTGGTAAACAAGACATAGAGGCAATCAGAAAGCCCACTTCTCATCATGTGAGGAAGGAACAGCAAGATCAGCTGATGGAGATGTTGCAGCAATATGGGCTGAGGTAGTTGCAGGAACTGATGTAGAGGTTTTGGAGTAGCAGTCCTCCCGTGTTGGAATTATAGATATAATTCAGCAGTGACCAATGTAATATAATAAGTTAGTTAGGGGCACTTTTCCCTCATTTAGAGGTTTTTCCCCCTAACTGCAGTTAGTTCACTAACTATGGTTAGTGACTACTAAGGTTTTGTCACTAGGACAAAACCTTATCCTACTCACTTTGTGTTGTACTCTTTACACTCTATTCTATTGCAACTATAGCTTCCAAGCTTTCTACTCTCTCACTCCCTCTTGCTCTCACTCTCTCCCTTTCCTTCATTTGGTATCAGAGCAGGTTCTAGGCCTTTGAGCCCTCTGCTCTTTTTCGTACCAGCGCCTTGCCTCCAGCTTCAGCCCGCTCCAATCTGTCCGTACAGTCCGTACGACTGTACGGCATCCTGACGCATCGTCGGCCGTACACACCTGCTGTTCGTATATCGCAACATTCAGATTCGTACATCGTCGGCCGTACATACCTGCTGACCGTACAGCGCAACATTCAGATTCGTACATCGACCGCCGTCCGTGAAGTGCCGTACACCGTCGCCGTCGTACATACCTGTTCACCGTACATCGTCGCCGTACATCGTGAAGGCCGTACAGTTCCGTAAAGTACCGTACACCGTCGCCGTACAACTCCCGTACAGTATTTGTACCTGTTTTTCGTACAGGTTATCATTCCTGTATAGTCTACGTACCTGTCGACGTACTAGCCGTACAGTGCCGTACAAACTGTACGGCATTTCCGTACTATCTTCAGTACAGTAAATCTGCTTCAGTACAGCAGGTACCTTCTTGGCTTGGTTCCGTACTGAATCTGCTTCAGCACATAAAATTTCAGCAAATCCAAGAGTGTACTATTCGTAACTTCAGTTTGGCCATCCGTTTGAGGATGAAAAGCTGAGGAGAAACTTAGAAGAGTTCCAAGGTTCTCAAACAAAGCCTGCCAGAAGTTACTAGTGAACTTTGAGTCTCTACCTGATACTATAGACTTGGGCATGCCGTGGTGTCTAAAGATGTGTCTAATAAATAAATGGGCAGCTTCAGGTGCCTTGAGATTCTTTCTGCAAGGAATGAAGTGGGCTTGCTTGCTGAATCGATCTACTATCACCCAAATCATGTCATGATTTTGATTGGTCCTGGGAATTCCTATAATGAAGTCCATGGTGATGTGTTCCCATGGTCTCTCAGGAATGGGTAGGGGCTGAAGTAAACCCTTGGGTTTTCCTCTCTCATACTTAGCTTTTTGACATGCGAGACAAGCTGAAATGTAGGCAGCAGTGTCCTTTTTCATATTAGGCCAGTAGAAAAATTTATCCATGGCTGAAAAAGTGGCCACAATACCCCTATGACCAGCATAGGGTGGGTTATGGCTTTCCTCCATCACTTTAGATCTAAGCTGCTTTGTGATACATAGTTTGTTCTCCATGGATAAATAGCCATCCCTGATGCGGTAGGCATGATGGGTGCCTCCATCTTTCAAATGTGCCCATGGCTGAGCAAAATCAGCATCTCCCTCATAGAATTCTTTGAGGGCTGTTAGCTCATCATGATAGGGAACTGAAATATGGTGAAGCCGTGGTCTACGAGAAAGGGCATCAGCCACTACATTCTCTTTTCCAAGAGTATGTTGTATCTGAAAATGAAATGATTGCAGAAAGGTAGACCATTTCATATGTCTCTCTCTGATCAAAGGTTGAGTTAGAAAATATTTAAGACTTTCATGATCAGTTTTTACAAGAAAATCTATCCCTAAAAGATAATGTTTCCAAAGTTTGAGAGCATGAATTACAGCTAAGAGTTCTTTTTCATAGATATCATAATGAAGTTCAGCATCTCTTAGCCGTCGGCTTTCAAAGGCCACAGCATGACCATCCTGGGTAAGAGAATCCCAAAGGCAATCGCCACTGCCATCAGCTGCTACTAGGAATGGTTTCCTTAAGTCAGGAATGATAAGTACAGGAGCTGTAGTCAGGGCATGCTTTAGAGCATTAAAAGAGTCCTTTTCTTTTTGGGTCCATCTGAACTTCAAATTTTTCTTAGTGAGATCATGTAAAGGGGCTGCAAGTTCAGCAAAATGCCAAATAAACCTTCGGTAATATGAGCATAGGCCTAGAAAAGGCCTTACCTCATGGGCATTCTTCAAGTCAGGCCACTCTACAATTGTCTGTATCTTGGCTGGGTCCATACGGACACCTTCTCGTGAGATAATGTGACCAAGATAGTGAATCTCAAGAAGAAAGAACTCACTTTTCTTCTCATTGATGTGAAGAGCATTTTCAGCTAAGATTTGAAATACAATCTTTAGATGTTCCTTATGCTCTTCCTCATTCTTGCTGAAAATGAGAATGTCATCAAAGAAGACGGCAGTGAACTGTCTATAGTTCCTGAACAACCGTTCCATCAATCGATTGAACGTGGCTGGGGCATTAGTAAGGCCAAATGGCATTACCATATGTTCATACAGCCCAAATGTGGTTCGGAAGGCTGTTTTATGAATGTCCTCAGGTACAACTCGTACCTGATGGTAGCCACTCTTAAGATCTATGCGGCTGAAAATTTCAAATCCTCCTAAACGATCAAAGATATCGTCTATACGAGGAATTGGGAAACGATTCTTAACCGTCTATTTGTTTAAGGCTCTATAGTCTATGCACATCCTGAAGGTTTTATCCTTCTTTTGGACTAGTAAGACAGGAGAGCAAAAAGAAGAACTACTGGGTTGGATCAATCCCTTGTCCAAGAGTTCTTGGACTTGCTTGAAGATTTCATCTTGTTGAGATTGACTAACTCTATATGGGGGTCTATTTGGAGGTGAAGACCCTGGAACTATGTCAATTTTGTGATCCTCTGGTCTCTCAGGAGGGAGGTGACTAGGAAGTTCCTGAGAGAAGCAACTAGAGAATTCCTGAAGGAAATCTAATCTTTCTTTTGTGAGAGGATCTGACTTTTCTTCACTTGGTTGCTTATCGCGTACAAACACTAGAAAAGAACATACTCCTTTCTTAAGCAAATTGGGAGATCGTGCATGACTTACCATAGGAATGGTGTTTCCTGAAACTCCCGCTGTAATGCTCACATCTCTACCCTTATGTTGGAGGGTTAGAATATTCTTCACATAATCGATTCGGGGGTTGACTTGCTTATGCCAGGGCATGCCAAGAATTACATCTAATCCTTGAAGTGGTGCCACCATGAAGGGTAGATGATCCAAGTACCCCTGGATGTGTACCCGAAGCTTGCCGATGATGGGGTACACCTTCTCTTCTTGGTTCTTGAAGGCTGCAGTTGCCTCCAAGGCTTCTCCTTTATCCTCGGGGGCTATCCCGAGGTTCTGTGCCATCTCATGAGAAATAAAGTTGTGAGTAGCTCCACTATCGAACAAAAACAAAGCAATTGATCCTTTACCTGACCCCATGTTTTCAACAAACTATCGGTGTCGTTTACAGCTCCCTTTTCTGGAGGTGCTTCCACCTTGTTAACTACCAAAACTGGCTTTTTGAGGGCTGCTTCTTTGTTGCTGCTGTTTTTGGCAGCTTGAGGGCATTCGTAGAAGTTGTGGCCTCGATCGCCACACTTGAAACACCGCCCTTCGGAGTAATACTTTTTATGATGTAGACCATGTGATATGTGTTTTGACTATCCCATTTCTGTGAACCTCACACCCTTGGGAACCCTTGCTAGCATGAGATCCTAGCCATAGATTTATCCTTGACCACCATGAGATGGCATGAGAAACTATGAGACTAGATGTATCCTTGACATTGCAAGAGGCAAACCCTTGAGGGAGGGTATGTTGGGATAAGTATGATCAAGGGCTTGCTCTATGGTGCATGTGTGCATCTAGGGGAGTCACATATGTGTTTGTGTGTGTTGTAAAGGCACATCAAGTGCTATGATGTGTCTAGTGTGTGACCTACGTGATGATGTAAGCCAAAGGCAATCCCACTGATGTAGGGACTGATTCCCACTGATGTAGGGGCTGATTGCCACTTATGTAGGGAAGGTACTACCTTCTCCCCCTTTCTATAAGAGAGAGTCCTCTCTCTCACAATCCATAATAGAGAACTACCATTTTGTTTCATTGTGCTCTCACACCTCTTGCAAGATGCATCTATTCTATCCTACGGGATTCTACAGATTGTAGAGAAGGACGCCATGAATTGTGAGCTCCAACAAGGTCGGTAGACCTGAGGAGATGTGCATGGCCACATATCTATTGAGAGTGGTGGTAGATTGTTGATTTGGAAGCTTGCAGTAACAAGTGTTTGTGAGTTGATTATAAAAGAAAGAGTTCTCAGTTATCCCTCGTGTTTTCTCGTCATTTCATGCAGTTCATTTTCTTCTCCATTTCATGCAATTCTAGCTAGTCTTCCTTCAGTGGTATCAGAGCGGCGTCTAGATCTTGGGAGCTGAGGTGTGTGTGAAGATTAAAGGCAAGGCTATCTTCTATGACAAAAAGGTCTACACATATTGATAACTCACTTATCATCGTCACTCAGAAGCTCAGAAAGCCAAGAAGTAGAGGACCTACGAAGATAAAAACATCTTTGGATGTACTTGCTGAAGCATGCTTTCGAGTTTCTCTAAATCCCTTCAAGTTTTGGTGATGGATACAACAAAGAAGGACAAAAATGGAGGAGTTCTTATGATTTTCAATGGCAAGAACTTCATATCCTGGCAGCTTGTTGCACGGTTACTGTTCATGCAAAAAGGATTGTGGGGAGTTGAAGGCAATACAGAGAAGAAACCCAAGGGTAATGCATCGGAAGCAGATAAGAATGCATGGGAATTGAAGAACGAGAAGGCTATAGGCTACATGGGACGAGTTCTCGGACGAAAGTTCTTCCACCATCTTGATATGAAGGTCACAGCATCAGAGAATTGGCAGATGCTAGAGACACTGTTTGGAGTATGCATGAAACATTCCAGAGCCAATCTCAAGCAAGAATTATTTGATCTACGCATGCAAGAAGATGAGACACTTGGGAGTGTTTTTAAACACGATGCAAGCGTTGTTAAGACAACTAAATGATCTGGGAGCAAAAGTCGAAGATGAGGATAAGAAGGCGATACTGCTCAAGAGTCTACCTGTCGATCAGCATGGAGAGGTGGTACGTATCTTGCGTCTGGATGAGGAAATGGATTTTCTCGCCTGGGTTGGAATGTTGCTCAATGAGGAGAAGCGTAGTAGTGCATCTTTTTATGATCCAAGAGTGTATGCAGTAACTGATAAGAGAAAATCTACTTGAGATGTTCGAAAAGATAGAAGATGTCGTTATTGTGGTAGAGATAGGCATATCGAAAAGTTCTGCTATACCAAACAGCGTGATGAGATACTGAAAGGTAAGGATAAAGAAAAAGTATTAGCTGTGGACAAAGGTGGTGAAGAGGAATCTAGTATGTTAGTTGAGGCAGATGTCTTTAAAGACCAAGGTTGGGCCTTCTAGAAGAAGCATGTTCCTTGCGGACGTTTTGATTCTCTGTGTCTCAGTACAAATCTGTCTTTTTTATTTAGTCATAGTATGTTTTGATTTGAAAGCTCTTTGTGAGCATTGACAGTTCATACGCAGTCCTCTTTGTGAGGTAATGAGCTCTTTGTGAGCATTGATATCTTCATGGAAGTTTTTTTGATCAAGCTCTTTGTGAGCTGATGATTGTTTGTCTGTTGCTTCCCCATTTTGGCCGAGGGGGGGGATGTTGGCTTGAAGCTTGTGAAGCTCGTCCTCATGGGGAGGAGTCCATTACTCTAAGGTTCTACCAGCTTCACGGGATTGGTTGGGAGATGGAAATGAAGGCCTGGGATTGGTCCATGCAGTTAGCTTGCATGGATTGGCTGCCCTTGCATGCAATAGTACGTGGCAACACTGCAGTTCATGTAAGACATGGTCGTGGCTCTTGGAGCTTCATGAGTGTTCTGATTACTACGAAAGCGCATCGTTATTCGGAGGCTTGGAGCGTCACACCGACCTGTAGACCGCTTGATGAGAGTCAACTTCAGAGATAGATATAGGCTAGGAGATTGTAGAGAAGAACGCCATGAATTGTGAGCTCCAACAAGGTCGGTAGACCTGAGGAGACATGCATGGCCACATATCTATTGAGAGTGGTGGTAGATTGTTGATTTGGAAGCTTGCAGTAACAAGTGTTTGTGAGTTGATTATAGAAGAAAGAGTTCTCAATTATCCTTCGTGTTTTCTCGTCATTTCATGCAGTTCATTTTCTTCTCCATTTCATGCAATTCTAGCTAGTCTTCCTTCAGTCTACATATGCTCAGAGGAGCACGCAGGCTCAGGGATCTAGAAGAGCCAAGGTGATAGTAGTACAACTTTTGGTATGGACTCGGGCCCTCTTGTTTATTATACATTTGTGGATGGAAATATACTTTTGTTAGTGCTATATCTCTCTTAGATCTCTGTATGTTTACTGGCTTGCACACACACTTCTAATTATGAAGTACACACAAGTAAAGAAGTTTTGATTCCGTGGTGAAACACTTCCGCGTGTAATCCTTGGGCACATTCTATCAATCTTCCATTGCAGGATACCCTTTGTAGGGATTCATTTCTAACAGTCTACATGGTTAATTCAAGAGCGCAGGGAGAAGGCAGAGCCACTTGTCTAGTATGGTAGGAGTACTTTGGAAAATATAACTTCATAAGACCAGAATCTATCCAATCTTACAAATTAACATTTTTTATAGAACAAGCAAAAGAACAAAGGAATTTTATTTATTTTTAATGTGTAAATGAGAAAAAAAGAATAAGAAAAAGAGCTTAGTAAGCAAAGCTACCGTTATGTTCTTATGGTAGAGTATTTTGGAAAAGCTGATTGGACGCTGTGCCATATGAACTGACATCATGATCACAAAATGCACTTGGGAGCAAGGACGGGGCTGGCCACGGCTCAAATTTTTTTAGTTTTCTTGTCACTTGGGCATTATAGATAGTTCGTGACAAGGTCCACATTAATTTCATGTAAATGCACATCACCTATTTAGGAGAGGCACTTGGAAGTAATGACTAGGAAAACTCTGATTGTGCTAGTTATTCATTATCAGAAAATGCACGTATGGATATTACGTTTGAAATCCATTAAGAACAGGCTAAGTTGCAGGAGATTGAGAAACTGAACCACTTCACAGACTAGCCCTTGTCTTGAACACAAAACGTTCAAACATCAAAACAATATTGACCATAGCATTTCAACAAGTTCTCAGAAACTCACACCTAATCAAATTCTATTCAAATAGCCATTTCTCATCTTGAGACCTCTGGACAGGCTACTGTAATGATCTTTCTATTAGGTATCAATGCAGTGTACGCCAGTCAAAACTTGTTAAAAGTGCAGCGACGAACATGAAACAAAGCAGGTGCTACCTTAGTCCTGAAGGCGGCCTTGATATCTTCTTCACTGCAGTCTTGCTCGAGGCCTAAAATCTCAAAAGGACTAAATTTAGATAACCAGCGAGAATTTTCATCGTCCTGGATACTTGCCATACTAATCGTTCTGGGTCTCGTACTTGAAGAACGCGTCCAATTAATGAGAGATGGATTCTTTCTTCCTACCAAACACTTGCCAGCAATGCCCGGGGAAGCACAGAAAGAGGGGTGAGTCTTCAAAACCCCAGGTTCAAGGTTCAAGCAAATGCTCCCCTCAAGGCAAGCAGCGGGCTGGGGAGGCAGCATTTTCTCCAAGGAAGGCCGCTCAACTGATTGGGAAGTGAACAGGAAACACGAAACGGATGGGGAATGCGAGCTACGAAGCTTGAATCATCCACTAAATTTTTCCTCGGTAAGATATGGTGTCATCAGGCAGGCATTCCAATCAAGGCCATGATTCAAAGCAATTGGTAATTGTTGCTGGTGGTCAACTGTCAACATTAGAGTACCATTCACAGTCTTATGTTCCCACGTGGCAGCAAACCTCGTGTGAGTCGTACACCCTATAGCCAACTTACGGAAATTTATTGAAGAATTTATGCTGTCCTATGTGTGAGAAATGTAGCAGATACATGGGGTGTGTGTCAAATGCGGTGTACGAATTCCCACCCTATAGCGAGTCAAAACCATCGACGTGGCGAGGGTCACTAGAAAGAAAATCTATGCCGTTGGATCTCAAAAGTTCCTTCATCGTCGTAATCTGTGGTCCACTTTCTCACTGGCTCCTTTGCACGACTGACCGGCTAATATTAGAGAATGCAACCTACACCATTGACCTACAACTAACATTGCCACTGACACAAGGGCCGCCTCTTCTCAACCTACCACATATCTCACGACTCACGACTCTTGTCAGCCGTTGGATCAACTCTGCCTACAAAGACCGAACTGCCACGTGATTGTGCACAGATTGCCACGCATCTAAACCCTCTAGCCATGTCCCTCCACATGACTCCCGGGCCCCACCCCCCCCGCCGCGCCAATGGCCAAAAATTGGCTCCAGTTGTTGCTGATTTTCGATCAAAAATAAGGGCAACCGGCTCTCGGCCTCCAACCGATTGCCGCCCCAGTTCCCAAAGCCGATTCCCTACTCCTTCCCCACATCCCAACAAAGGGTCTATCATATAGATGAAGGGGAGGGGCTCTATATCCAAGGTCCACCACTGTCCACAACTACTTCTAGGATTAATCCCAACAGAAGGTCTACCGGATGAAGGGCAAGGGTTCTATACATCCCAACATAAAATCTATCAGATGAAGGGGAGGGGTTCTATATATCCAAGGTCCACCACTGTCCTAACTACTTTGGGATTAATCCCCAAGGTTCTTTGCCCATGTATCGCTAAGGGCCTTCAAGCCTCCTAACTCCTACTAATCACATACTTTTGCTAGGCTCTACACAGGGGTTTAGGACCACACAAAAAGGCTCCCAAGACCCCATACTCCAACACTATGAAACTTTTTAAGAGAAAATAGATGTCAAGGAATGGAAAAAAGTTAAAGAAATGAAGGGTCCTCTATGTGTGTTGATGTCTTTGGGCACGAGCATGCCACTCCTTTGTTGGGTACAAATTTCACTCTCTTAATTGCACCAGACTTATATGATGCAAAAGTTAACGGAATGTAGAGATGTTGTTGATGTCTTTGGGAATGGGCATGTGCACCCCTTTGTTGGGTAAGTTCTCACTCTCTTAAGTGCACCACAATTATAAAATACAATTGGGTTTCTCCACTTTTTCTCCCCTTCGTTATTGTCGTACAATAAATGAGTACCTAGCCAATTTTGATCACTTGAATTAGTTTGGATACAACAAGTTTCTTCAAATTTAACTAGTTTGGATACCCATTGAACCATTATATTCTCCTTCAACAATCCAACAAGATAGCGAGAGAGAGAGAGAGAGAGAGAGAGAGAGAGAGAGAGAGAGAGAGAGCATGCTAGGAGCATACATTGAGATTAAAGAAAAACTAAGTGCCTAGATTAAGGCCAAGCATTGGATGATTTTGCAAGAGATGGAAAAAAGATTGATGAAGGCATGTTTTAAGATCATGGAGTAGCCATGCCCACAAATTTATAAGCAATAAATTCGTGAACAAAAGAGGCAAAGCAAAACTATGGAGAGAGATGATGCTGCACAACATAGCCCCTTTATATAATGCCTCCAACTTCCCATCTATAGTATTGATAATTGTTTATTTGAAAAGCATAGACCCAATAGATCCCACGATTTGAAAAGAGTTTTAAAAAGCATTATTGGTGAAAAAGGAAGGAGTGAAGGGATGGAAAGGCAAGGGGAGGGGGCCTCTTCCCTCTTAATCATGAGAGCATAAATGCTCATAATCTTCATGTAGCTTAGTGGTGAGAACTAATGAGTGGGTAAGGTGATGGAATAGCAAGGAAGGAATGGAATAGATCAGCAATGAAGTGAAGATAGTGGTTTATCCAAGAGTGGAGAGGACCTTATAAGGGCAACCGATACAATGCATGTGCCCCAAAGGAGAGCACCTCCAAATCCGCAAATCACTTGACTGATCTCTCAATCAATCCCATGAATCTCTCAATCACTGTTTTACTCCAAATAGAGCCTTCTACCTCAACTAAACTATTCACACTAACCAACACCCAACCTCACACAAACCTTGTACCCCTTGGTACACCCGATTACATCAATTTGTGTATCATTACCCCCCCCCCAAATTTTATGACCTCACCCCAGCAGTAGCACATGGGAAGCTTCATGGTTTGTTCACACCTAGTAACAACACTCATGACCCCAACTTGTGACTCACTCTAGTTATGGCTCTTGGTTTACAACTGGGAGAATGGACAATGACTATGCATGGAAATCCCCATGGGTCTAACAAGGTAAAATCTCAAAGATAAGACTAACAATCCTTTAAGGGGGACATCCCAGGGTAGAGAACCCTTATTGACCACACACACAAAACAACATTAGAAGATATATGGATCATCATCACCCTTGTCAAGATTGACTTGGGTGGTGAAAGTAGTGAAGCTTTAACATCCTCTAGTTCTTCTTCTTCTTCTTTCTTTGCTTCTTCTACAAGGTTTGCTGAAAATTTCTTCTTTGCATAGCACTCTTCTCAAAATGTCCAAGCTTTCCACAAAAGTTGCACTTCATCTTGGTGGATCCCTTTAAGTTACTTTTGACCAAATATACCCCATTTCCCTTGTAGTCATTCCTTTGTTTAAACTTCCTTTTCTCTTCCAAGAGGGACCTCTATTTCCACCAAACTAATCTCTGGTAGATTGGTGAGGGTCAAGGATGTTTTTATTGAAGCTATGCTTATATATTAATATAAAATATTGGCAAAAGCTTTCAAGATCATTCTTTTAGTTTCACAATATTGGTAGAATGTAGTAACTTTTTATATAATTTCTCTTGAATTTTGAAGGAAACAATGTAAATCTTGGCAAAACTTTAAATTTTTTTGCCTAAAGGTTTCAAACCTTGGCGAATGTTTGAAACATATATTTTTATTAGGGCATACAAACTTTCAACCCCAATGTAAAAGTTTAGCTTCTTAACGAAACTAACTTGAATAAACCATCCATGGTGAGGGTAGTTATAATAGTGCCATATTCCTCAGGTAGACTTTTAAGCAAGATTTAAATTACAATGTCATCATCAAGATTAAACTTGATGCTAGCTAACTGAGTCAGTATGCTTTTCATGGAGTTTAAATGTGAAGACATTGATTCTCCTCTATCCAACTTCAGATCAAAGAACTTGATAAGCAAACTAAACTTAGAACACTTCCCCTGTGCTCCAGAGACAATCTCAATTGAGTCAATATGCTTTTCATGGAGTTTAAATGTGAAGACATTGATTCTCCTCTATCCAACTTCAGATCAAAGAACTTGATAAGCAAACTAAACTTAGAACACTTCCCCTGTGCTCCAGAGACAATCTCAAGATGACTCCATGCAGCATATGATGTGTCACAATCATCAATGTGATGAATATAGGAATCACTCAATCCAAGTGAAATTATGGCTAGTGTCTTTTCATCCTTATGGCTAGTGCCTTTTCATCCATAAAGCCTCTCCTTCCCTAGTAGTTGTTTTCTTCTCTTTCCCATTAGCAATATTCCAGATCCCCTTCTTCATGAGAATAAACGTAAGTATGGTCTGCCATGTGTGAAACCCCTCCCCCTCAAACTTATCTATCTTTCTATTGGAGGCAATAGGGAAGTTCTTACCAATACAATTCCCTTTACAATTCTTCAAAATGAACCATCACCATATAGATGCATGTTGCAAGCAATAGGCAAGCAATAAAATCTGAAAAGCCAAGGTCCTTTGCATATTGATAATAGTGAGGGACTTCTTTCTTGTCTTAAAGCCTAGTGACCTTCCTATTGGTGTATTTTGGAGCTTTCTTCTTCTTTATCTTCCTAACACTTACAGTATTGCTAGAACCACAAGAAGAAGGCATTTTCAATAACAACCTTCCATGAATACAAAGCTATGAAGGAAAGGTTGTCAATACACCATGTAGAGTGAATGAGACTCCCACAAGTCCAATGACTGAACTCTAGCACTCCAGCATAGTCAATACTAAAAATTATTTCAGTCAAAATAAGAAGCCCCGAATCTTAGTTGATTTGGTCAACACTCAAATCCACAAAATTGCCAAAATTTGAGCTAAAAAATGAGCAGAGATTCGAGGCTGACATTCGTGTTGTAGAATCAAGAATTGTTATTTTACCAGAGAGGACCCCATAGAGAAGAATTGCACAATGCCATGTAAGAATGCCAGAGAGAATAGCACCATTTTTTACTGGTTTTTCTACCATTTCTCATCATGTATCGGAGAATTGATGCTCATACTTCATTAGAATACTCCTTATAGCATCATCCATCAATAAATAGAGCCATTTTATAATGGTGGCTCCTACGAGGAGAATCGCATGAAACTTCGACGACTAGAACAGCTGTCTGCATGGGCAGAGGAAGCAATTATTCCGTAATTCCTCCTAGACAGGGATTCGTCGCAACATGAGGATGCTTGGTCTCAGAGGGTGTGGGAAATGTCATAGAGAATGAGGAGAACAAGCCTAAGCAAATTCTATGGGAAGAGAATGAAGAAAACCTTAATTTGGGGAAGATGATGACATGGAACTCAAGGAGGGTGAAACAAGCTCTGATGCCACATGATGGAACATTATGGAAGGAATGGAATAGATCAACAATGAAGTGAAGAGAGTAGTTTATTCAAGAGTAGAGAGGCCCTTATAAGGGCAACTGATACAATGCATGTGTCCCAAAGGAGAGCACCTCTAGATAAGACTGTACTAGGAAAAATGGGAAAATCCCAAGTCCCACTTTTTTTCGCACTAACAATTTCGAAGTCTAAAAACGGGAATTTTGAAACAAACATTCATGGCATGAATTTGTGAAAAACATGCTTTTTTTAGA
Organism: Dipteris shenzhenensis; assembly: GCF_047967505.1. Taxonomy (NCBI): domain Eukaryota; kingdom Viridiplantae; phylum Streptophyta; class Polypodiopsida; order Gleicheniales; family Dipteridaceae; genus Dipteris; species Dipteris shenzhenensis. The sequence goes on from NC_141599.1 coordinate 29,643,418, forward strand.
AACATGAATTTGTTGAAAGCATGAATTCTAAAACAAACATGCATGGCCTTAATTTTGAAACAGGCATTCATGATTAAAGTTAGTATAATCATTAGGTACAACATATCACCAAAAGTCAATGGAATATTTGGCTCCAAATCTTTTTTTAGTGTGCAAATTGCATTGTAGATATTGCCTACATGCTTGGAGATTTGTCTTCAAATTCTATATCATTGCATTTATTTCGAATTTTTAATACTAAAATTCACTTACATTTGCATGTTTTTTTGTACATGTTGCAATTTGGATATTATGCGAATGCTTTTAATGTTTTTTTTTTGCAACAAAAAGGGAGAAATTTTTTTTAAATGACGTTTCTTGCCTCTCGCTTTGCTTCATTCTCAGTAATCCAATTTATTATAATAATTATATTTTCATCGCCACATTTAATATTTCTAAAGAGCCGCATCGTTAGGCATCCATATAATTATATAATACACATGGAATAAATTTACATCATGAGTAAATGTCCCTCATGCTCTAAGAGATTGAAAATAATTCACAAAAACAACATAATGTCTCAATTCAAATTGCTTTTGTTACAAGAAATTTGGACTACTTTAAAATAATGTCATTTACATTCTTCACAATGGAGACAATGGAGTCTATAGACTCTTGTGATGCTTATTCTCAAGGCTATGATGCTTTGGATTCCTCTACATGCTTTCATTCCTTTAGTAGGGACTCAATCTCTTCTTTCCCTCCAAGTTGGGGTTCTTTTGGTGTAGATGCTTTGGGTGTAGAATGTATCTCCCCGACTCTGATGGAAGTTGTGATGCTTTTGGAGACTCAATCACCTGCTGCCTTGCTTTGGGTGTACACTAAATCTCGCCTACTTTAATTGCATGTTGTATCCCAATTGTAGCAATTAGATCTTGAATGGTCTCAGCCATAAATGCCTGTAGATCGATCTCTGTATATGCTTCCATTGAGAGATGCAAATTCTGTTCAAAAATTTCATTGAGGATGAACATGCAGTTGTAGCCCACTCTCCATCCACAAGTGTGTGCATCCTTTTGCAACACCGCCAAGCATTTTTTGAAATGTTTTTTGTCTACTAAGTTACCTTGGTGCTGCTTGATTTTCCCAATAGCAGATACCAGCTTACGAGCTGACCTACCCATCATAACATATAAAAGAAATGAGTGTGTATTGCATAAGATACATAAAGTGGAAGTGATACATATTAAGAGAACACTTACATTAACACTGTTATGGATAAATTTGACCAAAGTAAGAGGCATGAATATGTGTGTGTGCTTGTATGTGTGGCAATAGTATAATAAAATATGGTGTGCATAAGGCCCAGGGTTGAGGTGGCAGGGCATGACCATGTGCCACCCTTCCACGTAAGAGGACCCATAAGGTGTGTTGTACATAATCCATGGTACTAATAATATAAAATGATAAGGTGGCATGGGTTCTCCATGTACCACCCCTCCACCTAGGCGGTCCCACACCTACATTTAGTGAGATATGGCCCAAGGACCATGGGAGAAGTAATATAAAATAGGTGGAGATGGATATTATATTGGATTATTCCCTCCAGGCAGGATAGGCCCATGTGGGGGGGGTGTAGAAAGTCCAAGAATGCAAGTTAAATAATGGAAAAGTAGGATGAGGTGGCAAGATTCCTTGTGCCAACCCTCCACTTGTCCTCCTAGATGTTTGAACGTATTACAAAATTGGAAAGAGACCAAGGGAGTATCTTAGACTTGGGATATGGGGGTTGATTTATGTGGAAAAATGAGGCAAAGTGTTGTCGCACACAATTGAGAGTGCGTAACCGCCTAGCCCACATGGGAGACTCTTCCACACACACCATGCATGTGGGAGGATGCATTTATTGGGAGAGACCCCCTCTCTTGGCTATAAAAGGAGGGGGCTATTCCTTGATGGGACACGCCCATTCTTGTAAAGCCACCTAGCTAGTACTTTGATTTCTTTCCCCCATCTTTCCTTTCAAATAAAGCATGACCCTCCTCCCTTGATGTCTCCATTTCTACATTCCTAGTCCCATCATGTACCTACTCCTCTTCCCTCTCTCCCTTCCTACTTGTGGCATAGTCCCTCTCTTCATTCCCACCCCTCTTAATCCTTTTTCCCCACCTATGTTAATGCTTCTTCCCTCCTGTTCCCTTTTCCTCTATGGCCCTTGAGCGTCGCCATGCCTTGCATCTAGCATCGTGCCTCAAATTCTTTTCTAGTTAATAGAACTGATGTGGCTGCTGGGATCAAAATCTCCATGGCTAGTGGCATAAAAGTCATTACTCCTACGGCTAGGTGTAGTTCTGCAGCACCTTCCATGTGCAGTTCTCTGCTTCTGCACCTCGAAGCTGCGTGTCTTCTGCTTGCAGTTCTCCGTCTCTATGGTTGCAAAACTTCTCAATTTCTGCGCCTTCTGCCTGCAGTTCCTATGCATCTTCTAGGTTCTTGCACGTCTTTTGTGCGGTACCACGCATCTTCTGGTCAACCACGTTTGCAAAATCGCTTCTGCACATCTTCTATGCGGCGCCACGTAAAACTGCTCCTATGCATCTGCAACAGACCTCGCGCCCCCCCTTCTATCTTCTTCTTCTATTTCTCTTCTCCTCTCCTCTCCTCTCTTTTTATTAAGGAGTGGGAATTGAACCCAAGACCTCCCCATTCACAAAAGGAAGACTTACTAATGGGCTAGCAAATAGGAAGTGATGAAAGTGTAATGATATTGCTTATATGGTAAAATCTCATGAGCTGTAACTCTCTAATTGTAGAGAGTTTCCTCTTACTGTAAAAAGCAAAAGTACTTCATTTCATGTGCTCTATTCATATCTGATACTAGATCGTAGATTTTGAACTTTTTCAAGTTCACTCCTTGGACGCATGCCACACAAGGAGGATGGATATTTATGTCACTTCTCGACGAGTTCAAGGATTTGGTGCTTGGTCCTCTGCTCATCACGGCTACCAATTGGCGAGATCTCTTTCTTGATCTTCATGTCGATCTTCAATAACTGATTGTACAATGCATGGTCCAAGGAGACGACGGGTGGGATGATACACCATGGATGATTGAAGGTGAAGAGCTAGTGATACACTAGGAGGACTTTGATTTCAATTCTACTCATTGTGCGGTGATCGAGCTACTTGCTGCATTAGAGATAATTAAAAGGGTGACATTCTTCGAAGGGTGGGATGCTCCCCAAGCTTGGGGGAAGATTTGACGCATCTGCTTATTAATTCCTGTGGATAAGCTCATCTTGAATAATTTCTTCTCAATCTCACTACAAAGGTTTCTAGGGCTCGGCTATGGTTGGTAACGTTTCGACCAAGGAATCCCTTTGTACCTAATCAACCTTTAGTGCCTCATTTTGAGCTTCAAGTTGTAATTCTTTTTGGTCTAAAGATAAACTATCAACAAAGGATTGCAAGTTTATTTGGTGATGAACGTCTTGCTCAAGTATTGAATTCTCCCCACCCTCTCCTTCTACCTATCTTGGACTACTGAGAAACTTGGGATGTTGGGATTTTAGTCTTGGTGTGATGATATCTTGGCTCCTCCAATTTGACGGCGCATACAAACCTTCGACCAAGGTTGCTGGTGTGGGTGTAAAGCTCACTTCACCAGGGGGTGAGGTGTATTGTTATAGCAAGTTTGCACCATCAAGTACTTGCAACCAAGCTGAGTACTCGGCACTCATTTTTGGGCTACAAAAGGCGCAAGAACATCGCATCAAGCAACTTGAGTGGCAAGGAGATTCTCAACTCGTGTGTGAACAAGTTAGTGGAAGGTGGAAGGTGTGGAGCAAAGGCTTGGTTCCATGACATCAACAAGCATTGGAACTTTGCCAACAATTTGAAGAGGTAAAAATTTAGGATATCCCTTGAGCTCAAAATATAGTTGCTGATTTCTTGGCACGTGAAGCTTGTCCTTCAATCACGCATGAAGCGAGTGGAAGCACTGCCCCAACAAAGCCGCAAGCCACGAATGAGCGTGATCCTTTGTAAGGAATGCAAAGGTTGTAGTCATCATGAAACTAAGTGTTGGGTATATTTGATACAAGTTTACCGACTTTGAAAGATCATGAGAAAGGTCCTTAAGGACATTGCACAAAAGAAGGATGCCAAACCTCACACCCCTTGAAGAAATAGCATTGTGACTACAAGAACTGGAAGAAGCTGAAGGTGATGTGCAAGCTCTCCAACTGTTAACATTTGTCATGGCATTCTTGTTCGCCTTGATGAACAACCTCATGCAGCGCTGCGTCTCTAACCCTCGCTTATAAAGATGGATGCAATATCATGAGGGTTGGTCCTTTTAAGATTGCCTATCAGCTATTCTATGCTGAAGATTCTTCCCATATAATACTTCACAATACACTTGTCATACCCTACCCTGCCTATGTGTGCTTTGTGGATGTGTCTTCACCTGATTTTCAGTTCAAGCTACCTCTTTCCATTGTTTGCCAATAGATAAGCCTCATTTCGCCTCTCTCTTTTCCATTTTCCAAGCATGGCTGACATTCCCGTGTTTTGTGGATGGGTTGAAGAAAATCCAAATGAGTATCTTGTGGCCTTCAAGCGCCATTGTGTTTCTACCGCTTTCTCCTTTCCTCCAGAAAGTACTAGCTATGAGAGAAAGAAGATCCGTAGAGATAGTAGGTGCTACACTCTCTTTGATGGGGTGTTGTACCGTCAAGGCATGGATGGGGTACTAAGATGGGCCATTGATGCAGATGAAGTACCTAAGGTATTGAAGCATTATCATGACGGATTTTGTGGAGGCCATTATGCCGGTGACTATACAGCTAAGAAGATTTTACATGCTGGGTACTATTGACTGACCTTGTTCAAGAATGTCACTATGTATTGCAAAACTTGTGAACATGCCAATTCTTTGGTAGGAAGGATTTGCATCCTGGGCAACATCATCCAGTGATGTCCATCCATCCGTTTCAGAAGTGGGGAATAGATTTTGTTGGGCCCCTGCCCATGACTATCCACAAATAGAAGTATCTTCTAGTAGCCACTCAGTATGTCACTAAGTGGGCTAAAGCTATCGCCCTCCCTACTGCAAATGGTAAGGCAGTTTCAAATTTCATATTTGAACATATGTAAACAAGGTTTGGGACACCCATGGAAATAGTATCTGACCATGGGAGTCCATTCTTAAATGAAGCAGTGGAGTTGCTCATGTATCACATGGGTATTGATCATCGCACTTCTAGAATCTATTATCTAGCATCCATGGGACAAACGGAGCAGACCAACGGCCTCCTTTGTAAAACCATGGGGAAAATGGCCACGGGGAATAGGAGCCAGTGGGATTAGAAGGTCACTGAAGTCGTGTGGGCTTACAACATCACCCATAAAACATCTACAGGTCACATTCCTTTTGAGTTGGTGTACGGTACTGAGGCAGTTTTACCACTAGAGATAGAGATTCCGGCCTTGAGATTGGCACGAGAACATGTAGAGGCCAGGTTGGTACAACTTGAGAAGCTAGATGAAACCCAATGCCTTCACTCTATCAAACAGAGATCCAAAAGAACGACAAAAGGCCCACATGGATGCTAAGATTTGCAAGGGATGGGAAAGACACTTTGTTGAGCCGGATGTTGTGCTATGCTTTGATAATAGATTAGACTACTAGATGGATAAAGAGTTCCTTCCACTGTGGACCGGTCCATACACAGTCATCAAGGAACGTAGCAATGGGTCTGTACAAGTACAAGAGCTGCATGAGCCATATGGCAAGAAGGTGATCAACAAGCGTTATCTCAAGCCCTTCTTTGTGCATGATGGTCTTAGGCATGGAAATGCTGTGCATTCCCTGCCTGGGGGGGGGAGCTGTTATGGATAAATTTGACCAAAGTAAAAGGCATGAATATGTGTGTGTGCTTGTATGTGTGGCAATAGTATAATAAAAGGCATGACCATGTGCCACCCTTCCATGTAAGAGGACCCATAAGGTGTGTTGTACATAATCCATGGTACTAATAATATAAAATGATAAGGTGGCATGGGTCCCCCATGTGCCACCCGTCCACCTAGGTGGTCCCACGCGTGCATTTAGTGAGATATGGCCCAAGGACCATGGGAGAAGTAATATAAAATAGGTGGAGATGGATATTGTATTGGATTATTCCCTCCATGTAGGATAGGCCCATGTGGGGGGGGGGGGTGGAGAAAGTCCAAGAATGCAAGTTAAATAATGGAAAAGTAGGACGAGGTGGCAAGATTTCTTGTGCCAGCCCTCCACTTGTCCTCCTAGATGTTTGAACGTATTATAAAATTGGGAAGAGACCAAGGGATTATCTTAGACTTGGGATATGGGGGTTGATTTATGTGGAAAAATGAGGCAAAGGGTTGTCGCACACAATTGAGAGTGCGTAACTACCTAGCCCACATGGGAGACTATTCCACACACACCATGCATGTGGAAGGATGCATTTATTGGGAGAGACCCCCTCTCTTGGCTATAAAAGGAGGGGGCTATTCCTTGATGGGACGCGCTCATTCTTGTAAAGCCACCTAGCTAGTACATTGATTTCTTCCCCCCATCTTTCCTTTCAAATAAAGCATGACCCTCCTCCCTTGATGTCTCCATCTCTACATTCCTCGTGCCATCATGTACATGCTCCTCTTCCCCCTCTCCCTTCCCCCTTATGGCATAGTTCCTCTCTTCATTCCCACCCCTCTTATTCCTTTTTCCCCACCTATGTTGATGCTTCTTCCCTCATGTTCACTTTTCCTCTATGACCCTCGAGCGTCGCCATGCCTTGCATCTAGCATCATGCCTCGAATTCTTTTCTAGTTAATAACACCGAGCCATGAAAGCCTGGAATTGAATTGACAAACCAAAATTCTTCTTCTTCAAGGTCCCAAACCATTAAACTCCAATGTAAATACACCTTTGGTTAGTGGGAGTTACTAGAACAAAGTAGTGGGATCATTTTGTAACTATAGGGATAGTTGTAACTATCCCTAACAGCACTCCTTAGTGGCCTGATCCACCACATAATGTTTTGGACTATGACTGTTACATTTTGAAACTTATTATTGCCTTACATCAGTTGGACTAATCTCAGATGACTATATAAACCTTGTATCAACTCTTGTTGAAGAGAGAGTTGTTGAGTTCATGTATTCTCTACTAAAACATAATATACAAGAAACATACTACCTTTGCAAGGGTAATCCAATATGTTGCTTATAGCGTGAGGTGATCATATCAGTCACTAGAATAGGCAATGGCGCAGGTCTTTTCGTCTTGCTTAATGCATTTTTAATCCACTCTTCAGACCATCTACTTATTTTGTTATATTCATCATCTGTAATTGCACAAGTAGATACGACAACATCCCAACTTTGCTTCTTATTACCTCTAGCAAGTGTACTGAAATGTGCTATAACTGCTCCTTGGAGAACTTGGTCTGCTTTCATCTTCCTTGTAGCATCTTCCATATCTATCAATTGCTCTGCCTTCTTTGACTTTCTTAAGACAACAATATGCTTCATAACTTTATCTTGTAATTCTCGAATGTTGTCCTCAGATAGTCCCTCCAAACAATGAAACAAGGTTCCACAAACTGGAGTTGTATGTGGTGCTTGCCTGACCTTTGCAAAGTCCTCTCCCTCTTTGATCACATCTTTTGCTTTTTTTTCTTCTTTCAGTGGTTCAATTTTTCCCATTATGTTAGGGAGTTGGCCAGCTATGTACAATTTTTATATTCTCATCCACTTTTTGAAGATATCTTCTGAGGATGTGATCATGTGGATGTCGTGTTTAAATGTGAGCTTGTCAAGGCTCATCTTTGTCATCTCAATGAATTTTTGTCATCATCACATGATGAAATTATTGAAAATTCTTGATGCATTAGAATATTTAAGATAAAAGCAAGCCATAAAAATATATATCCTAACAAATTATAAACACTCACATCCCATAAATCATTATGTTCACATCTTTTTGTTGGCCTTGTTGGCTTCCCGAAAGCTTCCCATTGTTTCCTAGCATGTGCAAGCTGATCCAAGTATGGGGACCTTCTCATAGTTTTAGCATGTACAATGTTTGCTGTCCGTGAGCATTGAACTAGCTCCATATTTGGACAGTTCATGATTATTCTAGCTCGTCGAAACCTATTAACATTGATTAAAAAATGAAAACACATTTCACAAGAACATTTCAAACAATTCAACCAAGGAAATAATATTCAAAAACATGAAAGATTATTAGTGTACTTGTACAAAGATTTTGTAGCTTCAAGGACTGACTTAATGTCTTAAAGTCTTTTAGCAGCTTCAATTGAGTGTTGCCTAGAAATAACAATGTAGTCCACACGATAAATGTCTTCTTTTTTCAAGGTTTTTAATGGGCATTTATTCTTTCTGTCAAAGGGTACTAAGTCTAATATTCAAAAATTTGTAGGGTGGGAGGTGACCAAATTCAAAAGGGCATGGGGATAGCAAAATTTTCAACTACTATGTTCCACTTCTAGTGATACATTTCAGCCAAATTGGATATATTGGTTGCCCTTAAGAAAGTGAAATGTGGCCCAACTTGCTTCAAAATATAAATGGGCCAAAGGGCATGCTATTGGGTTTGATGATCTATATTATGAAATGAACTAACCTTTGACATGCTCATGAGACATATAGCAAGCAAATGCATGCTTCAAAATAGATCTTAGACTGTTGTTTTTTAAACTATTGTGTGATACTAAGATCGATCTATCATTGTCACCTTTGAATTCATGCAAAATTATGGTTATGTGTATCAATTTAAGTATGGACAAGACATACATATGTTTCTCTTAAAATCATATAGCTAAGATGAGCCTATTTTGCACCTAGAGGAGCTCAAATGGAGGCAACCTCATTTCTCACCTCTTATCACATCATGCTTTCATCAAAGGATAAGAGTAGAGTGTTGGAGCTCAATAATAAGAACTCTTCCCCTATAATTTGGATTATACTAGCATCTTTCTTTCTCATGATTGTCCTTCCCACAAAATGCACAAGAAATTTTAGGCAGAGGTGGGGGCATTTTTAAAGTTTCTAATTGTTCTTTGTTCATTTGCTCTAACTTAGAGAGCTTGTCTATTTTTTTCTTGCCTTTTAATTTTTCTTTGTCTTGGCTCTATCTTTTCTTTTTCTTGGAGGTTTCTTCCTTTTCAATCTCTTCATCTGATGTGTCATCTATTGTTACATCACTTTCCTCTTCTTCATCATCAGTATATGTTTCTATTTTAGAATCTGTGTCAGAGTCAGAATGTCTTTTCTTCTTTTGTTTTTTGGACCTTGACTTTGTGCCAAATCTTCTTCCTACTCTTTGTGCAGCATTAACCACGTTGTTGAAATCATTTACTCCTCCAAGCTAAATCTCTGCCAGCTACTATTGTCCGTAATTCCTTGTTGAGTCCTTTACAAAAATAATCTCCCAACTGCTCATCAGTGGGTTGTTGATTGTTTGTCAACCTCTTGTTTAGATTTCTGAACATCTATGCATAGTCTTCAACTAAAAGATATTTTTGCTTCATATTTTGAAGCTTCTTGAGTATGTGTTTTGGAGGTTTTTCTTTACGAAAATGACTTAAAAAGGCAGTTTTCAATTCATCATAAGATTGACAATGAGATACACCGTATTGCATAAGCCAATTCATTGCCTTACCACATTAAAGGTCGCTGCAAATTGCTCTTTTTTGGTGAGGTCTGATAGTTGTCCGAATCCGCCTGCAGCTCATCTGGTCTCAAATTGTCCAACATGACTGTTGGGATCTTGTCCTTTCTTGCCTATGAATTTAGTTGATTTCACCAAGGGATTCTGCATTCTTAGCTGCTGCTGTTGTATTTGAGGTGGAGCTTGTTGTCTTCATTTTGGAGGCGGAGGTAGTGGATTGAAGTCGAGTTTTCTTTGAGCTCATACAAATAAGTGTGCTGCGAAATTTGTTGCAATACTCTTCTTGATTAATTCTTCAGCAGGTGATTGCACCATCAATTGGGTAAGTTTGAGTTGTACTTCACTTACTTCTGTGCCATGCACAGAATTATTGGAAGAACTTGTTCCACTTTGTGTGTAATTGAGATCGTGGAAAATGTCATCGTGATCATCCATCTATATGCTTGCTTCCAGTCTAGCATGGTTTTTGGTGAAGTAGGCATAGCCAATTTGGCGAGGCGATGTTTGCTCTTGAGAGTTATCTGACATGGACCAAGGTACTTGCCATGTAAGTGAGAAATACATCACCTTAATCATTGGCTACTATACAACTGAATCTAGTGCATTTTCATGAGTAGTTAGTTGGCACTTTCTCGATCTTTTAGTCTTCAGTAGTTGATTATGCTCTGTGTGTAGTAGGACGTCGGTCCGCTTGTTCCTTCCTTGTATTGTCGGATATGAGTTGGACCAGGCTCTGCTTGGCACTATTTGCAAATTCCAAGCTACAGCTTCGTAGGCACCCCACTCATCTTAGTGTATTCACTTTTCTAGAGTGTGTGGTGGCTACCGAGCTGATTTTCTTTGAATGAAGTTGATAATAGAAGTCTTGAAGGAACTCCGACCGTGGCCTTCAAGCGATTTCTTATGGATATCTTTTGTTGAACGTGGTTGTGTGGCTTTCTGGTTTGCGCAAAGTTGTCGCTGTGACAATGCTTCATTGTATCTTGATTTTTATGGAAGTTGTTGCGTATGCTAGTCTATTTTTCATGTGGCATTGTAGATCTTATACTTTTCTCTCTTGTTGCAGAATTGCTATGTAGTAGCAACCGACACTCAGAGTTCAAAGACGGTAGAGGATCACCAATAGTGTTCATGGTGTCTCCAAAAAGCTGGAAAACACCTACACATATCCATACCTAGAAATGGTAGTGCCAGGGTCAGAATTATGTTTGACTAACTTCGAAAAGATGCAAAGATAACTAAAAACATGAAAAGAACTTAGATCATTATGTATACAGTAGAAATGTTACTAGTAGGTTGTATTCCAGGAGATCACAACAACCCCCTCATACAAGAGGTAAAGATTAGCTTATAGCATCATCCGACTTTAGTTGGGTAATAGTCAGAAGCAGAAAATAGTTCAAAACATGATGTGGTGGATAAGGCCACTACTATTGGCTATTAGAATTAGTTATAAAATTATCCACTACTTCCTAATGTAGCTTCCCTTTACTAGGGGTATACTAACCCTCCTTGGGTGAAGCCCACGTGGGTGGAGAGGTCACCCTCAATAGTCACAATTTCAACCAGTGGACTAGTTTAGGACACTGTCAAAATTTTAACCACTGGTTTAGTTTAGCTTGATGGTCTCAACTTCACATATTAGACAATAACAAGTATATTGCTATTCATAATTAGAAAATAACAATATATTTCTTTTCATTTTTGAATTTCAAAATTTCAATCAATAAACTGATGTTTGTCTTGAACTAGCACATCGGGCTGGTTTAGGACAATCACATTAAGTCGAAACCATCCCAGTTTAGAAATTAAGTGGTATATGGCATGAATAGTAGGAAATTAAATTTAAGTAATTTAAGCACTAAGAAACACAACAATTTCAACCACCGATCTGGTCAACAACTAATGTCTATTCAACCACTTTGGCTCAAGACAATCACACAACTGGTGATTGAGCTGAAGCAGCCATGGTTGCATGATGTTCCAACCATCGGATTGGTTTAGTAAAATAACAATATATTGCTTTTTTGTTGTGAAATATATTGCTATTAACTTTTGCTCAACCATGCCACCAGGCTGGTCAACAACTAATGTCTATTCAACCATGTTGGCTCAAGACAATCACATAACTAGTGTTTGAGCTGAACCAGCCTACAATTGCATGATGTTCCAACAATTGGGCTGGTTTAAGACAATCACATTTAGTCCAAGCCTGGTTTAAGAAATGAAACTATCCCAAAGATCAATCACAAACAACCACCGGGGTGGTTTAAGCACCACTAACCTGCGTTGTATCAAGCATGTGCATTATGTGCTCCTCAAATAGTTTTTGCATCCCATCCGCTTTTTATAGATGTCCTTTCTCTTTGGAGAAACTCTCGTATTTTCATGCCAAGGTAAAAACTGTCTATAAAAGAAATAGTCACACGTAGAGACTCATAACTTTTGAATTTCACGTCTGATATAGAAACTAAAAACATAGGCCGATGTGCCTTAAACCGAGATTTGATCTGATATAAGTTTTGTCAAAATTTGAGCATCGAGTATAAAGTGATGACAAAATACTGACAGGGGGTCAAATAGTCATGAAAAGCACCTACTCCTTCTACTAATGCCGACTTGGGAGAATACTCCCTCCATGCTTAGACTTCATCAACGATCCAAGTACCATAGAGGTCATCTAAGAGGATGGTAAGAGTTCCCTTTGTGGCTTGGGAAATGGATAAACCATGTATGCACAATGACCGGCTGACTAGACAACACTTTTGAACACTTTGGAAGAGAGAGCAATGGAAAAAGGGGAGAGACACTCAAGAGAGATAGCCTGAAGTGACCTTCATTACCAATAGAGTGAGACTCCACTCAAATGCAACTCAAAATACTATAAACACAAGGGAGAAGAATAGGTTTCATACATACAAGAGGGAGCGGTAGCTCTAAGACTACTCATAGAAAGAGAATGAACTAGAGAGATATGGACTCAAGAGTCTACATAAGAGGATATCTATAAGAGGGAAAGAGAAGGCTCATAGAAGAGGCTTGAGGGGACTAGAGCTACATTAGCATGAGGCTCAATGGTGGAAGAGATGTTTAACAAGGGAGAAGAGGTCTCCTTTTATAGAGATTTTGTCACCCTCCTTTACCAATTTACAGCCTATAGATTCCTTTCCCCATCAATCACATGAGCCCGTATGTCATCATCCATGTCCTTTTTGGCTGCTCTTAACATGTGTCCCATCACAAGATGCTCAAGACTCTTAAAATATTGAGAAATTCAAGAGTCTTCCTATATGGAGTTCATAGGGACCCTCTCTTTTTCAAATGTCCACATCCTCCTTACTTTATATAGGAATTCTAGAAGGATTCCTCTTGACTCCATGCTCTTCCACACTCCCCACATGCCTTCCACATGCTTGGCATGTGATCTCTCTTACATTATTGGAACACATGGACATGAGACCCACTCATTATATGACTCACTCTTCCTATTTTCTAAAAACCCTATAATATCCCATACACAAATAACTCTCACCCTATACCAAGGTATTTATATCTCATGTACATGGTATTTACAATGATCCATTCCACTCATCCTCTCAATCCCATACAATATCTTAGAAAATGGAAATAAGTGAGAGCCACTAGGCTATCACTTGATACTCAAACTCTTACTAAATATAGAGAAAACCGACACCAATGCCAAATAAAAGATATCAATTTTTAGTGTCACATCTATCTTATAAGGTAAACTCCACCATATAATGCCAAGAAGGATAGTAAAACAAAGAAAACTATCCCATGATTATTATAACATAGATAGTAATACAATTACCCTCCTATGTGGAAGTCAAAGGTGCCTTTCCTCGAATAGTCATAAGGGTCATCTTTTATGATGTTAGTTGTTTCAACGGTGGAAAAAATGATTTGAAAAGGTCATTATCATTCCACGCACATATGCTTAATAAGATTGGCCTTTTGAAATTTAAAGGGCTTCGGTGTTCAAGAGTCACTCCCTCTTAAGGGAGGTTTAGTTGAACACTATATAAAGAAGGGCCTCTTATATACATAAAAGCATGTCCTATATTATTGTATAGGTGAACATGCTTAAAGGAAGATCCCCAAACCTTATATATACCTGTAAATCTATGAGGATAACCTGTAAACACTCGCCCACATTATTGTTCACGTACGTCATCCTCTAGGTATCATCGGGTCCTCCAAGCCCAAGCATAGCCACACCACTGGCTCTAAGATCATCTGTTGGCCTTTATCGATGTGGTTTTCACAGAGTTATCGGAGTCCACATCTGCATAGAGAACATATTATGGAATAGTGGCCTTGTATCGGATGAACTGCGCATAGTCCAATTACATGTAAATGATCCTAAGAGGAGTAGTAGAGGATCATTAGCAAAAACTTGTCACCCATCACTACGATCAATTCTTCATAGCTGCGATGTGCTAGATAATTTCTAGGTGTTGTGGAGTTTAGACTAGCATCTAGACAATGCAGCTGATCCTTAGGTATAGTTCTCACTGTAGCTCATGTCACGATTCTCACTATAGCTCAAGATATCATGTTGGATTGAGGGTCATTGTTTGCTTGGGTGTAGCCATTTTTGGTGAGGTTTAAGGAATTTTTTGTATATAGGTATCTTGCATGACCCATAACTTACACATCACTCAACGGAATTCGGCAAACCTTGTCTTCAAGTTGTAGTACACACTCCAAAATTGAACATGATGTTGAGAGTTGTGGTGCCATGAGCACATGTAGAGCAAAGGTATGAGCAAAGGGAAAGCTGCCACATGGCATGGAGGAGATATCCCACATGTGAGCAAGCAAATGGATGTAAGTACCCTCACCTATAAAAGGGAGGTTCATTTGAAGTAATATCAATCAAGCACTTTGCACTATCTCAAGATTCTCTTTATGAGTCCAAGCTAATCTATCTTGGAACCTAATTGACTTGAGGTACATGTCATGAGCACTCTCTTCATCATGTTTCCACACAGGTTTCATCCACCTTAGAGTGCTCCATAGATCCTGAGGCACACATGTTTTGTCATGGTATCAGAGCATAGGTTTAGCTCTCCTAGTTTAGCTCATTAGTAGTTCACTAGGATTGCTTCCATTCCTAGATTAGTTGTAGGTTGCCTTAGGAGCTCATGTTTTTTCTCCTAGGTTACTTTTAGTTTTAGATTGAAAGAATTCCATCCATTGAATGAAAATTCCATTCATTGCTTTGAGATATTTCCGTCATTCCCGATGAGAGAGAGAGAGAGAGAGAATTCATTTCTTTTAGAGATCGATTTTGTGAGGAGTTCTTCTTCTTCTTCTTCTTAGAGAGAGCTTGTGAGAAAGAGAGTCTCTGATTGTTCAGTTTGTTGAAAGCTTTGAGAAAAATTTCCTATCTATTGTCATTCTAGTGCTCCAAATTGACTAGTCGACCGGTCGCCTTCCAGCCTTGAAGCCACCAAGAGATATCTCTACAAGCTCAATCTTCACAGACTAGCCTCCATGGTCGTCTAGCCCCAGTAGCGACTTCTATTATAGCACACATCCACGAGCTACTGTAGAAGGTTGACTCCAACCTCCAAAGGCTAGCAGAAGAATCCTTCTACACTCCAGCGCCTCCATCGATGACGAGCTGGTGGCTTACATGAATCTGCCATCAGTTGAGCACGCTTTTCATGCAAATACAATACGCTTGCCTTGGGCTTGGTCCTACTGCAGTGAAGGGTGCTCCTCAACGACCATAGCTCCTGCAACTCTAAAAGCCAGTGCAACCCCAGCCCGAATCTGTAGCAACAGCAGCGACCACAGCTTCAGCGCCATCCAAGAGCCCTCGACAAGCCTCTATAGACGCTGCAAGCCACCTATACGACGAACAGCCAGCCGCACGGCTCACTGGCCTCATCACACGGACGCCGATTGTCTTCAATGGACGTAGCGCACCATCTACGACCCTCACGAACTCTAGCAAGGTGCAGCACTACAGCCTCCTTCAGTGCCAACGCTGTCGCCAAAGCCTCATGAGCTTCAACGGCCTCTACAAACTATGGCTATAACGATAGCCGAAGCCGACTGCAGCTTCTCCATCGAATAGTCCACGGCACTCGATGGTCGGCAGCCAACCATCCTCAAACTACAACCAGAAAACTCTTGCAAGGCCAATCTTCCAGACTCGACTCCATCACGGGCCTCCTCCAAACGTAGAACCAGCGAATGGCGCAGCGTCTTTAGAACCTCCGTCGCCATTTGCAAGAAGCTCAAAGCTTGCATTTCCTTTTGTTCTAAGGTCCTTACCTTAGGACACGTGGCAGCCTAAAGTAGAGACACGTGGCAAATAAGCCACTCACCTTGGGTTAGTCTAAAAGGGCCACGTGGCAGATAAGGTGGTCAAAGCTAACTGTGGTTAGGATCAGCTGCCTGGGTTAGTTCAACCATGGTAAGATTTGTGTAAACCTTGGGTTAACCAAGTTGGGTTTAAAGATTGCCACATGGCACAGTGCCACCTAAGCACAGAGCCCCTGCTAAGCACAGTATGGAATTCAGCATGTGAATCCCTGTGCCACATCATCAATGGTCCTCTTCTTCATAGAATCTTTGACAAGCCATAACTTGCAATCCAAGAGGAATTTGCACACGCTCCAAAAAGGAAAAGTGATTGTCTTTTCGAGCTCTATGCGCCTGTCAAGTCAGAATCATTGTATGCAATTAGACACTGCCAATATTGAAAGAAATCAATTGGTAAGACCTTTGCAACAAATGAAAAAGCAATGCATGAATGCAAAAAGCATGCCAAAAGCACAAGTGCATGAGATGACCATAGCAAAAAGCATGGCATCCACACAGAAAGCATTAAGGCACATGGAAGAACAAAGCATCATGCGTCAAGCGGCGTCAAGCAAAGAAGACAACATGCATTGAGAAGCAACATCCTAGCCACCTTCAGCTCATATGTTTTGTAAATCAAGCCTGACCACCTGAGAGTAGCTATGAAAGCACCCAGGGGAGGTATTGACATATAAACCACACTTTACCACCTTAAGTAGCAATGCATGCACTAAGGGGAGGTGATGGATTTGTAACTCACATCTGACCACCTTGCAGTAGCCAAAGGGTTATGGCACCAAGGGGAGGTGTTGAGAGTTGTGGTGCCATGAGCACATGTAGAGCAAAGGTATGAGCAAAGGGAAAGCTGCCACATGGCATGGAGGAGATATCCCACATGTGAGCAAGCAAATGGATGTAAGTACCCTCACCTATAAAAGGGAGGTTCATTTGAAGTAATATCAATCAAGCACTTTGCACTATCTCAAGATTCTCTTTATGAGTCCAAGCTAATCTATCTTGGAACCTAATTGACTTGAGGTACATGTCATGAGCACTCTCTTCATCATATTTCCACACAGGTTTCATCCACCTTAGAGTGCTCCATAGATCCTGAGGCACGCATGTTTTGTCACATGACACCCAAACATTATGGAATAAGGATTTGGAACAAGACCGTTAAAGCATTACAAGTGCTATGTTGCATGTGAAGCATGGATCTTGAAGACTATAGGATATAACAATTTATTCAAAAGAATCAAAATTTTGTTATGTACATCCATGCAACCAAGTAATTATTCAAAATTACACTATGTGAGCTTCTCCTCAACCCAAGAGAACACCTAAATGAGAACATTAGGCATGGGTTAATGGGCCTCCAACGTTGAGTGCTAAAGTGATGCACACCCATTTGAAGGCATGCTCCATAAGTTTTTTTTGATTTGTTGAAAACCAAAACAAATTAAAATTTTAGAATTTAAACTAGTGGGACTACTGCATGTCTTAAAATATTGATAGTTATTGATATTGGTATCTACATTCACCCCAAAATGGAAGAAGTTGAAAATATGCAATTTGTGCATGTGCAAAGATATTTTAATAAATCCAACACTATTTATGATTTTCAATTGTTTCTTTTTCCATGAAATTGCTTGCTATATGGCTCATAAGCATGCCAAAGGTCATTCCATTTCATAATACACGGCATCAAACTCGATAGTGTGTCCTTTGGCCTATTTGTGTTTTAAAGCATTCTAGGCCACATTGCACTTGTTTGGGATATCCAATTTTGTTGACGTGTCTCACTGGAGGGGGGAAACCCGATAGCTAAAAATTTTGCTAGTCCTGCAAATTTTGAATTTTCACACCTCCCGCACATCGAATCTTCAAATATTAAGTACTTGAAACCTGACCCCACCTTGGAAACACCCTACAACCTGCACACACCTCAACGTGACCTTGCGCAGACTTTGGTTTGGCATTGTCTTCTTTCGGGTAAGTTGTCTTCTATTCTTTACTCGACTCACAAACTAGCTTCTCTAGTTCTATTATGGACTGCCATGGCATCCATGGCAACATGCAGATCACCATGGCTTGCAAGAGAAGCAGACAAAGGCTATGAGATAGGAAAGCTGAAAAGCCTACTCAATGCACAAGGAATAGATTATGGGTCAAGGAAAGCACTGGCACGGTATCAAAATGGCAATGGAAGACACTTTTGAAATATTTGCAAAGGGAGAAACAACGAGAAGGAAGAAGACACCTTGCAGAGTAGCAACAATAGGAAGAAGTTAGCAGATGCATGCATTTGATCATTGCCATTGGAGTGAAGAACACGAGCTGTGGTGTCATGATTGGTGGGAGCATTCAAGACAAAAATATCAGGCCATTCAGGTGAATACCAGTCTCAAGTCTTCACATGGTTTAGCATGCACCCTAAAGTTCGTAGAGTAACAACCCTACCAACACCTTAGGAGATGCACGCCCAAGACGCGATGTTCTCTAACTTGAGAAATGGCCTATAAAAAGTGAAAGGATTGCACCGCTTAGATCAACCAGCTACAAAGAGGGAGACTTTAGCTATGTTAATACCCCTTGAAACAAAGGAGAAACAGCTTGGGAACACAATGTCAAAGACCTGTCAAAGATGTTGTCAATCAGAAGGACCAAGTGGCTCCAACGGTGGTTGAACGTAGAGTAGAAGTAATGCATGATCATCCCAATCTGAGAAGTTTATGGGCTTCAACAGAATGCAAGAAAAGGAGAGACAGCCTAAGTGCAGAAGTCATTGCTAGAGTGACGACTTTCTCTCTCTAAAAGAAAATGAACCAATGATGAACAGAAATCTCTTCTTTCTCTCTCGGAATGAACAAGAGCTCTCAAGGAAACCTTTCTCTCTCACAATAAGCAATGAACCAAATGAATAAAGGGAGCTCTCATGAAGAAACTCTCACAAATCTCTCAATCATGAAGAGAACATAAATCTCTCACAAACTCTCAAAGGAGATGAACGGAAATCCTATGGACAAAAATTCTCTCTATCACTCAACAGAAGTGAAAGAACAATCAATCACTCAATCTCTCAAGGGTGCAATGCCTCAGCAGAAGGCAAGGGAGCTCTGATGCCATGACAAAATATGAAGAGGGGAGAGGAGAAGAGTGGAGATGAGGAGAGAGGGCACAGCTACAGAGCACACCACAAATGACTAACTGTACACGAGATTTAGTTGAAAATGTAGAATATATACAAACCCACTTAGGGTCACGGTTAAGGCATATAACCCTTTCCTTTATAGCACTCTATTGGGTTAGTGCTATGCACATATGATCACATGATGGTGCTATGCACATGCATTGGCAATCCGATATGAAGCTCTATGGACAAAATATGAAAGGGCAGCTTTGCGAGCTGTGGCATCTACATCATTGGCCCCTCAAAGTATCTCAGGAATGGAGCACTTAAAGATGAACAAATTTGTGATTGCTTATACACCTCGTCATTGCTTGAAAGTAATGAGTAAAGATCCAACAACATACGTGCAGGAATTTTGCATTGTGACTAAGAAAGAAGCTTCTCTACAGATCGAATCCTCTTTTGTGTCTTCACCAGCTTCAAATTCTAAGGTGGAGGTAATGGGAACTCCTCAGGTACCAAAGTCCTTTGAGTTAGATCATCATATCTCCCAATCGATGGCAGAGTTTGCTAATTTGAAATTATATTTGGTTAATGCATGAGAACCTAGAGCACCCAAGAGTGAGGATAGGCCTCGAGATAAGAGTGGGGTCACTTCCTATTAATGTAATGAAAAAGGTCACTATCACCCTGAGTGTCCTAGATTGATAAAGAAAAAAGAAAAACAAGTATCCTTGTTAGAAGAGGGGATGAGGAAAAAGATGTAATGATGGCTAAATAAGGGTGTGGTAAAACAAAAGAAGAAGGAAGAAGTAGATGACTAAAATCAGGAAGAGGAACACCGTAGTAAGAAAAAGAAGGGATCTAGAAGGAGAATCAGCTAGTCAGACTTTCCTTTAGGACAAGGCATTGGAAGCTGGGACTTGTTGTCCGACCTTAAAGAAAAGGAAGCCCATATCACCTTTGGCCAGTTACTTGCTTTGTCTCCAAAACTATGAAAATAATGGGGAAAGCTAGCAAGCACAAGGGTGTCAAAGAAGAAAAAGGAGAAAGGTGCCAACCCTGTTGTCCAAAAGATAGACATAAATGTTGGAAATGATGTGCCTGTGGTTGATGTGATCATTGATGGGTCAAGTAATTTCTAATGTTTACATTGATGGAGGTGCATCGATTAATGTCATGAGTGAGAAGACCATGATAGATGCTGATTTAAAATACTCTAGTACTACCTCTCCTTATCGCATCAAATTGGCTGACAATACTAGGATAAAGACCTTGGGAGTTGTGAAGAATCTAGAAGTGGATTTATGTGGAATTTTTGTGCCAACTACTTTTCAAGTGATCTCTGTCAATCCATATGCACGTGCCTATCCATTGATTCTGGGAAGACCTTGGCTATGCAAGGTGAAGGCTGTTCAAAAGTGGGATACTAGAGAATTGATTTTGCAAGGAAATGATGATAAGGTGCACTACATCATCAGAAGCCACAAAAAGGAAGTTGTCAAGGAGGAGTCTTCAGCATTAGAGAGTTCAAGCTCTGACTTAACCGATGAAGCAGAGATAGGGTATAGCTGCAAGGAGCTCGAGGAGCTCTCAAGGAGTCCAACTCAGAGGGTGAGGTGGAAAGAGTGGCATTTGGTCTTTGTCTTGGTGATGATTGGGAGGAGTCAGGAGGGAACAAGGTGGTGGTATAAGATCATGTGGAGACACTTCATGTGGAGGATGTGAGCACATTGAATGGTGCCAACACAATGAAAAGATTCTTGGTAATTCTCTATCAAGTAGTGAGAAGCTCCAGTACTTGGATATGTTAGATGATTTCCCATATCTTTTTGCAACAAGCTATTCACAGGTTTGACCAGTCTCTCTTATGGAGCCCAAGATTGAGTTGAAGCTAGAAAGCAAGCTAGTTGTGCAATGCTTAAGGCGATTGGGGGTGATCCAAGCTGAGACACTAAAGAAAGAGGTAACACAACTACTTGAGGCTGGATTCATCTTTCCTGTTGATTATTCAAAATGGATATCTCCTATAGTTGTCACACCAAAGAAAGGAAATAAGTGGCGGGTTTGTGTGGACTTTCGTCCTTTGAATGCATGCACTAAGAGGGATCATTTTCCTATGCCATTCCAAGATGAAATACTAGACCAAGTAGGAGGGCATGAGATGTATTCTGCATGTGATGGGTATTCTAGGTACTTTCAAATTCGCATTTGAGTGGAAGATCAAAAGAAGACGTCATTTGTTACACCTTGGGGAGTATTTGCTTATAGAGTGATGCCTTTTGGGTTGACCAATGCACCAGCCACATTTCAAAGGTTCATGAGTCAAGTGTTTGAGCCTTACTTGGGAAAGTTCATAAGGTGTTTTTTGATGATTTCTACATTTATTCTCGACGCATAGATAATATGGAGAAGTTAAAGATGTCCTTAGTCAGGATTGATGAAGCAAAAGGGTGTCTAAATCCTAGCAAGTGTCATTTGGCTCAAACAAAAGTAGTTTTGTTGGGGCATATTGTGTATGAAGATTGTGTATGAAGAAGGCTTGCAAATGGATCCTGACAAGGTTCAAGCAATCATGTCATTGCCAAGCCCTGATAGTGTGACTGGTGTTCAAAGAATTCTAGGAAAGAGCAAGTATTATCAACGCTTTTGTAATGATTTCATAGAGAGTGCATCCAATGAACTTGTTGACAAGAAAAGGAGTTTTTTTCAAATGGGGTGTGAAGCATCAGGAGTAGAAGGATAGGAAGATGCCTATGCTCAACACTTGGTACAATTAGAAGCCTTGGATGAATGTAGATTATAGGCCTTACAAAACTTGGAAGCTTCTCAAAAAATGCGCAAGGCCATTTTGACACAAATTACGCAAGAAGAAGGATATTGTAGAAGGAGATTTGGTCATGAGATTTGATAGCCGTTTGATAAGAGGCTAGACAAAACGTTTATCATCCGATGGGAGGGAGTCTATCAAGTCAAGAAGAAGTTCATCAATGGAACCTATCAGCTTGAGGATGTTGATGGCATGGTGTTACCCAGATGCGCGAATGAGTATCGCCTTAAATTCTTCTATGCTTGACCACCTTGAGGGCGAGCATACCCTCTCTATTACTAGAGAGGATCTGGTGTGGGGGAGAAGATGTCATGCTAAAAATTGGTATCTTTTATTTGGCATTGGTGTTGTTTTTCTCTATGTTTAATAAGAGTTTGAGTCTCAAGTGATGGCTTAGGGGCTCTCACTTATTTACATTTTCTAAGATATTGTATGGGATTGAGAGGATGAGTGGAATGGATCATTGTAAATACCATGTGTATGAATGATAACTACCTTGGTATGGGGTGAGAGTTATTTGTGTATGGGCTATTATGGAGTTTTTAGAAGATAGGAAGAGTGAGTCATATAAAGAGTGGGTCTCATGTCCATGTGTTCCAATAATGTAAGAGAGATCACATGCCAAGCATGTGGAAGGCATGTGGGGGAGTGTGGAAGAGTGTGGAGTCAAGAGGAATCCTTTTATAATTCTTCTGTGAAATAAGGAGGATGTGGACATTTGGAAAGGAGAGGGTCCCTATGGGCTCCATATAGGGAGACTCTTGAATTTCTCAATATTTTAAGAGACTTTGGCATCTTGTGGTGGGACACATGTCAAGAGTAGCCAAACAGGACATGGATTCATGATTCATGGGGACATGAATTACCTGGTAGCAATTGTAAATGGGTAAAGGAGGGTGACAAAATCTCTATAAAAGGAGACCTCCTCTCCCTTGTTCGAAATCTCTTCCACCATTGAGCCTCATGATGATGTAGCTCTAGTCCCCTCAAGCCTCTTCTATGAGACTTCTCTCTCTCTCTTATAGGTATCCTCTTATGTAAACTCTTGAGTCCATATCTCTCTAGTTCATTCTCTTTTTATGAGTAGTCTTGGAGCTCCCGTTCCCTCTTGTATTCATGAAACCTCCTCTTGTCCGTTGTGTTGTAGTATTTTGAGTTGCATTTAGGTGGAGTCTCACTCTATTGGTAATGAAGGTCACTTCAAGTTCTCTCTCTTGAGCATCTCTCCCCTTTTTCCATTGCTCTCTCTTCCAAAGTGTTTAAAAGTGTTATCTATTCGACCGCTCATTGTGCATACATCGTTTATCCATTTCACAAGCCATAAAGAGAGCTATTACCTCCCTCCTAGATGACCTCTATGGGACTTGGATCGTTGATGAATTCTGAGCAAGGAGGGAGTATTCTCCCAAGTCGGCATCAATAAAAGGAGTAGGTGTTTTTCATGACTATTTGACCCCCTGTCAATATTTTGCTCATAACTTTCTACTTGATGCTCCAATTTCGACAAAACGTATATCAGCGTGAACTCTCTTCAAGGCACATTGGCCTATGTTTTTTGTTTCTATATTAGACGTGAAATACAAAAGTTATGAGTCTCTATGTGCGACTATTTCTCTTTTAGACAGTTCTTATCCTCTTCTAGTAAAATGCCCATAACTTCTCAATGGCTTCTCTGTTTCTTATGAACTTATATCAATGTGAAGCCCATTTTAAGACACATTTCTAATTGTTTTTGAATATTTGATATCATGTCTTTGGTAGAAGTTATAGGTGTCTGATGACAGTTTGCCGAGTGTTTTGAGCTACTTGTAGAGGTATTTATGAAGGAGGTGCAATGTTTCCCCAGAACCTATCCATCCGACCCAATCAGCTTCTTCAAACTCCTCGATATATATCAGTTCATGTCATATTGAGCTTCCAGATCTTCTTTCAACAACGCATCGCTCTTCTCTTTGGTGCAAACCGGCTTGGGGAGATTATGGCCTCCACTGATCCTTTCCTTATCCCTATGCTAAAGTACAACATCACTTGGGATGTTACCATATCCATTCTCATCTAAGGGAAGAATGTGTGGTGTGGTCTTTTGGGATTAAGGATGTTTTTATCGAAACTGTACTTATATATTAATATAAAATCTTGGTGAAAGTTTATCAAGCTAGTTTTTTTGGTTTCATAAGATCAATAGAACAAATTAAAATTTTATATATTTTGCTTTGAAATTTGAAGAAAAAGTTTTAAATCCTGTCGAAACTTAAAAAATTTTCCCATAAATGTTTCAAATCTTGGCGATTGTTTCAATCCTTTATTTTTATTAGGGCATACAAACTTTCAACTCCAATATCAAAGTTTTTCTTATTAACAAAACTAAGAGGAAAAAAGCATCCATGCTTGGGATGAAAGTTTGTATTTTATTTCCCCTTTCCCAGTGATAAAGACTTCTATCACCAAGTTTGGAAGCAGTAGGAAGCTAAGAGGTGCATGAAGTTTTCATGATTACCCCCAACTTCATGTTCACAGATGTGATGTGAGATTGCCTTTTAGGGAAATTGGCAAAATTGTGTTTCAAAAAAGTGATTAATTTGCACCATGCACATGGACCACTTGGATACCTATGACTCAAATATTGAGTTGGCACACAATGCACCACCATCCAAGGTTTATTTAATTTGCTACTGAAAAATAGCATATGATGTTGTGACATCGATAAGACGTGGAGCTATGCTTTGAAGCCTTTAGTCCCACAATTAAGGGTGCTTGTTCTAACTTGTCGTTGTTGTGGATGGATGCAGGTGAGTGGAGCTCCTTCAACATCATGTGGTATTTTTGTATAGCAAAATAAAAAATTCAAGATAAAGAACCTTCTTTTGAAGTTTGTCTTGTGACTTCTCATCTTGAAAGGATTGAAATGGATTATGTTTGTCTTGAAATGTCCGCGCGCCCACACACACACACACGTGTGTGAAATGTTAGGGTAGAAGCAGCCTTTCTATCCCTAATCTTCCCTATTTTTCTTGTAATTCGTCAGTATCAGTATAACTGTCACAAACATCTGTGTTCTTTATTAGTAATAGAGTCGATCTAAGCATTGATATATAAATTTATTGAAATTTATATCAATAGTTATATGGATGGTAATTGCAACGCTTGCTTAGTGACAATGCTTATGTAGACGGTTATTTTTATGCTTTTAGTCTTTTTAAAAAAAGTCTTGTGTAGTTTTTGTCAAAATAATCGCTGCTATGGGTGCAAATTGTTGTAGTGTAGGTCAAGGAAGCTCTATGCTCATCATTCTACGTAGATATAAGGCTAGATTCTCTCTAAGAATTATTGATATTGTATGATATAATTGTATCCAAAACCTCATGGGTCTAGATTGACACCCATGACCCAACTCAAATACCATCAATGTTGAAGTTTGCTACACAGTCATAGTTGTTAGTGGAATACCTCTCACCACATAACTAAAAATTTATAAGTTCAATTGGATGATTATCGATTCTCTCCATTGTAATTTACATCAAGTAAGGGATATACAATACACCTAGAAAACATTTTCACTAGAACCAAACAAAAAAGCAAAACTTGATGCCCCCTGTTGAATGTAAAAGCTACATGTCCTCCTAGAAGATTGAAGTAAGAATTTCTATTTCCTTCATATCAGTGTACAAAGGCTCAATCATCTAATGTCAAGGAACTTTTGCCATTGAGACCATATGCTTGAGACCCGATGCATTGAACCAAATAGACATGAAATCTTCTTGCTACAATGGATAGAGGTGCTGAAGATCTGCATGGACATCATTGTGGTGCCCTGTGATGGTCTTCATATATGATAAACCAAGAATGCCCAAGAGCTAATGGATTAGTGATCTCATAATTAAAAATAAGTCAAATTTTAGCTATCCATAGTTGCCATAAAGCATGTGGCTTTGAGTCTAGTCCAATCCTTTCTTAAAATCCCCGAGTAAGCACACCTCCCAATTGCGTCTAACACCATTGCAAAAGCATGGACTATGCTTCACATATGTCTAGAATGTGGGCAAACCATGCAAGGGTGAAAGATATTCTCAGTAGATTTAGGCATCACTTGCAGTACCCATCTGGCTCATTTTCCACTAGGCCCAATGGGTACTCCAATTGATGCCCGAATCTACCTTTCACCCTTGCATGGTTTGACCACATGATATAGATGTGAGGCATAGTCCATGCTTACACTAGTGTTAGATGCAATTGGGAGGTGTGCTTATTAGGAGGTTTTAAGAAAGGACTGGACTAGACTCAGAGCCCTTGATAACAAAGCAAGACACCTTGTCGTTACTCCACTTTCCATCTGTAGCACAGCTTTGTTGTGCGTTGATATTTTCTATTTTTTAAAAGGGCAATTTGCCAAGTTCATTCAAATCTTATTACACTTCCCATCTATCATTAATAAGATCCTTATTATCATTTATAATTGGAGGAATCGATAGAACTCTATTCCCAACCAAATTCCTTGAAAGGCTTAAAGATTTGGCCTTCTGTCCATTAAATAGGGACATCCTCCCAAAGGGAGATCCTATCTAGCACAAGGTGTGTTGCTTGGTTATCAAGGGCAAGTCACAAGGTGTCTTGGGGCTCCATGACAAGGTGTCTTGCTTGGTTATCAAGGGCAAATTCCCTTCTTATGGACTTCCATTCCTTCCACTTCAAATCATCCTTGTTTCATAAAGCCCTCCACAAAATAAATCCCTTTTTTTGTGAATGCAAGGGGAGGCTTATCATCTATCACTGGATGTTCTTTGTGAAGAGCAATGAGCCAGATTGAGTCAATATTGATGAAGAGATCCTTTCCTCTCCATCTGATGTGGTCCTTTATAGCTTTCCATGCCACCCCGTGACTTCTAAAGGTCATTGCCTTTTCGTGGACTAGGGTTCAAAGCTGAAAAGAGCACTAACCTTGGAAAGTGTTGCCACTTAGGCATCCTTTGAGCTTGACATTATTTAGGTTTCTTAGAAGCAGTATGCAAGTAGAGGCTTGAGGCCCTTTGTGAGCATGAATCATTCTTCTATACATTTTTATGGCTGACCCATCCTCTCTCCCCTTCTTTCTGTTTTACATGTACTTTTACATGTACTCTACCATGAGGGAGTGACGGGAGATCCAAAGTGCTAGCTAGTAGTAAGTACCAATGGTAGACATGTCCGTCAAAGATTCACACTCAATTTCCATGCTATCATGTCAAAGGATACTACTATACATGTGCTGATTCAAGCTATCATATCAAAGAATACTGCTATTCATGTGTTGATTCAAGCTATAGCGTTGCATTGAATTTATTTCTTAAGCTTGGGCTGCCTCCAACTCCTTGGAAATTAAAAAGCACACTACCCTTGATATTTGCAAGAGGAATTGGGTCTTCATGGATCCACTTTATTGCCTTGTTTCGCCTTCTTGTTTGACTGCTTCTTTCTTCTCACGATTAGTCTTCCCCAAAGATGTTGTTCACAACAAATACAATGACCTTTTAGATGCTAGATTTGCAATTTATCCCCACAACTTAAAAAAGCAAAAAAAACACCCATTGAATTTGAGCTTGAAAAACATGAAAATGCAAAAGATTCCATTCAAAAGCCTTCAAATTTTAAAAGATTCGACTCCCTCCCTACGTAATCTACCCTTGGAATCCAATGGGTTTCATTAAAGTCCCCAACACCATAACATTATTAATCCTCATGCTTGGTAAAAGAGTGGGGCTGGCTGTATAAAAAGACACACACTCACATCCTCTAACTTAGGCACTAGACTCACACCATAAAAGTTAGCCCCTAAACTAAGACAAGACATATGATGAGCTATTACAAAATTTCAAATATTTCAATATTAATTCAAATGCGCTTTATGGTCCTTCCATTTTTAGACTTTTAAAAATTCATGTGTAGGTCCAAAAATTGGAAATCCCTAGAACTTGCGATCTTCTAATTTTATTTGCAACGTTAATTCTCAAATTTTACAATTGAAACCTTGGCTTTTGGTAAAGACTCCTCGAGATTGTGGTTTAGAGGGAAACATAGATGCAAAAGAAAGACCAATGAATCCAATTAATTTTCCTCAGTCAAAGAATTTGTACCATGCACACGATCCTATGGTTGACATTACGGTTCTTCCTGATTCTCTACTGCTAAGGACGAGAGTCTCGGCTATAGGTACGGATGGCTTCAAACGCAATGAGTATCCCCGATTGGATGGGGATTCTTACACACCTAGGCGGACAGTTTACCATATTTCTTTGTTGCTTGGCTCGAGAAGTCTGCCATCGGGGGCGCATCATGGTTTGGGAGCATACTGCAGACATCCATTCGCAACGTATGGGATCGTGCCATGTGCGCAACTGCCCTAACACCCCAAAGTATGATCTCTTTTCTTTGGGCCCTAAAGTACGATCAAAGATCTAAATTGAGGTAAAACGCTAATCATAAAATAGGAAGCATGCATTTAAACTCCACACATATGCATTCCACAATCTTGAAAAGGACATGGGACTAAGAGCGCTTCACCACAAGGGCTAGCAACTTTGAGTGAGCAACAATAATAACAAAATGAACTGTTCCCATGGACTGCTAGCCTTGCTAGTCCAGCATTCCAATGCTAGGCTAGAGTTCCAATTTTTCAAGATTCTGGCTCAGCATTCAACTATTGAAATGTGCTGGCGAATGAAAATGGAGCAGAGCTATTTCTCAGCGTAGGGATGCAAAAATGCTTGAATGAGCTTGGCCATACAACTGCCACTAGCCTGAACGTGGGGAGGTGCTCTAAATTACCATTGACAAAGACATCATTACGTGTCCTCTAACATCTACCCACACATCTTCCCTGTGAGATCTGCCTGCACAGTCACTCCCTCATCTGGCCACATGGCCACTCTCACAGATTGGCTAGACTCCAGAACAGTGATGATGACCAAGTTTGGTTGAGTCTCGCGTGGTGTAGTGAGCCGAGCATTGCCACATGACGTTGACCTACGATGTGGCACAAGGTTGAACACGTCGGCGCATGGCTTGACGGGACACGACATGGTGAGGACTGCCCACAAACAAAATCATCCATCTCAAAAATTATCATGTTGCTACCACGACAACCTTTTATTGTGAGCTACCAGGTGAGTGTGTTCACATAAAACATAAAACATTTTTCATATTTCGAAGGTTTTTCCTGAGAATTTGTGAACTTCTTAGCTAAAATATAACTGAATTGCCTAAAATTTTGCAAATTTTACAGAATTGAGAAAATATTTTTATCGGGTGAAAATGAAAATGTTGCAAGTTGATTGTATATGGTTTACAGGTTTTGGGTGAACACCTCTACCAGGTAAAGTCCCACGTCCGTTCTGGTGGTCCTAAACGGCCGGGAAAGGGCCTGAGTCGATCGGAAGATTTTCCCGGTAGGGAAGCCGCCGGGAATGGAGCTTGCGGTCATACAGCCAAGAAAGGATTTTGTTAAGCAACGAACTTGAAGGAAGGATTTGGGTCGCTACGCTTGCTGGTGGCTATGGCGGACCTTCTTCACGTTTTTTGGCACCCAGGCATGCTCGCACATGACCTTGGTCGTGGCGTGTTCGACACCCTCAGCGATCCTGGCTTCTTGCAGGTGTTGGAGCCTCACCCCGAGAACGCTGATCGCCTGCGCAACATGGTTTCTATCCTCCAACAGGGACCCATTTCCCCGCACATCATTTGGCATCAGGGCAGACTGGCACAACCCTCTGAGTTGCTTTCCTTCCACACCCCTGGTATGGCGCTTGTTCTTCAGCAGAATTTGCTTTCTCCTCTTTCTGAGCTCTATACAGCGCTGTCTTGCGTCGCTTCGGCACCACATTTGTCTAAGGTGAAGACCTGCACATCCTTTTGTTGTGTTCCTCTGGACCAGTCTACGGCTATCCATGCCTTCTGAACTGATAACAGCATTACAATAGGTCCCGTGTGTCTAAACGAGAAGGGTCGGCCATTTGCAGAATACGTGCAGGAGTTGATTGATGCGAATGCCCAGGGAGGAAAGGTGTTCTGCGCGGGTACCAAATTGAACCCTGGATCGTGGGATGCTGCCCTTCTTGCAGCAGGCTCGACACTACAGGCGATGCAGAGTATAATCGATGGCCAAAGCAAGCTAGCATTTGCTCTAGTGCGACCTCCCGGCCATCATGCTCAGCCGAGTCAAGCCGATGGATATTGCTTTCTTAATAATGCGGGCCTTGCCGTGCAATTAGCCATAGATTCTGGTATGCCAAGAGTGGCTGTAATTGACATTGATGTCCACTATGGGAATGGCACGGCCGAAGGTTTCTATAATAGAGATGATGTTTTCACAATTTCCTTACACATGAATCATGGTTCATGGGGTCCTTCACATCCTCAAAGTGGATTGCCAGATGAAGTCGGCAGAGGTAGAGGAGTGGGATTCAATATGAATATTCCTTTGCCAAACGGAACTGGAGACAAAGGCTATGAGCATGCAATGCTTCAGATGGTGATTCCAGCTCTCAGCATTTTCAAACCAGAGCTTATTGTAATGGTGATTGGCCAAGATTCTAGCGCAGTAAGTCCCTTTTTTTTCTCCATAAAAAATGTTTTTGGTCTGGGGTTATCTTTATATATTAGCGGACCTGCACCCAAAATTTTGTCTGGGAGTGTAGCTAGTTCATTTGGTGAGATAGTTCTTTTTACCTTGAATGATGTCTATGCGCAACTTTCTTATCAAGCACATGATGGAGAGATCCTCTACTAATCTTTCTTAGCCTCCTCCTTTAGTGCTAGCCTTCTTTATGAGTTGACTCTGCCTGACAGAAAATGTGTATAGCAAGTACGTGTTAATGTGCATGGGTTGTTACCATTTGGGAAAGTGGGAGCTGAGAGAAAGAGCACCTATAGAACACAAATAAAACAAGGGATTTGGGATACTATATTGTTCTACCCACTCACCAACCTTTTGTGAGAAGTGCAGCTGATTTGAACAGAAATGAAGAGAGAGAGAGAGAGAGAGAGAGAGCAAACCCTCACACAGACAAAACTGACAAGGAGAGAAACATGAGAGAATTGCAAGTTATCTCAGGAAGAACCTGTGTCTGGTGGGGAAAACCCTGCTCTATAGATAGGCAACCGTGCTTCACAATGAGATGCCAAACAATGAGGGAAGGGGGCCCTATATATAGCCTGGCTCCCCATCCCTAGTAGGCTGTAGTAAAGAGGCCACCCCCTGCTCTAGGGGCTGCCCAGCCAGGTGGGCCGGTCCACAGCCCTATAAGGAAGGCTTCCTCCAGCCTGCAAAGGCTGCCACAACCAGCCCTATAGGGAGGGTTCCCCTCCAGCCTATAGGCCGACTGAGGTGCCTAGCCTCTGCCGTTATAAGGGGGACTGCCCGCAGCCCTAAAGGGACCTCTACCCCTGCCCAATAGCGCTGACCAGGCTGCCACTGTCAGCAGCCCTGGAGGAGTGCCACGCAGCCTATAGGGGCTATCTCCTACCATATACACCCCGACCTGCAGGGCTAGGTGGTCGACTATCAGGTCGGCCCACGTCATCTTGAGAAAAGGCTCCACAAGGGCAGCTCCGGGTCCAGGAGCAGCCACACGTGCCTCCAACCCTGGCCAGACAAGTGGCAACCAACCTATCCTACTCTATGCCCAAGGCGGGCGGACACACACACAAAGGCCCTCACTTTGCCTACCCTAACCTCTTAGGGCGGGCACACCCACAAGCAAGGCCCTCTCTCTAGAGTCTACAGTGACATCAGGAGATGTTGACCTCCAACACCCCCTCTCAGCTTGTGGAAACACAGGCGCCAGGAAGCTGGGTGTGCCAGTGGAATAACTGGAGGAATCTGTCGTGTGATGCTCCATCACTGAAGACTGCCATAGGTAACTGTCGAAAAGCCCCCCTCTTGGCATGAACCGCCTCAATTCGATCACTGGAAACTTGGTACTGTTGCTGCCAGGCCACAGGTGCTAGATAACAGCTTA
Source organism: Dipteris shenzhenensis (assembly GCF_047967505.1). Classification (NCBI taxonomy): domain Eukaryota; kingdom Viridiplantae; phylum Streptophyta; class Polypodiopsida; order Gleicheniales; family Dipteridaceae; genus Dipteris; species Dipteris shenzhenensis. The sequence goes on from NC_141599.1 coordinate 29,675,406, forward strand.
CAAGGATCAATCAAATGTGTCTGGATTCCCACACTGGCAATCTTCTAGATCTCCAGTAGCATGTCAGACAATAGCTGCAGCAGAACACAAGGAAACCCCCTCTGGATATGCTAGGTCATAACGTCCAAACAAAATGCATACTGGTAACATACTGCCACCTAAGTCATGGGAACAACTCCTAGTGGCTCGAGGTCTTGCCTGAGAGTCTACCTTGATGAAAGACTCCTTTGCCACACCTGTCTAGCAGGCACCGCTGCCACAAACAAGCAAGCAATCCTCCATCTAAATCAGGAAAGCCTGCTAGCTGCCTGGTACTGCTAGCAGGCTGGAACAAGTGACGTGGCGGATGTAGACCCATCTTGCTGGTTACTGGTTGCCTCACTGTTCCTTTGAGGACACTGTTGCTAGTAGTGACCTTTGTGTCCACATCGATTACATGTATGTGACGCCTTGAGTGCTTCCTGTTCCTCAGCTGTCAACTTCTTTCGTCCTTTCTGCTCAGCTGCCAAAGCCTCAAACTGACTTTCATAGGTGCGATCTGCAAATCTCTCCTGGTTGAGCACCATCGGGACCGGTTCCTCCCAGGTCAACGTATTCATCCTACCCCTGGTTATCAAGGACAAATAGAATGCACCATACCGAGAGGATAGCTGGGATAGTAGTGTTATTTACATGATATCTGCTTCCCGGCTTGGAGGATCTCCTACTGAAGTTCGTGTAACTTGTTGATGTGCTCCCGCATCGATGAAGACTTCTTGGGACCGAACAACCACATATGGACTTCCAGAGAGACCTCTTCATGCGAGAGGTTCGATTATACAAGGATGCCAAGTGCTCCCATATACTTTGGGCCACTGTCATATGCTTCACGTGATTAATCACTTGAGGAGTACAGTTAAGAAATATAGACGACCTTACCCTTGCATCGACACGGTCGCACAGCTGAGCCAAGGTCTTAGACTCCTACTATAGGATCCCTTGATTAGCCGTAAGGGGATCAGGCCTGTAAACTCCCACCAATTTGAAGTCTGCCAGATCATACTACTGTACCACAGACACCATCATAACCTGATGGTCAATCGGGAAGGTGGGCAACACTGGAATTTTTGCCTTGCTCTCCGCCATCTCGGACGGGCTAGACATGTCGGAATGAAGAGGAAATTGAATTGGAAGAGAGAGTGGATGGGAAAGAAGGTAAAGAAGGGTAGTCACAGAAGAAAGGAGAGGAGAGGGCTGAAGAAGATGATGAAGACCCTGAGAGCATAAGTACCTTCACACGTTCGATGTCCCGACCCTCGAGAACTACTCCTCTTGAATCTGAAAACAAACTTCAAAGTCATTCCTTCGATGACACCCGTATGGTCCACACCTCTGCACATTCCTCCTCACAAAACACTTCTGAACAGCAGCCCTAAACCTCCTCTCATATTGCCAGCTCAACACTCCCTCCACACCTTGGTGTTAGAGAATAGGAGGGAATGAATCACTCAAACCTCCACCCAAGATCTCTCCAACTCTTACACACTCAACTCAGATAGATGATCACAGATGCAATAAACACTCACTCAGAAATAACTTGGACAGAGAGAGAGAGAGAGTATATTCATCCATCGGATGGTGGGCAGAAAAAAAACAGCTCACAGGGAGCAATACAAAATACAGCAAAGTGCTGGAGAATACTGAAGGACTCTCTCTCTCACAAACTGCTCCAGAACTGAGTGCACAGCACAGCCTTGGAAGGAGGCTTTCAGTCTTGCACTGGATGCTGGAAACAATGAAGGAGTGGGCCTTTTATAGGCACTGCCCAGGCTCCTTGGGTTGACTGACCAGCAGGGTCGGTACCCTGTTTGGTGGCTGACCAGATGGCCCTAGAAAACCGACCAGGGTTGGCCCTGGTCGGTGGCCCTGGTTTGGCCGACTTGGCCTGCCCACAGGCCCCTATTTAAGGGTGCCCTGTGAAGCCAGTCTGCGCAGCTGCAGGCGCCTCCAAGTGAGGCCTAAGGCCCCTGTTTCCCTGCTGTTGCAGGCAGCAACCAGCCCGTGTGCTGGTTGCCTATGATGCCAGCCTGAGTCTCTCTCTTTCCCAGCCCTCCTACCTCTCACTGCCCCTTGTTCCCTCAAATCGGGGGCTCACAGGTGGGCACAGTGAGTTTCTAACACCCCCCCTCAATGTCACAATTGTGGGCCAATCCCCATGCGTTTGATGAGGTGCTCCATCTGTTCTCGAGGGAGTGCCTTCGTGAAGAGGTCGGCGGTCGGGCAGTACATAATCTCGATCACGTCATCGATGATGAGCTCTCGCACAAAGTGGTTATGAACTTCGATGTGCTTGGTCCGCGCATGGTACACTGGATTCTTGGCAATGGCTATGCAACTCTGATTGTCGCACATCAGCACTGTTGCGTCCTCCTGACACACGTCCATGTCCTCCAGAATCCACCTCAACCACAGTGTCTCACAAGGTGTTGTACACGTGGCTCTGTAGATGAAAGGGCCACTGTGGGTTGCTTCTTACTCAGCCAAGAGATGGCACCAGATGCTAGTAAGAATCAATACCCTGTTGTCGATCTTCTGGTGTCAGCATCACCTGCCCAATCACTGTCACAGAACCTGCCTAGTTCGATGCCTTTGGTGTAGGTGATCCCATAGGTGCAAGTACCCTTTAGATACCTCAGCACCCGTAAACCTGCATCCCAATGACTCTTCCTCGGAGAAGCAGAGAACTGACATAATAGCAATTGCATAACAAATATCAGGTTGAGTATTGGTAAGATAATGCAAGCTTCCTACCAATCGTCGGTACAGAGGAGTATCAACCGGCTGAGATGTGTCGTGAACACTTAGCTTGAGCCCGACCTCCATGGGAGTTACTGCTGTCCTGCAATCCTCCATCTGAAATCTCTTCAAAAGTTCTCTGCAATATTTCTCCTGTGAAATGAAGATCCTGCCTTTGGCCTGCTTTACTTCTATCCCAAGGAAGTAGTGTAATAACCCAAAGTCCGTCATCTCAAACTCAGACATGAGTAGCTCCTTGACTTGTGAAATCTTCTTGACATGGTCACCTGTCAAGATAAGATCATCAACATAGAGGATGAGTACCAGTCGCAATCCCTTCTCAATGAACAAGTAAAGGTTTGCCTCAGAAGGACTCCGACTTAGCCCTATCTTGTGAAAGAATACATCAATCCTTTGGTACCAAGCTCTGGGGGCCTGTTTCAGCCCGTATAACGCCTTCTTCAACCTGCAGACCTTTAATGGGGACCCTGGATCTTGAAAGCCCGGTGGCTGCTCCACGTATACCTCCCCCTCCAGGATTCCATTAAGGAATGCGGACTTCACGTCCATTTGAAAAATAGGCCACTGGAATTGGGCAGCAAGGGCAATCACTGTCCGGATAGTAACCATGCGGGCTGTGGGAGCAAAAGTTTCATCAAAATCCATGCCTTTAGTTTGAGCAAAACCTTTGACCACTAACCTTGCTTTATACTTATCCAAGCTGCCGTCTGATTTGTATTTAAGTTTGTATACCCACTTAGTGCCGATGACTTTCCGTCGCGGGGGCCTAGCCACTAAGTCCCAGGTATTGTTCTTCAGGATAGCATCCATCTCTGCCTGCATGGTAGCTTGCCATTCTGGATTGTCCTTCGCCTCCTCCAAGGTCCTTGGTTCGTCAAGCTGAGCCACCAACGCAAAATTCACGGATGGGGTCTTTTGAAGACGTTGGGATCAACGCAATCCGGAACTGCTAGTCTCAGGCAATTCGGTGACCCGAGACTCTTCCAATGTCCTTAGGTACCATTGGGGCAGCCTTTTATGCTTCTCAGTGGGTGGAGGAATTGGAACTGCTTCTGGAACGTCCTGCTCTTCCTCAGTATCTTGTGGAACATCAGCTTCTGATTTTGCCACCTCTTGGATGGTCAACCTGGGGCGGGGTGGGTTCGAGGGTTGAACAATTTCCTCCTCCTCAATCTGAGGCTCCTCCTAGGGTTCAGGTTCCTTTTCCTCAAAGACAACATCTCAACTGATAAGGATCTGCTTCTTTACTGGGTCGAAGAGTCGATAGGCCTTGGATTCTTCGCTATATCCAACAAAGATACATTTTCTGCTCCGGGAATCAAGCTTGGTCCTGTCTTCCTTGTGCACATGCACCCATGTGTTAGAACCAAAAATGCGAAGATGAGTGATAGAGGGCTTCTTACCATAAAATGCCTCATATGGAGTCTTGTCCTTGACGGCCTTCGTCTTGGTCCTGTTGAGAATGTGTACGGTTGTATTGATAGCTTCACTCCAATAGGCTTTAGAAAGGTTCCTCCCTCGGAGCAAAGCAAGCCTTGTCTCAGTGGTGGTTCTATGCTTCCTCTCGGCTACCCCGTTTTGCTGAGAAGTATGTGCTATGGTGAGTTGTCGCTTGATCCCATGCTTGCGACAAAATGTGTTAAACTCATTTGAGGTGAATTCTCCCCCCCTGTCCGTGCGGAACGTCATTCTCCATTGTCTCCTTTTCAACTCTGGCCTTCCAGTCCTTGAACTTCTCGAAAGCCTGAGACTTTTTAGCCAAACAATATACCCAGATCATTCTACTGAAATCATCCACAAAGAGAAGTGAGTACCTGGATCTTGCCCACGATGCTGTAGACATTGGGCCACAAATGTCGGCATGAACCAACTCAGGTGGTTTGCTAGCCCGAAACGAGGCCTCTTGTGGGAACTTAGCCCTGTGCTGCTTGCCTTCTAGACAAGCCCTACAGGCATCATCCTTGCTTGTAATTGGTGGAAGTCCATCCACCATCTTCAACTTTGACATTTCAGCCAAGATTCCATAGCTGACATGACCGAAGCGCTCATGCCAAAGTTTGGACTTTCCGTTGTCTTCATGAACCAACATTGCACTGAGACGGTACAGTCTGTTCTCTTCAACTCCTTGAGCCACCATCTGTCCATTTGCTTTGGATGTCACGGTGACCTTGCCATCTTGAAAGAGAAGTGCCATGCTGTTTTTGTCCATCTGACTTACAGAGAGTAAGTTCTTGCAAAGGTTGGGTACATAAAGTACTCCAGAGATATCCTTCTCCTCACCCGCGGTTGTAATGAAAGGAATGCTACCAATGCCCTTCACAGGACACGTCCGGCTATCCCCGACAGAAACTTTGGAATCCGGGTGTGTACTTTCCATGGTTTTGAACCAAGTCCTTCTGTTGGACATGTGCTTGGAAGCACCGCTGTCAACATAACAACCCTCTTTACCTTCACTGACTGCATATGCTGAACAATGTTCACTGATTAAAAACAACTGTCCAGTCGTCACATTGGCAGAATCATTCTTAGGCTCTTCTTTGTTCCTGGCTTCTCTCTTTCGCTTCTGATCGGCCTTCTTCTTTCGGCATTCTTTGGCGGAGTGGCCAAGCTTTTCACAGTAATAGCACTTCATTTTCTTCTTGCGGTCAGCGTCCTCTGACTTCTTGGACTCCTTTGGCTTGCCTTTTCCAGGCTTGTCTTTGGCCACTAATGCCTTCTAGTCGGATTGCGTAAAGAGTTTCTCTCGAGCCTCCTCTTGAAGCAGGAGTGGGCCAAGCTCCTCAAAGGTGATTGGCTTAGTCCGTTGACCCGCAGTGACCGTAGTCACAAAACTTTTGAAACTCCGTGGCAACTTGTGGAGTGTGAGCAACGCCAATTGACTCGAGTACACCTTCTGACAACCGCTGCGAGCTGGTCCTGCACGACTTTCACCTTTGTCAGATGATCATGCACACTATCACCCTCATTCATATCAAGATTATAAAGCTGATGCCGAAGAGTAATGATACGGGCTGTATTATCGGTTTCATACAGCTCCTTCAATATGGCCCACGCCTCTGAAGACGTCTCTGCCAACTGGATATGAGGAATCACAGCATCTGCTGTCGTGCCAATAAGCATTGCTAAGGCTTGAGCATCCCTCTCCTCCCATGCAGTGAGTTCATCCGCATCTGCTTCAACTAAAACTTCCTCTCTTTTGTCCACAATGTCCTCCGGCTTCTCCTCGGTCCCAATCACTATCTTCCACAGCTTCGGTGCCAACAGATGGCTTTGGATCTTGACTTTTCAGATTGGATAGTTCGTCCCATCGAGCTTTCCAACTTCACCAAAATTGGGAATAAATGAAGAAGGAAGATGACTGGAGAAGGAGGAAGGACGAGCAATGGGCGTAGAGGCTTCTGAACGCTGATCTATCTCGGTGAATAGCAAACTGAAAAACTGAAGCAAAAAAGATGTACTGACCTCCCGTGCTAGCCTGATCTGAAGACAGAATCGCCTTTCTGCCAAGGGACTCCTTCCTTCAGAGAGTGCTTTGATGAAGAAGAGTTGAGAGCCTATGGCTCTGATACCATGTTAGAGAATAGGAGGGAATGAATCACTCAAACCTCCACCCAAGATCTCTCCAACTCTTACACACACTCAACTCAGATAGATGATCATAGATGCAATAAACACTCACTCAGAAATAACTTGGACGGAGAGAGAGAGAGAGAGTATATTCATCCACTAGATGGTGGGCAGAAAAAAAACAGCTCACAGGGAGCAATACAAAATACAGCAAAGTGCTGGAGAATACTGTAGGACTCTCTCTCTCACAAACTGCTCCAGAACTGAGTGCACAGCACAGCCTTGGAAGGAGGCTTTCAGTCTTTCACTGGATGCTGGAAACAATGAAGGAGTGGGCCTTTTATAGGCACTGCCCAGGCCCCTTGGGTTGACCGACCAGCAGGGTCGGTACCTTGTCTGGTGGCCGACCAGATGGCCCTAGAAAACCGACCAGGGTTGGCCCTGGTTGGTGGCCCTGGTTGGGCCGACTTGGCCTGCCACAGGCCCCTATTTAAGGGTGCCCTGTGCAGCCAGTCTGCGCAGCTGCAGGCGCCTCCAAGTGAGGCCTAAGGCCCTTGTTTCCCTGCTGTTGCAGGCAGCAACCAGCCCGTGTGCTGGTTGCCTATGATGCCAGCCTGAGTCTCTCTCTTTCCCAGCCCTCCTACCTCTCACTGCCCCTTGTCCCCTCAAATCGGGGGCTCACAGGTGGGCACAGTGAGTTTCTAACACTTGGGTCTCTAGCCAACTATGGCTCTGATACCATGTCAGAAATGCAGCAGATCTGAACGGAAATGGAGATAGAGACAGCAAACCTCATACACACAAAACTGGAAAGGAGAGAAAGAGATGAGAGAATGGCAAGTGATCTCAGGAAAATCCCCCGTCCGGTGGGGAAAACCCTGTTCTATATATAGGCAACCGTGCTCCACAATGAGATGCCAAACAATGAGGGAAGGAAGCCTATATACAGCCTGGCTCCCCCTCCCCAGTCGGCTGTAGTAAAGGTGACCCCTTGCTCTAGGGGCTGACCAGCCCTACGCTATTCTCACGGGGGATACAACAAAGGCCCTCACTCTGCCTACCCTAGCCTCTCAGGGCGGGCACATCCACAAGCAAGGCCCTCTCTCTCTACGGTGACATCAGAAGATGTTGACCTCCAACACCTTTGCAACTGATATACCACACTACAAAATGTATATCCAACATTATGAAAATATCTTTATATACAATGCTTGGGTGGATGGTTGATCCCTTACCCACACTATACCACTCTACCCACTCACGATTATTCGCTGGCTTAAGGATGTTTGGGTTGAAGTTCTTACTTCTAAGCTCTCGTGTTTCATGGTTTTGTAGGTGGTAGAATGCTGCATTAGGATATTCAGGAAGTAACGTGGAGATTTCTGGTTCTTTCTGATATGCAGTTTGATCCCAATGGAAGGCAGTGCTTAACAATGGCTGGATATCGCCGCCTGGGTCAGATTGTCCGTGAACAAGCTGATTTGTTCTGTAATGGCCGCGTTTTGTTGGTGCAGGAAGGTGGTTATCACATTACATATGCAGCCTACTGTTTGCATGCAATCTTAGAAGGCATACTCACTATTTCTACCCCTCTCCTTTCTGATCCTGTTGCTTATTATCCAGAAGATGAGACACTGACTGTTGCTGCAGTAGCTCAGATCAAGCAACATTGGAATAAAATTGTCTTGATGTAATGTCGAACTGACATTGAGCTTGTTGTTTGAAGAAATCAGATAGAAAGTTACTTTTGGGTATTCACTATTAGTGGAGAGAGAGAGAGAGAGAGAGAGAGAGAGAGAGAGAGAGTTTCTAGTTTTTTGGAAGTTTTTGTTTCTTGACTTGCTTGTTTATTTTTGCTTAAGTCACTTGCTTCGTTTCTTCTTTATTTCTTGTTTTCATTCTCTTTTGTTTATTTGATGTATTTTAGTAAGCATTGGGTTTGCCCAAGAGACTCCGCGGGTCTTTAGAAACCCAGTATAGCTGCTTATGCTTGGGCATGGATGACGACATAAGTGTTGCTTTGCTTGCTAAGTAGGTCTTCCTTTTGCTTTTCATAAAAGTTTTTGTTTACCTCTTTTTTCTTCTCTTTCATTTTCTCTTTTATTTTCTTTGTAGATTTTTGATCTTTAGAACAACAAAAATTCTAAATTTGTATGATTGGACTTATTCTAGTCTTACAAAGGTATATTCACTATTAGTGGAAATCATGCAATTGACATTTGGTAAGCCCCACGTGGTTTTGGAGATATAAAAGGTTCTTTTTGATTGGCCTTCTCCTTTAGTGCTAGCCTTCGTCATGGCCGAGTCTGCCCTTCACCTCCAGAGTGCCAACAGAAACTCAGTACGAAGACTTTGTATAAATGGATGCTTAAGTATGTGTGGGTGTGTGGATTTGTATGTGTGAGAGCATATTTTTATACTATGGTCTACACGCACTGTTGGGCACTGATGACGTCAGTGGGGATGTCATAGTAGCTAGTCCCTGCTATGCATGATGGAGTTTATGGTTCTTATGATTGAAACTGCACTATGTTGTGTTTTTAGTAGAGGATGAGTTTGGGAATGTTCCTGGATTCATCTAGGTATATAAAAGGCTCTTTGCTGCGAGGTGCAGATACATACTTCTGGATGATCTACAATCAGTTTTACCTGTGATTGGTGATCTTCTGAGAAGGCTATGGCTTCATAATGGAAAGCTTCTAAAATTCCTAGATTTTAGCAGCACGAGGCTAGAAAGTTTTGCTGGGGATTTTTGCAGCTGGAGGATGGTCATTGGAATTTCATTATTGGCTTCATATCCACAGCTTATTTTCTTTGACAGCCAAATGGTATGGTTTGTGAAGCAGCAGTCTACCTTTAAGTGATCTAAAGGTAGAGAATGGATGTTGTAGGAAAGGGGGTAGGGGCAGATTAGAGAAAGGGGGATAGAAGAGCGTAAGGGAGAGAGAAAGGAAGGAGAAGGGGTAGAGAGAGGAAGAGGTGAATAAGGAAGAGAGAGAGAGAGAGAGAGAGAGAGAGAGAGAGAGAGAGAGGAGGAGGAGGAGGGAGCGTAAATAGGATTAGATGTCACGTCAAGAGTACATTGAACATGAGGGGAGGATACTTACATAGTCACATGAAAATCTGTTTCGTGCTGTTTGAAACCTTGAAATGCGAAATAGACGAAATGTTTCAAGATAGGACGAAACGCTCTAAATGAAACCCAAATCAAAATACATGTTTTTGCCCCATTTTTTCTAGAATCTATATGCTTTTAAGTTTTGAGTCCATAAATATTAAATGGTCTAAAGTTGAAACTTGCGATAATTCTTAAATGGTGCGTTGCCCTTTAGATTAAGATGCTCGTTTGGGAGAGACTAAAATGAAATCGTTTAGACTTCACAAGCAGTTGTAGCTTGAATGAAGAGATTTGGACTACTTTTTGATTAGCCTTCTCCTTTAGTGCTAGCCTTCGTCATGGCTGAGTTTGCCCTTCACCTTCGGAGTGCCAACAGAAACTCAGTACAAAGACTTTGTATAAATGGATGCTCAAGTATGTGTGGGTGTGTGGATTTGTATGTGTGAGAGCATACTTCTATACTATGGTCTACACCCACTGTTGGGCACTGATGACGTCAGTGGGGATGTCATAGTAGCTAGTCCCTACTATGCGTGATGTAGTTTATGGTTTTCAATCTTATGAGTGACTCTCGTGAGATTGAAACTGCACTATGTTGTGTTTTTGAGGATGAGTTTGGGAATGTTTCTGGATTCATCTAGGTATATAAAGTTGAAACTTGAGAAAGGAGATTGAACGCCTGAATTTAAAAACATTTGAAGAATGTGTTTGTGTTTTGAATTTCCTTTTTAGGTTTGTTCACTCTAAACTTGAATATAACTCATCTTACTTGCCCCTATCCTTGTATATATTTAGTATCATCTCGAAACCTATCCGAACTTGAGAAAGGAGATTGAATTTCAATATATGTGACGAATGTGTTTGTGTTTTGAATTTCCTTTTTAGTGTCTTGACTTGTATTTCTCTTTGTTCACTCTAACTAAACATAACATATCTTATTTGCTCCTGTAAAGGTATATATTAAGTATATATTTTGAAAAGTCAAAATGAAACGAAAGGCGACTTGTCAAAACAACGAAACAACGAAACAAATGCAATGTTTCTTGTGACTATTTCATCCCCTTTGACCTCTCTATCTTGCAAACACCCCCAAGTACTAATAATCCTAACCCCCACCAACTTGGCCAACTTTGGCCTTCATTACATCCATCCCTCCTCAAATAACTTTGTCCTCAAAATTGCAAGTGATGATGCTTCAGCAAGAAGGCCCCTTGCTATAAAAGAGACATGCTCCATTATGCATGCCGGGTTCAAAAGGAAATGTGATATATTCCCTTGTTTTGTTTTGCACACCTTGTTGTGCTTGTTGTCTACTTTTCTTCACATGGGAGGCATTGATTGCTTTGCCATATATTCCACACGGTACCTTCAATGAGTGCTTTAATGAGCTATCTTTGATTATGTTGTCCTTAACGAAATGTGAATAACTAAAAGTCATCTTCATTATAGCTGATGTATTTGGGCTTAGACAACCCTGAAGTTACTATAATTCCCTAACATTCCATGGAACTAGAGTTTCCACATTGGTGGGTGTATTTCGAGGACCCTAATCTTGAATTGCTAGTGATAGGAGCTACGTGGAACTATCATATTGTGTTTCTTAGGTCATGTTTTGCTTATTAGAACAACTTGTTTATTTGCATGAACATAGTAACTAGTTATTTATCATGGGACTAATTTAAAATAGGCCAGTGGGAATGTGGAGTGACACGAATTTTTGATATAACAAGAATAAGCTCTCCCAAAAGGCTACCTAGTGTTGCTCGAAAGGCATATTGGTCTAAAGGTGAGATGAGGACTTCGAGGAAGAGAAGCATGCAGATATGAAAAGCAGGTCGCAGCTCGCCAAAAAGTAGAAGTCACTATTTTTGCCATAACTTTTGATCCGTAACTCGGATTTGGGATCTATTTTTTTGTTGGAAAGATGGGGGATTGAGCCCTATGACTTTCTAGAAGAAGTTGCAGCCCAAAGCAAAACAGGTCGAACATTCAGATTACGGCAATCGGCCTAGTTTTGTTGTGGAAGGTGTTGGAAAATTAGTGTTTTTGAGCAGCGGATGAAGGTTGTGAGTACTTTGGAATTGGAAGAAGGGTGGTGCTTATCCATTGTGGCAGACCAGTGTCTTTGTTTTGTAGGAGAGCGTCCTTTGATAGTTGTTCTTGTTTGTAGAACCAAATTTTTTTTTTTGGGGGCAGAAAAAGCTTTATAGCTGTATAATGTCGTCGGATTTATATATTGTCATTCTTGTCAAAATCCTTAGTAAGGAAGTAGCATATGGAAAAAGCAAGATGATGCATTACAAGAGAACCCACCGCAGATTTGTTGCCTTACATAGATAAGAAAAAAAAGTTCTACTGCTCTTCAAGTTTAGCATTAAACTATTGCTTTGACCTTCAGATTGGAAATGAGTGCAGTCACACTGAATCTCTTCTGATGTTCATCTTTCTCCTTGAGGAGTTGGAAGTAGGCTTTATCAAAATTCATCCTATCCAAATCAAGTTGCTTTTGGGCCTAATCAAGAAAAACTCAAGTTAGTCTTGCTGGTTAAACAAAGTTTTCGTTAAGGCAAGCTATCATTTGTACTGAACTTGTTGAGCCAGTTGCAAAGAGCTTCTTGTGCATTAATGAGAATGTTGTTAAATTGCAAGTTATTCCTAGCGATCCATATTTGCCAAAGGGCTTGTGCTCTAACGAAAACCCCTTTTGCACTAGCCACTCTACTCTCCTACTCCTCTTGCTCTTGCCCTAACTTGCTTCTCCTCCTCCCTCTTCCTTGCTACTCTCCCCCTCTCATTGCTCCCTCTTTGCCAACTTCTCCTTTGTCTGCTCTTCCCTGCATTTCATCCTACAGCACTGATACCTCTCTTGAGTACTCATGGCACCATTTGAGGACATATCTAAGAAGTACCATGTGAACTTACACCTACAGGTTGAATATGCAAGCACACACGTCATTATGGATTTCAGGGAACTCCTCAAAATATGTTCCACAGCCTTTGATTGCAAGGGAAGAAGCATCTTGACCTTTGGGTGGATGGAATCTTGTATCTTTTAGACCCTACCACCCAAAAGAGTCCTCCTTTTCATACAGTGCATGATGTTGTTCGGTTTGTTGGTGACAGACATGCTGGATTGCTCGGTTATTGAAATCAATTGAGCCATGCTGAAGCATTGGCTATGCAAACAAGCGAGGTGTAAAGAGCCCAAGTAGAAGAACTAGCATGTTTGGGAAATATTACTAGTGTGGCAATGCATAGTAGTATGCAGGATCTCCAAGTACAAACCAAGATACTCATTGACAAAGCTCGTGCACTAGACTTGGAGCAACTGCAATTGAAAGAATCAATCCATAAGATTGTTGAAAGCAAACAAGCTTTGTGAAGGCCTATCTATGGCCAAGTTCAACGTGCCGTGGAGAAGGAATGGGGGAAGTCGATAGAACGAGTATAAAAGTTGAAGGGAATGCCTTGGGGATTGAAGGAGAGGAAAAGACAATTGCAATCTATGGATTCATTGTCATCCAATAGTGGTGCCTGAAAGAGGAGAGTACGGGCTGCAAGGCTATTTCCCCAATGGTTCAATGAAATGTCTTACTCTAAAATATTTGTGGTGTTGCATTGTTTTCACTAAGACTCATTTGTACTCTACTCTAAGAATTTCATGGAAGATGTAATGGGAACAATGGAAATGGATAATATTGACCCTTTATATGTTTTGAGAAGTTTAATAAAGCCAAGTGATGTCATTGAAGTATTGAAGGATCATAGACAAAAAGGGCTGCATGAACAAGTTGCTAGAGAGGCGATAAAGGACTTCAAGGGCCTTGTGAAAGAAAAGGAGGTGCTTGGAGCTTGTGATGCGGTTGGTGTAAGTCGTGAAGCTTACAACTTTGTTTTTAAAAATTTCAAGTCTTCTATGGAGGAAAAGCTTAAGATATTTACAGTGGCATTGCCAACACCCTATTAAGGCTTGCACATCAAGAAACAAACCAATGTGCTAGAGAAAAGCTTGGAGAATATCATTGTGTAAGTGGTACAATGACTTGGAAGAATAAAAAGGAATCCAAACGTTTGAGATGAATGCTTTCAATAATGTTTACGTAGATGTAGAGAATTTGCAGAGAGCCATGGTCAAATTTCATGGGATGATAGAAGAAGGTAAGAGAAATTCCCTCTTCCCATTCAACTTTACTTCTTCTCATTTTAATATCCTTATTGTATTTCTCTTTCATTGTACAAATGGCAAGCTAGTATTTGTTATCAAAACAGATGAAGCTTAGTTGGTGAAAGAGCACAAGCTAGAGAGGGTGAGCATTTGTATTATGAATGATGCCTTGTATTTTTCTCAAGGGGAAGAGGAAGCTGATCAGGGCTTCTCAGTCCAATCTGAGAAGGACATATGGTGGCTTGTAGCCTTTGAGACCCCAAAGAAGTGCCACAAGACATTGAAGTGGGTTTTGGAGAGAACCGGCATCCCATTGATTATTCAAAGCCAAGATGCAAGGAAAACATTAATGGTGGATGGGCATGGAATATTTCAATATTTGAAGACCCTCAAGTGCTTGTATGGTTGTGATATAGGTGTGTATGCAAAATGAACATGCTTGTATTGCATCCACTCTCAGAAGATGCAAAAGGGAAGCCTACAGTGGGAAAATGGCATTCTTTCTTTCTACCAAAGTGCAGTCCTTGACTGTTACAAAAAGGATCCTAAGTGGGACTCCATTTTGTTGATTCCATTGGAGCGGATACACACATGTAGTTTGCATGTTGAACTATGCATACTTGACAAGTTACTCTATCTCCATCTAGTTTATGCTTGGAATTCGAGGCTGTAGCAAGTCTCTGCACAATGCATTACAAAAGTTGAAGAACTACTCTCACTAATGGGTCTTCACGGAGGCAATGGGAAGCTTAAGCAGGATGAGAAACAGTCAAGAAAGACACAAAATCTTTCTGCTAAAGTGTCCATGGGTGGAGGAAAGGCAAGGAGGTTCTTGTCCAACCATAATGCTGATAAAGAAAAACATACATTGGATTAGAGCACCCTAGGTTGAGAGTATTGGAAATCTTTTTGTGAGTGCTCTAAGAATCAAACTTCACATCCATGAATTGCTACTTTGAGAGAAAAACTGTGGACAAAGCTTGAAGCATTTATGAAGTAGCTTAAATAGGGTCAAATGGATGAGCTTTATTACGAGAGCTTTAGGACAACATTGGGAGAATTCATATGATTAATGGTAGAAGCATGGGGGGAGTCAAATATTACACATTACATGGTAATCCTCCTTAGGCTGAAGTTTTGTACATCAACTTTGAGTTAGTTTATGTTCTAATACAATGTTTTTCTTTACAACATATTCTCTATGCACATGCCCTGTGGTTTGTGGAGCAATGGGGGCCTTTGTCCATTTGAAATAATTAAGGCATGCAGAAAGCACACTATAGAGAAAAGGCATCCTACTTCAAGAATACAAGGCATGGGAGTTACCAGTATCGTGCGAAGTAATGCACTACACGAAATGTTCAACTAGTTTTAAGGATGTCTAGAGGCTAGGACTATCAAGTGCAACAAGGTAGAGGTCTCAAGCCTTGCAAAAGTGGTTTGCCATGTCAAAAAGACAAGGGGAGGTGCTTCTTGGAAGTCTTCCACATGGATTCAAGGGGTTATGCTTTGGTTGCAATGTAGAGTCAGACAGGGGAGATGTTGGGTCCTAAGAGAACCCAGAATGTAAATTGTTTGATAAATAAAGTTAACATTGTTTTGAGTCAATTGCATATTCCAAAATTCACAAATTTGTTTGGAAATTGCAAAGTTTCATGTGCATGTGCGACACGATAGGGCAGAGGGGTGGGTGGGTTATTGGGGGGGGGGAGAGTGGTAAAGATCTAGCATTAGCAAATGGGTGACGAAAGGGGGAGGGGTGCACTCGAAAAATATTAATTTAAAAGGGCTATAAATTAAAACCCTAAAGTTATTTAAAAAGACTATATAAAGCATTTCGAAGCCCTAAAATTCCTAATTTATATGGCACGAGTTAAACAAATGCTAGACCCACTGGACACCGTTTAGATGCTACCCACTCTTCTCCTCACAACTCCATGGCCTACGAATGTACTGCAAGCCCCAATGGCCAATGTGGCATTGATCAGCAAGGATTTGAAGGCGGTTCTCATCAACAGGAGTCCCAACAATGTGAGTCTCCACCATCTGACTCACATAGGGGATCCCAGCATGACCTGGAATCTCAGCACGATCAAGGACCCTAGCACGATTAGGGATCATGTCATCCCTTCCAAACAACTAACTGTTGAAGTAGAGAGGTCTCGCAAGAGGTTCAAATTAGTCCCAACAATCGTGATCGATGACAAAATGCTCTTAGGCCCCTCCCTCCTTCGGGTCCTGGCACGGAGCATTTGGACGAAGGGGATCAAGAAGGTGAAGCGAGGAGATAGAGAAACTAAAGGGGCCACAACAAGAGGAAGCATTTGGTGGTCTCACTGATATTATGAACCTTGGCCCCAATCCTCCAGCTAAGCAAACTGCACAGAAGAGCATCATCAACCCTCGGTGCCTCGAGATTGTCACATATGAGGAGCCCTCTAGTACGAGCCAAGCAAGAGCCTCAGCATGAATCACAACCTTAGCCAAAGGGAAAGAAGACAAGGAAAAATAAGACCTTGAGACATGAGAGGCCACCTCCATAGACCCACCAGACATAGGAAGCAGAGTTTGAAGAGGAGGTTGCAATAAAGGAGAGGTGAAAGAAGTTCAAAGTGGACAAGCGGCAATGGAGCCATGTCTAGAGGCCGGTGCAGGGTCCCTCAAAGATTAAGAGGCGCAAGAAGGTAGGAGTGAAAAGCACTTCAAGAGATCCTCAAGTTCAAGACCATTGTGGAAAATGTCATTCCATGTGCACCCTTCCAATGTGTTTTACATGAAATAGCACAACAATATAAGGATGATGTGTGTTTCACTTTAGGCACTATGGGAGCAATTCCTGAGGTGACAGATCATATGGTAGTAGGTCTTTTTGAAGATGCAAACTTATGTGCGATCCACCCCAAAATAATAACACTGATGGAAAAGGACCTTGCACTCACCAAGTGCATCTACTCTAATCCCTCCCTTAGGCCGTAGACATTGTTGCTTATGTTCACTTGGTGTAATCTGAATCATTTTGTAAATCTCTGCACTTTGAGTCCAATTAATAAAATATATTTTTATGTTCTATTACTATTCCCATGTTATAATACATGTTATGCGATGCTTTACATCACTTTATGCAAGTTTAGCGTGAATTTGAGTGGTCAAATGAAGTTTTTTTCGATGTGGCGTAGAAGGCAAAAGTGCTCAGCATCGTGCGGGAAGCCCAAAAATGCAAAAAACCTACCATGGTGCATATGGATTCTATTTGACTTGGAATCTTCCACTGCATGTATGGAGCCTATTTGACCAAGTCAAATAGGATCCATACGCATCGTGGTGGGGTTTTTGCATTTCTTGGCTTCTCACATGATGCTGAGAACTTTTGCCTTCTGTGCTAGGATGAGATTCTTATCGCATTGCTGAAGATGACCACTATAGTGCAAGACGTTATCTAAAATCATGCTTTTGAACGGAATAATGAATGAAAATATTAATGTCAACAACATTTAAAGTAACATAATACAATGACAACATAAAATAAATTTTATAAAAGAATGCAAAATGGGACACTATAGAAAAATATATCTGTATTCATATAAAATAAAAGTTATGTACAATAAGGCTTCACAGCCTATCTTTCCTCTTTGCTACATCTAAAACATTGAGAATATTTGGCTTTGAATTCCCAAATAGACTCCTAGCTCTAAACCTAGTCGATAGAGAATCAAGGCTCTTGTCGTTACTAGCCACAGACATGGTTGCTGCTGTCAATGCCATACATTGAAAATGGGTTCCAAAGCATTGAGGGGAGCCATCCGGTTCACCAAAATGACCTTGTTAGCATTTCGATTGATGTCAGCATGAGCAATCACCCGTGACAAGGCCTTGTACTTCAGGAGGTCTTTAGTGCCTCGTGGCATGTCAGGATGTCCTTAGTGCCTCGTGGTGAAAATTTTTAAACATGGATAGCCACAAAGCGCCCTTTTGCTTGGGTGAGGTAATGTGCGAGTGATTGATCTCGACGAAGCTACCACAAACAAGGCATTGCTGAGATGAGAAGAGGTTGGACCTCAAACACCTCCTGCAACAATCCAACATTACGTTAGATGGTTGCGTTAAAGCAAAATTATACTATAAGAAGAAATTCACAACTCATAGTTTCTTATCGCTATGGAGTCGTCATGCTCTATCCCTTCCTCTTTGTTAACGAGGATGGATTCAGGGGTCTCCTGCTATTCAGAATGAGATGTGGAGGCTTCTTCTAGCACATCAGGCAGGCCAGAGTAGATCGATTTGTCCTCATCTTTGATTGTGGCCAACATGAAAGCAAGAAGGTGTAAGAGCATACAGGAGGAGGAGAGAGAGGAGAAGGGAGGAGGAGACGGAGGAGAAGGGAGGAGGAGGAGGAGAGGGAGAAGAAGGAAGGAGGAGGGAGGAGGAGACTTGGGAGGAGGACTTGGGAGGAGGAGAGGGAGAAAAGGGGTTGCAAGGTTGGAGGAGAGGGGAGGAGGAGTTGCAAGGTTAGGACATGCTTTTGGATGTGGAGTGCAGGGAAGCATGGACACTTGGAGGCAATTGCTTGGAATACCAAAGTAGAATCTAACACAATGCCATGAAGAATGTGGGATTCATTCCATTATGGGGTATTTATACAAGTTGGAGAGCTTCTCTCTTTGCATGTAGGAATTGTAAGACATTCTCTGTCTACATGTAGAACTTGCATCTAGGATGTGCTTATAGAAGTTGCATGTAGGAGTTGCAAGTTGCATATAGGAGTTGCATGTTGCATGTAGGACTTGCATGTAGAACATGCATGTAGGAGTTGCATGTAGAACTTGCATGTAGAACATGCATGTTGGATTCCTAAGAGAGATTATTCTTAGCCTATGCAGGTACAAGTGGAGCTTTGCCGCTACTCTACACACACATTCTGTGCTACCTAAGTCCATGTTGGCACAAAGAGAACATACTCTCGGATCCATTTTATTACCCATCCTGGGGTTATGGTTTATTTTAATTTTGGAGTTGGGATGCCATGCGTGTAATCCACTGATGTGACTATTGAGCTTGTGGCATGCAAGTCGCTCCTGTTGTAATGCCTTTGCACCATACAATTTTTTGTCTGTATCTAGGAAGCTTATATCTGCTTGAGGAGAGGTAGATGGCTATGAATTTTGGAGGGGATCTTGTTGTTGAGGTTGTGGACTTTGTCATCGAATCTTCTTGGGAAGAGGTTTGGCGGGGGTCTTATTTCTGCCGAGGCTGGAATTTCTTGCTATCTTGCATTCATGTTGGATGTGATTGCTTTTGGATCATTAAACTTGTAGATTAGCTTGTATGTAAGTGTGATATTTGTGCATTTAGGAGATGTTTGGTGGGGTCTCATTGTTGCTAAGGCTACAGACTCTTTTGTTGATTCATCTTGAGATTTGGCATAGCTTCTTGTTCTGCTTGTGAATTCATTGCATGCTTTGAGAGTATGGAATGAAAGTGTATGATACTATTATTGATGGAATCTATTATGTGCCTATGCAAAATCGTGTGAGTGTACATGGTCTGTGGACTAGGTAGGGACTAACTATATGTTTATTTGTGGGATTTCATAGGGCAACTAAGACTCAGTCATCCCTAAGTGGAAATTGATGAGGTCTACCTATATGTGCAAAAACATGCATATGCTAGGGAGTGTGCATGTAACAATCTAGTGTAAACTATATGTGCAAAGACATGCATATGCTAGTGAGTGCGCGTGCAACAATGTAGTGCTAAATATGGAACACTTGAGGTTCCAAAATCTTCATTATTGTTGGGGATGGCTTGCATGTTTATGTAGTAGTGCTTCATTCGGCTCATTTTTACGGTTGTGTTGAATTGGACTCCATCCAGTGTTTCTAGCAGCACAACTTTGATGGATTAATTTTTTAAACTCTATAAGGTCCTTGACCTAGATATTTGAGTTTGCCCTTGTGGACTTTGGCATTGTATAGCAAAACCAGGTCACCTTCTTTGATGTTTTTGGCTTTAAGGTCTTTGTCAAACCATGCCTTTCTTCTGTATTTTCTATTGTCATGGCATCATAGGCGACTAATCTAGTCTCTATATGCTTCTCCAATTGATAGAGGCTTTCTTTCAGGGATGCATGATCTCCCATGAATTCCTATACTGCTATATGTAGGCTTGGTATTACAAATTCCAATGGGACCACAGCTTCAAGTTCATACACCAATTGAAAAGGTGTAATCCTTGTACTAACACTCGGTATGCCGATAAGGCTGCATTTTTAATTTCTCTGCCCAATCATAATGCTTTGGTTCTACTACCTTGGTGAGGATAATGCATAATATTTTGTTAGTAGATCCGGCCTGTCCATTCCCTTTGGGGTAGTAGGGTGTGCTTTTTCTATGGATCACCATAAACCCAGACAAGAGTTTGTGGATAGACCCATTGACAAAATGCGTGCCTCTATCCAACAAAATTTCAATGGGGCATCCGAATCGAGTGATCACATTCTTGTATAAGAACCTTGCTGTGCTTCTGGCATCTTCCTTTCTAACTTATTTAGCTTTAGCCCATTTGGTAAAGTAATCAGTGGCCACAATGATGTAGCATGCCTATGTTCCCTTTACTGCTGGATGGATGTGACCCACAAAATCAATCCCCCATTTTTCAAATGGTTTTTGTGCAATGACTATTGTTAGGGTATTGGCGTCCTTGTATTGTGGTTTAGCAGTCCGCTATTATACATCACGTCTTTTGACATGTTCATAGGCATCTGCCCAAAGTGTTGGCCACCAATAGCTTGCGAGGAGGACTTTTCTTATTGTTGCTTCCCCTTGGAAGTGTCCTCCTACAATGCCTTCATGGACTTCATTGAGGATTGGCATGATCTCATGTGGCATTACACATCTCCTTAAAACTTGGTCCTTGCCCATCTTGTATAGTTATGAGTTGATAGGGTGTACTTTTAGAATTAGTTTTCGAGCATCCACTGCTTTCATTTCAAGGAGTAGTCTTCCTGTCATTAAGTACCCAATGATATCTGCACACCATTATGGAACAACAACTATTTGAATTAGTGTGGCATCTGGCAAGTCATCTTCTACTCTAGTGGCTTCTTCTCCCGACTTGACATGGGACATGTGATCGGCACCTTTGCGGACCACTATTTTGAAATTGAATTCTTGCAGCAGCAAGAGAAGCCATCTAGTTATTCTTCCTATTGTACATGGATGTTCACAAG
The DNA here is from genome assembly GCF_047967505.1 of Dipteris shenzhenensis. Taxonomy (NCBI): domain Eukaryota; kingdom Viridiplantae; phylum Streptophyta; class Polypodiopsida; order Gleicheniales; family Dipteridaceae; genus Dipteris; species Dipteris shenzhenensis. The sequence goes on from NC_141599.1 coordinate 29,696,277, forward strand.
ATAAAGCAATGCTTGATGGTCAGTGTAGAAGACAAAATCATTTGCCAATAAAAAGTGCTGAAATTTCTTAACACTATACATCATTGCTAGGGCTTCTTTTTCTATGGTGGTATAGTTGATCTCTGCATCATTGAGTTGTTGACTAGCAAAGTAGAATGTGAGAGATCTCAACCAATGAAAGCGGAATGGAAGGGGGTGAGAGCAAGAAGAGAGAGCCACCCAAATTTTGGTGGGTACAAAACACCCTAATCTTCTATGTCATCCATATATATATATGTGTTTGAGTATTGTACATGACCGAGGTTAAGGTTTAGTGGCCTTTAGCCCCCTCAACCTTCCACTTAAATTCCCATGTTCCTTTAAGGGAGAACAACTAGTGAGCATACTATCCAATGCCCATCAATACATGACAATACTCAACTATTGACTAGGTAGATTCTTCGTCAGCATATTTGTAGGGTTATCATCTGTATGAACCTTGACAAGCTCTATGCGCTTGTCCTCAAGTACCTCCTTGATAAAGTGGTACTTGACCTCAATGTTTTTGGTCTTTGCATGAAAGACCGAATTCCATGCTAGCTAAATAGCACTCATGGAATTAGTATGCAATGTCGATACACCTATATGAATCCCCAAATCTCCCACTAGATGATCAAGCCATATAGCCTCCTTGCAACCCTTTGTGGCTGCAACATACTTGGCCTTTGTGGTAGATAAAGCAATGCACTTGTATGTGCAAGACATCCACGACACTGCACCACCTGCAAAGGTGAACACATAACTAGAAGTGGATCTCTTGCTATCCACACCAAGGAAAAATGCATATCCCTGTGTCGATCTCCTGGTCTCATGATCTCCGGCATAGTCACTGTCATAGTATCCATGCAACCATGGATGACTTCCTCTGTATTCTATCCCAAACTGTCTTTGTACCTCTTATGTATCTCAAGACTCTTTTGGCCACATTCCAGTGAGACTGTTTTAGATTTGCCATAAAATGTGCTAGTGAGCTTACTGCATAACAAATATCTGGCCGTGTGATTGTCAGATATATAAGAGATCCAATGAGCTGCCTGTAGTATCTATCATTGACTGTAGGCTTTTTTGAATCTTTAGTAAGTTTCAAACTCTATTCCATGGGAGTGGTTGCAATCTTGCAATCTGCCATATGAAACTTCTTCAGGAGACTGTCAACATACTTGAGCTGACTCATGAATGTGCTATCTGAATCTCTCCAAAAGTCAATTCCAAGACAATAGTGCATAAGTCCAAGATCTTTCATGTCGAACTCTGCAGATAAGTCTTGTTTAAATTTTCTGATGAAGCTATCCTTGCTTCCTGTCACAATCAGATCATCTACGTGCAAAAGTGCAATAGTAATGTCTTCCCCTTGAACTTTGTAGTAGAGAGTATGATCTGCATTGGATTTCATGTATCCTAGATCAGCAAAATACTTGTCTATTCTGTTGTACCAACTTCTGGGTGCTTGCTTTAAACCATAGAGGCTTTTCTTAAGATGGCAAACCTTATTCTCCTTTCCTAGTTTAACATAACCTACTGGTTGTTGCATGTAGACTTCCTCATCTAGATAACCATTGAGAAATGCATTCTTGACATCGCGTTGATACACATTCCATTTGTTGAGTGTCGCTAGTGATATCAAGAACCGTATGGAATCCATCTTTGCTACTAGAGCATAAGTCTCATCATAATCTTGACCATATTGTTGTGCAAATCCTTTTGCAACTAATCTAGCTTTGTATCTTTGAATACTGCCATCTGGATTGTACTTCACTTTGTATACCCATTTGTTGGCTATGGCCTTCTTTCCTGCATTTGTTGGCTATGGCCTTCTTTCCTGGTGGAAGGTCGCATAATTCCCGAGTATTATTTTTATACAAAGCATCCATTTCTTCCTTCATAGCAGTTTGCCATTCTGGCTTGTCTACTGCATCTTCGAAGTACACTAGCTCTTCTGTAGCCATGATGGTAGTCATAAGAGCATAGTTGGTGATTTCCACCTGAATTGCTTTGCCTTTTTGAGCATATGTCAATCTAGCTGGTGGTCTGCTTTCCCTAGTAGACCGTCTGAGCTGCTATGGCTCTACTTGGGGTGTTGTTGACAATTCTTGCTCTTCTTCATCAACCTGTTCTGTAGATGACTGTGAAGTCGATGCCTCTATCTCCTGTGTAGGTGAGGTCTTCCATTCTAATTCCTCATCAAAGATTACATCTCTGGAGATAATGACTTTGCGGTTGATGGGATCATACAATTTGTATGCTTTGCTTTCTTCACTGTAGCCAACCACGATGCATTTGCATGACTTCGCATCCAATTTCCTGCGATGATCATCATGTATGTGGGCATATGCTATGCAACCAAATATGCAGAGATGCCCAATGTGTGGCTTGTGTCTAGTGAATGCTTCATAAGGAGTCATACCTTGTATCGGTTCGGTAGGAAGCCGATTAAGCAAATAGTTAGTTGTAGCTATTCCTTCTACCCAATACTGATTTGGAAGATGCTTTTCACTAAGCATTACTCTAGCATTGTCTACTAAAGTCCCATTCTTCGTTTCAGCTATTGCATTCTGCTGAGGAGTATCTGCACATGTGAATTGTCTTCGAATGCCATGATTTTTGCAAAAGTTCATGAATGCTGAAGACATGTATTCACCTCCTCTGTCTGATCTCATGACCTTGATCTTTCTGCCTATCTGGTTTTCTACCATGGCTTTGAATTCTTGAAATCTGGAAAACACTTCAGATTTCTCTTTTAGAAAGTAGACCCAACAATATCTACTGTAGTCGTCGATGAAGGTCAAGTAGTAAAGTGGACCATTGATGCTGCGGGTCTGGGCATAACCCCATACATCTGTATGAATCAAATCAAGAATACCTCGTGCACGAGAGGTACTTCTGACAAAGTTGGTTCCCTTTTGTTTGCTGAAGCAGCATGCTTCACAACTTTTCCAAGAAACTATAGCTTCGGAATCCCAATTGCCATATTCTGATTCCTGAGATCTAACAAGTACTTGAAGTTGACATGACCATATCTCTTGTGCCATTTTGCAGATAGTGGCATGTGTTGCATTTGAGCTGACATGGCATGCTTATCTGGTACTGTAGCTAGCATTCTGTATAAGCATCCTTCCTTGACACCTTTTGCTACTAGCTGACATCTTTTGGATTTGTCTCTGATAATGCATTCATCACCGTCGAAGATGAATTTATAGTTGTGTTCCATCATTTGACCTACTGACAAAAGGTTCTTACTGAGCTTCGGAACATAGAGCACATCTTTGACTAATTCTTTCGTACCAGTGAAATTGTTCATAGGGATAACGCTTGTCCCTTGAACTAGATTTGGTGTATTGTCTGCTGTGTAGATGACATTTTTCTGACCTTCTAATGGTTTCATCTCTGTGAACCATTCCTGATGATTTGTCATATGAGATGATGCACCACTGTCGATGTACTAAGGATCCTATTCCACTTGGTCAACTTGATAGTTGAAATCCTCTTTGGGATTGAAATCAGTGTCTGAGTACACTCTATCAGTCTGATGCAATTCCTCGCTTGCAAGAAACATATTTCCATGTTCATTTGCAAAATGACTGTGACTAGAATGTCCACCACATGATTTTCGCTTCCTTGAGAATTCCTCGATTACTGCTGGATTGACCGCCTTGGTCGTATTACTTCTTGCAGTAATCTCTTTCAGAGTGTCTAAACTTGTGGCAATAGTTGCACTGAATGTTTGACACATTGGTGGATGCATTCCCTCATCCTTGAAATCTTCCTCGATTGGAATGATTTCCTCTTTGCTGATTCTGATGTTGTTGAGGATGATGTTGATTTTGTTGATGATGACCACTTTTTTGGTATGATCTACTTCTGCTTCTGCCTTTGCCTCTGCTTCTTTTGAAGCTGTGAATGCCTGATCATTAGAATGACCTTTACGTGCTTGAATGGCCTGAGTCTTGAGTTCTTCACCAAGTAGAACTGATTGAAGTTCTTCTAGTGTTGGAATTTGCCGTTGGATGGCAATACTCTGGACTAGATTCTTGTATCCCTCTCCTAGTCTGTTCAGAATGACTTGAACCATTTTTGTGGGGTTCATAGTCTCTCTTGCTACTGCAAGTTGATTGTTGTAGCTTTAATGCAGAGTACATAAGCATGACTAGTTTCACTGCTGTTGCGGAAACTTTGGTTGATCTAATTTCTCAAGGTGAGAATCTTGGATGTGTTCTTGGACTCGTAGAGAGCTGCAAACATATCCCATGCTTCTTTTGATGTCCTGATTGTGTTGTTGTCCTAGCATGACATCTTGCATATTCTGCTTGATCAGGTGATAGGCATACTTGTCTTTCTTATCCCATTCTACTTGAGCTTGGGCAATGGTAGGATCTGCCATTGGTGTGGAAACTGTTTGTGTAGATGTAGATCCCGATGTAGATTCCGTTGCTGGTGCTGTGACAACAGATGGAGTAGAGCTACTAGTAGCTGGATCGTCCAATGGTCTAGGTGTAGACCCATCGACATACTCCCATTTGTCCTGAAGCACAAGAATGGTATCCATTCGGTATTTCCATGTACTGTAATTGGAGTTGTCTAACTTAGCAAATGCCTCTAGATTGAGGTTGCTAGTTGACATGGTGCAAGAAATGTACTCAAAAGTGTCGTGAAGATCTCTGTATGAATCAACTGCAAATACACCAAATATGCCAAGTGAAATCTTTGAATCGTTGGTGAAGATAGAATTGCAATATATAAAATCTGATCTGAATTACAAGGCTTGTGGCAATGATGCCGGGAATAGCCAAGAGGCTTTACAAGGCTGAAATGATGTGCACGATGCCGTGAGATAGCCGAATAGGCTTTACAATGGTGGCATGTGTGTGTGAAATCAAATGCTATCTGCCCACTGAATCAATCTGCAATGCCTCTAAACTTTGAAGTCTGCTCACTGAACTGATGAACCTAATGTTTCAGGTAATGTAATGATGTGAAACCGCATGTGAGCATATGGACTGACTCCAAGTAGGTACTAGTCGGGAATTTCGGGCATGGCTAAGATTGGCAACTTGGGAAAATTCAAAGCGTCCCCTCTATGGCGATCTAGTCTACTCTGATCTAGATCTAATCCAACCGTCAATTGATGAAAGAACATCAAATAATTCCTTTTCTTTTGTTCTTTTTAAGTGCTGGGTCAGATGCATCGGTGTAGAGGCAAATGTGCATGAAGGAAGTGGTTTTGTTGGTGAGGCTCAAATGTGAGTGTAACTTGCATCGAAATGTGCATGTGATGTGACGAGCACGTAGAGCATGAAAAAACGAGTGGAGGGGCAAAAGGAGTGCAAATGTGCTCAATGATGATGTGTCACTGTGAGTCACATGCAGTGATGATGTGGTACTATGCCTAGCAAGAGGTGTGCCAGTGAAGCAGTGATGATGTGGCAGAAGTGGTCACATGCAGTGTGTGCACAGTGTGCTTGACAAGGAACTATGCCTGCAGAGGTCAGTGCTGACTGGACTGCTAAGGTGGCAGTGCTGAGGTGGCACAAATGATGTCAGTAAGGTGACATGGCAATGCTGATGTGGCACTGATGACGTTGTTGATGATGTGGTAGATGATGTGGCAGATAAGGTGCTAACATGGCAAGAGGATAGGGATGACACATGGCAGCTAATGTGTGATGACACATGGCACGTAGATAAGGTGATGATATGGCAGACGTAGGAGTTTACTGATGTGGCAGACGAAAGAACACGTGGCACTGATGGAAAGATGATGTGGTAGTCAGAATCTCTTGGATGCCGATGGAATGTTTGAGATTTTGTTGTCTTCTCCGAAGCTAGAGCCCTCGTTGGTTGGACTTGCATTGCTGTGCATGGGCACTTTGAGGAGCCGCACTAGAGTCGGCTATGAGAGGCTCTAGCATTGTGCCATTGTAGGCATGGAGCCAGAGCTAGTTGTTTGATGCAGCTACTATGTCGTTTGTTGGAACTTCGACTGGTGCACTGCATTGTTTGTTGGAACTCTGGCTGGAGCGTTGTTTTAGGAGCTTGGGTCTGCTATGTTGTAGAGTCGATATGGAGAAGCTTGGTGCGTAGGAGTATGCCGGAGCCTGGAAGGAGCCGAGCGTGTGAGTTGCTGGAGCATGGCTACAGATGGCTTGCAAGGGCCTTGTTGATGTGGCTGTTGTATGGAGAATCCTATTGCAAGCTGGAGTCTGCTAGGTCGTGCAAGTTGTGTGTGCTCATGAGGCGCATCAGTTGGCAGAGAGTCGGCTACCGGCATTGGAGAATACCCAAGACTAGTTGATGCAGTAGCAACGTAGATAGAAGCCGTTGCTCAAAAAGGTGTCGCAGGAGTCAAGAAAGCCCAATGACGGCCTCTATGCTGTAGTCGCTGTTGTCGGTTGGCTACAAAGAGCTACAGATGAGCTGTGGCCCATGGATGGCAAGCAACCCATAAAGAGGTACATAAGTCGTTGGAGCATGCGCGCTACCTTGCTTGTGGTAGCGGTTGGAGAGCCAAACTATGTGCTTTGCAGTTGACTTGAAGGAGCTCGTAATGATGGAGCTCTCACAAAGATCTATTTCCCTAAGTTCTCTCAGGAACAGAAGACTCTCACTTGAATTCTTATGAGTATCTCTCTCAACCAAACATCTCACAATGGAACTTTCTCTCAAAGGATCTCTCTCTCACACACAATGAAATCTCTCAAAGAACTCACTAAGTCTCTCGAAGAAGATCACTCTCTCACAGAAGAAGGATTAGAAACTCAAAGAGAATACCTCTCATGGACAGAATTCTCTATCACTCAATGGAAGTGAAAGAACACTCAATCTCACAATCTCTCTCACTCTCACAAGAAGGATGGCACCTCAGCGGGAAGGCAGAACCATGCTCTGATACCATGACAAAATATGAAGAGGGGAGAGGAGAAGAGTGGAGATGAGGAGAGAGGGCACAGCTAGAGAGCACACCACAAATGACTAACTGTATACTAGATTTAGTTGAAAAAATAGAATATATACAAACCCTTTTAGGGTTAGGGTTAGGGGATCTAACCCTTTCCTTTATAGCAATCCATAAGGTTAGTGCTATGCACATATGATCACGTGATGGTGCTATGCACACATGATCACATGATGTTGAGCATGAACTCTCAACACATGGGACCACATACATCTGAATGCACCAAATTAAGCCTTTCAAGCTCTTTCTTTCCCCTTCTTTTATGGGATGATTTAGTTTACTTCGCACAGAGACAATGCTCACAAAATTCAAAGTCAGACAAACTGAAATGTGGTACATAACCCAAATGTCATAAGAGTTTTATTCCATTCTAGCTCATGTGCCTCAACTTGCAATGCGACAAAGAAGTACTTGGCTGCTCAGTTATTGCAACAACATAATCAGACAACCCTAATACATGTAAGGGATACAAAGTTCCACACTTGGCACCCCTAGCCAAAACCATAGAACCCTTCTGAAATTTCCAACTCTGAAAGCCAAAAGTGGTCTGAAAAACAATATCATCTAGATAACTTGCTGAAATAAGACTCTTGATCAGCTTAGGAACATGTCTCACATTTTTCAAAACAAATGCAGACCCATTTGCAAAAGAAAACTTTATGTCACCTGCTCCCACTATGTCACATGCATAGTTATTTCCAAGATGCACACAACCTGTCTTTCCACTATCATAATTGTAGAACCATTCCCTATGGGAAGTAACATGTAACGAAGCACTAGAATCCAAAATCCAATCTTGGGAATATGCATCATCTGAAGTGGTAAGCAAGTCTACAATAGTAGGTAGACTAGACATGAAGAGAATGTCATTGTCACTATTATGAGTGATTGCAGCGATCTCCTTGATCTTCATTTTTCCTTTGTCCTCCCTTGGACTCTCTTCCTTCTTATTTGCACCCCAATTTGAATTCTTTTTCTTTTCCTTTTGCTCTTTTTTCAACTTGTATCAATCGTTTTTCATGTGGCCCTTCTTGCCATAGTGTTAACACTCAATGTTTTGTGCCTTGGATTTGCTCCTATGAGACTTAACTCTTTCTTGGGATTTCCCCCTAGCTGTGATCTACCCCTTTGCACATTTAAGGTTGCATCTTGGGTGTTGCCATCTATAGACTTCCATCTAATCTCCTTGGCCAACAAGCTACCCACAAAATCATCAAAGTACTCCACCAGGTGCAGAGTTATTGACAGCTGTACAGAAGGTATCGCATGAGGATGGCAATGGACACAAGAGAAATATTACATTAGTATCCACATCAAAATTCATCTTCTGAGCTTGAAGCTGGTTGAAAACAATATTGAATTCATTCAAGTGAGAAGCAATGGAGACACCTTCCTTCATTTGCAACTCAAACAACCTCTTCATGAGATAAACTTTATTAGAGGTAGTTTCCTTCTCATAAGTCGCACATAATTTCTTCCACAAATCTTCCGTAGTTTGCTCATTTACTACTATGAAATAGACTAACTCTGAAAGATGAAGTCTACCAGTAGACTTTGCTAATGCATCCAATTCATTCCAATCATCCTCAGACATATCTGCAGGCTTAGCTCCAGGCTTAGCTCCAATCCTTGCCAAGGGTTTAATCTGCTTCTTTTGAATAAACACATCCCTTATCTGTTCTTTTCACAAAAAAAAGTTTGTCCCATCAAACATTTTAATGTTGAAAAATGCCTTTTCAGACATGGAAGAGGATGCCATGATGCAAATAAAGAAAAATATCAAATGCTAGTCCTTGCAAGAAAGAATCACACCAAATACCAGGTGCACCCAAATGTGTATGCCAAAATGGAAGGTAATATCACCAAACCTCAAAGGCTCAAAGCATCAAAATGCATCTGACTCATGTGCATATACTATGCATCCATATGAGCAAATTTGGCCCCAAATAAAATGCCAACTGAAAATGCAAAACAATGGCAATCCCAATGCTGATCATTGCCAAAATACCTCAAGCATAAATGTTATTCATGTGCATATGCATCAACAAAATCTCATCCAAGAGATCATAGCACAACCTGTGCATCCGCTACAGAGCTGTCCCTTAGCATAAAATAGCATCTATGTGCTAAATGTCCATCAATAAGGCATCCCACAAGGTAATCTGGACCTATCAGTGCATCCAACAAGGATTGCAATGCATCTAAATGTCTTGTAAAGCATCCAATGCAAACTATGAATGAGCGCACATGGCTCAAACTGCAACCAGAGTGATCTGCATAAGGTATATCCAAGAAATCAAGGCCTCACGACAATGATCTCTTGTGAAAATAGAACTTGAGATGCCTAAAAAACGTGGGCATCACTTCATAATCGAACTCAGCAAGACAATCTGCAAATATCTCTCTTCTGCCAAAACTCCCAAATCCCAGCTAACGGATGAGAAACAAGGAGTCAACCCTTGCAATCGACTTGCAAATAAAACATTAGGAAACTTAACCTTAGCCAAAACTTGCAAATAAAACCTTAGGAAACTTAACCTTAGCCAAAATGCCATGTGGCGCCTGTGTAGAAATTTCATGAAATCTACAACAACAAAGAAGAATAATGTCTACTCAAAGAGAGATAGCCCTCGAGATACTCCATCGAATCGCACAAAACTTCACAAAGCTCAGTTCTCATCTCGGATCCATTGGAACAGATAGAACGAGCAATGGTGGACTAAGCGAGTGAGTTTGAATCATGAGTATCCAGACATAGCAAGGCCTCATAGAAAACAAAATGGTTGATTTTGATTTGTCTTTCTTGCTCCTGGTTCTTCTCCTGGGCTGACTGGAAGTTTAACAAAAGTCTAGAGTTTGATTTGAAGGTATTTGCTTGAGTCATGAGTTCACAGGAAAGAGCATGAATGTTTATGAAATGAGATTTTGAGCCTCACAATGCCCACAAAAACTCAAAAATGCTCACGGAATGAGCAACTAAGCCAGAGAAAACACCCATGATTGAGATTGGTTCACCTAGACAAGAAAATTCATCATTCTCTGTAAAAGCCACGTTTTTGGCTCAAAAAACCATCCAAAAGCTTAGAAAACCACTCTAGAGACTTCCAAAACCATCAACAGCTCCCACAAGGTCCATATACCACCTGAGTAGCTCAAACAAGCACCCATAGGCTTTCACAAAGCTGCAAATTCCATCCACACAGCTATATGGATGTAGAATGACCTCCCAGGCTCAGCCAGACCACCTACAAGTGTCAGATACACCACTTAGACTCTAATACTAGTTGAGAGATCTCAACAACAGAAGCGGAATGGAAGAGGGTGAGAGAAAGGGAGAGCCACACAAATTTTAGTGGGTGTAGGACACCCTGATCTTCTATGTCATCCATATACATATATGTGTTTGAGTATTATACATAACCAGGGTTAAGGTATAGTGACCTTTGACCCCCACAGAATGGGTAGTCTTTCTTATGTTCACCAGGTTGGCAAAGCACACTCCTAATTGTATACTTGGAGCGATCAGTATGTACATGAAAATCAGTATCCCAATTAGAAGATATAAGGATGGGTGCTGTGATTAGGTGCCACTTTAAAAGCTCAAAGGCTTGGTCACACTCTTCTATCCCTAAAAATTCCACCAATAATTTGTAAAGAGGTCTGGCTATCATGGTATACCGCAAGATAAATCTTCTATAATAGCCAGCATGTCCCATAAAGACCTGTACACCTTTGGAATTTATAGAAGGAGGCAATTCCATGATGATTTTGATTTTGTCCATGTCAATTGCAATCCCACGTTGAGAAATGATATGTCCCAAAACAACTTCATGGGTGACCATGAATTGGCATTTTGTTGGATTTAGGGAGATGCCATACTCCCTACATTTGATTAGAACTATTTCAAGACATTTTAAGTGGTCTTTCTTGTTCGAGTGGATCCACAAATCATCCAAGAATACCAATAGGAACTTATTCAGAAATGACTTGAAAGCGGTGAACATGACTCTTTGGAATGTGGCCGGGGCATTACATAGGCCGAAGGGCATGACTTGTTGAGAGATTAGCTCAACATCATGTGATCATATGTGTATAGCACTAACACATATAGAGTGCTATAAGGAAAGGGTTAGATGCCGTAACCCTAACCCTAACAAGGTTTGTATATATTCTACATTTTCAACTAAATCTAGTGTGTACAGTTAGTCACTGTGGTGTGCTCTCTAGCTCTTCCCTCTGTCCTCATCTCCATTCCTCTCTCCTCTTCATATTTTGACATGGTATTAGAGCATCCTTGCCTTCCTCTAAGGCATTTGATCCGTATATGAGAGTGAGTGAGAGATACTGATTGAGAGTTCTCTTGAGTGATCTTCTCTTCCATTGAGAGAAACTTCCGTTCACTTGAGAGAGTATTCCGTTCATTGTGAGAGATTTTTGTGAGAGTTCATTCATGAGAGATTTTTGTTTGTTTGAAATAATTTCATCTATTCTTTTCGATTCATTACCTGAGGGTATTCCTTCATAGATTTCATTGAAATCCTTTGAGAGTTTTTCAAGATTGAGTTATTTGAGAAAGAAATAGGTAGAGTCTATCTTGGTCCTTTGAGAGTGACACAAGTCTCAGATATAGGGAGAGTGGAAGAGGTCTCCATAGATAAAGGGGAAGCTTCCCGGAGCTCCCTACAAAAAGGCATCAACATCTTCAACATACTCATCTTCAACATACTCATGTACCGGCTGAGGCATCAACATCTTCGACGGAAAGCTAAGGTGGTCCTCTCAGCGACTAAGGCGGCCTATCAACCACCTGCAACATCTACAAGACAGCCCATACTCCAACGAAATGGCCGACTACCATGTTGCCTACCACCTTGCAAACGACGACCCTCAAACAGCGGCCAGGCCTCCTTCTACATCAACAAACACTCCTACGGCTCCTACGACTCTGCTCAAACTGCATAGACTCCTGACGACTGCCAGGAACCACTCCAGTGCTATCATCGACCAGCCCATAAACTGCGTAGCCTCTGACTAAAGCCTCATGGCCCATAGGACGACACTCAGCAAAACTAAAGCAGTGCCGCCAAGCTCTATCTCACGGGCCTCAAATGACCATACCTCCTGCCGAGTTGCTCCTCCACAAGGTCCAGCAGTCCTCCATCGAGCGACTCCAGAGCTAAGTGTGCTTTGAATGGCATACTCTCTTGAATGACACCTCACACTCGTCTGAGCCGACTTCAGCAAACCGTCTCAGATACAGTGAGAGTGCCATAGAGAAGGCGACGAAGAGGCACACCTTTAGGCTTCTTAGGTGAGAGAAGCACGTAGGCTGCACCTGCTAAGACAGGAACAATCGCGATCGCTACCCAGAGCCATCTACTCCCTCTCAGTCATGCCCATACAATGGATCTCAATGGCTCTCCAAAGCTCCATGTGCGAAACACACCTCAACTTCAATGACAGACGCAATCCTCCAATTCCACGGTGCAACACAGCCTTTCCAGCAGAACTGCCTTGCCTCTCCAAACGTGCCACCAAACGACAACTCTCCCAACAGACTTCAACGACCACCAAGGTCTTGCAAGGGCGGCTCTAGCAGGATTCACGCACATGAAGACGGCTCCAGCAAACGTTGCTATGACCAGCTCCTCCTGCCAGCTCCGACGGGTGACTGGCTCACTGGTAGTCTCAACCCTGTTGACAGAATCTTAAAAGATTTCATCAGCATCTAGGAAGATTTTGGCTCTTATCTACCCACGGTCACCACACAACCAAGGGTTGGCCATCACGGTGCCCGTCTTATTCACCACATCAGCAGTGGCCACACAGGACCATGTCATCGCAATCGCTTGATCTACCGCGTTAGCAACATCTCGTAGCTGCCAAGTCAGCACCCATAGGTCCACATCATCTTATCCATGTGCCACATCATCCCAGGCCATGTCAGCATTGACACATGGCACCTTATCCCCTTCTACCACCTCACCATGGTTACTATAACCCTCGTTCAACTTGACCCTAGGCTAGTCAACTTGAACGTGGTTAGGTCAACTTGACCTTGGTTTAGGTCTGTGAAGTGACACCTCATTAGTGCCCAGTCAACAGTGCCGCATTATCACTACCACATGGCACTATCCCCTGCTAGTAGGCACTCTGACCCCTTTGCCAACACACTGTTCACACTGCGACCCCTTTGCTAGCATACTATTCACACTGCATGTGACCACACCTGCCACCTACGTATAGGGATCCACAGGCACACCCTTGCTAGGCACAGTCATTGCATGTGATCCCCTGAGTGCCACATCATCATTGAGCACTTTGCACCCTTTTTTGCCCCTCCACCTACATCAAGTCGTATCTCTTAATTTGCTCCAAAAAGGAAAAATGCTTGATTTTTTGTGCTCTACAAGCATGTCACATCACACACATTCAAGTGCAAGTTTCACACAATTTTGAGCCTCTCTAGCAAACACGCTTCCTTCATGCACATCAGCCTCTACATCGACGTAGCTTACGCAACACCTAAAACAAACAAAGAAAAGGAATTATTTGCTGCTTTTTCATCACTCGACGGTTGGTCTATTTCTAGTCTAGAGTACATTAGATCATCCATAGCGAAGACAACTCCAAAGCAACCAATCAAAGCCATGCCAAAAAATTCCTAAATAGTTTCTACTCGGAGTCGGTCCCAACACTCACATGCGGTTTCACATCATCACATTACCTAAAACATGACGTTCCACAGTTCAGTGAGCAGACTTCAGATAGTTCAAAGGTATTGATTGAATGATCAGTGGGCAAATAGCACATGATTTGATTTCACACTTATAAATTGCAGTTCTATCTTCATCGATAGTTCAAATTTCAATTGATACAATCAGTGATAGTTCGGACTAGGAGAGGGATACAAGAACCTAGTCCAGAGTATTGCCATCCAACAAGAGAGCTATTAAGGCATTCTCCTCGTTGGGGGTGAGATCATCGGTGACAAAAACGGGTTGGGGGTCTTGCCCTTAGGTTTACCTCCTTGACCGGGGCTAGCCCATCATACCCTTGAGAGCATCCATCTTTTCGAGACCTCTGAGCCTGTTTGGTATAGGATGTTATGATCCTCAATCGTGTAGGCCTTGTAATGGGTTGGTACCTGCCGTAGGTCCTCTTTCTCTTCAGTTTCCTCCTCTATTTCTGTCAAAGCAGTGGTCCTTTTGGCCTTAGCTGTGCTAGACTTAGTCATGCTTTTGGATATAGGTGGTTTGGGATGGCTCTTCCATTGCGCATATAGAGCCGAGGGGGGTGGTTACCTTACTCAACTTGGTTCCCTAGTTGGAGGAGAGCTTGTGCTGAGCAATCACGGTGCCTATGTAGGACAACCAATGAAGATCCGATTTCACCCTCACGGTTCCCTTGCTTACATCTTGGGGTTTGAGCATGTTAAACATCCTTAGGGGGACCACCGGGGTCAGCAAACCCTTGAGGTTGAAAGTGGTGATCTAAAACCCTACTCTTTCTGGGACATCTATATTGGCTAAGATGTGCATCCAGTTTTGCAAGAAATTTGGCTCGGGGAGAGGTGCATACCAGAAGTTATGAGACTCCTTCTCATCCTCTTCCTTGTCACAGGGTTGGAATAGCTTTACGGAGGTGGTTCAGGCGGTGGTGTTCTTGTAGGTGTGCAAGTCCACTCTCATGGTTTACTCCTCGTGCCGCAAGTAGATGTTATCATTACGTCAGTCATGCATGAGTCCAGACATTTGCAAGAAGGGCCTACCTAGGATAGCTTCATATCTCGGCTGTCGAGTGAAGTCCATGACTACGAACTTGACGGGGTACGTGAATTCAAATGCCTTAATGTTTATGCCAGTAAGCACTCCCAGGGGCTTGGCAGCTCCTCCATCGGCTAACTTTACTACCAAATGGGTCTGCTTGAGTGTGGGGTTTTCCCATTTCATCCAACATTCCTTGGTGCAGACACTCACTCCCGCTCCCCCATCCAAGATGTCTTCAACTTTTTGGTTTTGATAGCCTATGGGGATAGCGGCGTTCGTGTCATCACCCTCAAAGTATGGCATTGATTGGTTGGGCTTAGGACTAGCAGGGACTAGGGGTAATGATAGTCTGTTCATTCAATTGGATAGGTTGCGCCATAGGATGGAATTTCCTCTTAACAGGGAAGCGATCAACATTTTTACCTCTGTCGATAGGAAGGCATCCAACCCGGAACTATCGTAGGGTTCTTGTGAAGCCTCTTCTTCCATGGACATGTCCTCGAATCCGTATAGGTCTCCTTCCCCCTGGAGGTTCTGTAACACTGGGTCTTCTTGGAACATCTTCTACATTAGATCTGAAGCTTCTGTCTGCTCGAAGCCGAGGTGTTATATAACACTGGGTCTTCCTGGAACATCTTCTACATCAGATTTGGAGCTTCTGACTGCTCAAAGCTGAGGTGTTCCTCTTCCTCCACCCTTTCCTGCACCTTGAGCGATTTTGCCCCTCGGTGGCCCATCAGGTGGTATGGATGAATAGTATCTAACCCTCTACTGGCCTTTAGTTGATGCTCAAACTTCTCTTGGTAGTCCCGTACCAAGTTTTGGGCATCTTTTACGTATTGCTTTTCTAGGACCGGCGGGTCAAGATAGGTCTCCTTATAGGAGTGCAAGGGTGCTAGGCCTTGAGCCCACACTGGATTGTTTACCTCTGAACTGGGAGGCACTTCAGGGTCACCCTAGGTGGAAGCTTGTTCGTAAGTAGAGGATGTGGCGAGAGTAGCTGTCTCCTCATCAGAACCATCTTGGATGAGCACCTAGTCGGAGCATTCACCTACCCGAATGGCCTTCTTGGACCGAGTTAGGGGGTGTGGAGGGATCTCGAGACCAAGCAATAGGGATCCTTTACCCTTTCTTGTGAGCTTCCTCATTGCCTTGCCTAATTCCTTGGCTTGCATCCTCGTGATGACTTGTAGGGGCACTGCGGCCACTTGGCCTCTCTTGATGCTAAGTAGATGAAGGCTAGTACTTTTTGGTGGGATGATTGGGGTTGTCGGTCTCCTCGTGGGATAGTCCTGAAACAGATGCTCGGTTCCACACCCTGCACACAAGGGTGTGGGGTTGGTCATGGCTAGAGCGATGGGGGTATGATCCCTGCATGGATAGTCCTTCAAGAATTGTGGGCCTTGGCATTTGAAACATGACACTAGAGGGTTTGAAGTACCTCGGTAGGGGCATTCACTTGCTCTATGGGGACCCTGGTAGGTGTAACATTGGAGTGGGGGTCTCTGAGCAATTGAGTTCAAGTCTCTCACCCTTGCATTCACAAGGGCAGTCTGGAATATGAGAACCTGTTGATCCTCTAGTGGGAGGTAGTGGATCAGGGTGCCGCTTCCCTCCTTGTAGGGGTAGTAATCATACGGTCTGTGATCAGGATTTGTCTCCTCCCAGTCTTTGGTCACTTCTTCTACCAACACTTGACTGACAAGGGTTATATGAGGTAGCGTGGTTGAGTTCTATACTAGCTAGAACTAGCCATGGGACCACCCTGTGTGATCAGGGGGTTAGGCGGGGCCGTTAGGGCTTATAGGGGTCTCATTTGATAAGTGGGTTGGGGAAGGGACCTTGGAAATCGACATTGGGAGGTGTCATGGTTTCCCCACCTATGGCAATGTGCGCAATAGAGTGCCGGCCTTGCCCTTAGGCATAGGCACTCATTGAAGGGGTGGTTGCCATTGCATACCCCACACCAGACATTGTCTCTCTATGGAAACAAGTGGGGGTTTCTCGATGCCTCCTTGGAGGTTCTAGTCCTCCACTACTGGCCTAGCTGATCTAGCTGGTTGGAGGCCAGCTCTCTCATATCCAAGCCCTTGGGCTCGTTAGTCTCCTTCTTGATCGTTTCTACACTCAAAGACCTAACCAATGGAGTTATTTCTGTGGGACCCGGGGCTTTATCCGAATTCACCTTGTCCATCATGTTGTCACATGTGGATGGCCACCTTGCTACATAAATCGAAGGAGGTAGGATTCATCACCATGAGGTGGTCATGTAGCTTCGGGTCTGCCAATTCGATAAGGAAGCGAGGCAACAATCATTCATCACTCATCCGCTCATATGGTTCATAGCAGGCATTAAGGTGCTTCATCCTGGCAATGTTGCTGGTACCAGCATTGGAACGGATGTGCCAAGGCCTGAATTCATTGGTGCAACCAGTATGGATGAGAAGGGACATAGTCCCAGGGGAGGTGGGTCCTAGGGCATGGGAACGTTAGTTCCATGCAATGGGTGGTAGGATCGGAGATGTGCCCCCGCATAGTTGAAAAAGGTTGGTGGCCCTTGGACTGTTGGGGGTTCATAAGGCATTCCGCCTTGGAAGTTCCTAGCATCCCCTTGACTCGGGTCTTGCCTTCTGAATTCCCTCATCCATGGATCCTCATCATCCATGTGTTCCTGTTGGGAAGGTCTGGCATAGGCGGAGGGTCTTGGATGTGCGAAGGTGTTTTCCATTGTAGTCTATGGTTCTAGAGCTGGATGTTGCTGACCTTCCCTTCCTACAGACATGTCGGCGAAGGGGTTCTCCATGTCTGTCGACTCTGTCCGGCCTAAGCATCCGAACATGTTGGAGAATGTACCTCTAAGCCTGGATGCAACCGAAGGTGTAGGCGGGTTGGGAGAGGCTACACTTGCGAATGGGGCTTTAGATGTCCTTGAACTCGAGGGGTCTGGCATTACTTCTTCCAAGCTCTCCATCTCATCTGAGCTAGATAAAGTTTCTAGTTGGGGTCCAACTAATGAGTGGAGGCTAGGGATTCGATCTTTGGATCCCCAACTAGGGCGGAGGGTGGGCTAAGCATAGCTCAAAGCACTATCTTCCAGTGTGGGGTCCTTGGACAAAATTCTCTTGGACCTCAAGTGCATGTGGGAGGTCTCTAACTAGGCACACTCAAGCAAGATGGATGTTTAATAAATTTTTTAATTCTTTGGCTACCCTAGAGGTATCGCACCAGTCGGAGGGATAGCTCTATGGTGATGGTCGAAGGAGTAGGAAGAAAGGCCTTATATAGAGAAGGTCCTCCACCAAGGAAAAGCGCAATGTTGCACCAGGTCGCCATAGCCAAGCTTGACAAAGTCGACTGGTTTTTTCATGATTTCTCCTCCAATTCTTGACCAAATGGGCTCAAATTTCATCAGTAGCTTGCCTGTAGTGTCATCCAACTCGAGCTCAGAGGAATCGGCAAAAGGGTAAGCACAGAGGTAACATTACGCGAAAGATTGACGAGCAATGTTGGCATTGTGCATACAGAAGAAATCTCTCTAATTTCTTGCAGCTGGAAGGTTGCCCATACACTAGGAGTCTACAACTCAGAGGGTTTGAAGAATAGTTGCTTGTAGGTAGAGAACAGGCTCTCACAAAATTTTGGGAAGAAAGAGGAAAATGGAGATGATGGAGAAGCTTTGAGAAAACTAGTAGTTTATGCTAGAGAGAGCATATCGCACCGGGCGGTGGGATATTGGTATAGCGGCAGGTGGTGGTGTAAGCATATCGTAATGACAATGGAGTAAGAATGACAGTAGGTGGCAGGATAGATGTATTGCAATGATAGCTGGGATAGATCTTGCCATGTGTACGGCAGAATCACAAGTCGGCAAGATGCGGATAGCAGGCCGGATGGTGGTATAGCTATTGTGATGGGGGCATGGGGATCGACAATCGCAACGGGCAGCATGATAAGGGTGACGTAACGATCGGTGAAAGAAAAATAGTGACGATCGGTGGACTAAAAATAGCAACAATCGACAAACTAAAGATAGCATATGGGTAGCATGATTGATGTAACATGATGATTGAAGGCATACGGATATGACCACGGGTGTGGGGGTGGGTTCACCACGCTGGCGGTAGAGTAGCAGGATAGCAACAGTCGACGGGATATCTCTAAAGCCACAGGTCAGTGGTGATCAGGTCAACGGGATAGTAACTCTAACACACATTTAATGGGGCGACAGGTTGGGACATGGTAAGAAGATAGGTCGGTGGGATAGCTCTATGGCATCAGTCAACAGGGTTTGATTGTGGGATACGTCTAATGCACCGATTGGTGAGATATTTGGTTGGCGGGATAACCCTGTGGAGCCGACTCGACGGTGGGATAGTGAAACACAATATCACCAAGACTGATTTTTGTGGAGTTTTTAAAGGTTTTGAGTTTTTGTCCTAGATTTTTTATGCTAGGGGGATGCTACGCTATCTAGTTCACCTACACAATGAAAAAAACTTGAAGAAAAAACACTTTTTACAAGCAAAAATGTAAAATTTCATGAGCGGTGAGTTCTAGAACACAAAACAACTTCAAATTTTGGCAAGAATCAACATTTTTGTTGTTTTTTGATGGGTTTGGACCTCACACACTCCTTAGCAATCACACACACTAAGTTCCTATTAACTAAAAACACAAAAAAGCATAAAAACCAAGCTTCAAATGCTCCAAAATGACTTTCCTATAAGAAAAGTTAGTTTTCCTACTTTCTTTGTCCACCATCTCACTTCCTCCCTCTCTCTTCTCCTACAACTCCACCAACAAGCTCCAAGTTAGGCTTGAAGACTTGAACAATGGGTAGATATCGAAGGAAAACAAGTGCAAATGCAAAAGCATACCTTTTCTCCTTGGCAGCAGTGCTAAAAATGTGTGGGTCTCGGCAGTGACTCACATGTCATGGGAATGTTGAAGAGGTGCCGATGGAGCCTCCACTCCAAGCTACTCCTTGTGGGAGCAATGCAAGGCACGCATCATGCGCAAGTGTCACTGTGGCATCTAGATTGTTGCAGTGTGTCTCCATGCAAGAAAGGGGGAAGGGGAACAGGGGAGAAGAGAGGGAGAAGGAGAAGGGAAGAGGAGAGTGAAGGGGTATGGAGTGAAAGACACAAGGGCACTACAATGGAAACAAGCGAACACCTAAAACACTCTCTTGGAAGAGAAGAGGGAGCTTGTATTCAATCTTGTGCAAACAATAATGAAGACCAAAGTCAACACTTTGGCATTTTATACAAGTCACCTTTTGAAGGGAGGGCCAACCCTTTTCCTTTTAGCACTCTCCTTCTCTTTTACATCAAAGGCTCTTGGGCCCGTAGGGTGCCAAGGCATATTGCTATTCTTTGCATCTCTCCCTACTAGCGGAAATAATGGTTGTGTTGACCATATTAAAGCACTTGGAACAAGCCTGGTATTAGGAGGTGGTCCTAATCAATTCCCAAATAGCACTTGTGTTAGCCTCACGCCTCCAGGGCTTAGGTGATTTGGACTTGCATGTAGAACATGAATGTAGGAGTTGCATGTAGGACTTGCATGTAGAAATCACATGTAGAACTTGCATGTAGAACATGCATGTTGGATTCCTAAGAGAGATTATTCCTAGCCTTATGTAGTTACAAGCGGAGCTTTGTCGCTACTCTACACACTTTTTGTGCTACTACTTAAGTCCATGTTGGCATAGAGACAACACTGGGTCGACCATTTTGCAGGGACCTTTGGGCCCATTTTGTAGGGACCTTTGGACCCCATTACTCATCAAATGGAGTAGCCTTTGAAGGAGTAGCAGATCAACATCAACTAGGCCTCATCTAAGAGAAGCAAAGAGGGCTGGAGAGCTATAGACTAAACTTGAGGGAGATGCTTATCTAGGTTGAGTTTTTGGATAGCAAGGTGGAGCGAGCCTATGGACAGAGGTTCTACATATGCTCAATGGAGCACATCGGCTCAAAGATCTAGAGGTTTTAGACATTTAGTAGGAGAACCTTGCGGTATTATATATTGTCCAATGGATGGAAATATAAAGTGTTGCTTCTATATTTGGCTCTGAGCATAGTCTATTTTCTAGTCTACACATGCATATGAATGTTGTGAAGTACACACACTTGATCAAGCATTGAATTGATAGTAAAATGCTTCATTCATGTAATTCTTGGGCTAACTATTAGTCTTTCGCTCTATGCAATACCCTCTATGTGAGAGTTCACTTTTCTAACAAAGGCCTCGAATTTGTAAGAACTAGTCTATCCCCTCCCTTGGGGATCAACTTAATAACCCCTCCATCGACATGAGAAAATTGAGAGTGAGCTTTAAGGTTCTCCTCCTAGAGGTCAAGAAGGCAAGGTCCTATGTCCTCCTAGAAAACTTTGTAAAACTCTATAGGGAGTCCATTCTCCCTAGGAGTTTTGTGATCAGACATGATGTCCATAGGTACTTTTAACTCCTTTAAAGTGAGAAATTGATCCCAGAGAACGTTTTCAAAGCTTTGGATCTCGATCTATATCTAGCTTTTCTACACCTCTCCCTTGCATGAAGGACTTGAGCATTCGCTTCCCTATTTGTGGATAGAAGAGCTTGAAAATGGTGTTAAATTAGATCCATATTATCTTCATGAGTGGCTAAGACTATCTAGTCCTTTTTAAAGAGAGATATCTCTTCAGAGACTATATGATCCTCCATTTTTAAGCTCCATATTATCTTCATGAGTGGCTAAAACTATCTGGTCCTCCTTTTTTAAGAGACCATCTTCAGAGACTGTGTTGAATTAGCTCCATATTATCTTCATGAGTGGCTAAGACTGTCTAGTCCTCCTTTTTTAAGAGACAAATCTCTTCAAAGATCCTCTTCCTCCTTATTTATCCTGAAGGGCCTATCAATCCTCCCATCCCACCAATCCCTAAAGTAGACAATGGAGTCATTTAATTTCACCTATTCTTGCTTCTTGAACTTGCCTTGGCTCAAATAAACTCTATTGGGCTCCTTGATCCCATTGTCTTGCTCTTTCTTCAATATTCTCCATTTCTTGTTTAAACTTGCCCATCCTTTAAGCCATAATTGCTACTCTATCTTTTTTTGCCAACTTGAGAGAGTCTTGTGTCTTATGAACTGCTTTCAACTAGAAACCAACAATGGGCCTATTGAAGGAGAAAGCATGAGTCTAGATGCTTTTAATTAGGACTTGAACTGACCTAAGCTAAAAAATATTTGGGTCTTCCTTGAACTAGGAGCAGGACCTCTTGCCCCTGCCAAAATCACAAACAAAAAGGACAAGTTTGTGATCAAGGTAGCAATTGAGAGTGCTCTCAACGGAAGCAAGAACAGAAGAGAGCCACACAAGTTTTGGTGGGTGCAGAACCACCCTAATCTTCTTTTTCATTCATTTATATATGTGTTTGAGTATTGTACATAACCAGGGTAAAGGCACAATGACCTTTAACCCCCACAACCTCCCACTTAAAGGACAATGTGCCTTTAAGGGAGAACAACCAATGAGCATACTATCCAATGCCCATCAATACATGACAATACTCAAACCGCTGACTAGGTAGACTCTTCGTCAGCATATCTGCAGGGTTATCATCTGTATGAACCTTGATAAGCTCTATGCGCTTGTCCTCAAGTACCTCCCTGATGAAATGGTACTTGACCTCAATGTGTTTGGTCTTTGCATGAAAGACCGGATTCCGTGCTAGCTGAATAGCACTCATGGAATCACTATGCAATGTCGGTACACCTGTATGAATCCCCAAATATCCCACTAGCCGATCAAGCCATATAGCCTCCTTGCAACCCTCTGTGGCTGCAACATACTCAGCCTTTGTGGTAGACAAAGCAACACACTTCTGTGCACGAGACATACATGACACTGCACCACCTACAAAGGTGAACACATAACCAGAAGTGGATCTCCTACTATCCACATGCCCTTGCATAGTTTGAATCTGTGGACCCATGTACATGCATGTCTCTTCTACCAAAGCAGATGCACATCTCCTTGGTACCCTTCATGTACCTCATGATGCACTTAACTACCTCCCAATGCCTCTTTCCTGGATTAGCCATATACCGGCTAACAACTCCCACTGCAAATGCAATGTCTGGTCTAGTAGCTATCATAGCATACATAAGACTCCCAACTGTTGATGCATAAGGAACCTTGGCCATCATGGCCCTTTCCTCATCTGATTTGGGACTATCTGTATGACTCAGTTTCACATATGGAGGCAATGGAGTACTCACTGCCTTCCCCCCCTCCATATTGAAATGTTGCAATACTTTTGTAACATACTCTTTTTGTGAAAGCCAAAGGAGTTTCCTACTCCAATCACGCATGATGTGCATACCAAGAATATGACCTGCAAGTCCCAAATCCTTCATATCAAAGGCCTCATGCAACTTGGCCTTTAATGCATCTAGCTCATAAGTATTCTTGCTAGCCAATAGCATATCATCCACATATAGTGCCAAGATTATTAGGCTATTATCCTTAGCCCTTGTATTGTAGAGGTAGTGATCAATTTCACTCCTAAAACCCTGGGACCGAATGAAAGCATCAAACTTCTGATACCATTCTCTATGCACTTGCTTAAGACCATAGAGACTCTTCTTCAGCTTGCAAACTAAATGCTCTTTGTCCTTTTCTTCAAAGTCTTCCAGCTACACCATGTAAATTTCCTCATGCAAATCCCCATGCAAGAATGTTGTCTTGACATCCATTTGCATAAGCTCCGTATCCTCTGCTGCCACTAGTCCAAGCATGCATCTAAGTGTGGTCATCTTCACAATTGGAGAGAATATCTCATCAAACTCCACACACTTCTCTTGCTTGAACCCTTTAGCGACCAAACGGGCCTTGTACCTAGGCACATCATCACTTGTGATCTTCATTTTGTAGACCCAATTACATGGCAATGCTTTCTTTCCATGTGGCAAAGAAACCAAGTCCCAAGTCTTATTCTTCATAAGTAAACTCATCTCTAATTGCATAGCATACTCCCACTTGCATTGATCCTCGCACATCATAGCCTCTCTGTAGCAAGAAGGCTCCTCGCAATTAGCAAGCATCACATAGTCTACCCCTGGAACAAACCTATCAGGCGGCCTAGACACTCTAGATGATCTTCTCAAGGGCATTTCAGCTTGCTGACCCACTTGCATATCAGCCACATTTGGCTCATCATTTCCACCAATAGATGATCCATCATCTACCCTTGATTGTATACCTGTGGGAGTATTTGTTGGTACCATTTCTTACACATTTGGTGCATGGACAGCTTGTTGTCTATCAACATATGTAGGTGGATTCACATCCTAGAAAGTGATTCTCCTTATTTCCACATCCCTCATGGGTGCCTTATGCATCTTCTTCTCATTGAAGACTACATCATGGCTACGTATGATCTTCTTTGCTTTTGGATGCCAGAGACGATACCCATCTCTCCACTTTCACCATAACCCATAAAGATGCATTTCCTAGACTTAGGATCTAGCTTCTTTTGAAGCTATTTTGGCACATGTGCATATGCCTCACACCCAAATATATGCAAATGACAGTTAGAGGGCTTCTTGCCACTCCATGCCTCTTCAGGAATACCACCATCCAAACTCTTACTAGGTGATCTATTGATCACATGCACTGCAGTCTTCATTGCCTCAGCCCAAAAACCACCAAAAAGACTTGTATTGGAAATCATGCATTGCAACCTTTCTTGAATGGTACGGTTCATCTTTTTTGCAACTGGACTTTGCTCTAGAGTACGAGGGGATGTGAGCTCCCTCTTAATCCCACGTGTATCACAGAAATGCTGAAAGTCATGAGAGAGATACTCTCCACCATTGTCAGTCCGTAGGCATTTAAGCATTCTACCTGATTGTGATTCTCAACCAAGGCCAACCATTTCTAAAATACCTAGAACACATCACTCTTCCGAGCTATAGCGTAAGCCCACACTTTCCTAGTTGCATCATCAATGAATGTCACATAGTATTTAGCCCCGCCTAATGACCGTGTAGGCATGGGACCACATACGTCTAAATGCACCAATCAAGCTTTTCAAACTCTTTCTTTCCCCTTCTTTCATGGTCTGATTTAGTCTGCTTCCTATAGAGACAGTGCTCACAAAATTCAAAATAAGAGAAACTCAAATGCGGTACATAACCCAAACAGCATAAGAGTTTCATTCCATTCTCACTCATGTGCCCCAACCTGCAATGCCACAAAGAAGTGCTTGGCTACTCGGTTATTGCAACAACATGATCAAATACCCCTGATACATGTAAGGGATACAAAGTCCCACACTTGGCACCCCTAACCAAAAGCATAGAGCTCTTCTGAATTTTCCAACTCTGAAAGCCAAAAGTGGTGTGAAAACTAGCATCATCTAGCTGATCCATTGAAATAAGACTCTTGGTCAACTTAGGCACATGTCTCACATGTTTCAAAATAAATGCATACCCATTTGCAAAAGAAAACTTTATGTCACCTACTCCCACTATGTCACATGCATAGTTATTTCCAAGATGCACACAACCTGTCTTTCCACTGTCATAAGTGGAGAACCATTCCCTATGGGGAGTAACATGGAATGAAGCACTAGAATCCAAAATCCAATCCTGGGAATATGCATCATCTGAAGTGGTAAGCAAGTCTACAATAGTAGGTAGACTAGACATGAAGAGGACGTCATTGTCACTATCATGTGTGACTGTAGTGATCTCCTCGATCTTCACTTTTCCTTTGTCCTCCCTTGGACTCTCTTCCTTTTGATTTGCACCCCAATTTGCATTCTTTTTCTTATCCTTTTGCTCTCTTTTCAGCTTGTAGCAGTCCTTTTTCATATGGCCCTTCTTGCCACAGTGGTAATACTCAATGTTCTGTGCCCTGGATTTGCTACAAGACTTCCCTCTTTCTTGGGACTTCCCCCTGAACTGTGATCTGCCCCTTTGCACATTTAAGGCTGCATCCTGCTTATTGCCGTCCATAGCCTTCTGTCTAATCTCCTCGGCCAACAAGCTACCCACAACATCATCAAATTTCAATACTCCACCAAGTGCAGAGTTACTGACAGCTGTACGGAAGGTATCCCATGAGGATGGCAATGAACATAAGAGAAATATTGCCTTAATCTCCACATCAAAATTCATCTTCTGAGCCTAAAGCTGGCTGAAAATAATATTGAATTCATTCAAGTGAGAAGCAATGGAGACCCCTTCCTTCATCTATAGCTCAAACAACCTCTTCATGAGGTAAACTTTATTAGAGGCAGTTTCCTTCTCATAAGTGGCACATAGTTTCTTCCACAAATCTTCCGTAGTCTGCTCATTTACTACTGTGAAATAAACTGACTCTGCAAGATGAAGTCTAATAGTAGACTTTGCTAATGCATCCAACTCATTCCAATCATCCTCAGGCATATTTGCAGGCTTAGCTTCAATCCCTGCCAAGGGTTTAATCTGCTTCTTTTGAATAAGCACATCCCTTATTTGTTCTTTCCACAAAGAAAAGTTTGTCCCATCAAACTTTTTAATGTTGAAAAACTCCTTTTTAGACATTGAAGAGGATGCCATAATGCAAATAAAGCAAAATCCCAAATGCTAGTGCCTACGAGAGAGAATCACACCAAATACATGGTGCACCCAAATGTGTATGCCACAATAGAGTGAAATATCACCAAAACTCATGTCTCAAAGCATCTAACTCGTGCATATACTATGCATCCATATGAGCTACTCTAGCCCAAAAGAAAATGCCAACTGCAATGGCAATCCAAAATGCCAATAAGTGCCAAATGACTCAAGCATAAACACCGTTCATTAGCATATGCATTAATAATATCTCATCCAAGAGAGCATAGCAATATCAGTGCATCACCTACAATGTGTCAAAGTTGTCCCTCAGCATAAAATAGCATCCATGTGCAAGCATCCCACAAGGCAATTTGGGCCTATCAGCGCATCCAATAAGGACTGCAATGCATCCAAATGGCCTATAAATCATCCATTGCAACCCAATGCACACCACAAATGAGCGCACACTGCTCAAACTGCAACCAGAGTGATCTGCATAAGGTATGCTCAAGAAATCATAGTCCCACGGTAATGACCGCTACTAAAAATAGAACTTGAGATGCGTCAAAACATGGGCGCAATTGCATAATCGGACTCAGCAAGAAAATCTGCAAATATCTCTCTTTTGCCAGAACTCCAAAATCCCAACCGATGAGTGAGAAATGGGAGTCAACACTTATCCACTGCCATGTGGCATAAATCTAAGGTTTCAAAACCTTAGAATGAAAAATGCATAACAGAGAGACGAAATCCAATACGCAGAGATCTATAACTCTGAAAATCCTCCACTGAATCATGTAAGAACTGATAGGTAGGGGTTTTTGGGTGTCTGAAATGCAATGGGATAGATGGTTTTGGAAACCGTGTTCTCAATCACTGGGTTCAACACATGAACTAAAAAAAGTTTTTGGAAACAGAGCTATTTGTAAACTCCACCAGAGTGCAAATGATGAGCAACATAGAAGTTTTAGGACCTCGTGAGTCCACCGAAATTGACAGATTTGCAAATGGTTGCTCCAAACTTGAGTTCCAATACCCGAGCAAAAAAACACAGAAACTAACACAGTGAGTCAGAAATCCAATGGAATGATCCTAGATTCAAGAATGAAGGTGTTTCCAAGCTCTTGAAGTAATGTGGACACCAAAAGCAAGCAATAGTTGCCTCTATAAGTCAATACGGAGTCTCTATCATTGAACGGAACAGGGAAAAGCTCAAAAAACGACTTTTTCTTTGAAAACACTTAACAGGCTCTCGAAACCACTTCGCAAAACCAAAGTGACTTTTCCAAAGGTTCCTCCAAGGTCTCTGCACACTTGGATGCAAGTAAAGTCACCCACAAAGCTTCATGCAGAGCTTCTCCTTCCTCCACAGAGCTGCTGAGCTTCTAAGCATTCACGCACGCACAGCTAGATCACCCGGGCTCTGATACCAGTTGAGAATGCTCTCAACGAAAGCAATAACGGAAGAGGGAGAGAGAGAAATAGAGAGCCACACAAGTTTTGGTGGGTGTAGAACCACCCTAATCTTCTTTTTCATTCATTTATATATGTGTTTGAGCATTGTACATAACCGGGGTAAAGCCACAGTGACCTTTAACCCCCACAGGATTGGCAAGGAATCAAAGGATGGAGAATTTACATATATTGTCTAGTCTAGCAGCTTTTGAGAAAAGTAGCACTTGTCCAATCTAGTCTCTCTCCTATTATCCCCTAATTGTCTATTACATCAAGTGAAATCTATAGTGAAACAAACATATGTCAACCAGCTGTAGAGAGACTTTCAATCTTTTTCAGGTCTAAGGCTTAGTGTCTCTTATCAAAGATCCCTTGCCTAAACATATGTCCCCTGAGTACACAACCATGTTGAAGTTCCCAAAAATGAAAGAGAATCCCATGTTTGTATTCTACACTGTGTACTAGTTGGGACATATAAGGTTACTACATTATGAAAAGAACTCCTTTTATGCTTCATGTAAGGGAAACCATTCTAGCTTAATCATGGGTGAAGTCTCTAATTACTTCCCCTTGAAAGTAAGAGAGTATCCTATATGGTAGTTCCACCCCTACCCACCTCATACTTTGTGTAATATCTGGTTGTTCTTCTGGTAGCAAGGACAACCTCTTCTTGACCAATCTGGACAGCTAAGGTTCAGGACCTAGAACTCATGGTACTTTTGATGTGGGCTTTAGCACATTTTTCCATTGAGATGTCTTTCACACAAACTTATTATATGAGACATTATATTGTCAACATGTGTATTTGGATTTTGGAATACAATTTTGTAAAGCATCTTGAAATATATTGACTATTTTTCAAGTTCCATATGCGATGCATTTTGTAATCTTGGTGCATGTGTGAACCGACATGTATTATTTATCAAAAGTATCAAGAAAGCAAACCAAATACATGTCTCAAGATGTTATAGTCCTTAAACCTAAGAGTAAATATATCCTCTTTTATATATTCTCTTAAAAAGGATTTAATCTTCTACTTCTCTGTGTTCCTTTTTCCTCTCTTGCTTGAGTTTGCTTTGTTTTTTCCCTTGGTTGTGTCATCCTTCTCTTCTTCTTTCTTTGTAGGCCCTTGCACTTCCTTAGGTGTGTGTCATTCTTGTCTAATCCACATTTGCATGATCTCAATAGAATCCTCTAAAATCTCCCAATCAGACTTATCTTCATCTGAGAGATAGATGCCAACACCATCTTGAGTTCTAGGGACAAGATGGGAGGATGCCAACATTAATAGGAGGTCCCAAAAAAGTTTGGAAATATTGCAAGTATAGCTATTCCAAATATGCTATTATTGAGAGATCATGCTTAACATCATGTGATCATATGTGCATAGCACTAACCCAATAGAGTGCTATAAAGGAAAGGGCTATATGCCCTAACCCTAACCTAAATGGGTTTGTATATATTCTACATTTCCAATTAAATCTAGTGTACAGTTAGTCATTTGTGGTGTGCTCTCGAGCTGTGCCCTCTCTCCTTATCTCCACTCTTCTCCTCTCCCCTCTTCATATTTTGTCATGGTATCAAAGCTCCCTTGCCTTCCGCTGAGGCATTGCGACCCTTGAGAGATTGAGTGATTGAGAGGTTGAGTGATTGAGTGTTCTTTCACTTTTGTTTAGTGATAGAGAGAATTTTTGTCCATAGGAATTCCATTCATCTCCTTTGAGAGTTTGTGAGAGATTTATGTTCTCTTTATGATTGAGAGATTTGTGAGACTTTCTTCAAGAGAGCTCCCTTTATTCATTTGGTTCATTGCTTATTGTGAGAGAGAAAGGTCTCCTTGAGAGCTCTTGTTCATTTCGAGAGAGAAAGATGAGAATTCTATTCAACATTGGTTCATTTTCTATTAGAGAGAGATAGGAAGAGTCTTATCTCTGCTCCAATGCAGCAAAGCAGCTCTCAGACTTAGCCTCATGCAAACTAATCGACTAGCCTGCTATGAACATCCACCACTAAGGCAACTCGACTCATCCTCAACAGATTCAATAGATGTTCGACACAGGTGGCAGCAATGCACACAAACAATAGCTCTTCTACTCTTCTAGCAAGCCTACATGGCCTCCAGCGACTAGCCACCTCTACTATAGTCAAAGCCTCTCTAGCCTTACGACTGCCTGCATGCAATCTCTCTCCTAATTTGATAGCAAAAAACTCTAACCGATTACATTTGCCACCATGAGGATCGCCAGTCCATCCACAGTAAGCCCACTAAGCTAGTAGCGACTATGTTCGAGCAGTGTCAACCAAAGCATTATTAGCTAGAGTGTATTGGATACCGTCCATTCTAAAAACAAACTTGGTGAGGTTCGAGAAAAGAATTGGGTGGCTCCTTGGATGCTCTCGAAGTGGTCGAAGCTATAGTGCACATGCATGGAATTACCGACTCTATCCCTAAGTGCCTACACAACAGCTGCCATCGACCTTCTCCAATGAGCACCGAACTGAGCCAATTCATAGTCCATCTCCATAGCTAGGAGATTACAAGGAGCTTCCAAGAACATCTATGAGCATCTACCTCCTCTCTTGAGCAAAAGCAATACAACATCTCTTTCCATCATTGACAGCCCAGTACTCCAAAGCTTGCAACTACTCCAAATGACCGAAACTCCAAGAGCGACCTCGACTCCTTACAAAGCCTCCTCGAGAAACACTTGTAGCATCCGGCCATCACATAGACATGGGAATCTCTAAGGCTCTCTTGTTGAGATATCGAGCTCCACTCGTGATATGCCAGGGTGACCGTTGTGCATTTATGTCACCGACTTGTTAGCTGCAGATGCAATTGGTACATTGCCCATGAATAATAGCTGGATGATAGCTATCTTTATGTACTCTAGTTAGTGGCTCAGTTAGTATGCCACCTAGGTTAGCTGAGTTTGGTTTGAGACCCACATATAGGCTTTATCTATTCCTTTTGTACTTAGAGAGAGTTCTTTTTGGCTTACACAACTAAGAAGAGGAAAACTGTTTTCAGCCTCCACTTTTGTGTGTATTACCCAATTGTGTATGTGAGAAAGCTGCAAGTGAGACTCCTTACTTCTCTCCCACTCTCTTCACATGGTATCAGAGCTCAGTTTGTGCTAAGGAGCTCAAGAAAGCAAACCAAGTTCACAGTGTCTTGGTCAAAGGATCAATCTTGCTTTCCTTTTTCGAGTTTGGGAGCAAATCTCTGCAAGGAGGACAGCCAAAAAGTGCAAGAGTGCACTGTCTCAGATTGGGATGCCCTTTGTAGTGTGGCGAGAGGGTAGTATATGCTACGGGCAAGGGAAAAGCCCTTGGTGACATTATTTTTTTGATTCGAGGCCATTTTGAGGCCCGCTTTTGGTGGCGGAGGTTTTCCGCATGCGCTAAAAAAGGTGCCTGTGCGACCACTGTTCTGCAGGTGAGTGAAAAGTTGCCACAGAAATTGCATCGTATGCCTATGCACAGAGATATTGGGAGTGACAAAATCATTCTTATTTCCTGCTGATGCAAAATCGTCACTAGGAAGTGATTGTGTGGTCAAATACCAATTTCATCAGTTTTGCAGATTTACCCTTGTGAGGCAGAAGTTGTGTTTTTTGCAGTGACAGAATATTTTGCAGTGTTCTGTAATGGCGTCTAATGCTCTTTCATAGATAGTCACTGAAAAGCTTGACAAGAACAACTTCCCAGCATGGAAGTTTAGAATGACAAATTTCCTTAAGGGAAAAGGCTATTGGGAGTTCATTACTGGAGTTGAACAAGAACCAGTTATTCCTAATGTTCCCAATCAATAAGAGTTGCAAGCATTTAAAGGTTGGCATGAGAGAGCGAGGAAAGTTATGTACTGGTTGTCTATTAGTATTTTAGATTCTATGATTGTGCATATTCAGGATACAAGCACGCCGAAGGAGGCATGGGATACTTTGACAAAAATGTATAGCATAAATATGCAAGCCAAGAAAATGTAGCTCAAGCAGGAGTTGTATAATGTGCAGAGAGAAAATATGAGCATCAATGACTACCACATGAAGGTGAAGAAGATTGCAGATGCACTTGCTTCCATTGGGTTGCTAGTGGAAGATGATGATTTAGTTTCTGTGACCTTGAATAGCCTAGGAAAGGATTATGCGCAGTTCCAGACATCCATTACCATCCGTGAGAATTGTCTTGATTTTGGGGAGTTGATTTTTTCTTCTAATTTTTGAAGAGAAAAGAAATGGTGGTGCATCTTCTTCAGGAGGAACTTCAAAAGATACAGTCTTCTACTCAAATGCCAATCTGGAGGCCATGGCAGAAATCAAAATATGTGGCATATTCAAGAAAACCAGTCCTATGGAGGAGGATGTGGTAACTTTAGAGAGGGGAGCCAAAGAGGTCGTGGTGGATGGCAGAGAGGCCAAAATGCAAACAGCAATGTTGAATGCTACTACTGTGGTAAAATGGGTCATATGGCTAAAGACTCTGCTACAAAAAGTAGAATGACATCATGAATGAAAAATTGCAGCAAGGCAATTATGCATCCTCTAGTAGACAGGGTGATGATAGAAATGAGCATTTGTTTATGGTGTAGCACATGACCAATTCTGTAACAAGTGCAGAAGAAAGCAATGATGCATGGTATGTTGACTCAGGTGCATCAAACCACATGATAGGTCATGCAGAATGGATGCAGGATACAAGGAAAATGGAAAGACCAGGATTTGTGGAGACTGGTGATGATACTGCACATCCTATTGTGTAGATAGGTAAAATTTCTTTGTCTATGCAACATAGAAAAAAGAAATACCTGTCTGCTTGGGGGGGTCACTATGTATAAACCCTCTATACCATGTGCGTTCAAGGCATATTTCTAAAATCCCTTATCTGTAAATTTTTCATTAATAAAATGTACCCCTTTTCTATACAAATCTGTAAATTTTTTCCAAAACTATTTTAAATAGTCCCTTATGTATATTTATTTCTGTAAATTTTAGAAATAAAAAATATCCTTCTGTTGAACTCACGTGATAGGGTTACATATGATGAGTGACCCCCCCGAGCCTGTCTGATGTATTTCATGTCCTAAATATCACCAAGAACCTAGTTTCTGTTGGTCAAATGGTTGAGCAGGGCTTGCAGGTCAGATTTAATCCTCATGGATGCTTTGTTGAGGATATGAAAAATAAAGGTCGCTTGATGGCAAAAGGGAAGGATGTTTATGTTGGATGTGGACATGCCTAAATTGATTGCAGCAATGTTTGCACATGGGACCAGTGTAGTTGCAGATATTGATATCTGGCATAAACGCATTGGTCATGTTAATGTACAGTGACTTAAATTATTGTAGGCCCAAAATATTGTTGCAGGATTGCCTAAGTTCAAGGTTGCAAAAATGCATAAGGTATGTGAAGCCTGTCAATTTGGAAAACAGGCAAGCAAACCATTTCCTAGACATGTTCAAGAGAGTAAGAGGCCATTGGAATTAATCGACTCTAATGTGTGGACTACTAAAGCTGCATCTATTGGAGGCTATCATTATTTTGTCACTTTTATTGATGACTATAGCAGAAAAGTTTGGGTGTACTTTATGAAAAAGAAAAGTGAAGTGTTTGGGCATTTCAAAGCTTGTAAAGCTATGGTTGAGAAAGAAACAGGCCTACAAATAAAATCCCTAAGGTCAAATGGAGGGGGAGAGTATGTCTCAAATGAGTTTGCAAGGTTACTGTAGGAGCATGGCATAACGCAGCAATATTCATGCAGTCATACCCCACAACAAAATGGACTTGCAAAAAGGAGAAATAGGCATATTGGAGAGATATCTCATGCCATGCTCAATGAAAAAGACCTGCCATATTATTATTGGGCTGAAGCAGTTGCTACAGTAGTCTACATAATGAACATGACTCCCATTGTAGCAATACATGGCATGATGCTAGAGGAGAGGTATACTAGCAGGAAACCAGATATTTCACATTTGAAAGTTTTTGTTGCATTGCCTATGTTCATGTGCTAGATGAGTTGCGATCCAAGTTGGATCCAAAAGTTGAGAAGTGCATCTTTATTGGTTATTCTCTGCAGCAGAAAGGGTATAGATGCTATAACCCTTCTACTCATAAGTTTACAGTGAGCAGAGATGTTGTTTTTGATGAGATGAGTAGCTGGTATAAACCAGTAAATGTGATTGATGATGTAGATGCACAAAATGGTAATGCTGCATAGAATTCATAGTAGCAATCACAAAATATCAGTGGACCTGTAGTGTCCTCTAGCAGTGGTTCACATACTTTGACATGGACAGGCAGATTGAGATTAGGAGAATCTCCTAAAAGCAATGCAGATAGTGGTATGCAAGTATCATGAAAGGGAAAAGAGAAAGTAGATCAGCCCATGGTTGATGTGAATGCAGGTCACTCTTATGTGGATGGTGAACCTAGTGGCTCAGAACAGAGCCTTGATGATGAGTTGGGTATTCCTTCTGTTGTTACACTTAGGGTAAGAAAGACAAGGGATGTTTTGAGAGCACCTGGTAGTGACCTATTTTGCACAGCTCTACCAGAGTTATGTATCCTATGGATAGGCTAAAATATGATGGATTTATAGCCATTCAATATGCCTATATGGTCAAAGTGATAAATGAACCAGAACCCATGAACCAGAACCTAGAACCCACTTCTTTTGAGCAAGCCATGGGAAAAGAAAAATGGGAGAAATCCATGGATGAAGAAATGGATGCCTTGGAAGCAAATGCTACATGAGAATTGGTGCCTTTGCCTAAAAACAAGAATGCAATTGGCTACAAGTGGGTTTATAAGGTGAAGCACAATGTAGATGGTTCTGTGAGCAGATACAAGGCAAGATTAGTTGTCAAGGGGTATGCACATACATATGGCATTGATTATGAAGAAGCATTTAGTCCGGTTGCAAGGATGGCAACCATAAGAGCAGTCATTGCTATGGCTGCATCAAAGGGATGGTCTTTACATCAGATGGATGTAAAGAATGCCTTCTTGCATGGTGATTTGCAAGAAGAGACCTATATGAAGTAGCCACTAGGTTATGTGCATGCTGTTCATCCTGAGTTTGTTTGTAGGTTGAAGAAAGCCTTGTATGGCTTGAAGCAAGCACCCAGAGCATGGTCTGACAAGATAGGATAGTATATTGTCACTATTGGCTTTCAGATTTCCACGGCAGATTTCTCACTTTATGTGAGAAAATTAGAGAAAGGTATTATGTTGCTTGTCATTTATGTTGATGATTTGATGATCACATGTGATAGTGATGAAGATATCCTTTATGTAAAAATGCTATTGAAGCAGATGTTTGAGATGAAGGATTTGGGAGAGCTACCTTACTTCTTGGGCATTGAGGTGATTTGATCCAGAGGTGGGATATGGCTCTTGCAGAGGCAGTATGGATTGGATATGCTGTCCAAATATGGGATGACAGGCTGCAAGCCTATTTTAGTTCCTTTGGAGTAGAATGTGAAGCTGAGCACAGATGTAGGTGAGCTTCTGGAAGACCCTACTATGTACAGGCGCATAGCAGGAAGTTTGATTTATATGACTATTACTAGGCCAGATTTGAGCTATGATGTTGGGTTGGTAAGCTTATGCAGGCTCCAAGGAAACTGTATCTGGATGTAGCTAGATGCATACTGAGGTTTGTGAAGTCCACATTGCAGTATGGACTATTTTATGAGACTGGGGTTCAGATACAGTTGCATGGATACACTGATGCAGCTTGGGGTGGTAGTATTTCTAATAGATGATATACCAGTGGATATGTGTTCTCTTTTGGGAGTGCTGCAATCACTTGGAGCAATAAGAAACAGCCTACAGTTGCCTTGTCGAGTACAGAGGCTGAGTACAGGGGTGCAACAATGGCTGCATGTGAGGCAGCTTGATTGCATAGGCTACTTTATGATATGCATGAGTCTACAGATGGGCTAGTTGTCATTTATTGTGACAACATGAGTAGTATACACTTGGCAAATAACCCAGTCTATCATGCTAGAACAAAGCACATTGAGGTGCATTATCACTATGTGCAAGAGAAGGTTCTAGTAGGTTTTATTGATCTGGTTTATGTCAGCACAGAGGATCAAGTAGCTAACATATTCACGAAGGCATTGGGTGTAGAGAAGCCACGCAAGTTCAGAGACATGCTTGGTGTGCAAGAATTGGGATTGAGGTTGAGGGGGAGTGTTGAGATATCGAGCTCTACTCGTGATATGCCAGGGTGACCGTTGTGCATTTATGTCACCGACTTGTTAGCTGCAGACACGGTTGGTACACCGCCCATGAATAATAGCTGGATGACAACTATCTTTATGTACTCTAGTTAGTGGCTCAGTTAGTATGCCAGCATATAGGTTTTATCTATTCCTTTTGTACTTAGAGAGAGTTCTTTTTGGCTTACACAACTAAGAAGAGGAAAACTGTTTTCAGCCTCCACCTGTGTGTGTATTCCCCCATTGTGTATGTGAGAAAGGTGCAAGTGAGACTCCTTACTTCTCTCCCACTCTCTTCACATCTCCAACCCTTTAGTTGCTCTAAATCCAAAGCCATGGGCTAGCTTCAGCCAGTCGATGGATCTCCAAGGCCTTCAAGCCTATAACGGAGCTGAACGACGCCTAGGCTCCACAATGCCTCGATATGCTCGACACATAGCCTATGTCAAGCGGCCTCCATAGTCAAGCTTCATCAATGACATCTCATGGCTCTAGGCATCTTAGAAGACTCCACAAGCTTCCGCCTCCAGTGACGACGAGCTCCTAAAGCAAGACAAGCACCATGTATCGGTGACCACCTTAGGCATCTACGTCGACGAAATCTGTGGATTCTAGCAGATAGAAGCCAACCAGGGTTTAGTCATCATTGAGATCAAGTTTGGCCATTGGTCAGTGTTTGACCACGTGGCAATCCAAACTTTATCCTCAAGTTCACCACATACCCTAGCTTGGTCAACACCTTGCCATGTGGCACCATATCCTCTCCAAGTGCCATGTTGTCACTTATCTACCATGTGGTAGCTGACTGCCACGTCAGTAGTACTTTATCCATTGGGTCCACATCATCAACTTGACCCTAGGTTAGTCAACCAACCCTGTAGTCAACTTGACCATGGTCAGGTCATCATTACCCTGGGTTAGGTGAGCTAGTGCCACCTCAACTATCCAGTCAACACTGACCCTTTGTAGGCACAATCCCCTGCTAGGCACACTGTGCACACACTGCATGTGCACCTTCCTACCACCTCATCATAATTTTGCACATTTCACCTTTTTTTCCCCCTCCACCTAGATCCAGGAGGAATTTGAGGGTGCTACAAAAAGGTGAAATGATCTATTTTTTGTGCTCTACACACTCATCACATCATGCAACATTTTGGTGCAAGTTTCACTCACTTTGAGCCTTGCCCTGACAAATGCACTTCCTACACGCACATTAGCCTCTACATCTATGCATCTGACCTAGCACATAAAAAGAACCAAAGAAAAGAAATTATTTGCTATTCTTTCATCAATCGACGGTTGGTATAGATCTAGATCAGAGTAGACTAGATTGCCATAGAGGGGATGCTTTGAATTTCCCCAAGTTGCTAATCTAAGCCATCCCCACAATTCTTGACTAGTTCCTACTCGAAGTTAGTCCCTACACTCACATATGTTTTCACATCATCACATTACCTGAAACCTGATGTTCATCAGTTCAGTGAGTAGATTTTAGAGTGTTTAGAGGCATTGCTGATTGATGGAAATGGTTGGTAGATAGCACATGATTTGATTTCACACACACATTCCATCATTGTAAAGCCTATTCGGCTATTTCACGGCATTGTGCATATCATTTCAAGCCTTGTAAAGCCTCTTGGCTATTCCTAGCATCGTTTGCCACAAGCCTTGTAATTCATATAGGATTATATATTGCAGTTCTACCTTCACCGACAGCTCAAATTTCATCAGCTGCAGTCAGTGTTTTGCTATTGATTCAGACAATGATTTTCACGACATTTTGAGTACATTTCTTGCACCATGTCTATGACTAGCAACCTCAATTTGGAGGCATCTGCTAAGCTAGACAAATCCAATTATGGCACATGGAAATATCAAGTGGAGACCATTCTTGTACCTCAAGACAAATGGGATTATGTCGATGGATCTACACCTAGACCGTTGGACGATCCAACCAGTAGTAGCTCTACTCCACCTATTATCACAACACCAGCAATGGGATCTACAATGGAATCTCTAGCTACACAAATAGTTTCCACACCTATAGCAAATCTTGCCATTGTCTAAGCATGGGCTGAATGGGATAAGAAAGATAAGTATGCATATCATCTGATCAAGTAGAATGTGCAAGATGTCATGTTAGGACAACTCAACACCATCAAGACATCGAATCAGCATTAGCATCATCCTCAACAATATCAAAATCAGCAAAGAGAAAATCATTCCAATTGATTAAGATTCCAAGGACAAGGGAATGCATCCACCAACATGTCAAACATCCAGTGTAACTACTGTCATAAGTTTGGACACTATGAAAGATATTTTGCAAGAAGTAGTACGACCAATGTGATCAATCCAGTAGTCATCGAGGGAATTTTCGAGCAAAGGAAATCATCATGGTGGAAATTCTAGTCACAGTCATTATGTAAATGAACATGGGAATATGTTTCGTGCAAACGAGGAAATGCAAAAGATTGATACAATGTATCTAGACAATGACAACAACCCAAAAGAGGATTTCAGCTCTATCAAGTTGACCAAGATCCTTGGTACATCAACAATGGTGCATCATCTCACATGACAAATCACCAGGAGTGGTTCACAAAGTTGAAACCATTAGAAGGTCAAAAGAATGTCATCTACACACCAGATAACACACCAAATTCAGTTTATGGGACATGAATTATCCCTATGAACAATTTCACTAGTATGAAAGGATTGGTGAAAGATGTACTCTATGTTCCAAATCTCAGCAAGAACCTCTTGTCAGTAGGTCAAATGATGAAACACAACTACTGAGTCATCTTCGATGGAGATGAATGCACTATCAGAGAAAAATCTAGAAGATGTTAGCTAGTAGGAAAAGGTGTCAAGGAAGGACACTTATACAGAATGCTAGCTACAGTACTAGAGAAGCATGCCATGTCAACTCAACCACAACAGATGCCACTATCCGTAAAATGGCACAAGAGATATGGTCATGTCAATTTCAAGAGCTTGCTAGATCTTAGGAATCAGAGTATGGCAATCAGGATTCCTAAGCTACAGTTTCTTGGAAAAGATTGTGAAGCATTCTACTTCAGTAAACAAAATCAAACCAACTTTAGTAGAAGCACCTCTTGAGCATGAGGTATTCTTGATTTGATTCATACAGATGTATAGGGTTATGCCCAAACCGGTAGCATCAATGGTTCACTTTAATAAATATTGTTGGGTCTACTTTTTGAAAGAGAAGTCTGAAGTGTTTTCCAAATTTCAAGAATTCAAAGCCATGGTAGAAAACCATACAGGCAGAAAGATCAAAGTGATGAGATCAGATAGAGGAGGTGAATTCATGTCGTCAGCATTCATGAACTTTTGCAGAAGTCAGGGCACTCAAAGACAATTCACTTGTGCAGATACTCCTCAACAAAATGTAAGAGTTGAAAGGAAGAATGGTACTTTAGCAGATAGTGCTACAGCAATGCTTAGTAAAAAGCATCTTCCGAATTAGTATTGGGTAGAAGCAATAGCCACTGCAAACTATTTGCTTAATCATGTAAATGCATCATGGTTGGCTATAGTGAAGAAAGAAAAGCATAAAAGTTGTATGATCCTATCAACTGCAAGGTCATTATCTCCAAAGATGTAATCTTTGATGAGGAATCAAAATAGAAAACCTCAAATACACAGGATATAGATGCATCGATTTCATAGTCATCTATAGAAAAGATTGATGAAAAAGGGCAAGAATTGCCTAAAATGCCCCAAGTAGAGCCACAACAGCTTAGATGGTCTACTAGGGAAAGCAGACCACTAGCCAGACTGACATCTACTCAGAAAGGCAAAGCAATTTAGGTTGAAGCCACCAACTATGCTCTTATGACTACCATCAGAAGAGACAATGTACTTTGAAGATGCAGTAGACAAGCCAGAATGGCAAACTGTTATGAATGAAGAAATGGATACTATGTATAAGAATAATACTTAGGAATTATGCAACCTTCCACCAAGAAA
The DNA here is from genome assembly GCF_047967505.1 of Dipteris shenzhenensis. Taxonomy (NCBI): domain Eukaryota; kingdom Viridiplantae; phylum Streptophyta; class Polypodiopsida; order Gleicheniales; family Dipteridaceae; genus Dipteris; species Dipteris shenzhenensis. The sequence goes on from NC_141599.1 coordinate 29,736,313, forward strand.
GAAGGCCATAGCAAACAAATGGGTATACAAAGTGAAGTACATTATTTAAAAATACAAAGCTAGACTAGTTGCAAAAGGATTTGCCCCCATCAATATGGTTAAGAGTATGATAAGACTTATGCCCCAATAGCAAAGATGGATTTTATATGGTTCTTGATATCACTAGTGACACCCAACATATGGAATGTGTACCAGCTCGATGTCAAGAATGCATTTCTCAATGGTTACCTACACGAGGAAGTCTACATGCAACCACCAGTAGGCTATGTTGAGCAAGGAAAGAAGAATAAGGTTTGCCATCTCAAGAAGAGTCTCTATGGCTTAAATCAAGCACCTAGAAGTTGGTATAGTAGAATTGACAAGTATTTTGTTGATTTGGGATACATGAAATCCAATGCCAATCATACTCTCTACTACAAGGTTCAAGGGGAAGACATTACTATTGGTGGAACTTTTGTATGTAGATGATCTAATTGTGATAGGAAGCAAGGATAGCTTCATCAGAAAACTAAAACAAGACTTATCTGTAGAGTTTAACATGAAAGATCTTGGACTTATGCACTATTGTCTTGGAATTGAGTTCTGGAGAGATTTAGATAGCACATTCATGAGTCGGCTCAAATATGTTAATAGTCTCCTGAAGCACTTTCATATGGTAGATTGCAAGATTACAGCCACTCCCATGGAACAAAGTTTGAAACAAGCCTACAATAAATGAAAGGTACTAAAGGAAGCTCATCGGATCTCTAATATATTTGACTATCACACAGCCAGATATTTGTTATGCAGTATATTGTTGTTTTGAATTGGACTCCATCCAATGTTTCTAGCAGCATAGCTCTGATGGGATTCATCTTTTGTACTTGGTAGGGTCCTTGACCTAGATACTTTAGTTTCCCTTTGTGTACTTTGGCATTGTATAACAGGACCAAGTCACCTTCCTTGATGTCTTTAGCTTTAAGATTTCTGTCAAACGATGCCTTTCTTCTGCGTTTTTCTATTGTCATGGCATGGTAGGTGACTAGTCTTGTTTCTGTATGCTTCTCCATCTGATAGAGTCTTTCTTTCAAGGATTCATGGTCTCCCATGCATTCCTGTACTGCGATGCGTAGGCTTGGTATCACAAATTCTAGTGGGACCACAGCTTCAAGGCCATACACCAATTAAAAAGGTGTGTTCCCTATACTGACCTTAAGTGTGGTTCTGTATGCCCATAAGGCTACATTCACTTTCTCTGCCCAATCAAAACGCTGTGGTTCTACTACCTTGGTGAGGATAATGCATATTATTTTGTTGGTGGATTCAGCCTATCCATTCACTTGGGGGTAGTAGGGTGTGCTTTTTCTACGGATTACCATAAAGCCAGACAAGAGTTCTTGGATTACCTCATTGACAAAATGTGTGCCTCTATTCGACACAATTTCAATGGGGCATCTGAATCGGGTGATCACAATTTCATATAAGAATACTGTTGTGCTTCTAGTATCTACCTTTCTGAATGCTTTAGCTTTTGCCCATTTTGTAAAGTAATCAATGGCCACAATGATGTAGTGTGCCTGTGTTTCTTTTGCTGTGGGATGGATGGGACCCACATAATCAATCCCCCATTTTTCAAATGGTTTTTGTGCAACAACTGTTGTTAGGGGATTGAAGTCTTTGTGTTGTGGTTTAGTAGTCTGTTGGCATACATCATAGCCTTTTACATATTCATAGGCATCTGCCCATAGTGTTGGCCACCAGTAGCCTGCGAGGAGAACTTTTCTTGTTGTGGCTTCCCCTTAGAAGTGTCCTCATGCAATGCCTTCATGGACTTCACTCACGATTGGCATGATCCCATGAGGCATTACACATCTTCTCAATATATGGTCCTTGCCCATCTTGTACAATTGTCCTACAACAATGAGTTGATAGGGCGCACGCTTTAGAATCAATTTTTTGGCATCTACCACTTTCATTTCAAGGGGTGGTCTTCCTGCGATTAAGTACCTAATGATATCTCCACACCACTCTGGAACAACATCTATTTGAAATAGTGTGGCATCTGATAAGTCATCTTCTAATCCAGTGGCTTCTTCTCCTGACTTGACATGAGACATGTGATCAGAAATATAGTGTTGGGCACCTTTGCGGACCATTATTTTGAAGTTGAATTCTTGAAGCAAGAGGAGCCATGTGGTTATTCTTCCTATTGTACACGGACGGTTCACAAGATAAAGCAATGCTTGATGGTCGGTGTAGAAGACAAAATCATTTGCCAATAGATAGTACCGAAATTTCTTTACACTATACACCATTGCTAGAGCTTCTCTTTCTGTGGTGATATAGTTGATCTATGCATCATTGAGTTGGTGACTGGTGAAGTAGAATAGGTAGTCTTTCTTATGTTCACCAAGTTGACAAAGCACACTCCCAATCGCATACTTGGATCCATTAGTATGAACATGAAAATCAATATCCCAATTGGGAGATATAACGATGGGTGCTGTGATTAGGCGCCACTTTAAAAGCTCAAAGGCTTTGTTGCACTCTTCGGTCCATAACAATTCCACTAATAATTTGTAAAGTGGTCTAGCTATCATGGCATACCGCAATATAAATCTTATATAATAGCCGGCATGTCCCATAAAGACCTGTACACCTTTGGAATTTGTAGGAGGAGGCAATTCCATGATTATTTTGATTGTGTCCATGTCAGTTGCAATCCCATGTTGAGAGACAATGTGTCCCAAAACAACTCCGTTGGTGACCATGAACTGGCATTTTGTTGGATTTAGGGAGATGTCGTACTCCTTGCATTTGATTAGTACTACTTCAAGACAATTGAAGTGGTATTTTTTGTTTGAATGGATGCACAAATCATCCAAGAATACCTCTAAAAACTTATTCAAAAATGACTTAAAATCTGTGAACATGACTCATTGGAATGTGGCGGGGTCATTATAAAGGCCGAATGGCATGACTCTATATGCAAAAATACCCATTCTATAGCAAATGCTATTTTTGATTGGTCTTTAGGAGCAATTTGCATAGTTTCATTTACCAATTTGTTAGGCTCTTTTTTACTTTCTTTTTCTGAAGTCTCTTGATCGAGAGCTTCATCCACACATGTGGCTTATATTTCCAAAACTTCTTACATTGGCAACTATGGGGTAGCTTTTCCAATAGTAAGGTGTTTCCAAGTAAGGGTTCATTTTGCTGAGCATACTCCTCCAGTCCCTTAGGGGACCATTCAAGAGGCGCTGGTTCTGATTTTGAGGGAGTTGGCTTTGCAAAGTACAATTCGATGATGGACTCATTCGAATTCATTAAAGTGCTGTGGGCCTTGGCTTTTCTACAATTTCCTCCTTCAGCTTTCTTGTGGGATCTTCTGCTGTTATTCAACTTTGGAGGTTCAACTTTTGGGAGCTCGACTGCCATTAGGACATGCAAAATGGCTGTCATTATCAAAGATTTGATCTTCAATTTTAGCATTCTCAGCCTTTGTTTCAAGGTCCCAAGGAAAATCAAAGTCATCATTGGTATGGGTACCTTCTTCAGGTTCATTATTCCACTCAAGGTTAGCCATAAAGAATGGCACCTCTAGATTGATTGGTTGTTCATATGTCATTGGAGGATCTACCTGTAGCACCTTAGCATCAATCTACGAGAAGATGGGGTCTAATGAATGGCACTTGTCGATGGTTGCCAATGTTTGTATCCAATTATTTACATCACTTTGTAAATCGCCTGCTATGGCATGCTGTTGCAAGGGAGTTGATTTGCTTGAGATTGTCGTTGAAGATGTGTCATCCAATGCTCTAGGCATAATTGGTTTTATAGCTCCTGTCCCCACATTGACCTTGATTGCAGTGTCGTGATTCTAGATTATCAGTCTATTAGTTCCCTAGTCATGGAGGACTGATGCTTCCCATAACCAAGGACGTCCCAGTAAGATTTGATAGGATTTTTTGGGGAGATCCAAGATTGTGAATTGAAGGAAAAATCGGACTCATGCGACCTTTGTGGACATGCCATTCACTATTTTTCAGGGTTTAGCCCATGAATCATCAGCAAGGCATATGTTGAAATTAGTCTTTTGCATTGGTGGGAGACCCCATTCTTCATAGAGCTCCTTTGATAGGAGATTTACACTTGCTCCACCATCCACTATGGGTTGGACTTCATTATATGCCGTGTGGATCAAAGGCATAGTAATGTTGCATATGCCATCTCTCTCACCCATCTGCACAGGGATATTTTCAATGTCATTCATAGGTGGAGGGGGATATTCGAGTTCAATCCATCCTTTGAAATTCTCCTAGAGATTGGGACAATTTTGTAGGAGGATTCCGATGGGAATTGACATAGGACAACTCAGGATGCTAGAGAGTGCAGCTCCTTCAAGCTGACGTGGCGGTACATTATGTTGTGGAGTCTGTTGTTGGAATAGAGGCTTGAGTATAGTATCAATACTTTGTGGGGCCAAGTCATGTATTGGGTCTTGAGCTTGTTTCTCAGTGTCAAATTGAGCTTGTTTCTCAGCCTCAAATTGAGCTTGTTCCTTTTGTACCCATTGTTGAAGTGCCTGAAAATGAGTCTTCTCCACCTCTGCATTTGGGTATGGAGCTTCTTTTATTTGAGGCTCGGGAGTTGATGTGGATGAGCTCGGTTGCTCATTGCTTGGTGGAGGTGGAGGCACTTTTGCTTTATTTTTAAGAAGCCACTTTGGTTGGATTGGAATGTTAGGGTCCTTGGTGGCCTCTTTTTGTTGGCATGTGCTTACATTTACAGGTTGTGATATTACACTTGCCGCGGACCCAGACTTTGATGGTCCACCCCAATGATGCCGATTGGGATGTCAAGCTTAACCTCTTTTTGTATTGGGACATTATTTTTCATGGGACAATCCATACAGGCATATCCTATGCCACAATCTTGGCAGAGGGGTTGGAAAGTAGCTGGGCTACTAGGATGAGGGCACTCCATGATCCGGTGATTTTTGCCACAACCGTAGCACTTGATTGGTGCTTGATATGTGTTGGGACGTACCTGATTTGCATAAACTGGTATTAGACCCTCTGCACCTTCTACATAGTATACTGGGTACTCTATTTCATACTCAAATGATGAGTCTACTTCCTCGGCTTGTAATTCATGTATTGGAATTGCTTGAGGAGCTCAATTTGGTGCCCTTGGATCTGGTCATAGATTCAGATTCCTGAGTAGTTGTGGGACTTGTGTCTGAATGGGAATAGGATTTAGCCTTGGAGCTAGGGGTGCTTGTGCAAGTGTTGGTTGCCTGTACATTAGCATGGGTGCCACTTGGTATTGTTGAGGTCAAGGCGGGTTGTTGTGCATGCTGAAGATGCAACTGTTTTCATCATGGCCACCGATGACGCTTCTTTTATTTGAGGATTAGGAGTTGATGTGGATGAGCTTGGCTGCTCATTGCTTGGTGGAGGTGGAGGCACTTGTGCTTTCTTTTTAAGAAGTTGTTTTGGTTGGATTGGAATGTTAGGGTCCTTGATGTCCTCTTTCTGCTGGCATGTAATTACATTCACAAGTTGTGATATTATGCTTGCCAGTCCCAGACATTGATGGTCCACTCCAATGATGCTGATTGGGACAGGCTTAACCTCTGTTTGTTGTGGGACCTTACTTTTCATGGGAAAATCCATATAGGCATGTCCTATGCCACAATCTCTGCAGAGTGGTTGGAAAGTAGCAAGGCTACCACGATGAGGGCACTTTGTGATTCGATGATTTTCTCCACACCCGTAGCACTTGATTGGTGCTCGATATGTATTTGGGCAAACTTGATTTGCATAAACTGGTATTAGACCATCTGCACTTTCTACATAGTACACTAGGTACTCTGCTTCATACTCAAATGGCGAGTCTACTTCCTCGGCTTGTAGTTTGTTGGAATACTGAAAGGAAAGAGTAGAGTGGACACAAAATCAGAATACTTGCTTATAGAATGAAGAAGAGTGAGGTCCTTAAGTAGGCACCTCATACAAGCTCACTGACATCATTGATGACCTCAGAGCTCCACAATCATCTCCTCAATCTGCTCCTAGATTCTCTCAATCATCCTATGTGGCTCTTCCACCACCTAACTGTGCTTGTGGGCACCTAACTGTGCCTCTAGCACTCACACATAGAAACATAAGGTGTGCCTGAGGCATACACCTTGAGATATCCCAACAAACCCCCCCTCAAGGGAATGCCTCAGGCTATGTCAAGGATACATCTAGTCTCATAGTTTCTCATGCCATCTCATGGTGGTCAAGGATAAATCTATGGCTAGGTTCTCATGCTAGCAAGGGTTCCCTTGGGTGTAAGGTAAACAAAGAGGGATACAAAAAGACCTTCCAATGGTTATCTCCCCTGCATGTACATGCACACAATGTCTGCAGGAGGTACCATGGAGCAAAACATACACATGGCCTACATCATAAGGTGACCAGAGGTGTTTACAAAACACACAAAAACACAATAGTTTATTTCATTCATTTTGGAGGACTATCCAGGCTGAGTACCTTGACATAAAAGGAGAGATCTGGAGCATACATAGAGATGTTTTAAAATGCATAATCTTCATGGGATGCCTCATCTTGTGGAGGCAAAATATCCATGTCAAGGCAAGGTCTTACCACATGGGCAGTGTCTAGTGCCTTATAAGATGGTACTATGATAGAACAAGTGGATCTAAAAGTCATATCCTTCAAGAGAACAATTATCTTGTCATCTCCATAGTTGTGTAGAGAAGCATATCTTAGGTATCTGACCTTCATCTTTTTCTTGTACTTGGAGTCAAATAAAAGTGCCATGAGAGGGTAGATCTCTGTAGCTGCTTTCTTTTTGGCAACCATTGTTTTGGCAATCTTCAACAAGGAAGTCAGGTTGGCATTTTCATCCTTTGTAGCATAACAAGACATTGCTTTATGTTTTGGCTTTTCACATATTTTGCATAAGCAAGCCATGAGAGGCTCTAACCCAAGTATTGGGTAGTGTCTTCTCTCTTACAGGGCTTAGAATAACAACTGAAATGCTTCAAAATATAAGCATTTAATGTAGCAAAGTCTTGTGACCAAATTTCAAACAATGATGCTTTCACTTACATGCTTCATAGAAGTGGCTAAAATGAATACTTTCCAATCAAAACCAGGTCTAGCAATTCAAAACAAAACTAAAGCAACACTTGTAGTGAAGTTATTGAAAACTTCAAAAGACCAGAAATGCTAGAGTAGCATTTTATGTAGCATCATTTTCAAAAGCTTGTCAAAACTGTCAAAACTAGAGAGCTGAACTTGGAGGGCTTATAGCTCACTCTTCAAAGCAAAAGAAAGGGGGCTTTTTGAGGCAAAAGAAAGCTGGTATACCACAGTAGAACCTCTGGGAAGAAGAGGCGAAAAAACGCGTCAGGTTGCCTTCTCCTTCTTCAACAAAATCGACTGGTTTTTCTCTGTTTTCTCCTTCAATATGCAGCCATTGCTGCTCAGATTTCAGCACAAGGTAGCTCTAGGTATGGACCAGCCCCCCCCTGAAAGTAATTAGAGAAAGATCAAGTGTGCTGGGAGAAAACGTAGAAGAGAACGTCGACGACCTTCCTGTAATGGCGACGAGCAGAAGCGAGGATTCGTCGATTCCTTGCAGCCAGAAGTTCACCCCAACTAGGTGGATCTTCAGCTGGAAGGGTGTGGGAAATGGCTGAGAATCGGAGGAGAACAGGCTTAAGCAAATTTTTGGAAGAAGAGGGAGAGATGGTGAAGAAGAAGAAGAGGAAGAAGATGATGATGTGGCAAAAATGGGTTCAAGGAGGATCAAATGGCTCTGATACCATGTTGGAATACTGAAAGGAAAGAGTAGAGTGGACACAAAATCAGAATACTTGCTTATAGAATGAAGAAGAGTGAGGTCCTTAAGTAGGCACCTCATACAAGCTCACTGACATCACTGATGACCTCAGAGCTCCACAATCATCTCCTCAATCTGCTCCTAGATTCTCTCAATCATCCTATGTGGCTCTTCCACCACCTAACTGTGCTTGTGGGCACCTAACTGTGCCTCTAGCACTCACACATAGAAACATAAGGTGTGCCTGAGGCATACACCTTGAGATATCCCAACATAGTTGATGTATTGGAACTACTTAAGGAGCTGGATTTGGTGCTCTTGGATATGGTCGTAGATTTGGATTTCTGAGTAATTGTGGGACTTGTGTCCAAATTGGAACATGATTTAGCCTCGGAGTTGGGGACGATTGTGCAAGTGTCGGTTGCCTGTACACTCGCATGGGTGCCGCTTGGTATTGTTGAGGTCAAGGTGGGTTGTTGCACATGTTGAAGATGCAATTGTTTTCATCATGGCCATCATCGATGATGCAGCTATGGCACCACAACCTTGGCGGTGGATTTGCTTGTGCAGTGATCCTAGCTCTTAGGACTGGGCACTCATTTGCTGTATGACTGGCCATGCAATGTGAACCCTAGACATTTTCTCGTCGTGGATAAGTCAAAGGTGGTAGCCGAGACAAGTGAAGCTTTTGTTCCATGGCCTACATCATGTCTTCTTTTGGCTTCATGCTCATGGCCTCTAGGCGATCTTCATTTGATGTTTCGGTAGTGGACTTTGATTTGCCCTTTTTTGAGCACTTATCTCATGCACTAGATCTACCATCATCACTGCTAGTGTCAGAGTGATCATGCCATCCTTGATGTCAATGGTTGCCACATGAGCAACACCGAACATTTCATAGGTACTAATCTTTTTCATATCCTTTCGGATTTTCTTTCTTAGTCCTGCAATGAAACAGGCCATGAGGTACTTTGCATTGGGGCATGGGGGTTGGGGGGGGGGAAGAAAGGGTGGTGGTGGAGGGAGAAGGGGGGGGGAAAAGGGGGTGGTGGAGATGGAAGGGGTGGAGGGTAGAGGGGGAGATGGAGGACGAGGGGGGGGAAAGGGGGGGTGGTGGAGATGGAAGGGGTAGAGGGGGAGATGGAGGAGGGGGAGGGGGAAAACAGAAAAAGAAAAAACTTTGACGGAAAATGGAAAACTTTGACAGAAAATGGAGAACTTTGATGTAAATCCAAAGGGAGGAAGAGATGGTCACCTGAACGCTCTCCAAGTCTTTCTCAATGTAATAAGATTGTTGATGACCAATGGACAGTGGGTGGATGGCTAGGTAATCGCTTTGCGAGATGGGCTTGAAGTAACTTACCATGTGAGGATGGGAGTAGGGTGGTGGTCGATGGAGAGGGAGGAGTGTCTTGCATAGGGCTCAGAATGGGGAAGAGGATGGAGGCAAGATGTGAAACAAAAAAGTATGAGAGGGATGGGTTCTCTTTTATAGGGAAGGAGGGGGAGCTATGGATTTAGTCAAACACATGTGCACCTATGAATTTGTCCAAGTTTGACTAGGGAGGTGGTTTTAATTTTTATTTTGGGTTATGGCATTTAGATCCTTTAATCATTGATTGCCCATAACTTTTGGTGGTTGTGTCAGAATGTGTTTTCGTAAAAAGGAGAAATGTTCAAAATTTCAAGCTCTACACTCTGACAACCATCACATGGTCTGATTTATTCTTAAATTGTTGTTTTTCTAGAAAACATGCATTTTCCTAAACCGATAGCTAGAGTTTCAACTAGGAAATATTTTTATTTTTTACTTGAGTTGGAAAAATTTTAGCTCTCCTAGCTCTTGAGTGATATGTTCATGAAAGTTCAAAGTATTTTGTTTTTTACACATATCTACGTATGTTTACTTGTTACTTGAGATACTAGTCTCCCCGACAACGGCACCAAATGTTGGCTCTTTCCTATGGCTTTCATAGGAAGAGTAGGGTATTCTCAGTATGCAAGGTTCTAAGGATTTTTGCCACATACAGATATATAGGGGTTGCCTTTTGTAGTATATGTTGAGAGTTCACGCTCAACATCATGTGATCATGTGTGCATAGCACCATCACATGATCATATGTGCATAGCACTAACCTTATAGAGTGCTATAAAGGAAAGGGTTAGATCCCCTAACCCTAACCCTAAAAGGGTTTGTATATATTCTATTTTTTCAACTAATTCTAGTGTACAGTTAGTCATTTGTGGTGTGCTCTCTAGCTGTGCCCTCTCTCCTCATCTCCACTCTTCTCCTCTCCCCTCTTCATATTTTGTCATGGTATCAGAGCTTCCTTGTCTTCTGCTGAGACATTGAGTTTCTTGAGAGTATGAGAGAGTGTGATAGAGAATTTTCGTCGATTCATTGAAAGAAATTTCCGTCATTGTTCTTGAGAGAATTCTGATTGAGAGCTTATGTTTTCATTATTGAGAGAAGAGAGAGAGCTTACAAAGCTCGGATATAGGGAGAGTTCATTTGAGAGAAAAGAGAGTTTTTCAGAGACTATTGAGAGTTTGTGAGAGCTCTTCGTGAGAGAGATATGCTTATGACAGAGAGTCTGAGTTAGCCAAGGCCTCGACTTGCTTCTATCTCTAGCGCTGCTACTGATTGCTGCCAATTGCTCGACCTTCACGAGCATCGACCTACGCTACTCCTTCCTAGCTCCCAACGCCCACGGCAACAACAACTACGAAGCTCCTCAATTAATGAGCCAGTGAGCCATGCCAACGAGCCTTCTGACGACAGCCCATAGCAAGGCGACCCTGCAACAGATCCTCCATCGACCGGCTTCATTGAAAGACACCGAAGGACGTCTCCAACTACGAGCCACTGGCACTCCAAGGCTCCCAGCAGCCTCCAACGCCTAGCTCACAAGCTCACGCTTCTACTATCGAATGCGACTGGCTCCAAAACCTCCAACAGCAACAGCCAATGGGCTGCTCCATCGACAATGCAATGCCTCTATCGCCATTTGCTTTCAAAGCAGACGACGAGCTGCCAGCCCATCTAAAGCCTTCAAACGGTCATAACGTCGAAGGTGAAGGAGATGGAGAGGACGACGAAGATGACCAGGATCCATCGAAACTTGTCCAGGTAGTCAACCTGCTTCGCCAACGCGTTCTTTTGCTTGAGCGTACTGTGCTCCTTGAAGCTCTCCATAGCGTGCGACTCCAAACGGCTCCATCGACGCGGTTCCTCTTCTCTGGCTACATCTGCAGCTAAATAGCGACAGGAAATGCGAATGCCCAAGCCTCGGAAAGGCTTGTTTACGTCAAGCAAGTGCTTTTGGCTACTTTGAAAGGGTTGACTCTTTTGGAACGATCTAGGTCGAAGCTTTGTGCTGGCGCTCAAGCATAGAAGCTGCCAATTGTGGCACGACGGACAGCAGGAGCGCGATCGGCAGCAGGCGAAAGCGAGCATAGCATCTAGAGCTACTGCTGATGAAGCTCGCATCGCTATAGCGGATGAACTCGCGCTCACTAGCAACGCAAGCCAGTTGAGGATCACACATAGACTCCAATGCAGAGCCAACGTGCGCCTCCGCGACGGAATCGGAATCTTCGTCAGAATCTTTGATCGATTCCGGTGCCTCGCATTCCAACACGTGGCAGATAGGGTTGGTCAGCAACCCTAGGTTTGGTTACCCACCAGTGGTCAGTCACTTGACACATGGCAGATTTGATCTACTCAGGGTTAGGTTCAGTCAACCATAGTTAGGTGGTTTGATCACAATTGTGCCACGTAGAACCCTCATCTTATCTGCCACATCAGCAAACATGTCATCAGTGACATGTCATCTACCACGTCATCAGTGACACATCATCAGCCACATCACTTGCCACATCATCAGTGACACGTCATCACTGCCACGTCACCTCTGCCACATCAGCAGTGCCACCTTAGCACTGACCCCTGCAGGCACAGTCCCTTACCAGGCACACTGTGCACACACTGCATGTGCACACACTCCTGCCACCTCAGCACAGAGCTTCACTAGCACACCTCTTGCTAAGCACAGTGCCACATCATCACTGCATGTGACTCACAGTGACACATCATCATTGAGCACCATTTGCACTCCTTTTGCCCCTCCACCTAGATCAAGTCATATCTCTTGATCCAGGAAGAATTTGAGGGTGCTCCAAAAAGGAAAGTCGCTCGTTTTTTTGTGCTCTACGCGCTCGTTACATCATGCACACATTTCGGTGCAAGTTACACTCACATTTGTGCCTTGCCGACAAAACCACTTCCTTCATGCACATTTGCCTCTACATCGACGCATCTGACCCAGCACTTAAAAAGAACAAAAGAAAAGGAATTATTTGCTACTCTTTCATCGATCGACGGTTGGTTTAGATCTAGATCAGAGTAGACTAGATCGCCATAGAGGGGACGCTTTGAATTCCCCAAGTTGCCAATCTAAGCCATGCCCGAAATTCCCGACTAGTACCTACTCGGAGTCAGTCCATACGCTCACATCCGATTTCACATCATTACATTACCTGAAACCTTACGTTCATCAGTTCAGAGTTCAGAGGCATTGCAGATTGATTTAGTGGGCAGATAGCACTTGATTTCACACACGCATGCCACCATTGTAAAGCCTATTTGGCTATCTCACAGCATCGTGCACATCATTTTTAGCCTTGTAAAGCCTCTTGGCTATTCCCGGCATCATTGCCACAAGCCTTGTAACACAGATCAGATCTTATATACTGCAGTTCTATCTTCACTGATGGTACAGAGATTTCACTTGGCATCTTTAGTGTATTTGCAGTTGATTCATATAGAGTTTTTCAGGACACTTTTGAGTACATTGTTTGCACCATGTCGACTAGCAACCTCAATCTGGAGGCATCTGCTAAGTTAGACAACTCCAATTACGGTACATGGAAATACCGAATGGAGACCATTCTTATGCTTCAGGACAAATGGGAGTATGTCGATGGATCTATACCTAGACCATTGGCCGATCCAGCCACCAGTAGCTCTACTCCATCTGTTGTCATAGTACCAGCAACGGGATCTACATCTACACAAACAATTTCCGCACTAGTAGCAGATCCTGCCATTGCCCGAGCTCAAGCAGAATGGGATAAGAAAGACAAGTATGCCTATCACCTGATCAAGCAGAATATGCAAGATGTCATGCTAGGACAGCTCAACACAGTGAAGACATCAAAAGAAGCATGGGATATGTTCGCAACTCTCTACGAGTCCAAGAACACATCCAGGATTCTCACCCTGAGAAACCAGATCAACCAGAGTTTCCGCAACAGCAGTGAAACTGGTCATGCTTATGTACTCCGCATCAAAGACTACAACAATCAACTTGTAGCAGCAGGAGAGACTATGAATCCCGCAGAAATGGTTCAAGTAATTCTGAATGGACTAGGAGAAGGATATGAGAATCTAGTCTAGAGTATTGCCATCCAACGGTAAATTCCAACACTGGAAGAACTTCAGTCAGTTCTACTTGGTGAAGATCTCAGGACTCAGGCCATTCAAGCACGTAAAGGTCATTCTAATGATCAGCATTCACAGCTTCAGATAGAAGCAGAGGCAAAGGCAGAAACAGAGATAGATCATATCAGAAAAGTGGTCATCATCAACAAAGTCAAAATCAGCATTAGCATCAGCATCATCCTCAGCAACATCAGAATCAGCAAAGAGGAAATCATTCCAACCGAGGAAGATTCCAAGGACGAGGGAATGCATCCACCAATGTGTCAAACATTCAATGCAACTACTGTCACAAGTTTGGACACTATGAAAGAGATTGCCGCAAGAAGTAGTACGACCAAGGCGGTCGATCCCGAGGGAATTCCCGAGGAAGAGGAAATCATCGCGGTGGACATTCTAGTCACAGTCATTTTGCAAATGAACATGGAAATATGTTTCTTGCAAGTGAGCAATTGCATCAGACTGATACAATGCACCTAGACATTGATTTCAATCCCAAAGAGGATTTCAGCTATCAAGTCGACCAAGTGGAACAGGATCCTTGGTACATCGACAGCGGTGCATCATCTCATATGACAAATCATCAGGAATGGTTCACAGAAATGAAGCCATTAGAAGGACAAAAGAATGTCATCTACACAGCAGACAATACACCGAATCCGGTTCAAGGGACAGGGGTTACCCCTATGAACAATTTCACTGGTACAAAAGGATTAGTCAAAGATGTGCTCTATGTTCCGAAGCTCAGCAAGAACCTTTTGTTAGTAGGTCAAATGACGGAACACAACTACAAAGTCATCTTCGATGGTGATGAATGCACTATCAGAGACAAATCCAAAAGAGGTCAGCTAGTAGCAAAAGGTGTCAAGGAAGGATGCTTATACAGGATGCTAGCTACAGTACCAAATAAGCATGCCATGTCAGCTCAAATGCAACAGATGCCACTATCTGCAAAATGGCACAAGAGATATGGTCATGTCAACTTCAAGTACTTGTTAGATCTCAAGAATCAAAATATGGCAATTGGGATTCCGAAGCTACAGTTTCTTGGAAAGGTTTGTGAAGCATGCTGCTTCGGCAAACAAAAGTGAACCAACTTTGTCAGAAGTACCTCTCGTGCACGAGGTATTCTTGATTTGATTCATACAGATGTATGGGGTTATGCCTAGACCCGCAGCATCAATGGTTCACTTTATTACTTGACCTTGATCGATGACTACAGCAGATATTGTTGGGTCTACTTTCTGAAAGAGAAATCTGAAGTGTTTGCCAGATTTCAAGAATTCAAAGCCATGGTAGAAAACCAGACAGTCAGAAAGATCAACGTCATGAGATCAGACAGAGGAGGTGAATACATGTCTTCAGCATTCATGAACTTTTGCAAAAATCACGGCATTCGAAGACAATTCACATGTGCAGATACTCCTCAGCAAAATGCAAGAGCTGAAAGGAAGAATGGGACTTTAGCAGACAATGCTAGAGCAATGCTTAGTGAAAAGCATCTTCCGAATCAGTATTGGGCAGAAGCAATAGCTACAGCTAACTACTTGCTTAATCGGCTTCCTATCGAACCGATACAAGGTATGACTCCTTATGAAGCATTCACTGGACACAAGCCATGCATTGGGCATCTCCGCATATTTGGTTGCATAGCATATGCCCACATACATGATGATCATCGCAGGAAATTGGATGAAAAGTCACGCAAATGCATCATGGTTGGCAACAGTGAAGAAAGCAAAGCATACAAATTGTATGATCCCATCAACCGCAAAGTCATTATCTCCAGAGATGTAATCTTCGATGAGGAATCAGAATGGAAAACCTCACCTACACAGGAGATAGAAGCATCAACTTCACAGTCATCTACAGAACAGGTTGATGAAGAAGAGCAAGAATTACCACCAACACCCCAAGCAGCGCCACAGCAGCTCAGACGGTCTACTAGGGAAAGCAGACCACCAGCCAGATT
This sequence comes from Dipteris shenzhenensis, assembly GCF_047967505.1. NCBI lineage: Eukaryota > Viridiplantae > Streptophyta > Polypodiopsida > Gleicheniales > Dipteridaceae > Dipteris > Dipteris shenzhenensis. The sequence continues at coordinate 29,751,624 of NC_141599.1, forward strand.
GACATATGCTCAGAAAGGCAAAGCAATTCAGGTGGAAACCACCAACTATGCTCTTATGACTACCATCATGGCTACAGAAGAGCCAGTGTACTTCGAAGACACAGTAGACAAGCCAGAATGGCAAACTGCTATGAATGAAGAAATGGATGCTTTGTATAAAAATAACACTTGGGAATTATGCGACCTTCCACCAGGAAAGAAGGCCATAGCCAACAAATGGGTCTACAAAGTGAAGTACAATCCAGATGGTAGTATTCAGAGATACAAAGCCAGATTAGTTGCAAAAGGATTTGCACAACAATATGGCCAAGATTATGATGAGACTTATGCTCCAGTAGCAAAGATGGATTCCATACGGTTCTTGATATCACTAGCGACACTCAGTAAATGGAATGTGTATCAGCTCGATGTCAAGAATGCATTTCTCAATGGTTATCTAGACGAGGAAGTCTACATGCAACAACCCGTAGGTTATGTTGAACCAGGAAAGGAGAACAAGGTTTGCCATCTCAAGAAAAGTCTCTATGGCTTAAAACAAGCACCCAGAAGTTGGTACAACAGAATTGACAAGTATTTTGCTGATCTGGGATACATGAAGTCCAATGCAGATCATACTCTCTACTACAAAGTTCAAGGGGAAGATATTACTATTGCACTTTTGTACGTAGATGATTTGATTGTGACAGGAAGCAAGGATAGCTTCATCAGAAAATTAAAACAAGACTTATCTGCAGAGTTCGACATGAAAGATCTTGGACTTATGCACTATTGTCTTGGAATTGAGTTCTGGAGAGATTCAGATAGCACATTCATGAGTCAGCTCAAGTATGTCGACAGTCTCCTGAAGAAGTTTCATATGGTAGATTGCAAGATTGCAGCCACTCCCATGGAACAGAGTTTGAAACTTACTAAAGATTCAGAAAAGCCTACAGTCAATGACAGATACTACAGGCAGCTCATTGGATCGCTCATATATTTGACAATCACACGGCCAGATATTTGTTATGCAGTAAGCTCACTAGCACAGTTTATGGCAAATCCAAAATAGTCTCACTGGAATGCAGCCAAAAGAGTCTTGAGATACATCAGAGGTACAAGACAGTTTGGGATAGAATACAGAGGAAGTCATCCACGGTTGCATGGATACTGTGACAGTGACTATGCTGGAGATCATGAGACCAGGAGATCGACACAGGGATATGCATTTTTCCTTGGTCAAGGTGCTATATCATGGTTGTCAAACAAACAGCCAACTGTTTCTTTGTCTTCGACTGAAGCAGAATATAGAGCACTCACTACAGGTGCATGTGAGGCTATATGGCTCAGAAGACTATTGTCAGAAACAGATTACTTTGATGAGTCAAAGCCAACAACAATATACTGTGATAATCAATCGGCTCAAGCATTGGCCAAAAATCCAGTATATCACTCCAGGACAAAGCACATTGATGTCAGAGAGCACTTCATCAGAGAAAGAGTGTTACTTGGTGACATCACACTACAGCATTGTGATAGCAAAGAAAATGTTGCAGACATCTTTACCAAACCACTTGGTAAAGAGCTATTCGAGAAACACCGACTAGCTCTTGGTTTGATGTAGAGAAAGGACATTCCCATTAAAGGAGTGTGATGGAATGTAATGCTCAGTCCTTCTTATATTCCCCAGAATCATCATCTTGAGGGAAGGCCTACTTCATGATGTTGATCTTGAGGGAAGGTGTTGAGAGTTCACGCTCAACATCATGTGATCATGTGTGCATAGCACCATCACGTGATCATATGTGCATAGCACTAACCTTATAGAGTGCTATAAAGGAAAGGGTTAGATCCCCTAACCCTAACCCTAAAAGGGTTTGTATATATTCTATTTTTTTCAACTAATTCTAGTGTACAGTTAGTCATTTGTGGTGTGCTCTCTAGCTGTGCCCTCTCTCCTCATGCTCTAGGTGCTTGCTTTAAGCCATACAAGGCTTTCTTAGACCTACAGACAAACTCAAGATGAACAGCATGAAAATAACCTGGTGGCTACTCCATGAAGACCTCTTCTTGCAAATCACCATGCAAGAAGGCATTCTTTACATCCATTTGATGTAAAGACCATCCCTTTGATGCAGCCATAGCAATGACTGCTCTTACGGTTGCCATCCTTGTAGCCGAACTGAATGTTTCTTCATAATCAATGCCATATGCCTGTGCATACCCCTTGACAACTAATCTTGCCTTGTATCTATTCACATAACCATCTACATTGTGCTTCACCTTATAAACCCACCTACAGCCAATTGCATTCTTGTCATTAGGCAAAGGCACCAATTCCCATGTAGCATTTGCTTCCAAGGCATCCATTTCTTCATCCATGGCTTTCTCCCATTTTTCTTTTCCCATGGCTTGCTAAAAAGAAGTGGGTTCTGGTTCCTATATCACTTTGACCATATAGGCATAGTGAATGGCTGTAAATCCATCATATTTCAGCCTATCCATAGGATACCTAGCTCTAGGCCTGCACAAAATAGGCGCACTTCCAGGTGCTCTCAAAACATCCTTGGTCTTCCTTACTCCAGGTGTAACAACAGAAGGAATACCCAACTCATCATCAATGCTTTGTTCTGAGCCACTGCATTCACCATCCAAGAGTGACCTGCATTCACATCAAACATGGGTTGATCTACCTTCTCTTTTCCTTTTTGTGATACCTGCATACCACTATCTACATTGCTTTGAGGAGATTCTCCTGATCTCAATCTACCTATCCATGGCGAAGTATGTGAACCACTGCTAGAGGACACTGTAGGTTCACTAATATTTTGTGATTGTTGCTGTGAATTCTATGCAACATTACCATTTTGTGCATCTACATCATCAATCACATTTACTGGTTTATATCTCATCAAAAACAACGTCACTACTCACTATAAACTTATGAGTAGAAGGGTTATAGCATCTATACTCTTTCTATTGCAGAGAATAACCAATAAAGATGCACTTCTCAACTTTTGGATCCAACTTGGACCTCAACTCATCTGGCACATGAACATAGGCAATGCAACCAAAAATTTTCAAATGAGAAATATCTGGTTTCCTACCAGTATACATCTCCTTTGGCATCATGCCATGTATTGCTGCAGTGGGAGTCCTGTTCATTATGTAAACTGCTATAGCAATTGCTTCAGCCCAATAATATTCTAGTAGGTCTTTTTCATTTAGCATGGCTCGAGATACCTCTCTAATATGCCTGTTTTTCCTTTCTACAAGTCCATTTTGCTGTGGGGTATGATTGCATGAATATTGCTGCTTTATGCCATGCTCCTGCAAGAACCTTGCAAACTCATTTGAGAGGTACTCTCCCCCTCCATCTAACCTTAGGCATTTTATTTGTAGGCCTATTTCTTTTTCAAAAGCTTTGAAATGCCTAAACACTTCACTTTTATTTTTCATAAAATACACCCAAACTTTTCTGCTGGTCATCAATAAAAGTGACAAAATAATGACAGCCTCCAATAGAGGTAGCTTTAGTAGTCCACACATCAAAGTGGATTAATTCCAATGGCTTCTTACTCTCTTGAACATGTCTAGGAAATGGTTTCCTTCCCTGTTTTCCAAGGCTTCACATAACTTATGCATTTTTGCAACCTTGAACTTAGGCAATCCTGCAATAATATTTTGGGCTTGCATTGATTTAAGTCACTGTACATTAACATGACCAATGCATTTATGCCAGATATCAATATCTACAACTAAACCGGTCCCATGTGCAAACATTGCTGCACTCAATTCAGGCATGTCCGCATCCAACGTAAACATCCTGCCCTTCTTCTTCCCTTTTGCTATTAAGTGACTGTTATTTTTCATATCCTCAACAAAGCATCCATGAGGATTAAATCTGACCTGCAAGCCCTACTCAACCATTTGACCAACAGAAACTAGGTTCTTGGTGATATTCGGGACATGAAATACATCAGATAAGTATTTCTTTTTCCCATCTTGCATAGACAAAGGAATTTTACCAATTTGCACAATAGGATGTATAGTATCATCACCAGTCTTTACAAATCCTGGTCTTTCCATTTTCCTTGAATCCTGCATCCATTCTGCATGACCTATCATGTGGTTTGCTGCACTTGAGTCAACATACCACACATCATTGCTTTCTTTTGCACTTGTCACAGAATTGGTCATGTGTTGCACCATAAACAGATGCTCATTTCCATCATCACCCTGTCTACTAGAAGATGCATAATTCCCTTGCTGCAATTTTCCAATCATGATGTCATTTTGCTTTTTATAGCAATCTTTAGCCATATGACCCATTTTACCATAGTAGTAGCATTCAACATTGCTGTTTGCATTTTGGCCTCTCTGCCATCCACCATGACCTCTTTGGCTCCCCCTGCCTCTAGAGTTACCACATCCTCCTTTATAGGACTAGTTTTCTTGAGTTTACTACATATTCTGATTTCTACCACGGCCTCTAGATTGGCCTGCTCTACCTCTGCCTCTACCTCTTCCAACATTTGAGTAGAAGACAGTTTCTTTTGAAGTTCCTTCTGAAGAAGATGCACCACCATTTCTCTACTCTTCAAAAATTAGAAGAGCAAACAACTCCTCAAAATCAGGAAAATTTTCATGGATGGCAATGGATGTCTGGAAATGTGCATAATCCTTTTCTAGACCATTCAAGGTCACAGAAACGAAATCATCATCTTCCACTGGTGACCTAATGGAAGCAAGTGCATCTGCAATTTTCTTCACCTTCATGTGGTAGTCATTGATGCTCATATTTTCTCTTTGCACATTGTGCAACTCTTGGTTGAGTTGCATTTTCCTGGCTTGCGTATTTGTGCTGTACATTTTTGCCAAAGTATCTTATGCCTCCTTTGGCATACTTGCACCCTAAATATGCACAATCATAGAATTTGAAATATTGATAGACAGCCAGTACATAACTTTTTTGGCTCTCTCATGCCATCCTTTAAATGCTTGCATTTCCTGTTGATTGGGAACATTAGGAAGAACTGGTTCTTCTTCATTTCCTATAATGAACTCCCAATATCCTTTTCCCATAAGGAAATTCATCATTCTAAACTTCCATGCTTGGAAGTTATTCTTGTCAAGCTTTTTAGTGATAATCTGTGAAAGAGAATCAGACGCCATTACAGAACATTGCGAAATATTATGTCACTGCAAAAAACATAGCTTCTACCTCACAAGGGCAAATCTGCAAAACTGACAAAAGTGGTATTTGACCACACAGTCACTTCCTAGTGACGATTTTGCATCAACAGGGAATAAGGATGATTCTATAACTCCCAATATCTCTACGCATAGGCATACGATGCAATTTCTACGACAACTTTTCATCAACCTACAGAGGAGTGGTCGCATAGCAAAAATAGGGCCTTTTTCTTAGTGCTTGCAAAGAACTTCCGCCTCCAAAATGCGCCCCGAAATGGCCTCGAATCAAAAAAATAAAGTCACCAAGGCAATCACCCTCTCCCGCAGCATATACTGCCCTCTCGCCACACTGCGAAGGGCGTCTCAATCTGAGACAATGCACTCTTGCACTTTTCGGCTATGCTACCTGCAGAGATTTGCTCCCAAACTCAAAAAAGGAAAGCAACACTGGTTCTCTTACTAGGACACTGCGAACTTGGTTTGCTTTCTTGAGCTCCTTACCATGAACCAGGCTTTGATACCATGTGAAGATAGTGGGAGAGAAGGAAGGAGTCTCACTTGTGGCTTTTTCACATACACAATGGGGGAATACACACAAAGGTGGAGGCTGAAAACAGTTTTCCTCTTCTTAGTTGTGAAAACCAAAAGAACTCTAGTACAAAGAAATAGAAGAACCCTATATGTGGGTCTCAAACCAAACTCAGCTAACTAAGGTGGCATACTAATTGAGCCATGAACTAGAGTACATAAGGATAGTTATCATCCAGCTATTATTCATGGGCAGTGTACCAACCACATATGCAGCTGACAAGTCGGTGACATAAATGCACAATGGTCACCTTGGCATATCATGAGTGGAGCTCGATATCTCAATAGTTATTCCTAGCCTTATGCAAGTACAAGTGGAGCTTTGCCGCTACTCTACACACACATTTTGTACTACCTAAGTTCATGTTGGCATAGAGACAACATACTCGCAGATCCATTTTATTACCCATCCTCGGGTTATGGCTTATTTTGTGAGCACGTAGCTAGGTCATTATGTCTTTAGTCCAGTGGTTGTGAAACTTGTGTCATGCCAGTCGATCCTGCTATAAAGCCTTGGTACCATACAAGTTTTGCTCAGTTTCCAGGTAGCCTGTATGCCACCATTTGTTTGAACAGAGATATGTAGCATGCTTCTAAGAAGATCACTCTTTGATAGAGTTGGCTTGTAATCTAAACATCGACCCATTCATTGGGATTGAAACTGATTGGAGGAAAATGGCTATTGAGGTAACATGGGACTTCCAGAATGTATTCCAATGTTTTGCAGAAGATAACACTTAGGCGAAGGAAGTGATCAATGTTGCCGCGCATTATTTGCTGATGCTGTTGAAGTGCTTGGATCATTGTGCCTTGGATATTCCATTCTACACCAGAGTATGGTTCGATCATTGTCCAATTAATGCCTAAGATCAGATGGAGGGGGAGAGTACCTCTCAAATGAGTTTGCAAATTTCCTACAGGAGCATGGCATAAAGCAGCAATATTCATGCAGTCATACCCCATAGCAAAATAGACTTGCAAAAAGGAAAAACACGCATATTGGAGAGGTATCTCATGCCATGCTCGACAAAAAAGACCTGCCATATCATTATTGGGCTGAAGCAGTTGCTACAGTAGTCTACATAATGAACAGGACTCCCATTGCTAGCAATACATGGCATGATGCCAGAGGAGAGGTATACTGGTAGGAAACCAGATATTTCTCATTTGAAAGTTTTTGGTTGCATCGCCTATGTTAATGTCCGAGATGAGTTGAGATCCAAGTTGGATCCTCGGGGGGTTCACTATGTATAAACCCTCTATATCACATGTGTTCAAGGCCAATTTCTAAAATCCCCCTTATCTGTTCTCTGCAACAGAAAGGGTGTACATGCTATAACCCTTCTACTCGTAAGTTTATAGTGGGCAGAGATGTTGTTTTTTATGAGATGAGCAGCTCATAGAAACCAATAAATGTGATTGATGATGTAGATGCACAAAATGGGAGGCAGTCGATAGAGCGAGTGAGGAAGAGCGAGCGGGCCCAAAAAAGCCAGCGAGCTTTTCCACAATTTCCTTATCGAGGTACTCAACATAGCTTTGTGGAAACCACTATTTGGGAAGATTCTCAAAAATAAAACTTATATTACTATGTGTAACTATACCAATATTGTGAATTATAGTCTACCTTAACTTCCAATTGGAGCCATACTCACATTATGCAACAATAGTATGTGGGTTTGAAAGAAATCGAATTTTCACTCCAAAGTGGATTCCATTACTGATACAGCAATTCTTTTGCATTTGAAATGGGTCTTATTATCAAACTCCTTCAATAATCAAAACAAATGTGTTGCTTGATATGTTGAACTTAGCAATATAAACATCACTTCACCCATATGCAGGGAAAAAAAACTGTCTATAGACTTCATAGCATGGGATTGCATCAACACTTATGACATTCAAATTGGTTCTTCTTATTAAAAGTGTTATCAACCATGAAAGAAAATGTTTAAAAATAGTTCACCCGTATGTTGAAAAACGCAAGTGTCATTTATGACATTCAAAATTGTCCTTGCATCCATCTTGTAGTTCCTCGAGATTTTGCCCATACTTCCAACCCCTTCCCTTCAACCACTAAGAGGTATCTAATAGTTTTATAGAACACTTGAGATATCATGACCTCCTAATAAAAAACCATTATTACTATTTGTAGAACACTTGAGATATCATCACCTCTTAATACAAGACCATTCTTACTATTTGTAGAACACTTGAGATATCATCATTCCTTCCCTTCAGCCACTAAGAGGTACCTAATACTTTTGTAGAACACTTGAACCATTCTTACTATTTGTAGAACACTTGAGATATCATCATTCCTTCCCTTCAGCCACTAAGAGGTACCTAATACTTTTGTAGAACACTTGAACCATTCTTACTATTTGTAGAACACTTGAGATATCATCACCTTTTAATACAAAACCATTCTTACGGTTTGTATAACACTTGAGATATCATCACCTCTTAATATAAGACCATTCTTAGTATTTGTAGATCACTTTAGATATCATCGCCTCTTAATACAAGACCATTCTTACTATTTGAGAGATTAATGGATTAAAGGTTTGAAGCTCATAGGAGGTGAAGAAAGAGAAAGTGAGTTTCAACATGAGGACAATAAAACTAATTGGAATATTTTGACTTATGTATTATACCTTTTTGAAGACTATGAATTTAAGTCAGTTTCAACATTAGGATGATAAAACTAATTAGAATATTTTGACTTATGTATTATACATTTTTGAAGACTATGAATTTTAATGAGGAGAGGCATGCACACTACTTAGTAAATACACTAGTACTACTACTAGCCTATGACTATTAAGGCTAGTAGCACCAGTGTGATTTTGAGCCTTTTATCAGCCTTTTGATAATTTTCTTTCATCGTTAGTGCAATAGAAATTATTCCTTCTATCAGAAGAATCTTGCCAAATTTATTCAAAGTGATGATTTTGTAGTCTATAGCCACTATCCTCTGACTCTCAAAAATATATTAAATGTGAGCACCCATTTATCTTGTTTGATCAACCCTAGACTATGCTGCAATAGGACATTACTAGAATAAAAAAAATATGAATTAATATGGCGATGTTCAGTGTGAAATAACCAAATTAAGGATTTAATAAGAAAGAAAACAATTAGAATCAATAGGCTATTCAATGGCTCAAATCTGCATAGAAATTATAATGTGCCTCCCAACTCTTATGCATTCTAGCTCCTCATGTTTGACAAGAATCCAAACAATAATGAAATCACATAATGTTTGACAGGAATAAATAGGTATAGATATAGAAGGACCTATATATATGCATTCATAGATATAATGATGATTAAAGTTGGACGGTCGTAATAATATTATGTGTACTATCATTGGGATTAGGACTACTATTGGTAATATTGTATGTAGTAGTAGGAGAACTACCATTAAGGAACACTCAAATAAAATTACTAATGGTGGTGATGGAGTGCTATAGCATCACCTAAGGGTCACTTTTTATCCATGAAAGAAATAAGTCGGTGCAACCTAGGTCATACAGATCTAGGTCATGTGGAGTGGTTCGATCTCTTTCCTTGACAAAAAAGTTACACTACCTTTGATAGTAACTACAAAGATTGCTGCCATAGTGCCGTAGAGTAGCCCCTAGGTTGCACCATCATCCTTTTTGCTTTTGAGCCATTAAGTTTGATCCACTGATTTTATGTAGAATTATTCTACTATATGTTCACATGTCCTTAATAGGATCTTGATATAATCCCTTCCATTGTAAATACTTTTACTTTAAGTTTCACATATCCTTAACAAACCACTAGGCTTCAACACAAATTCATTCTTATGTTTCAAGCCTCAAACTCAAACACCCTTGTAAAAGGGATAATGTATTAAAGCTACATTCAATCCATCAAATCTTCTATTAAAAATTCATGTATCATCAATAGGATTTCATCCATTATATGTTCATTTGTCTTTAATAGGATGTTTAAAAATTCATGTATCTTCAATATTATTTCTCTCATGTGTTCCAATATCTTCAAAAGGATACCTTTATTTATGTCCAAACCTGAGCATTGATTTGTATTTGTCAAACACAATTTCACTCCACCTATTCTTTAGAATGAAATTTTTTCACCAAAAGTGGGCCAAATCCACATATTCTTAAGAATGAAAATTTTGGCCTTACGTTGGCAAGTCTATGGAATGAGGGTAAGGCCAAAGTCTCTGGTACGGTGCATTAGGTCTTGATTAATTCTTCTTTAGGCTTGAATATTTAATGCATTAACTTCACAACTATTATTTCTGCTTGAACTTGTAATGTATTAATTTCATGACTTAGGATTTTATGAAGTTATATCTAACATGTCCCAAATTTAATGGAAATTAATATCCTACATAACACAACAAAGTATCATCATATCCCTTCCCAAAATCAATGCTACCTAGCAACTCTCTTGGCATTTTCACTGCCTTGCATTTGAGTTAGCTATGATGAAGAATGTTGCCTACCTTTGGAACCTCTTAGAGTTACCGTTAGCATGATCTAATTTCATGTACCCCAAAACTTGAGACTTGGAGATTCCCATATCACACCAGCAGTAGCTATCTTGTCCACTCTCAATGCTAGTAAGAGCTAGGTCCCATAGACCAATAAAAGAAGTCTTTTTGAAGGTTCAATTTTTTCCCTCAGTCTTCTGCAGGCCCCATGATGAAATAGGATATATTCATCACCCTACATTTAATGTAAGAATTGACACAACTTTTTTGGACCTGACTATGTAGTTTACATCCCAAAATTGGTGCTAAAATTGTAGACTAGGAGATTCCCATATCACACCAATGGTAGTTGTCTTGTCCACTCTCAACACTAGTAAGAGCTGGTCCCCATAGACCGATAAAAGAAGTCTTTTTGGAGGTTCAATTTTTTGCCTCCGTCTTCTCCGGCCCCATGACGGAATAGGATATATTCACCACCCTACATTTAATGCAAGAATTGACAACTTTTTTTGGACATGACTATGCAGCTTACATCCCAAAATTGGTGCTAAAATTGCATACCAGGCATCTCCATTTGCCAGGGGGTGTCCCTAGCGACCCCTTGGACTTGCTCTATTTGTCTAGTTGTGTCTCTCCACAAAAATTGGAGTGGGGCCTCTTTTCCCCATCTAGTAAAACTATATTCATCAATATGTATGTATGCATGCATGCATGCATGCATCCATGTATGTATGTACACACACACACACATATGTATGTATGTATGTATGTATGTGTACTAAAACTACTAAAACTTTATGCATCAAATAATGTTGTTGATCAATTTTTAGCATACCCCACCAAAATCAAGACCCCCATTGCAAAGAAAGGTAAGGAACACAAGTGCTTGTTCTTATGCTCATGAGACAACAAAATGCATGACATAGGCAACCAATGGGGTCTTACTTTTGATGTTTGTATGTATCTATGTATATATATATATATGTATGTACATACATACATACATATATATATATATATATGTGTGTGTGTGTGTGTGTGTGTGTGTGTGTATGTATGTATATATATATATATGTATATGTATGTATGTATGTATGTATGTATATGTATATGTATATGTATATGTTGATGCATATATGTATATATTGATGCATACAATTTTGATAAATGGAGGAAATGGACATGAAAACCATCTAAAATGGTTCTTGTCATTCGATTTGATATATGACATGATCCTATTTGGATTTGTAAGTCCAAAGATATGGGGTCCTACTTTTAGGGCCTCAATGCTTAAAATAGGAAATGCGTTAACGTGCTACCTATTTCATGCATTTAGGACCCCATTGGCAACACAATGGGGTCCTAGTTTTGATGCCTAAATGCATGAAATAGACAGCGCATTAACGCACTGCCTATTTTAGGCATTCAGGCCCTAAAAGTAGTACCCCGTATCTTTGGACTTGCATATCCAAATGGGGTCATGTCATATATCAAATCGAATGGCAAGATCCAATTTAGATGGCTTTCATGTCCATTTTCTCCATCAACTAAAACTATATTCATCAAGCAATGTTGTTGATCAATTTTTTGCATACCTCCCCAAAATCAAGACCCCCATTGCAAAGAAAGGTAAAGAACACAAGTGCATGTTCTTATGCTCATGAGACAACAAAATGCATGACATGGGAAACCAATGGGGTCTTACTTTTGATTTTTGTATGTATGTATATATATGCATGTACAAACATACATACATACATACATACGTGTATATATATATATATATATAAATATATGTATGTATGTATGTATTTATGTATATGTTGATGCATATATGTATATATTGATGTATATATTGATGCACACAATTTTGATACATGGAGAAAATGGACATGAAAATCATCTAACTTGGCTCTTGCCGTTTGATTTGATATATGACATGACCACATTTGGATTAGTAAGTCTAAAGATACGGGATCCTACTTTTAGGGCCTGAATGCCTGAAATAGGAAGCGCATTAATTTCATGCATTTAGGCCTCAAAATTAGGACCCCATTGGCAACACAATGGGGTCCTACTTTTGAGGCCTAAATGCATGAAATAGGCTGCGCGTTAATGCGCTGCCTATTTCACCCATTTAGACCCTAAAAGTAGCACCCCGTATCTTTGGACTTGCATATCCAAATGGGGTCATGTCATATATCAAATCGAATGGCAAGATCCAATTCAGATGGTTTTCATGTCCATTTTCTCCATCAACTAAAACTATATTCATCAAATAATGTTGTTGATCAATTTTTGGCATACCCCCCCAAAATCAAGACCCCCATTGCAAAGAAAGGTAAAGAACACAAGTGCTTGTTCTTATGCTCATGAGACAACAAAATGCATGACATGGGAAACCAATGGGGTCTCACTTTTGATGTTTGTATGTATTTATGTATGTATCTATATGCATGTACATACATACATACATACATACATACATACATACATACATACATACATACATACATACATATATATATATATATATATATATATATATGTATGTATGTATGTATGTATGTATGTATATGTTGATGCATATATGTATAAATTGATGCATACAATTTTGATATATGGAGGAAATGGACATGAAAACCATCTAAATTGGTTCTTGTCGTTCGATTTGATACATGACATGACCCCATTTGGATTTGTAAGTCCAAATAGGCAGCGCGTTAATGCGCTGCCTATTTCATGCATTTAGGCCTCAAAAGTAAGACCCCATTGGCAACACAATGGGGTCCTACTTTTGAGGCTTAAATGCATGAAATAGGCTGCGCGTTAATGCGCTACCTATTTCACCCATTTAGACCCTAAAAGTAGCACCCTGTATCTTTGGACTTGCATATCCTAATGGGGTCATGTCATATATCAAATCGAATGGAAAGATCCAATTTAGATGGTATTCATGTCCATTTTCTCCATCACCTAAAACTATATTCATCAAATAATGTTGTTGATCAATTTTTGGCATAGCCCCCCAAAATCAAGACTCCCATTGCAAAGAAAGGTAAAGAACACAAGTGCTTGTTCTTATGCTCATGAGACAACAAAATGCATGACATGGGAAACCAATGGGGTCTTACTTTTGATGTTTATATGTACGTATGTATGTATATATATGCATGTACATACATACATACATACATACATACATACATATATATATATATATATATAATATACATAATATATATATATGTATGTATATATATATATATGTATGTAGGTATATGTTGATGCATATATGTATATATTGATGCATACAATTTTGATATATGGAGAAAATGGACATGAAAATCATCTAAATTGGCTCTTGCCGTTTGATTTGATATATGACATGACTCCATTTGGATTTCTAAGTCCAAAGCAACACAATGGGGTCCTACTTTTGAGGCCTAAATGCATGAAATAGGCAGTGCATTAATGCACTGCCTATTTTAGGCATTCATAGCCTAAAAGTAGCACCCCGTATCTTTCGACTTGCATATCCAAATGGGGTCATGTCATATATCAAATTGAATGGCAAGATCCAATTTATATGGTTTTCATGTCCATTTTCTCCATCAACTAAAACTATATTCATCAAATAATGTTGTTGATAAATTTTTGGCATACCCCCCCAAAATCAAGACCCCCATTGCAAAGAAAGGTAAAGAACACAAGCGCTTGTTCTTATGCTCATGAGACAACAAAATGCATGACATGGGAAACCAATGGGGTCTTACTTTTGATGTTTATATGTATGTATGTATGTATATATGCATGTACATACATACATACATACATACATACATACATACATATATATATATATACATTATATATATATATATATGTATGTATGTATGTATGTATGTATATGTTGATGCACATATGTATATATTGATGCATACAATTTTGATATATGGAGAAAATGGACATGTAAATCTTCTAAATTGTCTCTTGTCGTTTGATTTGATATATGACATGACCCCATTTGGATTTGTAAGTCCAAAGATACCGGGTCCTACTTTTAGGGCCTGAATGCCTAAAATAGGCAGCGCATCAATGTGCTGCCTATTTCATGCATTTAGGCCTCAAAAGTAGGACCCCATTGGCAACACAAGTCCTACCCTCCCAAAATCAAGATCCCATTGCAAAGAAAGGTAAGGAACACAAGTGCTTGTTCTTATGCTTATGAAATAACAAAATGCATGAAATAGGCAACCAATGGGGTCCGAATTTGGCTGTATGTATGTAAGTATGTATATATGTATCTACATGTGTATATATGTATGTGTGTGTGTGTGTGTGTGTGTGTGTGTGTGTGTGTGTGTGTGTGTGTGTGTGTGTATGTATGTATGTTGATGCATATATGTATATATTGATGCATGCAATTTTGATATATGGAGAAAATGGACATGAAAACCATCTAAATTTGCTCTTGTCATTCGATTTGATATATGACATGATCCCATTTGGTTTGTAAGTCCAAAGATATGGGGTCCTACTTTTAGGGCTTGAATGCCTAAAATAGGCAGTGCATTAATGTGCTACCTATTTCATGCATTCAGGCCTCAAAAGTAGGACCCCATTGGCAACACAATGGGGTCCTAGTTTTCAGGCCTAAATGCATGAAATAGATAGCACGTTAACGCACTGCCTATTTTAGGCATTCAGGCCCTAAAGTTAGTACCCCGTATCTTTGGACTTGCATATCCATATGGGGTCATGTCATATATCAAATCGAATGGCAAGATCCAATTTAGATGGTTTTCATGTCCATTTTCTCCATCAACTAAAGCTATATTCATCAAATAATGTTGTTGATCAATTTTTGGCATACCCCCCCAAAATCAAGACCCCCATTGCAAAGAAAGGAAAAGAACACAAGTGCTTGTTCTTATGCTCATGAGACAACAAAATGCATGACATGGGAAACCAATGGGGTCTTACTTTTGATGTTTATATGTATGTATGTATGTATATATATGCATGTACATACATACATACATACATACACACACACACACACACACACACACACACACACATATATATATATATGTATATATGTAGGTATGTATATGTTGATGCATATATGTATATATTGATGTATATATTGATGCATACAATTTTGATATATGGAGAAAATGGACATGAAAATCATCTAAATTGGCTCTTGCCGTTTGATTTGATATATGACATGACCCCATTTGGATTTGTAAGTCCAAAGATATGGGTTCCTACTTTTAGGGCCTAAATGCCTGAAATAGGTAGCGCATTAAGCGCATTAACGCACTGCCTATTTCAGGCATTTAGGCTTCAAAAGTAGGACCCCATTGTGTTGCTAATGGGGTCCTACTTTTGAGGCCTAAATGCATGAAATAGGCAGCACGTTAACGCACTGCCTATTTTAGGCATTCAGACCCTAAAAGTAGCACCTCGTATCTTTGGACTTGCATATCCGAATGGGGTCATGTCATATATCAAATTGAATGGCAAGATCCAATTTAGATGGTTTTCATGTCCATTTTCTCCATCAACTAAAACTATATTCATCAAATAATATTGTTTATCAATTTTTGGCATACCCCCCCCCAAAATCAAGACCCCCATTTTGTTGTATGTATGTAAGTATGTATATATGTATGTATATACATACATATATATCTATCTGTGTATATATGTGTGTGTGTGTGTGTGTGTGTGTGTGTGTACACACACACATGTATGTATGTATGTATGTATGTATGTATCTATATATATATATATATATATATATACACACACACACACACACACACATACATACATATGTATATATTGATGCATATCTTGATGTATATATTTATGCATACAGTTTTGATTAATGGAGAAAATAGGCATGAAAACCATCTAAATGGCTCTTGCCATTCGATTTGATATAGGACATGATCCCATTGGGATTTGTAAGTCCAAAGATACGGGGTCCTACTTTTAGGACCTGAATTCCTGAAATAGGTAGCTTGTCAATGTGCTGCCTATTTCATGCATTTAGGCCTCAAAAGTAGGACCTCATTTGGTCCTACATATCTTTGGAATTACAAATCCAAATGGGGTCATGTCATACATCAAATCAAATGGCAAGAGCCAATTTAGATGTTTTCATGCCTATTTTATCGATTTAATAAAACTACATGCATCAAATAATGTTGTTTATCAACTTTTGGCATACACCCCCAAAATCAAGACCCCCATTGGAAAGAAAGGTAAGGAACACAAGTGCTTGTTCTTATGTTGAGGAGACATTAAAAAAGAGGCCTAGTAGCCCAAAAATGGCAGCACATCAATGCGCTATCATTTTTGGGTTGCCAGGTCTCTTTTTTGTTGTCTCACGAGCATACATATGGAGGTTATTATACAATATAACTAAGAAGTAGTATTGAAGTACTTCTACAATTTGGATGCATTAAGAGCATTCATTTAGCAAGGAAGAATATAATAATTGAATACTTTTTTTTTTCAATACATATTGCTAGTGAGACTACCAAAAAGAGGCTCTACCCCTCATGATGTCTCTAGATACAGAATATGAGATTGCTTGATGCTTGGATTGCAACTAGAAACGTTGTGTGGGCAAAGCCACTATATGCCTCAAGTGTTGGAAATTGATGTATGGCTCAAGTGCTAGAATGTGCAAATCATGGCCAAAATCAAGACCCCTTAGAGATTCCATGAGGGCTATCCTTTTACTACTACACACGTCACCTTTAGTCGAGGGCAGAACCATTCGTCATCATCGGCAGCAGGTTCATGGGACCCCATCCCATGATCCAAGGCATTATTCAAAGACAAAGTATTTCTGACCATTCCCAAATTGAGTTTGCCAATTCCTAATCTGATTGATTTCATTTACTGGACTTGCAATGCTTGCAAAGCCCTTGCTTAAGCTTGAATGAGCCTCTTGATTTTGGGGGTATAATGGTCAAAAATGGCTTAACACGCCCACAATCAAGATCCTCATCCAGGCTTAAGCAAGGGCTTTGCAGGTCTTGTTTTTGGGTGGCAAAAGCATGAAAAATGATAGTGCATTAAGGTGTTGCCATTCTTATGCTTCCCCCCTCCAAAAAGAAGACCCCCAAGCTATTCATTAGAGATACCAAAATGAGGAGAAGGATGACGTGAGGAGTAGAGGAGCTGGCCAATGAGGGGAGGGACAGCCTTGGAATTGCCAGCAACAAGCATGATGCAAGGAGGTGAGAAGGCAAAGAAGCAAGGAGGTGAGGAGGTGAGGAAGCAAGGAGGCAAGGAGGCAAGAGGCAATCTTGAAGGGCAACAAGAGGGTGGAGGTGGCTGAAAGAATAAGCAAGAAAGGGAGGGATGGAGATTGCTTGTAGGAAATGCTTGGATTAATGCTACAAATGCCATTTTTTTGTGTGTGTTTTGCAACATGAAATTTTTATGGCATTTTTCTTTTAAAAAATACAACATTGTTGTGATTAATTGCGCTACAAACAACTCAAGCCGTAAAGCACCATGGATTAGTACAACAATATACATCACAAATGGATGCATACACTCATATACATCACCAATGGATGCATACACTTATACTCACATCAATTTCCAATATTGTATTAGATGGACCCTTAGCATATATGTGTGCATAGAAGACCATTTCCTACATTGATCCCTGATTTCATAGTTAAATTATTCCCTTTCTCACATTCTAACATGTGAAGATTTAATGTACATGCATTATGGGAGGCACATTATATTGCAGTTTATGACTAACTTTTTTTATGAATGCATGATACTTGTATATGGTCAAGGAAGGTATATTATCATTTTTGAATGACAACATTACTCTATGCTCCATTTTATCCTATATTAGAAACTATGATCACTAGATATTACATAAATGTATTGCTCCATTATATCCTATACTAAAAACTATTTTGACCCAAATACATAATGCCAATTGAGGTTAGTACTCATGACAAGTGATGAAAACAATCTAATGGTATGAATGAGATCTTGTAAATTTTGGATATATAATATGGGTACTATGTTGATTGAGCTATTTTTTTGAGGGAATATTTTCAAGTTAATTACTAAATACATACTTACAATGGTGACCTAATTCCCATCTATATGTATAATCAAATTTTACTTTGTGATAAAAAAAAGCTTTTGCATAAGGTTAAAATTCGAATAGTATTTATATTTGTTTAAGACAACCCATTGAGCTGGCTCCTATCCTTATATTGAACATGATAATGTTCATAAAGATTTTATGAATACAAATAGATAGCATTGGCTCTCTTTTTAGTGGTTGGGAATGAACCCTAAAAGTACCCTAAAACAACTATGTATTTCCTTATTTGTAGCATGGAAGTGATCATGGTAGAGTGGCATAATCCCTATTTTCCTTTTTCATAGGTTCTTTTGCTACTCATGGTTGGCGGATATACCACAGCATAGATCCGAATAGATATTTGGTTTTTTGCTTCAACTTGCTTGACTAGAATTTCCTTGATGATTGTTTGATTGTGCATGATCAGTAGTCACTGGCTTAATTGATCATTAAGTGCAATGTTTTCCTTAAAGTTTTTCATGCTATAGGATACGAGTTTGCTAATACGGGTGGAAATAGAAGCTTGTTAATGCCTGGTGCATATTTTCCGTTAGATGCAACAGGATACTAGTTATAGAGTGTCTTTGCCAATTATTTCACTTGAATCATGCTCCTCTTATGCTTGAGTTTATGGTCACATGTTGAGTTTAACATAATAGTCTACAAGATACTGGATGAGCACTCAACATAGTGGTTAGATGCATTAATTTCTAGTTCTGATAGAACTATCATTCAGACATTGGTCATAATAGAAGTATGGAGGGCTAAAATCCTTTTTTGGCTCCCTAAGTTTTTTAAAGCATCGTATTGCCCCAAATCCTTCATTACAAACTTCTGCTTTAATAACATTTTCAGATGAAGGATATCTTCATCACTATCACCTCTATGATCAAATCATCAACATAAATGACAAGCAGCATAATCCCTTTCTCTGTTTTTCTCACATAAAGTGAGAAATGTGCCTTGGAAATTTGAAAGCCAATAGTGACAAGATACTATCCTATCTTGTTAGACCATGCTGTGGGTGCTTGCTTCAAGCCATACAAGGCTTTCTTCAACCTACAAACAAACTCAGGATGAATAGCATGAACATAACCTGGTGGCTGCTCCATATAGACCTCTTCTTGCAAATCACATTGCAAGAAAGCATTCTTTACATCCATCTGATGTAAAGACCATCCCTTTGATGCAGCCATAGCAATGACTGCTCTTACGATTGCCATCCTTGCAACCGGACCGCATGTTTCTTCATAATCAATGTCATATGTTTGTGCATACCCCTTCACAACTAATCTTGCCTTGTATCTATTCACACTGAACCATCTGCATTGTGGTTCACCTTATAAACCCACTTGCAGCCAATTATTTTCTTGTCTTTAGGCAAAGGCACCAATTCCCATGTAGCATTTGCTTCCAAGGCATCCATGCTTTCTCCCATTTTTCTTTTCCCATGGTTTGCTCAAAAGAAGTGGTTCTGTCAGCCTATCCACAGGATACCTAGCTTTGGTAGACTTGTGAAAGATAGGCTCACTACTAGGTGCTCTCAAAACATCCCTTGTCTTCCTTACTACAGGTGTAAGAATAGAAGGAATACCCAAGTCATCATCAAGGCTCTGTTTTGAGCCACTGGATTCACCATCCACATAAGAGTGACTTGCATTCACATCAACCATGGGATGATCTACTTTCTCTTTTCCTTTTCGTGATACTTGCATACACTATCTGCATTGCTTTGAGGAGATCCTCCTGATCTCAATCTGCTTGTCCATGGTGAAGTATGTGAACCACTGCTAGAGGACACTACAGGTCCACTAATATTTTGTGATTGCTACTGTGAATTCTATGCAGCATTACCATTTTGTGAGGATTACCAAAAAGCGAGCGGAGAAAAGCGAGTAGCCCCGAATAAGCGAGCAAGATTAAATAGGTTTCAAGCGAGCGAGAACCTCATCCAACATCTTATTCCTCTCAATATCATTGGAACAATTGATGTGATCATAAGCAAATTAAACATATTCCAACAATGAAGGCATACCTGAAACTCATAATTAACTTCTCTTTCATCCCCATATTATCAATTTGAGTCATTGTGGAGAGGTAGAGACACAACAATACATAAAATTTGCAATAAAAAAAGCAAACACTACTCAGATTTGACATCCACATAGCAAGATAATGATAGATCACAAGGTAGAATATATGACTGAAAATATGTAAACATGATCATGTGCTACATATACATATCATGTCTTTTATGCTTGTAGAAGATCATCCATACATTCGATCCAAAAACATGGAAATAGAACTAACTATGTCAAAAGAAAAAAAACACATTTTCATCATAAGGATTAATTTTGCTTGGTGAAAATACCTATGTAAGCTACATTACTTCTTGGGCATTGAGGTGATTAGATCCACAACTGGGATATGGCTCTTGTAGAGGTAGTATGGATTGGACATGCTATCCAAATATGGGATGACAGGCTGTAAGCCTATTTCAGTTCCTTTGGAGCAGAATGTGAAGTTGAGCGCAGATGCAGGTGAGCGTCTGGAAGACCCTACTATGTACAGATGCATAGTAGGAAGTTTGATTTATATGACTATTACCAGGCCAAATTTGAGCTATGATGTTGGGTTGGTAAGTCAGTTTATGGAGGCTCCAAGGAAATTGCATTTGGATGTGGCTAGATGCATATTGAGGTATGTGAAGTCCACATTGCAGTATGGACTATTTTATGAGACTAGGGTTCAGATACAATTGCATGGATACACTAATGCTGATTGAATCATTCTTATTGCCTGCTGATGCAAAATCATCACTAGGAAGTGACTGTGTGGTCAAACACCACTTCGTTAGTTTTGCAGATTTGCCCTTGTGAGGTAGAGGTTGTGTTTTTTACAGTGACAGAATATTTTGGCAGTGTTTTGTAATGGCGTCTGATGCTCTTTCATAGATAGTCACTGAAAAGCTTGACAAGAACAACTTCCAACCATGGAAGTTTAGAATGACAAATTTCCTTAAGGGAAAAGGCTATTGGGAGTTCATTACTGGAGCTGAACAAGAACCAGTTATCACTAATGTTCCCAATCAACAAGAGTTGCAGGCATTTAAAGGCTGACATGAGAGAGCCAGAAAACTTATGTACTGGCTATCTATAAGTATTTCAAATTCTATGATTGTGCATATTCAAGATGCAAGCACATCAAAGGAGGCATGGGTTACTTTGACAAAAATGTATAGCACAAATATGCAAGCTAGGAAATTGCAGCTCAAGTAGGAGTTGCATAATGTGTAGAGAGAAAATATGAGCATCAATGACTACCACATGAAGGTGAAGAAGATTGCAAATGCACTTGCTTCTATTGGGTCGCCAGTGGAAGATGATGATTTAGTTTCTGTGACCTTGAATGGTCTAGGAAAGGATTATGCACAATTCCGTACATCCATTGCCATCCATGAGAATTTTCCTGATTTTGAGTGTTGATTGCTCTCCTAATTTCTGAAGAGCAGAGAAATGGTGATGCATCTTCTTCATGAGGAACTTCAAAAGAAGCTCTCTTCTACTCAAATGCTGGAAGAGGTAGAGGCAGAGGTAGAGCAGGCCAATCTGGAGGCCGTGGCAAAATTCAAAATATGCAGCAAATTCAAGAAAAGCAGTCCTATGGAGGCACGTAGAGCCAAAGAGGTCATGGTGGATGGCAGAGAAGCCAAAATGCAAACAGCAATGTTGAATGCTACTACTATGGTAAAATGGGTCATATCATTAAAGACTGCTATTAAAAGAAGAATGACATCATGACTGGAAAATTGCAGCAAGGCAACTATGCATCCTCTAGTAGACAGGGTGATGACAGAAAGGAGCATTCGTTTATGGTGCAGCACATGACCAATTCTGTGACAAGTGCAAAAGAAAGAAATGATGTGTGGTATGTTGACTCAGGTGCATCAAACCACATGACAGGTCATGCAGAATGGATTCAGGATGCAAGGAAAATGGAAAGACCAGGATTTGTGGAGACTAGTCATGATACTACACATCCTATTGTGCAGATTGGTAAAATTCCATTGTTTATGTAGGATGGGAAAAAGAAATACCTGTCTGATGTATTTCATGTCCCAAATATCACCAAGAACTGGGTTTTTATTGGTCAAATGGTTGAGCAGGGCTTGCAGGTCAGATTTAATCCTCATGGATGCTTTGTTGAGGATATGAAAAATAAATTATTTTGATAGCAAAAGGGAAGAAGAAGGGCAGGATGTTAACATTGGATGTGGACATGCCTGAATTGAGTGCAGCAATGTTTGCACATGGGACCGGTGTAGTTGCAGATATTGATATCTCGCATAAACGCATTGGTCATGTTAATATACAATGACTTAAATTAATGCAAGCCCAAAATATTGTTGCAGGATTGCTTAAGTTCAAGGTTGCAAAAATGCATAAGGTATGTGAAGTCTATCAATTTGGAAAACAGGCAAGGAAACCATTTCTTAGACATGTTTAAGAGAGTAAGAGGCCATTGGAATTAATCCACTCTGATGTGTGGACTACTAAAGTTGCATCTATTGGAGGCTATCATTATTTTGTCACTTTTATTGATGACTAAAGTTTGGGTGTATTTTATGAAAAAGAAAAGTGAAGTGTTTGGAAATTTTAAAGGTTTTAAAGCTATGGTTAAAAAAGAAACAGGCCTGCAAATAAAATGCCTAAGGTCAGATGGAGGGGGAGAGTACCTCTCAAATGAGTTTGCAAGTTTCCTCAGGAGCATGGCATAAGGTAGCAATATTTATGCAGTCATACCCCACAACAAAATGGACTTCACACAGTGTGGACACCAGACATTTTCTCACTGTGAATAAGTCCAAGGTGGCGATCGAGACAAGTGAAGCTTTTGTTCCATGGCTTGCATCATGTCTTCTTTCAGCTTCATGGTCATGGCCTCTAGGCAATCTTCATTTGATATTTCGATAGTGGACTTAGTTTTGCCCTTTTAGAGCGCTTATCTCGTGCACTGAATCTGCCATTATCACTGCTAGTGTTGGCTCTTTCCTACTGCTTTCATAGGGAGAGTTGGGTATTCCATGTTTACAGGGTTCTGAGGCTTTTACTCACCTACAGATATACTGGGATTGTCAGTTGTATTATATGTGTAGCTTAGGACCTCGAGTCGTGTTCCTGTGAGAGATGTAGGCTTAAGTGTGGTAAGCAAACAAAGTGCATGCATGTGTAAAAGGAACATGTATCTTCATGATTGAGGCAATGAAGGCTTTCACCTTCATTGGGGGTTGTAGGGTTTAGGAGGATTTTAAGGGTTAGAAGGAGGTTCCAAAGTTAGAAGGAGGTTCTAGGATGCAAAAGGAGGTTCCAGGGTTCAGAAGGAGGTTCTAGGGTTTAAAAAGAGTTCCAGGGTTCAGAAGGAGGTTCAAGGGTTTACAAGGAGTTCAGGGTTAGAAGGAGGTTCCAAGGTTAGAAGGAGGTTCCAGGGTTCAGAAGGAGGTTCAAGGATTCAGAAGGAGGTTCCAGGGTTCAGAAGGAGTTCCAAGGTTCAGAAGGAGGTTCCAGGGTTTAGAAGGAGTCCAGGGTTAGAAGGAGGATCCAAGGTTTAGAAGGAGGTTCCAAGGTTTAAAAGGAGGTTCCAGGGTTTAGAAGGAGGTTCCAAGGTCAAGGTAGAGTACATGGTGGAGAACTCATCTCCCTCATAGATCATGGAGTTTTAAGGATTGAGGAATAAAGGGTTTAGGGGAGCATAGGAGTGGGAGAGGAAGAAGGTGTAAGAGCATGGGGGAAAGAAGAGAGAGGAGGGAGGAGGAGGAGGGAGGAGGAGGAGAGAGGAGGAGGAGGAGGAGGGAGGAGGAGGAGGAAGGAGAAGGAGGGAGGAGGAGAGGGAGAGGGTGGGTTGCAAGGTTAGAGGAGAGGGGAGGAGGAGTTGCAAGGTTAGGACATGCTTCTGGACGTGGAGTGCAAGGAAGCATGGACACTTGAGACAAATGCTTGGAATACCAAAGTAGACTCAACACAATGCCCCAAAGAGTGTGGGCTTCATTCCATTATGGGGTATTTATACAAGTTGGAGAGCTTCTCTCTCTGCACAAAGTTGTATCACAAAGTTGTAACACAAAGTTGTATCACAAAGTTGTAACACAAAGTTGTAACACATTTTCTTTCTACATGTAGAAGTTGTAACACAAAGTTGTATCACAAGGTTGTAACACAAAGTTGTAATACAAAGTTGTATCACAAAGTTGTAACACATTCTCTTTCTACATGTAGAAGTCGTATGTAGAAGTTGTAACACAAAGTTGTAACACAAAGTTGTATCCCAAAGTTGTAACACAAAGTTGTATCACATTCTCTTTCTACATAAGTTCATGTTGGCACAAAGCCAACATACTCCCGGATCCATTTTATTACCCGTCCTTGGGTTATGGCTTATTTTGATTTCAGAGTTGGGATGCCATGTGCATAATCCATTGGCTGCTGAGCTTGTGGCATGCAAGTCATTCCTACTATAATGCTTTTGCACTAGACAATTTGTAGTTTGTAGTCAAGAAGCTTATCTCCTCTTAAGGAGGGGTAGACGGCTATGAATTTCAGAGGGGATCACGTTGCTGAGGTTAGGGACTCTACCATCGAATCTTCTTGGGAAGAGGTTTGGCGGGGGTCTCGTTGTTGAGGCTGGCATTTCTTGCTATCTTGCATACATGTTGGATGCGATTGCACCCGTATCATTGAGCTTTGTGGATAATTAGTATGCAAGTCGGATATTTTTGCATATAGGAGATGGATGTGATGTTTGGCAGGGGTCTCGTTGCGGAGCTATAGACTCTTTTGCCAATTCATCTAGAGTTTGGTAGAGCTTCGTATCATGCTTGTGAATTCATTGCATGCTTTGACAGTATGGAATGAGAGTGTGTGATACTATTATTGATGCAATCTACTATGTGCCTATGCAAAATCGTGTGAGTGCATGTGATGTGTCTAAGTATATGCTTATTTGTGGGATTTATTAGGGAAACTAAGACTCAATCATCCCTAATATGAAATTGATTAGATCTTCCTACATGTGCAAAAACGTGCATATGCCAATGGGTGTGCATGTAACAATCTCGTGCAAACTATATGTGCAAAAATGTGCATATGCGAGTGAGTGCTTGTGATACAATCTAATCCTAACTAAGGAAGACTTGGTTTCCCAAATCTTTATTTTTTATGGGATGGCTTGCATGTTGAAATAGTAGTGCTTTAGTTGGCTCCCATTTAATGTTGTGTTGAATTGGACTCCGTCCAAGGTTTCTAACAGCACAACTTGAACTTTAGATGCTTTTCATGGTATTGGCATTGCTACGGGGACACTGCCACTTGTGTAATTCTTGAAGCACTCCAGCACGTCTTGAAGATCAATCTTTGATGGTGTTGAATTAGCCTATCATGTGCCATGTGCATAGGGTTGCATAGTATTATAATTTGTTGGGCGCTTGGAGACCCTCTTTTTTTTTTTTTTTTTTTTGTGGGTGAATTCTCTTGATCGATCTTCATATGCACATGTGGCTTATACTTTCGAAACTTCTTACGTTGGGAACTATGGGGTAACTTTTCCACTGGTAAGGTGTTTCCAAGTAAGGGTTCGTTTGCTGTGCATACTCCTTCCAGTCCCTTAGGGGACCATTCAACAGGTAGTGATTTTGATTTTGAGGGAGCTGACTTTGCAAGGTACAATTTGATGATCCCTGATTGGACTCGTTCGAATTCATTGAAGTGCTTTTTTGGCCTTGACTTTTCTACGATCTTCTCCTTTAGCTTTCTTGCGGGATCTTCTACTATTATTCAACTGCGGAGGTTTAACTTTTGGGAGCTCGACTGCCATTAGGGCATGCATAATGGCTAAGTCATTATCAAAGATTTAATCTTCAATTTTAGCATTCGCAGCCTCTGTTTCAAGGTCCAAGGAAAATCTGAGTCATCATTGGTATTGGTACCTTCTTCAGGTTCATTATCTCACTGGAGGTCAGCCATAAAGAATGGCATCTCTAGATTGATTGGTTCTTCATGTGTCAGTGGAGGATCGACCTGTAGTGCATTAGCATCTATCTGTGAGAAGATGGGGTCTAATGAATGGTAGTTGTCAATGGTTGCCAATGTTTGTATCCAGTTATTGACATTGCTTTGTGAGTCACTTGCTATGGCATGCTATTACAAGGGAGCTGATTTGCTTGAGATTGTCATGGAAGATGTGTCATCCAATGCTCTAGGCACAATTGGTTTAATAGCTCCTATCCCCACATTCACCCTGACTGTAGTGTCTCGATTCTGGATTGTCAATCTATCAGCTCCCCAGTCATGGAGGATTGATGCTTCCCGTAATCGAGGACATCCCAATAAGATTTGATCGGATTTTTTAGGGAGATCCAAGATTGTGAATTGAAGGGAAAAGTGGATTCCTGTGATCTTCATGGACATGCCATTCACTATTCCTAAGGGTTTAGCTCGTGAATCATCGGCAAGGCGTATGTTGAAATTAGCTTTTTGCATTGGTGGAAGACCCCATTCTTCGTAGAGCTCCTTTGATAGGACATTGACACCTGCTCCACCATCCACTATGGCTTGGACTTCATTATATGCCTTGTGGATCAAAGGCACAATAATGTTGCATATGTCATCTCTTTCACCTATCTGCACAGGGATATCTTCAATGTCATTCATAGGTGGAGGGGGATTTGCGAGTTCAACCCATCCTTTGAAACTCTCCCAAAGATTGGGACAATTCCATAAGAGGATTCCGATGGGAATTGACACAGGGCAACTCATGATGCCAGAGAGTGCGGCTCCTTCAAGTTGACGTGGTGGTACATTCTATTATGGAGTCTATTGTTGGAACAAAGGCTCAAGTATAGTATCAATACTTTATGGGGCCAAGTCATGGATTGGGTCTTAAGCTTGTTTCTCAGCCTCAAATTGAGCTTGTTCATTTTGGACCCATTGTTGAAGTACCTGAAAATGAGCCTTCTCCACCTCTATATTCGGGTACGAAGCTTCTTTTATTTGAGGCTTGGGAGTTGATGTGGATGAGCTCAGCTGCTCATTGCTTGGCGGAGGTGGAGGCACTTGTGCTTTCTTTTTCAGAAGTTGCTTTGGTTGGATTGGAATGTTAGGATCCTTGGTGGCCTCTTTCTGTTGGCATGTTATTACATTGACAGGTTGTGACTTTACACTTGCTGGACCCAGACTTTGATGGTCCACCCCAATGATGTCGATGGGGATGTCAGGCTTAACCTCTGTTTGTTTTGGGACCTTATTTTTCATGGGACAATCCATACAGGCATGTCCTATGCCACAATCTCTGTAGAGTGGCTGGAAAGTAGCTGGGCTACATCGATGAGGACACTCTGTGATCCGATGATTTTCGCCACAACCGTAGCACTTGATTGGTGCTCAAAATGTGTTAGGTCGTACTTGATTTGCATAAATTGATATTAGACCCTCTACATCTTCTACATAATACACTAGGTACTCTGCTTCATACTCAAATAATGGGTCTACTTCCTCGGCTTGTAATTGATGTATGGGAATTGCCTCAAGAGCTGGATTTGCTCTTGGATACGGTCGTGGACTCGAATTCTAGAGTAGTTGTGGGACTTGTGTCCGAATGGGAATAGGATTTAGCCTCGGAGCTAGGGGCACTTGTGCAAGTGCCGGTCGCCTGTATACTGGCATGGGTGTCGCTTGGTATTGTGGAGGTCGAGGCGGATTGTTGCACATGTTGAAGATGCAACTATTCTCATCATGGCCGCTGACAACGCAGATATGGCACCACAACTGTGGCAGTGGATTTGCTTATGCAGTGATCCTAGCCCTGAGGACTGGGCACTCATTTGCTATATGATTTGCCAGGTAGTGTGGACACCAGACATTTTCTCACTATGGATATGTTTGAGTTGGGCGAGATTTGCCAAGGGTGTCTCTGCCACAAGTGTGGGTGTGGATGTAGTGTTGCTGGGAGGGTTAGAGTGGTGTTAGTTTGTGTAGTGACCGTCATGTTAATAAAGTGCCTAAGATTGTCCTACGTGTGTAGGGAAATGTGCCGGTGTAGACGGATCGTTAATCGGAGGTCACGGCGTGAAGATATGATCGAATTCGTGCAAAATGAGGCCCAAGCGGGGCACGAATGAACGAGTGCTAGGGATGCCGAAATGGTGTGCAATGGGTTGGAAAAATACCCTGTAATGTGGTGTTTCCATGTGTGAAATCTGGGTTCAAATGGGTTTCAGTTTGGGTCCCAA
Source organism: Dipteris shenzhenensis (assembly GCF_047967505.1). NCBI lineage: Eukaryota > Viridiplantae > Streptophyta > Polypodiopsida > Gleicheniales > Dipteridaceae > Dipteris > Dipteris shenzhenensis. Next base: position 29,780,304 of record NC_141599.1, read on the forward strand.
ATGGATGAGTTATGAGGGGTTAAAGTAGGGGTAAAATTGGCCTTGGGGGGTCCTAATGGTGGTGTGAATGGACTTTAGGTCCAACTGAGGGGTGGGAACCAAGTTAATCTAGTTAGGTGAACTAACCCATTTGTTTAGTTAGATGTGTAATCACTTAGTTAAACTGACCATAGTTAGTTCAACTATGTTAGTTAGGTTAACTAACTAATAGTTATACCAAGGTTAAAGCTAACCTAATGTAAGTTAATACTAAGCTAACCTAGGGTAGACAAACTAACCTAGGTTAAACTAACCTAGTTAATCGCACCTAACTGAGGCTAACCCACTAACCTAACTATAGTTAGTTTAGGTTTTTTTTTTTCAAAGGGGGGGTTGTTTGCGCAGGGGGGGTTTGCAAGGGGGGAGGGGGGGGTGTTGCTCGCGGTGCGGGGGGTGGGGGGTTGTGAATAGGGGGGAGGGGGGAAGAGGGGAGGGGGCGAGGGGAGAGAGGAGAGCGGGGCGAGGGGGTGCGGGGGCAGGCTGGGGTGTAGGCAGGCTAAGAGGGGGTGTGGGGACGAGTGAGAGGTGGGGGACAGGGGAGAGGGGGTGCGGGGCGGTGCTGCACGGCGAGGGAGGTGGGGGTCAGGGTAGAGGGGGTGCGGGGAGGCACTGCAGGACAACGTCGTGGGGCGGGGGAGGTGGGGGGTAGGAGGCATGGAGGAGGTGGGGCAGGCAGGCACCACCATTGGCGGCTCCACTGCTAGCAAGGCGAGCACCGCACTGCCCTGTGGGTGGTGCTACGCGCGGGCATGGGCCCATGGCAGCAAGGGCCTAAGGGCCCTTGCTTAGTAGGGAGCGGCCAGCGAGGGGGAGGGGTAGAGAGAGAGAGAGCGAGAGAGAGAGAGAGAGAGAGGGGGGGGTGGGGGAAAAGAGAGAGAGAGAGAGAGAGAGAGAGAGAGAGAGAGAGAGAGGGAGAGGGTGGTAGAGAGAGGGGGGGTATGGGGAAGAGAGAGAGAGAGGGGGGGAGGGCAGTAGAGAGAGGGGGGTATGGGGAAGAGAGAGAGAGAGAGAGGGAGGTATGGGGAAGAGAGAGAGAGAGAGGGGGGGAGGGGGAGAGAATGAGAGAGAGAGAGAGGGGGGGATGGTAGAGAGAGGGGGGGTAAGGGGTAGAGAGACAGTGTCTAAGAGAGAGAGCAAAATAGAGAGAGAGTGTGTGTTAGAGAGAGATAGAGAGAGACAGAAAGAGAGAGAGTGAAAGGGGGAGGTGGTGGGAGTGGTGGAAATGGAGGGGGGAGGGGGAGGGGGAGGGGGAGATGGAGGGGGGAGGGGGAGGGGGTGGTGGAAATGGAGGGGGGAGGGGGAGGGGGGAGGGGGGAGGGGGAGATGGAGGGGGAGGGGGGAGGGGGAGGTGGAGATGGAGGGGGAGATGGAGGGGGAGGTGGAGACGGAGGGGGGAGGGGGAGGGGGTGGTGGAGATGCAGGGGGAGGGGGGAGGGGGAGGTAGAGATGGAGGGGGAGGGGGAGGGGGGAAGGCGGAGGGGGAGATGGAGGGGGAGGGGGGAGGGGGAGGTGGAGATGGAGGGGGGAGGGGGAGGGGGTGGTGGAGATGGAGGGGGAGGGGGGAGGGGGAGGTGGAGATGGAGGGGGCGATGGAGGGGGAGGTGGAGATGGAGGGGGGAGGGGGAGGGGGTGGTGGAGATGGAGGGGGAGGGGGAGGGGGAGGGGGAGGGGGGAGGGGGAGGTAGAGATGGAGGGGGAGGGGGGAGGGGGAGGTGGAGATGGAGGGATGAGGGGGAGGGGGTGGTGGAAATGGAGGGGGGAGGGGGAGAGGGAGTGGGAAAGGGGGAGGGGGAGATGGAGGGGGAGATGCTAAGGCACTACAGGTAGATTCTCCACTCCCACATGAAGAACCAATCGATTTAGAGATGCCATTCTTTATGGCTGACCTCGAGTGGGATAATGAACCTGAAGAAGGTACCCATACCAATGATGACTCAGATTTTCCTTGGGACCTTGAAACAGAGGCTACGAATGCTGAAATTGAAGGTCAAATCTTTGATAATGACTTAGCCATTCTGCATGCCCTAATGGTAGTCAAGCTCCCAAAAGTTGAACCTCCAAAGTTGAATAACACAGAAGATCCCGCAAGAAAGCTGAAGGAGGAAATCACAACTGAGCACTTCAATAAATTCGAACGAGTCCCATCAAATTGTACCTTGCAAAGTCAGCTCCCTCAAAATCAAAATCACCCCCTTGAATGGTCTCTTGAGGGTCTGGAAGGAGTATGCGCAGCAAATGAACCCTTACTTGGAAACACCTTATCTATGGAAAAGTTACCCCACAAGTTTCGGAAATATAAGCCACATGTGCGGATGAAGCTCGATCAAGAGACTTCAAAAAAAGAAAGTTAAGAAGAGCGTAACAAATTAATAAATGCAACTATGCCACCAATTACACATGACACATGTCAAGCTAGTTCAACCCCATCAGAGGCCGATCTTCGAGAAGTGCCAGAATACTTCAATAATTACACAAGTGGTAGTGCACTAATAGCAATGCCAAGACCACTAAGAAACTCTGAAGTTCAAGAAACCGATAGCATTAGAGAAACTCCAATCTATGAGGGACTGGAAAAAACATGCACAATAAACCTTGCCCTTAAAGGGGAGGAAGAAAAACGAGTTTTCATGGAAAATAGCTTCGTCAAGAAGATGAAACCAAACTCAAAGCACTCCTAATGGAATACTGTGACTGCCTAGCATGGTCATACAAAGAGATGAAAGGAATTTCATCAAAAGTGGCAGTACACATGATACCTATAAGGGAAGGTGCTCACCTTATCACACAAATCCTAAATACGGCACTATGGTTTATGATGAGCTGGAAAAACTCCTAGATGCCGGATTCATCTACGAGATAGAGCACACTGATTGGGTTTCACCCATTGTCGTACCTAAATGCAACAAGAAGCTCAGAATATGCGTAAACTTAAAAAATGTGAATGCCGCCACAATTAGGGATCACTATCCCCTACCCTTAACAGAAACAGTGTTGGAAAAGGTGGCAAGCTCCGAAATATATAGTTTCTTGGATGGCTTCAATGGCTATAACCAAGTGCAAATTGATCCTAAAGACCAATCAAAAACAGCATTTGCTACAAAATGGGGTATTTTTGCATATAAAGTCATGCCATTCGGCATTTGTAATGCCCCAGCCACATTCCAGCGAGTCATGTTCACAGCTTTTAAGTCATTTTTTAATAAGCTTTTATAGGTGTTCTTAGATGATTTGTGCATCCATTCAAACAAACAAGACCGCTTCAAATGTCTTGAAGAAGTACTAATCAAATGTAGGGAGTATGGCATCTCCCTAAATTCAACAAAATGCCAGTTCATGGTCACCCATGGAGTTGTTTTGGGACACATCATCTCTCAACATGGGATTGCAACTGACATGGACAAAATCAAAATCATCATGGAATTGCCTTCTCCTACAAATTCCAAAGGTGTACAGGTCTTTATGGGACATGCCGACTATTATAGAAGATTTATATTGTGGTATGCCATGATAGCTAGACCACTTTACAAATCATTAGTGGAATTCTTATGGACCGAAGAGTGCAACCAAGCTTTTGAGCTTTTAAAGTGGCACCTAATCACAGCACCCATCCTTATATCTCCCAATTGGGATATCAATTTTCATGTTAATCCTACAAACCTACTATAACTCCTTGACATTTGCACATGTGCAACAGACGGAGGTAGTGGCCCAAGCTCGACTCACTCTAATTCACAAAGAAGAAGAGCTCCAGGATTGCAAAGACAAGCTTGAAAACATGAAACAATCTTTGGCAATACGTGCCTTCAACATTGACAAGCTTACAAGGGAATGTAGAATCTTAAAAGACCAACTTACTACCATTCAAGAGGCCAGCACTTCGCAAGCACAAGTCTTGGACCAATGGTCCAATACCACTGAAGACATTCCTCAATAGGCAAAGGTCACCTTGTAAATGAGAAAGCTTAAGGAGGCATACACAACCATCTATGATCAATACAAAGAAAAAATGAATGAGATGCACTCCCAAAAGATAATCATCTCTAAGCTTCAACTCCAATTGCTAGTGCACAACAATGAGGCATTGGAAGACAACACCAATGATGCCCCACTACAATGCACAACAGTGGTGTACTAAGAGCTTGTGGCTGCTCTACAAGTGGAAGATCACCTCAATGCACGTGTGCTTATCCAATGGAAGCAACTCCAACTCTGGATCATATCTGCTCATCCAACAATCAAATGGGAACATTCCATCGGTACTAAAACCCTACGCATAATTTGCCAAGACTTGTCTGAAGATGAGAAAAATGAGAGAGCTATCCACATCAACAAGAAACTCAGAAATATATACAAGTGACTCTTGTACCAACCAACCCTCGGCCATGCTACCTTCGGGTCTTGCATTTTGTCTCACGAAACCCTTCAGGTCTGAAGCGCTTGAGGAAAAACAACCATCGTGCATGTATAGTACCACATATAGCAATCTCATCCACCAAATGCACTATGAGATGTAGTTGGCTTTGAGAATAGAACGTGGAAATGTCTCCTCCACTAAACAAACCACCTCCATTGACATAACTCGAGCATTCTCAAGCGTGTTGGGATCTATTTCCTTTGAGCTCACATACCTAGAAATGAAAAAGTACACCATATTAGCAATATGAACACCTTGCATGGAGCATTGATATGCATCACATTTTATATCATGTAAAGTACCTCACAAGCTTGCCCATCTTGTAAATACAATCCTTCACCTCCTTCGATGCACTACGAGAAATGCTAGTAGGTAGTATGAACTGAACACACGAGGAATGGTTGATTAGTTGCTCCTAATTCACTCACAAATTTGAAAGGAAAAAGATATTATGCACATAAATTACTTACTTGGAGCATCTTGTGCCAATCATGAGATCAAGCCATATAATTGCTCTACACCTCTTTTCTTGCTCTTTGTAAAGGCCCCCTTCAAACACCTCACTAGACCTACTTGTTGAAGATGAAGACATCCTACAAATAAACAACCCAAAAAATTTACTCTTGTATAAAATATTTAATCTTAACACCCTGTGGCGCGTCTTATACCGCATCTAAAATCGCATCTGTTATGTGGTGCGTGTCTATAGGCGTGTCTAAGCCGTATTGTAGACACACAATTAAATGCACATTTAGACACGCAATTAAATGTGCATTTAGATGCGATTTTCAAACCTACTTTTAGCGCGCTTGCTTTTCTTCACATACTTTTAGCATCACGTGGCTTGCTTTGCTATTAACAAACACAGTTCCAAGCATCCACAGTTATCTTCAAGCACCCACACTTATCTCCAAGCTTACACAATCATCTCCAAGCACATAAGAGAAGAGGGTGAATAAGGAAGAGAAGAAAGAGAAGCAAAGGGTGAACAAGGAAGAGAAGAAAGAGAAGCAGCTTTGAAGAAGGACAAGAAGCTTCCATACCTCTATCCAAGGTAAGTCTCTTTACGGTTGATCTTCTTTAAAAGTTGCTCTCTTTGGATTCATCCTTTGTCGTATCCAAGAAACGAATGTTTTTGGTACTAGTGTTGTGCTTTTATGTCGGGCGCATGTCCTTTTTGAGTTTTTAGAATAGTCCGTCTGTCGGAGCGCGTCTATAGATGCATATGAGAGCGCATCTAAGAGTGTGTCTATATATGCATCTATTCTGTTTTTGGAAACAAATAGCTGCGTCTATAGACACGCTGTTATACACGAAGATAGACGCTCTTTGTTATTTTTCCCTAGCCTGGCCTTCCCTTTCGTGTCCTTTCTCTTTCCTCTTCCCTTTCCCTTTCCACTTCCACTTCCAAGGAAAGGATTGCATATTGAATGATGGAAATAAGTGATTGCATGAATGAAGAAAGGGATTGCATGAATGATGGAAAGGGATTACATGATTGAAGAATGGGATTACATGAATGATGGAAAAGGAAAGCATGATTGAAAAAAGGGATTGCACTCTATATTTTCCTCTCTTTTTCCTTCTCTCTTTTATCCTCTCTTTCCTTCTCTTTTCATCTCTCTTTTTCTCCCTTATCTCCTCTTTTTTTCTCTCTTTTTTTCTCCTCTCTTTTCCTCTATTTTCCTCTCTTTCCTTCTCTCTTTTATCCTCTCTTTCCTTCTCTTTTCGTCTCTCTTTTTCTCTCTTATCTCCTCTTTTTTTCTCTCTTTTTTTCTCCTCTCTTTTCCTCTATTTTCCTCTTTCCTTCTCTCTTTTATCCTCTCTTTCCTTCTACTTCTCTCCATTATCTTCTTCACCCTACACAATGCGATGAAAAATGCATTATTGCTAATGCACCGATACAACATACTGCAAATCCACTACATCATTTAGGAAAAGTGATGGGAAATTTGTGTAATCTACCACAAACAATCACATGTTGGGTAGGGAAATCCCTTGTATCTTTCTGCTATGCAAATCTTACAAAAGCTAATGTGTCAATGTCATGAATTCCTTCTCCATTCACATGTAACTAGGGAACAATTAAATTACTCATGATTTATGTTTGTAGATCAACATCTCTTTTCATAGGACATTGGTGTGGTTAAGTTGACGATTGTTACTCTCCATGAGGAAGGGCATGATCCTCATTTCCATACTTGTAGATGCTCCGCTATCTAGTATAACCATATTCTCTCTCTCTCTCTCTCTCTCTCTCTCTCTCTCTCTCTCTCTCTCTCTCCCTCTCTCTCTCTCTCATATCTCTCTCTCTCTTTCCTCCTCCCCCCCCCCTCTCTCTCTCTCTCTCTCTCTCTCTCTCTCTCTCTCTCCCCCTCTCCCTCTCCCTCTCTCTCTCTCTCTCTCTCTCTCTCTCTTTCTCTCTCTCTCTCTATCATCTCTTTTTGCAATGTGGGACCCAAGAAATAGGTGCGTGCATCAGACTATACATGCTGCATGTCAGACTGTGTTTGCTTGTGAATCCGATCAGTCTTCTGCAGTGTGGTTGCCACTTGTCCTCTGCTGGCATGTTGTAGCCTTCAGTCTCATCAAGTCTTGCACGTGGCAAAAGCTCCTCTTGAAACTCAGCCGTGGAGTGCTACAACTGCCCTTCTTCTCTCCAATCAACAGGTGTCATCATGCCCTCCAAGCTCCCAAACCACCACCTCCTCCATCTCCGAATCTCCGTGGCTGATTGCAGCAGATGGCTTGGCGACTTGACACGTGGCCACACTTAGCGCAGTCTGGCCTCTCCAACTCCATGATCACCACGTGGTCCTCCCGAACCTCCGCCTCTCCGAAGCTCCCTTTTAGTCCTCCCGAACCTCGAGAATTACTCCATTTGAAAACCTCTCCTTAAAGAATAAAGGGAAGAGAAGAGAGATGCTATGGGGTGCCAAGCATTATGTCGAGGCATACTCGGGACATTCTCTTTCGCTTTCTCGAGGCACTATCCAGCGAAAATTGCCGATGATACAACATTGTCAAGATTGTGTGGTAGCAAACTCGACCGTTGAGGACCTCTTCATAACCGACAAACCGGACAGACGGGTCTCTCAAGACAACACTGACAAGCAACGCGAAAGACTCTTGTTCTCTCATTGAAGCATCAGATGTGAATGGAACGTGTGATTTGATTCGATTCCTATTTCCTATACACTACCAGCCAGTGACAGGCTCACACACACACACAGCCTTTGTGGAGGTTCTTTTCGGTAGCTGAAGAACGGGAAGGGATGTTGCTTTGCTGTGATGCAGCTGGAATGCAATTCACAGAGGCCAAGCAAGCAGACTGTTTGTGATGTACAATTGCTTGAGCAGGCACACATGTAGAGAAATACTAGAGAAATGATGTATGATTGCTGGCAGCTTTCGTTTCTCTTTTTGGGCGATGGCAGGCTCACTGCCAGAGGTCCTATCTGTGGCCAAAACGCATGCAGATGATCTGATAAGGTAAAAAAATGAAGGAGACGAGAAGAGGCGGTGAGAGAGAGAGAGAGTGACACTATGCGACGCTTGCTTTACCACCTTTGTTGGGACTTCTCACCGTCTCGTAAGAGGTATACAAAAGGCCAATGGATCAGTTCTCTCTCGACTCCATCAGCCTCCCTCCATCTCTCGTTTCCTTAATCCCTTGCCTTCCCTTCCCTTCCCTCCCCCCTCCCAACCCCATGGCCCCTCCCTCGCCATCCTGGCTCCCTTTCCTGCTCGCCCTAAGCTTCTGTCTCCTCTCTTCTTCAGCTTCAGGTCACTTCCCTTGTCTCCATCCCACCCTCTTTGTCCTAGTGTCTGTACCCTTTTCTTGTTGCTTCGTGAATTGGGTTGCTCGATGACCACTTTTCCTGCATGTTCCCTAGCGCCCTGACGATGTTGCACTCTTCGGATGCAGCGATGGGATATGCCAAGTTCATTCGATTAGCGCTCGTGTCGTTTGTAGCTTGTACTTAGTTCTTTGGCTCTATTCTCTTTGGCTCTGTAATGCTCTGGCGCTGTATCGATAACCAGAATTGATTTTTGTCTTGCAGCTAGTAATGCTGTGAACAGCAACAAAGCGACAGATGTAGGTTCCAGTTCCCATTCCCATTTACATCAAGTTCACAGTTGCCATTTTTTTGTTCTAGTATTTTAGCTTCCTCACCGTTGGAGTTGATATCTATGTGCAAAGCTCATCCTGCTCATCGTAACAACAGGCGGGACAGAAATTGTGGTGTGTGGCGAAGCCCTCAGTACCAGATGAAGTTCTAATGGCCAATCTGAACTTTGCCTGCGGGGAAGGAGGAGCAGATTGCTCCATGCTCGGAGCTGGCAAGCCTTGCTACAATCCCGACACGGTGATTGCCCATGCCTCCTATGCTATGAATCTCTACTACCAGGCACATGGGCGGAACTGGTGGAATTGTTACTTTCAAAACAGCGGTCTAGTCGTCTTTACTGATCCCAGTAAGTCCTGTCAGCCTTGCTGTTCTTATAACGATCGTTAAATTCAGGAATGATATCCACTGTGTCGTACTGCAGGCTATGAGGGTTGCACCTATCCAGCGCAGTAGTAATCGAGGGAAATCCCCCATTGCGAGGCTGAGCGTCACCGAAACTCTCTCACTGGTCCTGAATCCTGATACAGCTCAACGCCATTGTTTGCTTGCATCTTTTAATGCTGCATAATCAGAGGATGCATATAGACGGGCTTTCTTTTCACATTCAATCTGGAGTATTGAGTGTAACATTAGCTACCATAAAAGAGTGTAGGTATAGTAGGTTTAGAGCCGTGATTTAGGCGGTTAGCCATGATTTTAGGATCTAGGGCAGTGCATATCGAAACTGCTACGTATTCGTTTTCTCCTATTGGTTTTTTACTTGCAGTACTGTTGCTTCCTGTGTTTTGCTTCTCGTGGGTAATATGGCGATGGCAAGATTACACTGCGAAAGTCGAACTTGGTCAGACAACTAAAAATTGAAAGAGTTGTGAAAATCAAGTAATTAGGCCCAGAGCAAAGTGTTTTATTACATTGTAGAGATTTGAGTGAGGCAGACCTTTTAATTCCGCAAAAGATTGCTAAATCGCATGAAAAAATGGAATGTGTCAAACGCTTTTGTCAACTTTGCAACTCGTATGGAAATATTGAATTGATTTATAATGAAAAGACTATGAGCTATCCACTGTGCAGGACACCGCAAACTTTTAAATTTTTGAGCTATCTGAGTTCACGTTTTAGGCTTGGGAATAATAAATCCGCAAGGGACGTACTGAAGTATCGACAGCAAAATCGGTTGACTTTGCGTACCAAGGGGAAAGGACCTGAGGCCCCACGCAGTTGCGTGTAGTTCTTTGTAGGTGAAAGCTCTCAGCGTTGGACATGCTCATAAACTTTGGCTCTTCTACATTCCTCTCTTGGAGATGAACCGCCAGGACAACAAACCAAGAAGTGCTGTAACAAATTTTGCCCTGATCAAACACTTGCCACTCGATTGATGCGAATTCGGCCTGAATATTACTTCCGATGAATCTTCCTCAGGCCCAGCTTGAGAATGTCGAGACACTATGAATGGTCAATAGCCAGCGAGGTTGAAAGCTCTCAAAACTGATGGCTTTTTAACTCGCCCAAAAGGGAGAACTAAATTTGCAACACGCAGCCTTTCCGTCGTGGAGTAATTCCAACTTGAAGCGGCCTTTCTGTCGTAACACGTAGCCTTTCCGACGTGGAGTAACTCCAACTTGAAGCGGCCTTTCCATCGTGGAGTAACTCCAACTTGAAGCTGAATCGTAGTAACCTGATCTTCATTGTATCATTTATTATTAATTTTGTGATGCCCATACTCTGGAAGTTGAAGTCACTACATGAATAAGGCGATACAATAACTTAGCCTCATTGAAGTCTATACAACATAGTCACATGGACTAAAACCATATGAACAAAGATGTCGTCATCCTCCAATCTTGCGTCCATCTTGGATTTCCTTGCTCCCTCGCATCTATAACATGCACTAATAGAGAGGAATGTTGTAAGAGAATTGATGAGCAATTGAAAATAATTATATTGTAATATATAATATATAATTATTATAACCACACATAGTGTGGGCAAGGAGATGGCACGCTTCCTTCCCTAGCGAGAGTTATGATCCGAGGGAACGGGCCCTTCCTTGAGTGTCGAGTTAACGATGAGAGTATCAACACCGAGGAAAGGTCTTGCGAATGGATAAGATATTAGCATATTACCTGAATGTTAATAGTCGTAATCGTAGGCGAACATCGATAAAATCACTGTGAGTAGCGCGATAGGTGAAATTTAAATTCTCGTCACCTTTGGGCGATTCTTTGATATTAGAGTCAATATCCCAACAACTTTCCAATGTGAGCTTGAGAGTATATGTGTATGTTCTTGAGCGGGATGATTCCAACATTCTTAGATCGTTCAGTAAACCGTGGACAGCACAAAAGACAACTATCATTAGAGGAAGTATGATGTAGAGCACCACTCTCAACTTAGCAAGTGTTACATACCTCTCTAGCCTCAAGAAAATGAAACTTTGAACATTGTAGTAAGTCGAGCTTTTAGGCTTGTGAGACCAAATCATAACGTCGTTGCGTGCCAAGGCCATGCCAAGATGGTCTTCATCTCATCAAGGCCCTTGTTACTTACGCTTATGTGCTAGCACCTACTTAAATGCAAATCCATCTTTGCTGCTTGTGTGTGCATCCAACAACCTCACCACAATGTTCCCAATGATAGGTAAAATTTAAATTCTCGTCGCCTTTAGGGATTTTTTTAATATCAGAGATAATATCCCAACAACTTTCCAATGTGAGCTTGAGAGAATGTGTGTATGTCCTTGAGCAGGATGATTCCAACATTCTCAAATCATTCAATAGACTATGGATAGCACAAAAGACAACTATCATTAGAGAAAGTTTGACATAGAGCACCACTCTCAACTTAGCTAGCGTTACATGCCTCTCCAACCTTGAGAAAATGGGAGCTTGAAGATTATAGTAAGTCTAGCTTTCAGGCTTGTGAGAGATGAGCATAAGGTTATCGCGTGCCAACGCCCTTGTTATGCTTATGTGCTAGCACCTACTTAGACACAAATCCATCTTTGTTGCTTGTGTGTGTGTCCAACAACCTCACCGCAGTGTCCCTAGTGTAGTTAACATTACGTGCGAAGTGATAGATAGATACATAGATCGATCAACATCATTCCCATAGAAAATAGAAGCTTGAACACTATTAATTCGAGCTTTCAGGCTTGTGAGAGTAGAGCATAAGGTTATCGTGTGCCAAGGCCCTTGTTATGCTTATGTGCGCTACTTAAACACAAATCCATCTTTGTTGCTTGTGTGTGTGTCCAACAACCTCACTACAATGTCCCCAGTGTAGTTAACATTACGTGCGAAGTGATAGATGGATAGATAGATCGATCAACATCATTCCCATAGAAAATAGGAGTTTGAACACTATAGTAAGTCGAGCTTTCAGGCTTGTGAGAGTAGAGCATAAGGTCATCGCGTGCCAAGGCCATGCCAAGATGGTCTTCATCTTGTCAAGGCCCTTGTTGTGCTTATGTGCTAGCACATATTTAAACACAAATACATCTTTATTGCTTGTGTGTGTGTCCAACAACTTCACCACAGTGTCCTCGGTGTAGCAAACATTATGTACGAAGTGATAGATAGATAGACAGATCGATCAGCATCACTCCCATAGAGCTCTAATCATTCAATTGCATTGCAAACCACACAACAACTTGGATTTTGCAAGCACGATGGGGTTTCTAGACTCAATTTATAATGATAAGAATATGCATTGCAAGCACGATGGGGTTTCTGGACTCAATTTATAGCGATAAAATATGCACATTCAGTGCCAGCGATAGCTAAGAATTCGTGGTGAGGCCTCTTGGGGAGTAATAAGTTCCACTCAACCAATAGGCAATGCTCTTAGAGACTGTGCAGCATGTTTCAATCTTTTGGACACCCCCATGTAAGCTTGTCGCACCACGTCATTGAGCACCTCTTGGTCATAGCTTGATGGTAGTGTCTTTTGGTTGAAGGCCTCCAACTCTGGCTAATATTTTATAAAGGGTTATTTCTCTTCTTCTGCTACTACATCTTCTTCATTAGTGCTTTTTCCCTTATGACAAAATAAAGTGGACAAGGGAGTCATCCAGAATGTCCATAAATAAGAGCCCCCACATCCGACCGAAGTCCCATCATTTCCTATGTGGCCACAAAACATGGGAGGTATGCCATCCTTGACAACAACCTCGTATAGGCCTATGCCTAGGGTAAAGATGCCACTTCCTAGAGTACCTCCAGCCTAGCCTATTAGTCCCCGTCACAATGCAAATTCCCAATGGCTCAGAGTCCTCCATCCCTAACAACAACCTCTCATAGGCCTATGCCTAGGGTAAACATGCCACTTCCTAGAGTACCTCTAGCCCAGCCTGTTAGTCCCCAACCACCAACCCCATGTCACAATGCAAAGTCCCAATGGCTCAGAGTCCTCCATTCATACATTTATAAAACAATGAAATACATGGAACCCTCCAGAGCAGAGACCACCAATGTATAGAGTAGGGTCATGTCCTCAAGTTCCACACACTTCACAAACAATACTTATCGAATGAGGCAATGAGGATCCTAGTGTAAGCACTAGGAAGGGGGGCACGCCTCCAATATTTATGGGGAGGGACCAAATCAATCTAAAAGTAAACCCAAAGGAGAAAATTAATTGGGGCACACTACAAAAATCATTCATTGTGGGGTTTGCCCTAGTGGACCCAAGTGGAGCCCAATGTTGAAATGGGAGCACAAGGAGATGCAAGGGAGTAGAGAGCAAAACATAGAATGCAATAGACAAGATAGATGAACTACAAGTATGGAGGTGGTTTTGTCTAAGTGACAAAACCACACTAACCCACTAATTGTGGATAGGGGGAAAAACCTCTAGTGAGGAAAAAGTGCCCCTAGCTCACTTATGGATTGCATTGATCACTACCTAGAATATGCCAATAATTCTAACACCCCCCTACAGTGCCAATGTGATGATGTACAATAAAGTGATCAATCACCAAAACAAGATAAGTTGAGGGCACTACAAAATGCCTCAAACTTCTCATGTAGAAGTGCTTTGGTGAAAATGTCTACAACATTGTCATGTGTTGATACATAGATCATACTGATCTCCCCTGCATGCAACTTCTCTCTGAACTAATGATAATGAACCTAAATGTGCTTCATGCGAGCATGAAACATAGGATTCTTTGCCATTGCTATAGCACTCTGACTATCAATGAGAATTGGAGAAGGACCCTCCAATAAGAGATGAAGATTAGCCAACAAATGACACAGCCAAACACATTCAGCTATCGCTATGAAAGTTGCCCTATACTCAACTTCACATGAGGAAGTAGCCATAAATAGTGTAACATCTAATTCGAGAATTGTAACCTCAAAAAGAGCTCTAGGGGAATCTTTGAAAGATTCCTTCTTTTTCATGTGAATTTTACATTTATTTGAAAAAGATGGCCTTTTTGCATGACGGTTTTTTAAAAAATACATAAAAATCATGCTTTTTTGAAATTTTGATGACAGTTTTTTTGGAAAACGGACACAAACACCTACACTTGGAATACCAAAATTGCAAAAAATACATTAATTTTTTAGAACCAATACAATAAGGGCCTATGCATCCAATGCACATAAAAGGACCATGGCATAACACATTTCAAAATCCTAAAAAAGGTACAAATCACATTGTTGCACAAACATACATGCCACTGATCCTACAAAGAATAGTACTCATCCTCTAATCCTACACCTTCAAATGCACTAGAGCCTAAGCTTTGTGCAGTAGAAGTTGAAGATCCTTCCTCCTCTAAGCTGTCCACTAGAACATTCTCTGAGTCAACCTGGGCAAGTTTAGCCTACCACCCTCTTTTTTGCATGGCGTGTCTTGGCTTCCATTTGTTCACTGCATCCGATTAATGTCTTTGGAAATTTTTGGGATATTATGTATTGTGTCTCCTTTGGCAAATTCCCGACTTGTGTTGATTGAAATGTATATACCAAAATATCTACCTCATCCAATTGTAGAGTATCAATTCTTGGACAATTCCTTGTCACCCTCTTCTCTTTTTGGCCACGCTTCCTTGTTAGCACCATCTCTAGGTTATATCAACCCGTGAAAGCATCCATGGACTTGGTGAAAAACCAATGCACGTCTATTGACTTGGTCTTTGAGCATTCCTTTTCGACTTTCACAACTTTAGAGATCCAAAAAAAAAACCTACTAGGATCATCTGTTGCTAACACATCAACCATTATACCCACTGCCAAGTCCTCGATGCTACCACTCCACATTTCTTGAACCCTTTCCCTGGCATTTTTGGACTTTCTTGCTCCAAGGTATATTTCTCTCTGCTCCCCAAGATAGTTCTTCTTTGAAGGTGCATGTAATGCGCACTTTGAAGAAGCATTCATACGTGCATTTACAAAATCTTGTTCAATGCATTGTGGCCAACTAAAATCTGACACATCTTGAGGGTCATTTAGTTGGTGATTGATAAGTATTTGTGATGTAAAGAATGGATTCCACCATGTCCACACCACATCTTTAAAATACGTTGCAGCATGCTGGATTGTTTCTCTTATCTCATTGACTAAACTTATAGGGTTTACATCTCTCCCCTCCTTCATGGCTTGTTGCACCTCCCTCACTAATTGTAAAGGTTGTAAGGGTGCCACATACAACTCACACTATGGAACACACTTCAAGAACTTCAATCCTTTGACTGGAACCCAAGTCAGTGATGTGGAATAGAACTTCCCCCACAACAACATCGTGCCCTCTTGATCTTTTTTCATTCAAAATTGGTGTTGAAAGCTTAACTCGTTGAGCTTCTCTATACATCAATCAATTCGCTCGTTGTCACCAAACACAAAGTGTCTGAAATTTGTTGTTTTTTCCATGTTTGCAATTATCAGTTTTGGCACATATGCATCCTGTAAAATGCGGATCATTGCATCCCCATCCCATGCTTATTTTCTTCTCAACTTTACTGAGAACCGGCTAAACATATGATCAATATGGTCGTGTGTGTGGCCCACCATAAGGAATCCTAAGTTCACTTTCAGAAATATGCCTTTCTCCACAAGCATGCAAAGGTATGCCAACACAACTTGATTCTTGTTCTCTCTCGATGTGTTATCAAGTTCGACATACAACACTTTTTCCTCAATGCATCATTAAGAATGGAAACTATGAGATTAGGATCATTTCTTACATTATTGCCATGTGGCACTGACACCTGTAGGCACAGTCCCCTACCAAACACACTGTGCACACATTGCATGTGACTACTGTAATGCCAAAAATTGATATTTTTTATTTGGCATTGGTATTAATTTTCTCTATGTTTGATAAGTGTTTGAGTATCAAGTGATAGCCTAGCAGCTCTCACTTATTTCTATTTTCTAAGATATTGTATGGGATTGAGAGGATGAGTGGAATGGATCATTGTAAATACCATGTGTATGAATGATAAATACCTTGGTATGGGGTGAGATTTATTTGTGTATGGGATATTATGGGGTTTTTAGAAAATAGGAAGAGTGAGTCATATAAAGAGGTGGGCTCATGTCCATGTGCTCCAATAATATAAGAGAGGCCACATTCCAAACGTGTGGAAGGCATGTGGAGTCAAGAGGAATCCTTCTAGAATTCCTATGTGGAATAAGGAGGATGTGGACATATGGAAAAGAGAAGTCCCTATGGGCTCCATGTGGGGAGACTCTTGACTTTCTCAATATTTTAAGAGTCTTGAGCATCTTTTGATGGGACACATGGCAAGAGTAGCCAAAAAGGACATGGATGGTGACACATGGGCTTATGTGATTGATGGGAAAAGGTATTTATAGGCAACAATTGTAAATGGGTGAAGGAGGGTGATAAAATCTCTATAAAAGGAGCCCTCCTCTCCCTTGTTCATCATCTCTTCCACCATTAGGCTTCATGTTACTATAGCTCTAGTCTCCTCAAGTCTCTTCCATAAGCCTTCTCTCCCGCTTGTAGATATTCTCGTATGTAGACTCTTGAGTCCATCTCTCTCTAGTTTATTATCTCTCTATAAGTAGTCTTGGAGCTTCCACTCCCTCTTGTACGTATGAAACCTCTTTTGCTCCCTTGTATTTATAGTATTTTGAGTTTCATTGGAGTGGAGTCTCACTCTATTGACAATGAAGATCACTTCGTATTCCCTCTCTTGAATCTCTCTTCCCTTTTCTTTCTTTTAAAGCCTTAAAAGTTCTTTTCGTTCGGCCGCTCATTGCACACACATGGTCCATCCATTTCTTGAGCCAGCAAGAGAGTTACTTACCCTCTTCTAGGCAAAATCTATGAGTGGTGGATCGTTGATGAAGGTGGAGTCTTAAGGGAGCAACCTACTCAAGCGAAATTAGCATGGGTGGAGGGTAGTTTTTATGACAGTTTTATCCCCATTAGTGTTTTGCTCATAACTTTTTGCTCGATAGTCCAATTTTGATAAAACTTATAGTAGCACGAAGCTCTCTTCAAGACGCATGTCTCTATGTGATTAGGAGTTGAATCAGATACTACAACAAAACGTTATGAGTCTCTGTGTCTGACAATATGTTTTCAAGATAATTTTTTCTCCCATCTACTAAACCACCCATAACTTTCTAACCGCTTCTTCGTTTCTTACAAAACGTATATAAGCACGAAGCTCTCTTTAAGTTCATCTCTCTTTATGATTAGGCCTTAAATAAAATACTACAGCAAAAAGTTATGAGTCTCTGTGTCTGACAGTCTATTTTCATGATAGTTTTTACCCCTGTCTAGTAAACTGCTCATAACTTTCTGGCCACTTCTTTGTTTCTTACAAAATGCATATCAGCAGGAAGCCCATCTCAAGATGCATCTTTATATGTGTTTGAATCTTTGATATCGTGTCCCTACTAAAACATATAGGCCTCTGTGTCTAATGATAGTTTATAGAGTATTTTGAGCTAAGTGTAAAGGTATCTATG
This sequence comes from Dipteris shenzhenensis, assembly GCF_047967505.1. Taxonomy (NCBI): domain Eukaryota; kingdom Viridiplantae; phylum Streptophyta; class Polypodiopsida; order Gleicheniales; family Dipteridaceae; genus Dipteris; species Dipteris shenzhenensis. The sequence goes on from NC_141599.1 coordinate 29,797,841, forward strand.
AAAGAGGTGCAATGTTTCCTCGGAACCTACCCATCCAACCCAATCAGCCCCTTCAAAATCCTCAATATATATCAGTTTATGTCATGTTGAGCCACAAGATCTTCTTTCAAAAACGTATCACTCCTCTTTGGTGCAGATCGGCTTGCTAAGATTATGGCCTCTACTGATCCTTTCCTTCTCCCTATGCTTGAGTACAACATCACTTGGGATGTTACCATCTTCATTCTCATCTAAGGGAGGAAAGTATGGTGTGGTATCTTGGCATAAAAGCTTCTTTTTAATGTTCCTTTCTCAATGATAAATATGTTTTTCACTCAGTTTAAAAGCAGTAGGAAGTGAAGAGGTGAATGAAGTTTATTACCCCCAACTTTATGTCACATCTTTTGGTGGAGATGCCGGGTACATTTGGTATTGGATTCATCCCACCTTACTAAATGATCTCAGGGTACTTGATTCCATGTTATGCCTAGTACAGGCATGTGTTTTCTGATGTGATAAAGAAGATGCTTAGAAGAACTCCGTTAGAAGAGATTGTAGTCCGTTTAAGAGAACTAGAAGATTGTGAAGGTGATGTTCAAGCTATTCGCATGGTCATCATGATCATATCCTTTATGTTTGCACTCTTGAATATGTTGGTGAATCAACAACGCCATCAGTAGGCACAATGATAGATTGGGGATTGTTTCATGCCTTGGTAGCTTGGTGCGAAGAAGAGTTGAGTCTTTGGGTAGTTTTTTACTATAACAATGGAATGGTGATTCTCAATGCTTTCAACTTCTTTTGCTATGCAAATGATGAAGAGTACAATATCTTGAAGTTGTTATGTGCACTTCCAATTGTCAGAAGGGTGATTCTTGAATGCATATATATACAATGTTTTCATGGTGCTGGTTGGTCACTTATTTTGAAGATTTTGTTGAGGATCACATTATGGAGGTTTTTCAACAAGTGGTTATGCATAATAAGTTGGTCTTGGTATACTAAGGCTTTGTGGGATCTTGTTTGGGATATTATCGGATCTTGGTGTTTTCTTTTTGTGTTTCATCATGGTGAAGATTCCAACGTTTCAAGGGACCCAAGGGGAAGATGCGGACTCTTATCTTCAGGATTTTATTCAAGGATGCCGGCTTTCTAGATGGTCCATGAAGGATTGGGCAGAGATTTTGCCTGATTTTTTTGAAGGTGTATCCTTGAGTTGGCATGAGGCCTTGCCAGACTCTACCAAGGAGGACTGGGACCAAGTGGCGACTGCAATGAAGCAAAAATTTGGGGCAATGGAGTTGCCAAATTCTTTGATGTTGCAGTTGGACTGGTTCTATCAAGGAGAGGTGAGATGGTCTCTACGTTGGCAATCCGATATGAAACTTTATGGACAAAGTATGAAAGGGCAGCTTTGTGAGCTATGGCATCTGCATCATCCACCCCTCAAAGTCTCGTAGGAATGGACCACTTAAAGATGAGCAAATTTGTTATGGCTTTGGAGCCTCATCTTCGCTCAAAAGTAATGAGTAAAGATCCAACAACACATACATGGAGGCACTTCACATTGCGACCAAGAAAGAAGCTTCTCTAAAGATCGAATCCTCTTTTGTGTCTTCAACAGCTTTAAATTCTAAGGTGGAGGTAATGGGCACTCCTCAGGTACCAAAGTCCTCTAAGTTAGATCATAATATCTCCCAATTGATGGTAGAGTTTGGTGATTTAAAATTGCATTTGGTTAATGTACAACAACCTAGAGCATCGAAGAGTGAGGATAGGCCTCGAGATAAGAGTGGGGTCACTTGCTATGAATGTAATGAGAAAGGTCACTATTGCCCCAAGTGTCCTAGATTGAGAAAGAAAGAAGAAAAACAAGTATCCTTGTTAGAAGCTTCTTCAGGGGATGAGGAAAGAGAGGTAATGATGGCTAAATGGGGGCGTGGTAAAGCAAAATAAAGAGAAGAAAGCAAAGAAGAAGTAGACGAGGAATATCAGGAAGAGGAACATCGTAGTAAGAAAAAGAAGGCATCTAGAAGGAGAATTAGCCAGTTAGACTTTCCTTTAGGACAAGGCATTGGAAGCTATGACTTGTTGTCCAACCTTAAAGAAAAGGAAGCTCATATCACCTTTGGTCAATTACTTGCTTTGTCTCCAAAACTACAGAAGGAATGGGGAAAGCTAGCAAGCACAAGAGTGTCAAAGAAGAAAAAGAAGAAAAGTGCCATTCCTATTGTTCAAAAGATAGATATAGATGTTGGTGATGATGTAGCTATGGTTGATGTTTTCATTGATGGTCAAGTGATTTCTAATGTGTACATTGATGGAGATGCATCGATTAATGTCATGAGTGAGAAGACCATGATAGATGCTAACTTAAAATACTCTAGTACTACCTCTCCTTATCGCATCAAATGGGCTGATAACACTAGGGTAAAGACCTTGGGAGTTGTGAAGAATCTAGAAGTGGATGTATGTGGAATTTTTGTACTGACTACTTTTCAGGTGATCCCTACCAAGCTAGATGCATATGCCTATCCATTGATTTTGGCAAGGTCGTGTCTATGCAAGGTGAAGGCTATTCAAAAGTAGGATATTGGAGAATTGATTTTGTAGGGAAATGATAAGAAGGTGCGCTACAACATCATAAGCTGTAAAAGGAAGCTATTAAAGAGGAGTCTTCAACATCAGAGAATTCGAGCTCTGACTTAACCGATGAAGAAGAAGAGACAGGGTGTAGCTCCAAGGAGACCAGCTCAGAGGGTGAGGTGGAAGGAGTGGCCTTTGTTCTTTGTCTTGGTGCTGATCAGGATGAGTCACAAGGGAACAAGGTGGTGGTACAAGAAGATCCTGAAGAGACACTTCATGTGGAGGATGTGGAGCACACTAAACGATGCCAACGCAATGAAGAGCTTCTTGGTGATTCTCCATTAGGTAGTGAGAAGCTCCAGTACTTGGATATGTTAAATGATTTTCCATGTCTCTTTGCAACAAATTATTCACAGGTTCGACCAATATCTCTTGTGGAGCACAAGATTGAGTTGAAGCTAGAAAGCAAGCTAGTTGTGCAATGCTTAGGGAGATTGGGAGTGATCCAAGCTGGGGCACTAAAGAAAGAGGTAACACAACTACTTGAGGCGGGATTCATCTTTCCTATTGATGATTCAGAATGGATATCTCTTGTAGTTATCACACCAAAGAAAGGAAATAAGTGGCGGGTTTGTGTGGACTTTTGTCCTTTGAATGCATGCACTAAGAGGGATCACTTTCCTTTGCCATTCCAAGATGAAATATTAGACCAAGTAGCAAGGCATGAGATGTATTCTGTATGTGATGGGTATTCTGAGTACTTTCAAATTTGCATTCAGGAGGAAGATCAAAAGAAGACATCATTTGTCATGCATTGGGGAGTTTTTGCTTATAGAGTCATGCCTTTCGGGTTGACCAATGCACCAGCTACATTTCAAAGGTTCATGAGTCAAGTCCTTATGCCTTACTTGGGAAAGTTCATAAGGGTGTTTTTGGATAATTTTTGCATTTATTCTTGGCTCGTAGATCACATGGAGAAGATAAAGATGGCCTTAGCTAGGATTGATGAAGCAAAAGGGTGTCTACATTCTAGCAAGTGTCATTTGGCTCAAACAAAAGTAGACTTGTTGGGGCATATTGTGTTTGAAGAAGGCCCACAAGTCCTAAGAGTGTCACTGGTGTTTGCAGAATTCTAGGAAAAAGCAAGTATTATCAATGCTTTTGTGATGATTTCATAGAGATAGTGCATCCCATGAACTTGTTGACAAGAAAAGGAGTTTCTTTCCAATGGGTTGTGGAAAAACAGGAGTCTTTTCAGCAACTTAAGGAGGCCATGATTAAGGGCCCAATATTGAAGCCCCCTGATTGGTTTCGAGACTTTTATGTAAATTCAAGTGTATCTTTGCATTCAGTTGGTGCTGTATTGCTACAAAAAGGAGAGGCAGGTAGAATGCAACCCATCTATTATGCCAGCCAATAGCTTACAGAGGTGGAAACAAGGTATGAAGAAATGGAGCAGCAAGCTCTCTCTTTGGTGTTTTTAGTTAGAAAGTTTTGCTCCTATTTATTACCTCAACCATTTTTCTTCCTTATCTCTGAGTCTGTATTAGCATATCTAGTTCACAAACCTAATCTTGGGGGGATATTTGCAAAATAGTTATCAGAGCTTCAAGAGTTCTCTTTCTCTTCTGTCACTGGAAATAATACTAGGTCCACTATGGCAGATTTGTTCATAGATGGGAGGATCTAGGAGAAGAAAACAAATGTAACAGCTTATTATAAAGCAAATGCAAGGGCATTACAAGACAAGAAGTCCTCATTTGAAGGAGCTTAATCAAAAGGCTATGGCACTATATAGTCACTTAGTTTTTGCAAGTTTGTTCATATAAACAGAAAAGAAAATCAAAGGACAGATGAGTTAGCTACTCAAGCCATTGTAGTAGAGACCGAGGGGTGGTTTCTTTGGTAGACACTAGATGGCTAGAACTATAAGATGTTTAGGAATATGTGGAAGAAGGCATGTTTCCTCGAGGGTTAACTCTACAACAGAAGCAGAGATTGGTAAGGAAGGCTTGTCCCTATACTATTGTTGATGACATTCTTTATAAATTGGGAAAAGATAAGGTTCTCCGTCATGTGGTCCATCGCATGGAGACTAGGAGAATCCTAGAAATGTGTCATGAATGCTCTGGTCATTTTGCTTTAGCAAGCACAGCTAGGAGAATTCTTAATGGAGGTTACTTTTGGCCACGCCTCCATAAGGATGTATATGAATGGTGTCAAACTTGTAAACTATGCCAAAAATTTGGAAGGTGACAGTTGATTCCTAAGCCCTTGAAGGCTATTCCAGCATATGGACCATTTGAGAGGTGGGGGTTGGACTTTGTGGGACCACTCTCTTGCTCATATCAGGGCAAGCATTACTTATTGGTGGCCACAAATTATGCGACTCGATGGGTAGAGGCCAAGGCCACAATCAATAGCAAGATAAGCACAGTTGCAAAATTTCTCTTTCATCAAATTTGTTCATGCTTTAGTTGTCCTTTTGAAATTCTCACTGATAGAGAAACCTCTTTTAGAAATGAACTAATTGAAGATGTGGCACATAAGCTAAAGATAAATCATAGCATGTCCATGCCATACTATCCCCAATGTAATGGCTTGGCTGAGAAAACAAATGGATTGTTGTGCAATTCAATGGGAAAGCTTGTAGACACCAAGAAAAGGCATTGGGATAGGCACTTGGCAAAAGTTTTATGGTCTTATAAAACCACACACAAGCTAGCTATTGGGTTTATACCATTCCAACTAGTGTATGGAATCGAAGCCATTTTGCACATTGAATTGGAGATACATAGTCTTCGCACTGCTGTTGCAAGAATATAAGGACAAGAGGATGCCTATGCTCAACGCTTGGTACAGCTAGAAGCCTTGAATAAATGCAGATTATAGGCCTCGCAAAATTTAGAAGCTTCTCAAAAAAGGCACAAGGCCCGTTTTAATACCAAATTATGCAACAAGAAGAATATTGCAGAAGGAGATTTCGTCATGAGATTTGATAGCCGTTTGGACAAGTGGCTAAACAAAAAGTTTATCGGCCAATGGGACGGACCATATGGAGTCAAAAAGAAGTTCACGAATGGAACCTACCAGCTTGAGGATGTTGATGGCATGGTGATACCCAGACACACCAATGAGTATCACCCTAAATTCTTCTATGCTCGACCACCTTGAGGGCCAACAGACCCTCTCTGTCACTAGAGAGGATCTACTATGGCGGGGGGGGGGAGATGTGACACAAAAAATTGATATTTTTTATTTGGCATTGGTATTGTTTTTCTCTATGTTTGATAAAAGTTTGAGTATCAAGTGATAGCCTAGTAGCTCTCACTTATTTCTATTTTCTAAGGTACTGTATGGGATTGAGAGGATGAGTGGAATGGATCATTGTAAATACCATGTGTATGAATGATAAATACCTTGGTATGGGGTGAGAATTATTAGTGTATTGGATATTATGGGGTTTTTAGAAAATAGGAAGAGTGAGTCATATAAAGAGGTGGGCTCATGTCCATGTGTTCCAATAATATTAGAGAGGCCACATGCCAAGCATGTGGAAGGCATGTGGAGGAGTGTGGAGTCAAGAGGAATCCTTCTAAAATTCCTGTGTGGAATAAGGAGGATGTGGACATATGGGAAAGAGAGGTCCCTATGGACTCCATATGGGGAGACTCTTGACTTTCTCAATATTTTAAGAGTCTTGAGCATCTTTTGATGGGACACATGGCAAGAGTAGCCAAAAAGGACATGGATGGTGACATACAGGCTTATGTGATTGATGGAGAAAGGTATCTACAGGCAGCAATTGTAAATGGGTGAAGGAGGGTGAAAAAATCTCTATAAAAGGAGCGCTCCTCTCCCTTGTTCATCATCTCTTCCATTATTAGGCCTCATGTTGCTATAGCTCTAGTCTCCTCAATTCTCTTCCATGAGTCTTCTCTCCCTCTTGTAGATATTCTCTTATGTAGACTCTTCAGTCCATCTCTCTCTAGTTCATTCTCTCTCTATGAGTAGTCTTGGAGCTTCTGCTCCCTCTTGTACGTATGAAACCTCTTCTTCTCCCTTATGTTTGTAGTATTTTGAGTTGCATTAGAGTGGAATCTCACTATATTGACAATGAAGATCACTTCGTATTCCCTCTCTTGAGTCTCTCTTCCCTTTTCTTTCTTTCAAAGCCTTAAAAGTTCTTTTTATTCGGCCGCTCATTGCACACACATGGTCCATCCATTTCCTGAGCCACTAAGAGAGTTACTTACCCTCTTCTAGGAAAAATATATGAGTAGTGGATCGTTGATGAAGGTGGAGTCTTAAGGGAGCAACCTACTCAAGTGAAATTAGCATGGGTGGAGGGTAGTTTTTATGATAGTTTGACCTTCTATTAGTGTTTGTAGTATTTTGAGTTGCATTGGAGTGGAGTCTCACTCTATTGACAATGAAGATCACTTCATATTCCCTCTCTTGAGTCTCTCTTCCCTTTTTTTTCTTTCAAAGCCTTAAAAGTTCTTTCTATTCGGCCACTCATTGCACACACATGGTCCATCCATTTCCTGAGCCACCAAGGTAGTTACTTATCCTCTTCTAGGCAAAATCTATGAGTGGTGGATCATTGATAAATGTGGAGTCTTGAGGGAGCAACCTGCTCAGGCGAAATTAGCATGGGTGGAGGGCAGTTTTTATGACAGTTTGACCTCCTATTAGTGTTTTGCTCATAACATTCCTCTTGGTAGTACGATTTTAATGAAACTTATATCAGTGCAAAGCCCTCTTCAAGACACATGTCTGTTTGTGATTTGATCTTGGTGATTTTACCTTGAATCAAATACTATAGTAAAAAGTTATGAGTCTCTGTGTCTAACAGTATGTTTTCATGACAGTTTTTACTCCCGTCTAGTAAACCACCCATAAGTTTCTGATCGCTTCTTTGTTTCTTACAAAACATATATCAATGTAAAGCTCTCTTCAAGATGCATTTCTCTATGTGATTCGACCTTGAATCAAATACTATAGCAAAAAGTTATGTCTCTTGGGTCTAACAATATGTTTTTATGATAGTTTTTTCTCTTGTCTAGTAAACCGCCCATAACTTTCTGGCCGCTTCTTTGTTTCTTACGAAACATATATCAACGTGAAGCTCTCTTTAAGTCCCATGTGTCTGTGTAATTAGACCTTGAATCAAATACTGCAACAAAAAGTTATGAGTCTCTGTGTCTGATAGTCTATTTTCATGATAGCTTTTACTCGTGTCTAGTAAACCGCTCATAACTTTACTATCTACCGAGTACCTAAGCCTGCGTGCTCCACCTCGAGCTTATGTAGACTCTCTGTCTGAAGGTTTCAACACCTTGCTACCTTGGTAGATAGCCTATGGTTTAACCCTTTGAGCTAAGTCTACAGCACCTCTGGTCCCTCCTTCACCTCCTACATGTAGGCCAAGGAAGTGGCTCCTATTGCTTTATAGGGCTAAATGACCCCACAAGCCAACCAACCAACCAACCCTAAATGGGTCGACTGGCCTGGTAGGTTGTAGAGCCCTAGCGGACTGTTTAGCAATGAAATGGGACTTGTACTTATGCACAACATTACCCATGACCTTCATCTTATAGACCCATTTACATGGCAATGCTTTCTTTCCATGTGGCAAAGAGACCAAGTCCCAAGTCTTATTCTTCATGAGTGAACTCATCTTTGATTGCATATCACATTCCCACTTGTGCTAATCCTCACACCTCATAGCCTCTCTGTAGCAAGAAGGCTCCCCGCAATCAATAAGCATCACATAGTTTGCCCCTGGAATAAATCTCTTAGGTGGTCCAGGTACTCTAGATGATCTTCTCAAGGGCATTTCAGCTTGCTGTACTGCCTGCCTATTAGCCACATTTGGCTTTCAATCTTTGATATCCTGTCTCTACTGAAAGATATAGGCCTATGTGTCTAATGACAATTTATAGAGTATTTTGAGCTAAGTGTAAAGGTATCTATGAAGGAGGTGCAATGTTTCCTCAAAACCTACCCATCCAACCCAATCAGCCCCTTTAAACTCCTCAATATATATCATTTCACGTCATGTTGAGCCGCAAGATCTTCTTTCAACAATGTATCGCTCCTCTTTGGCATAGACCGGCTTGCTGAGATTATGGCCTCTGCCGATCCTTTCCTTCTCCCTATGCTTGAGTACAACATCACTTGTGATGTTACCATCTTCATTCTCATCTAAGGGAGGAAAGTATGGCATGGTATCTTGGCATAAAAGCTTTTTTTTAATGTCCCTTTCTCAATTATAAATATCAGGTACACCGGTTTACCCTGGTTAACGGATAGGACGTATCCACATCTTTCTCGCCTGATTTTGACTCATCGTCCGAGTACGACCCATTTGATTTGCCGCGATCCACCAAGCATGCCTTTCCCCTTTCTGCTCTGGCCATCACCACCTTCTTCTCTTCTTCATCCACCATTTCACCCTGAAACCTTAGCCTTTGCGTGGATCTCTTCATCCTTCCTGCCACTTCTCTTCCTACCCCTCTTCTTCTCATCCCCACCCATTCTGCACAAGTCCTTCCACCTCGCTGTGGCTTCTTCTCATCATGTTCTTCTCTTGAACACCGCATCTTTTTAATGTCCCTTTCTCAATGATAAATATCTTTGTCACTCAGTTCAAAAGTAGTAGGAAGTGAAGAGGTGCGTGAAGTTTATTACCCCCAACTTCATGTCACACCACTATTGCCACCTCAGGAGTCAACACAGGTCTCCATAGGCACACTCAAATGCATGTGACCCCCTAACTTCCACATCATCATCATTGAGCACATTTGCACCCTTTTTGCCCCTCTACTTAGATCAAGCCATACCTCTTGATCCAAGAAGAATTTGAGGGTGCTCCAAAAAGGAAAATCTCTCAATTTTTTGTGCTCTATGCGCTCGTCACATCACATGCATGTTTTGATGCAAGTATCACACACTTTTGAGTCTCACCGACAAATCCACTTCCTACATGCACATCAGCCTCTACATCGATGCATCTGACCCAGCACCTAAAAGGAACAAAGAAAAGGAATTATTTGATGCTCTTTCATCAATCAATGGTTGGTATAGATCTACGTCAAAGTATACTAGATCGCCATAGAGGAGATGATTTGAATTTCTCCAAGTTTCCAATCTAAGCCATGCCTGAAATGCCCAACTAGTTCCTACTTTGAGTCAATCCCTACACTCACATATGGTTTCACATCATCACATTACGTGAAACCTAACATTCATCAGTTTAGTGAGATAGTCTTCAGTGGTATTGGCACATTGTTCAGTGGGTAGATAGCACATGATTTGATTTCACACACACAGGCCATTATTATAAAGCCTATTTGGCTATTTCACGGCATTGTGCACTTTATTCCAACGGTCTTGTAAAGCCTCTTGGCTATTCCTGACATCATTTGCCACAAGCCTTGTAACAGATCAGGTTATATATTGCAGTTCTAAGTCAAACAAACATATGAGCTTGCACAATGGAAAGCATTGGCTTGTTCTCCGTCCTGGGTGTTTAGAGTTTCTACAATGGTTGCTTGATCACTGCCATGTTGGCATTTGGTCCACTGGAGAAGAAAAGGGCATGGTGCAACACATGCTGGACACTTTGGAGCATCATGTTAATAGAAAGTTACATTTCTTCATGGTTTAAGGTGCGATAGCATGCCATAAGCATACAAAGAGTAGAATCATTCGACCAGATAAGATGAATGTGGAAGCGGAGTTTAAACCATTAATGAGAGTGTGGTGTTTTTTTTAAAGAGGAATGCAAACCAGCAAGAATAGTGTTCATTGACGTTTCACCTTACACAGGTTGTGTTAATCCAGCAGAAAATTGCATGTTCCCTACAAAATTTGATATAGATTGTGGTGATTCTATTTTGCTTCATGAGTTATTGCTGTACCTACAGATGCTAGATGATGCAGTAGATGTGCGCAATGCCATCTCTTCTAACAGGTTTGGCCAAGGTCTGATTGTCGAAGGGCATGATATGTTCTATTATTTTCAACCAGTGATTCTTGAATTCAAAGAAAAAAACAAAGAAGTGCTTAAAAGGATGAATGTCGAATCTCATATGTCTACTCATTGTTTAAAAAAAGACACAGAGAAAGGTATTGCTTCACCTATAACCAAAACTAGAGTGAGAGGGACTTATCCCACTACAAGAAGTATGGTGCATGCTCAACATGTTACATTGAATGAAGAGGAAGAATGCATGTTAGGAAAATTTACCAAAATGGGGCCGTTGAAAGATAGTGAGGCAAAACGCTTTGCTATGGTTCTTGGATGCAAGGAAAGGGGAATCACTACCGATGCTACAAGGGCATTCTTAGCCAAGTTGATTCGATTTTATTGCATAGATAGGCCTTAGTGAATCTAAGTGATCTTGTTAATTAGAGTTGCAGACACAAGTGCTCAACTAAAACATTTGTACCTACATTCTGATTTATATTTGGACACTATTTGGTTAGATTCAATTTGCAAAACATTATGTTTCAATTTGTTTTGTGAAAAATTAATCGACATTGAGTTAGTACCTTGAGCAAAAAATGCTCTGTGCTTTGTGATGTGAGTTTGTATTCCTCCACTAAAAGAATGATTCTTTGATTTTAAACATATGATAGGTGTTGTAGATTGTTTGAAAAGTTGAAGAGCTATCTTATTACAAATTTTGATCCTACATCCCCAATGGTTTATGGAAACATGAATTTCCCATACCCATTGAGCACGTGTTCAAAATAAATGGCATCCATTATGAAGTAAAGAAACTGACAATACCTGGGGTAGGATATGGTCTTTTTTTACATACGAGCATCAAGAAGAAACAAGATTTGATGGTATATAATGGTCCAAAGTATGATTATGATACTTGGAGATCTCCCCTCAAGTTTTTCCCAAGGATGAAGACTTATCGAATGTTTGAAGGTCCATTCATTGAGCCATTGACAGATGTGAAATGTATTGTGGGAGATGTATTGTATGGAAACATTGTTGGATATATACATAGCTCAATGTATCATAAAGAAAGAACAGATGTTATATTTGTATACATCCCTAAGCTACCACCTTGGGCTCAAAAGTCACAAGGATATTTGAGTGCCCATGGCTACATTATTGTGCAAACCATAAAGGATATCTCCTTCGGAGATGAGCTACTTTGTGATTATGAATACTAGTATGGAATTGTTAATGATTGTGTTAGACGATGTGGTGCAAAATTTAGTTGCAAAATTGGCTATGTGTCAATGGTTTTGATTATATTTAGCACAAGAAAGCAATTAAAAAAAAGGTTTTTATCAAGACCATGTCTCTGAGTTTCATGAGCTCTATTGTGATGGAGAGTTTCACGAGCTTTATTGTGATGGAACGGTGTTTTTGAACACCACATTTATATGATGGATGTCAAAGCTCTACCATAATCCTATTGCATATGTCAATACTGCAATTTATCAACATAGAAACATATGCATTTGGCATTAATTTGATACATCTAGGATCATAGCACTTGATGTGTACAATGTTTAGAGAAAATAGCTTTTCTTCAATGTCTAAGCCATATGGTTCTTTTACCTCTATGCATAAGATCTTGCATTGCTTTTTTGTTGTGCTTTTGATCAATATCTAAGGAATATTTCTCATTCACCTCTAGTCATTTGATCTTGCATTGATGTTGAGTTGTGAATTTGCTTACAGGTATTTGCACATCTTGCCTAGCATGTGCGATGAATTACCTTGGCATCCTTTAATGGTGGTAGTTCCAATAGCATGTGATACCACCAACACTAGCACCCATTACCATATTTTTATCCAAAATCCACTTGGCTAGTCCTGCACCAAATGCACCCTAGGCTACATCTTTCCTCACTAAATTATATCTATTTGTTGATGGGAAAAAGGTAAGAAGGAAATTAGCCTTTGTGAAGCCTTATAAATTGTCAAACCTACTTTGTCATGTGGTAACTATTTAGAGTGCATGCATTATCCTAATGCATGTCTATGAAACATGTCAATGTAATGACTGAGGGATGACTCCCGGGTTGATTGTTTCTCCATAATTCAAGGGCCTCCTTGCAAATAAAATGAGCTCAATAGTACTATATCATTCAAAAGACTACATAGTATTAAATATTCAATAGATTAAATTTAATATCATCCTACCATTACATCTATTGCAATAGAACCCTACCATTTAAAAAATCACATAGCAAATATTCGAACATCTGAAGAAATTTGGAAAATTACACATTGCATGTATGGTATTGGCACTATTTAGAGAAAGTAATATACCTCAAGAGAGCAAGTGCCAAATAGTAGATGCTACACATCGTACATAAGTAAATTTTCTATAGTTACAATGAATGTTCCATCTCTCGTGCTCATTGATAAACATTAGTTTTGATACATGTGTTGACTACTGAGCTCCCATTTGGGACTGTGAAGAGAGAAATAGGCTATCTACAATGAAGTTGTTGATTTGCAAGTATTCCCATAGATCATAGAAGGCTTTGTTTCACATACATGGCTTGCAACTAACTTGATCAAAAAGTATCATCAATCAAGGGAACCTTAATTCTTATCAATCAAGACATGATTAATTGTCCAAATTATAGATTATTAAATATCTACAAACTCTTATTATTCTTGTCCTATATCAATAGAGATAAATTCATTTATCACGTGTTAGATTCCTCAATATCCATACCATATGATACCAATACGACATTGAAAAAATCACAAAGATAGAGCTCATTGTTTTGAATCTTTCCCTTATAATGCTAGCAACAATAAATTACATATACTAATCTAGGTCTAGGGAAAAAAGTATGTACATCATTGTCTAATCACGTCTCAAGGTTGTGAAAAATAAGCTAACTCAATATGTTAATAAAATACAGCATGTATGTTGTTTTGCAATTAGATAATGCATGCTACACATTATTCAGCATAACCTTCTTTTAAGATATTCTTCAACAATATTCATATATGACATGTTATAGGAAAGTGTGCTTAATTTATAATCTCATCTAACATTCACATCCCCTCCTCTTGTTACCGAGAATGTTATCATGCAATCTAAATCAATCATATGGTTTTAATGCTCTTCATTTTTTTCAAAATCTCATTTAGCTCAATTAATTAGCTTTAGTTAATTGAAACATACAATATGCACTAGAAATAATAGTATTTTTATTTGCTATAATAATCATGAATTATAAATCTCAAATTTAACTCAATTATTTTCAAATCTTTGAACTTATCAACCCTATAGTGTATGGTCACTATAACCCATATCAAATGCCATGGGTGGTCATATGATCCATTTGATTGAATTTTCTCATGCTCATTCAATCTTGGCAAAAACACACAATCATCAATATTCATGGTTCATCTAGAAGGCTCTATGTCCATTATAGGTTATCAAATCTTATTCTTCTTCTTGTAATGCTTTTATATTTTATATCACTCTTGATTTGAGAATTATGCTAAAATAAATTAGCATTGATGAAAGTCCTTTTATATGTCATACATTCTAGATCAATTCTTTTACCTCTTTGATGCTAATGTGTTAACCTTTAAATCTCTTTGTTAGATTTATTTTTATGAAAAAACATATAGAGAATACCCAAAACATAATGCAAGGGAAGAAATTGTATCTCCGTACCATGACGGTGTACCCTTTTTATGTTTATTCTTATGAAAGAATATGTAGAGAATACACAAAACATAATGGAAGGGAAGACTTTGTCGATCCCTTGTTATTGTGAATATGTCTCTTGTGCATATAATCATGAATATTTTCCTTGCCCATTCCCAACCTCCGAGTGATATCTTCCAAACAAAGTAGAATTCAATTCAAGCCCACCAAAACAAGCATTCACAAGAATCATCATCACCATCACTAACCTTGAATGTTAACCACATCATGAAGACAATAATAGTTTTTCAATTATATGTACTTGATGGAAATTTTGGTCTCTTGTAGAGTACAATTTAAAAAACCAATGGATGACTCTCCTAAAGCAAACATAGTATTCAAGACACCACCATATTAAAAAACCCAATAGATGACTCTGATGAAGTCAGCATAGTATTCAAGACACCACCATATTTTTATCCATTTGACGTGATCATATTTTTAAGACACCATGATATTTTCAAATCACCATCATGGACACTATGAACTCTTAACATACTTTTAAGACACCATTATATTTTCAAAACACCATTATGGACACTACAAACTCTTATCATAAATTTGGTTTATTTGAAGTGATTATATTTATTAAGACACTATCATAGACAAAAGAAAAGCAAGGCCAAGTGAAATGCCCTTTAGGAAAGAGGCTAGTCCATAAAATTCCAATCATTTGACTTCCAAGGTCATGTGCAAGTGATTGAAAAACAAGTGTAGAGAAGATTTTAAAAAAAACAATAGATGAATGTCCCGAAGCAAGCATAGCATTCAAGACACTATCATTTTTTGATCCATCCATTTTCTTGCTTCTCTTGCTGCCATCATGTGTACCATGCCCTTTCACTAGTGCTCTTACTATAATAGGGTGAGATCATCATCCAAGTATATTCTAGTCCCTTTCAAAGTTTCCCTCATGCTCATGAGGGTAGATCTATCCATGGAGCTTCATCATCAATGGCCTTGCTAGTGTCTTTGTATTGTTTACCCCCCAAACTACCTCACATGAGAGGTTGACACCCATATTATTGAACAAAGCTTGGGAATATTCCAAGCCACTGTTAAATATAAACCTCTTCAAAGCCTTGCTGGTCTTCTCTTTCCTTCCTCTAGAGCCTCAAAGATAAACTTTCTTACAGGCTATTGATCCCTTTTTCACCACTTTTGTCCATTCAAGTGAGATTCAAATATTTCTCCTTACTCTTGGTGAGATATTGTGTAAATTCAACATGTTTTCAATTCATGGATACCATCTCTTTCTTGAGAGTTTCACTCTCTACTTTAAGCCCTTCCATGGTTCTTAGCCTGCCTCCAAGGTCATTTGCATTTCTTTCATCTACTGTAATTAAATCCCTAACACCTATATGTTCCTTGGAGTTTGGTTTTCTCAATTTCCCATCTTGATTTTTCCTTCTCCCATGCCTCTTTATTGGCCTTTTCCTTTTCTTCATTCTACTTATACTTTTCCTCATTTTTTATCTCAGCTAGATTTCTTAGCCAATAGAACCACATTTGTGGCCTCCAAGCTATCAATGTTTTCTATTGGTACAAGGCATATGTTGTTGAGGCATGTGATGAAATATAATATACCTTTATGATACATCCCTATTAAGAGGTCTACCATAGCTATTTCCAAAGATGTCTTTCCCCAAATATCTTCTACACACCCTCTTATGGGCATTGTGCAAGGTAATCTTTGTAAAAATCTTAAATGCTAGTTGTAGAAATGTGCAGTAGAATTGTGACATTCTTTTCTCGAGTGAAATCTTGAAAGTCTTGAAAATCTTAATTGGGCTTGTCACTATTTTTGTTGATTTGCAGGTTCTAGGGCATGTTGTAGGGATGTGCTACAGAATATAGCTTGTAGTAGTGACCTCAAAGAGGAAATACACTTTGCTGATATGGAGCCCTAGATAGGGCTTGGAGTGCATTCTTTTCTAATGCAGGCCCTACATAGGGCCTAGAGTTGTGAAGCTAATCCAGTAGCCAAAGCTTGGTTGTGGGGTGCCCCAAGGCTATTGCATAGCCTGGCAGATAGCCTAAGTGGACTCGCAAACACCCCATTAGTCTACAATAGCATGGTGGGGGAATGCGATACAATTGGGAGCTGGAACAATAGTCTGTTGAGAGATATGGTGCCATGAGCACATAGATTAAAGGGCAAAGGTATGTGATAAGGAATGTATTAAAGTAGCCACCCTAAGATGTGGACTACATGATGTGGAGATGTGGATTGAGAATATCCACAAGGAGAGATGTGGATGAGAGGATCCCACAAGTATTGACTATTCAAAGGGCACTCTCTATATAAGAGGCCTATCATGGATTGTTGAGCACAAGTGGAGAAATGCACATTCACTCAAGATTCTGTTTATGAGTCCAAGCTAATCTATCTTGGAACCTAATTGACTTGAGGTACATGTCATGAGCATTCTCTTCATCATGTCTCCACACAGGTTCCATCCACCTTAGAGCACTCCATAGATCCTGAGGCACACATGTTTTCTCATGGTATCAGAGCATAGGTTTAGCTCTCCTAGTTTAGCTCATTAGTAGTTCACTAGGATTGCTCCCATTCCTAGATTAGTTTTAGAATGTAAGATTAGTTTTAGATCTAGAGAGTTCTTTAGAGTGTTTCTTGAGTTGTGAGAGAGATCTAGATTCATTCTTCTTGTGGAAGAATTCGGTCCATTGGGTGTTTGAGAGAGAGAGAGAGATTATCCTTGTTTAATTTTGGTGAAGTATGAGAGAATGTGAGTGGTTCTTGAGCATTCTGTTGTGAGTATCGTGAGTTTTCAGAGAGCTTGGCTCTCCCTTCTCTGAGTGTGGCTGCCGACTCTATCAACACTATCTATAGCCAACAACTCTTTATGCTCAGTCGACTGAGCATTTGCATTGACGGACTACCTCCTACTCCACCTACACAAAGCAACGACTTAAGCTTTCAACCTGCAGCTACATGCAAGGCAACAAGCCTCTACAACGAACGAGCCACCACGACTCCCAAACTCGCCATAGCAAACTTCTGCAAACAAGCGATGGCACATGGGCAACTCAACACAGAAGCGACTATAGCCTGCGCAGCAAAGAAAAACCAAGCAAGTAACACCCTACAACTGCAACCGTCCATGGCGACGGTGAGCTAAATGGCTGCAGTAGTAGTTGCGACTCCAGCTAGACGAGTCGTCACTACCATCGGTCACAGGCTACCTGCACGTAATGCGACCTCCAACCGTGACTCCTTCTACAAAGCTCAGCAACAACTCCAAAGCCCTCCAACAACAACTGCTCCCGACGCCTTCATCTACAACAACGTCCAAGGCTCCACCATCTCCAGCTCTCCAGCACAGCACCCGCATCTCCGTAGTCTATACGCAGTTAACGGACAGCTCTCCCCATCGCCATCTCAGTCCAAGGCCTCAATGCAATAGCAAAGCAATCCACATCTAGCAGACTATTCGCTCGAGCGCATCGAGCTCCACCGAACCTGCCGCATCTCCGTCGACGCACTGACAGAACAGGGGAAGCCCATCTTGATTGCATAGTTTTCTACAAAGTCTCCTAAGGTTTCTCCACAAATGACATGTGGCAGATAAGCTAGGTCAAGATTGACCTTGGGTTAGATCTATGGTTAGATCTATGTATACCATGGTTAAATTTGCTACCTTGGGTTAAGTTTTTTTTAATTAGATTAAAATTACCATGGTTAGGTTATTGAGGATTGGTCAAGTTTCTACCACATGGCATAGTGCCAACTAAGCACAGCCCCCTTGCCAAGCATAGTCCTGCAAGCTCCATATGAACAGCCTCTTCCACATCATCAAGGCCCCCTCTTCTTCACAAAAACTTCGACAAGGCGTAACTTGCAATCCAGGAGGAATTTGAACACGCTCCAAAAAGGAAAAGTGATGTTGTGAGAAAGAACTTAGCCGTGCTATCCATGGAATTATCTTGAAGTACTTGTGCATCTACCCATATAGTGTAGTAATCTATGGCCACCAAAATGTAATTATTTCCAGTATGCTTTGTAGCTAGTTTAAATAGCTCCACAAAGTCCAAGCCCCATTTTTGGAATGGCTCTAATGGTAATTCTAGATTCAATGGCAGTCGGTCCACATCCAACGGATGTCCATCTCTTTGGAAATACTAGCATTTTTTGCAAACTCATGGGAATCCTTGATTGTTGTCAGCCACCACAATCCTAGGTTGAAAAATGTTAAATATTACATTGCCCAAAAAGTGGCCACCCAAAGTCCCCAAATGGGCTTCTTGCAACATAGCATGCTGTTCATGTTCCAAAACACAATGTTGAACTGCTGGGTGTATGCCCCTTTTTTACAAGGCTTCTACAATCACCATAAATGGTCTAGTGTTAAGGGCCAACCTGCACCTCTAATCTTTTGTTAAATTTTATGGGAAAACTCCAAAAGCATACATGTTGCTAGCTTTCATTCAGATTTGTGGACTTACAAGTTACATGTGTAAGAAGACATTTGAGAAGCATAAGGAGGGACTCAATTTGATTATCACAGAGTGATAGATTGCATAAGTTTCTTTTTTTTCCTAGTCTGAAGCTCACATTTCCCAAATGATCCAGAGAACTGCAGCCTCTTAATTTGTTGTGAGCAGTTGTTATTTCAATATTTTAGCATTGTATCTAGAAAGATCCATGCTATTCTCGATGGCTCTAATTTGTTTTTCTTCTTGTCAAACATCTTGTTTATAGCAAGGCATCATTTCTCAATAATCCTCAATGTCCTCATGATACTAAATGTATGTCCAACGTGCCTATTGCAAGAAAAGAGACTTGGTCTCTTTTTGCTTGACTTCATAGAGCTAGTTGATTGGGTGTTAGAATTATTGGCATATTCTAGCAAGTGACCAATGTAATCCATAAGTGAGTTAGGGGCACTTTTCCCTCACTAGAGGTTTTTCCCCCTAACCACAGTTAATGTGTTAGTGTGGTTTTGTCAATTAGACAAAACCACCTCCACACTTGTAGTTCATCTATCTTATCTATTGCATTCTATGTTTTTCTCTCTGCTCCCTTGAATCTCCTTGTGCTCCAATTTCAACATTTGGTATTAGACCAAGACTAGCTCCCATCGTTGTCAATCTTTTGTACAACACCCGTACACACATTGCTCATCCCATCATCCGTATGCCCTTCTGCTCATCAGACCATACAACGTGCAATAGTTGCAACTCACGTCGCCCATACCTACACGTTTGCATAGTTCGTATGACTGTATAGATTTCTGATGTCCATCGTAGCACCCTGCAATCCTATTGCCATTCAGTTGTATAGGTAATTATCTTCACACAAATTCACCACTTAATCAACTGGAGAAAGAGAACACAATCACACCATGAAAACGACAGTAGAATGGGTACAATCTCCCCCCCTAGATGAGTGGCTCACGCTTCCTCATCTAGAGTATTTATGATATTTCATAAAAGCACCAAGGAGCCAAAATTATCCCTCTCATCCAAAAATGGGGGATTTGCTTTACATAGCCATCTTAGGTCCCAAAAATGAATTATGTCCTTAACAAAATATATTGCTCAAACTTGCAATAATAAAACAAATACAAAATTGGCCCATGGCCATATATATTAAGCACTGTGCGACACCTCAATCGGTACCCTTGCACTAACTCCAATTCTCGCTATGAGTTCCATCACCTGTACTCAAGCCGCCAATTACATTAGTTATTAACAATCGATTGAATGAATCACCGAATCAACCGATCCCAACATAACCGCGCTCAAAGATAATGCAGTCCAGAAATTACTACAAAACTTTGAATCTCGATCAGACACTATAATCTTTGGCAAGCCATGATGAACAAAAATATGCTTGATGAATAAATGTGCAGCCTGGTGAGCTGTTAAAGTCTTCTTGCATGGGATAAAATAAGCTTGCTTACTAAAGCGATCTATTATCATCCAAATCATATCATTTTGATTCACTGTAGTAGGAAAACCTGTTATGAAATCCATAGATACTTGTTCCCAAGGTTGCATAGGAATAGGCAAAGGCATAAGCAATCCTGGGGTCTTGCCTTTGTAACTCTTGATTTTCTGACAAGTGATGCATTCGGCTACAAAATTAGCCACATCTTTTCTTATAGTAGGCCAATGAAATTCTCTTGCTATCACTTGTAAAGTGGCAGTCACTCCCCTATGTCCCATATATGGTGGTTGGTGCATTTCCTCCATTACATTTTGTCTAAAGGGTCGAGTGATGCATTATTTCTTTTGATAAAAGAGGTATCCATCATTGCATGAATAGTTCAACATAGGATTCCAATTGTTATTTTCTAATTTGTTCCATATATCAAAGAAGTCTGGATCCCCTTGATAAGAATTCTTCATACCTTCAAAAGGTTGGGTCTCTATAGCAGTGATGTGATTAATACTTGGCTTTTTGCTAAGAGCATCAGCAACTACAGTTTCCTTTCCAGGTTGATACTGAATCATGGGCTGAAAACTCTGTAAAATGATGCCCACTTGATGTGCCTATTGGATATTAGTGGCTGAGTTAACAAATGCTTGATACTTTGCTGATCAGTTTTGATAAGAAACTCAGATCCCATCAAATAATGTTTCCACATTCGTAAGGCATGAACAACAGCGGTTAATTCTTTATCATATGTGCTATACTTGCATTCTGCTGGTTTTAATTTTCGGCTCTCATATGCTATTGGATGTCCATCTTGCATAAGTACGGCTCCAATTCCATATCCACTAGCATCGGTTACAACCACAAAGAATGGTCTTGAGAAATTGGGTAATTGCAACATAGGAGCTTGAGTGAGAGCTTCTTTCAAAGCTGTAAAAGATTTATCTTGACGCTCAGTCCATAAGAAATGCTTAGCTTTTCTAAGAAGGTTTGTCAATGGATGTGCAATGTATGTGAAATTCTTGACAAACTTTCCATAAAAGCTACACAATTCCAAGAATGATCTCCATTCATGTATATCTCAGGGTTTAGGCCATGTGACTATGCACTCAATCTTCTTTGGATCTATTTGAATCCCATCGATGGATACAATGTGACCCAAATACTCTACCTGATCTTGGAAGAAACTGCTCTTTTCAAGATTTATGTACAATTGATTTTCTTTCAAGAGTGAAAAGACTAGCTTCAGATGTTCTTTACGCTCCTCAACATCTTTGCTAAACACCAAAATATCATCAAAAAATACTACCACATGATCTTGGTGTTTAAGAAAGATTCGGTTCATCATCCTACTAAAAGTAGCTGGAGCATTAGTTAGCCCAAAAGGCATAACTAAGAACTCATAATGTCCCATTTGAGTTCTAAAAGCAGTCTTGTATATATCCTCTTCTACCATACGAGCTTGATGATAGCCGGATTTGAGATCTATCTTACTGAATACCTTGGCCCCTTTC
Organism: Dipteris shenzhenensis; assembly: GCF_047967505.1. Taxonomy (NCBI): domain Eukaryota; kingdom Viridiplantae; phylum Streptophyta; class Polypodiopsida; order Gleicheniales; family Dipteridaceae; genus Dipteris; species Dipteris shenzhenensis. Next base: position 29,819,542 of record NC_141599.1, read on the forward strand.
AATTTGTCCAAAAGATCATCAATCCTAGGGATTGGATATCTGTTCTTCACTGTGATTTTGTTCAGTGCATGATAGTCTATGCACATTCGGTAGGTTCCATTTTTCTTTTTGACTAATAAGACAGGTTCTCCATAAGGAGAACTACTGGGTCTTATCAATCCTCTCTCCATTAGTTCCTCCACTTGCTTTTATATTTCCTTTTGCTCTAGCTGGTTGACTCTATAAGGAGCTTTGCAAGTTGGAGAGTTGCCCGGTAAGATTTCTATCCTATGATCTTCAGGTCGAGAACATGGCAGTCCAGGTGGTAAATCCTCTAAGAAACAATCACAAAATTGAGAAAGAAATTTTTGGTGCATAGGCTTAGTGTTTGGCTGAGTAGCCGTTACCTTATTCACCAAAATAAGATATGTCTTCTTACATTTTCTAATTGCTCTTTTGGCTTGTGTGTGGTTGAGTAAAGGACTGACCTTAGATTTCATTGAGCTTTTCAAACATATTTCTTGTCTGTCCTTCTCAATCCACATCTGATGTGAATCGTAATCTATCTTAGGATTGTATTGATGCCTCCATGGCATTCCTAAGATGATGTCCACTCCTTGTAGGGGTGCCACTAGAAAGTCTCATGTATCCTTGTAAGGTTTGATTGAGATTTCAAGGTTCTTGACTTCTCTAGTGCAATTGTATAGTGCAATTGTATTTTGTTTTGGTAAAAGCACCTTTGACTTTGTAGCTAGATGGGAAAGACTCTAGGTTTAGCTTTGCTAAGGTTCTTTCCGAAATGAAATCATGTGTAGTACCATCGTCATGCAAAATAACAACCTCTTTGCCATTAATGAAACCTTTCATCTTTAGAAGAGCATGACAATTATACTTACCTTCCTCTTGCTTGGCTGCTTCGTCGTCAATCATGTGCACTTTTGCCGTCGGGGTCTTCTTTCTTTTAGAACACTCAGTGGCTATGTGTCCCACCTTGTTGCATTTGAAACACCTTATTTCTTTCTTTGGAAAAGTCCCACCATTCGGCTTTGAAGAAGAATCTATCTTTTGTGGAACAAAACCATTTTTAGATTTAAAGAAGGGCTTTTTATCAAATCTCTTTTTGTTATGGAAGGGTACATGCCGTTCCTGATATTTTCCTTCTTTTGGGATCCCATTCTTCCTTTCATAATTCATTGCAAGAGAAATTGTTGAGCTCAGTGAGCGAGGATGAAACATGTTAATCTCAGCTCTCAACTTAGACTTTAGACCTGCCACATACTTTTTGTGTTGATCGCATTCATTTACTTTCTCTAAGGATTGTAATTGGATCAATGTTTGCCAAAACCTATTAGTATATGTGGAGATCATTTCCTTATCGAACTGCCAGAAAGTATCCCATTGTTGTCTAGGTTTTGCTTTGAAATGTCAGGGAAGGAAATCTCTCTTGATGAGCTTTTGGAAAGACTTCCAAGATTTAGATCGCCTTTTACTGTGCTTAGTGATGTTCCACCAAAGTGCAGCACTCTCTACTAAATGATTTGCCGCACATTTAATCTTATCTTTTTCAGAGAATTTCTCCCCCGAAAAATAATCATCTAGCTGACTGATCCAAGACAAGACAGTGTGTGCTTCTTTCTTTCCATCAAAATTTTGAAATGAAAAAGCTTTTCTACTTATCTTACTCTTCTTCCTCGAATTTTGTGCTCTCAATGTGGCTTTGACTGTCCCGATAATAGTATCATCATCAAAATCATCGCTAGATGACTCATCATCAGTTGAATGTCTCTTCCTTTTCTTACCATTGATTTTCTTTTCCAATCTCTCCCTATGCTCACGCTCATCGACCAACTGTGCTTGAAGTGCATCTAACTGCTCTTGGAGCATGGGTGGTAGTGGTTGATGCACCATGAAAATGCAGTAAGTACAAATAAAGCGAAGCGGAGAAAAATAAAGATACTAAGTGTATGAGAATTAAACGGATGAAAAAGTGTGTTTCGAGTGTATGGTAAGAAACGGATGGCGGAAGATACTAAGTGTATGAAATATAAAGCAAAAGAAATCACTTATCTCGCTCTTTAATTGGAGGTATAAAAGACTAGAGTGGGAGATATGTGACCGATGATGTCGCTCGTAGTTGTCTTTGCACTCGACTGATCTCCAATTAATTGCTTCGTGATTCGTGGTTCTAATCGCCTTCTTGATTCCAGCTTCTCAGATTTTGCAATGGTCTTCATTTTGTCGAGCTCCGATCGCTTTGTTGAATTTTGGTCTTGTTCTCTTTTTTTTTTTTTTTAAAGGCCTTTGGACCTTTGGGGTCCCTTGCTTTTTTTTTAAGGAAGTCAAGGGAATCCTTTGACTTGGAAAACCTGTGCTTCAATCCTCAGAGCCACAGATGTAGAAAAACTCTCGAATTGTCTTAATACCTTGTTGTAGTGGGCATGCAAATTAAGGAGTAGATTTTTTTTTTTTTGGGGCTATTCGTGATGGCAAAAGACTTGCTTCAAGAGTACGTGGGCTGAAAATCTGCAGGCAGTTGCACATCCACTGACGAAGGTGTGCAAAGGGAGAGAGACGTCCAAAGTCTCTAAAGGCGACTGGCTGCTCAATTATTGGTGGCACTCAATGTAAGGGCAGGTATGCAATCGATCACGTGGATTTTTTAGAGGGGTAAAACTCCATAGGTTGGTGCACAGTGAGGCAGAGCCATAGACCCCGAAGTCCAGAGGACTCTTCTTGGAGTTTGTAGGCTGGACGGCACTGTAGCCGGTACTGTAGTGACAGCTAACTGCACTTCATGCAGGCTGAGTATTCCCAAGTCTGAAAGGTCATGTCTCCTTGACTCCTGAGGGAATGATTTGCCGCACAAAATCCCGATGATGAGTGATGTGTATAGCTCGAGACTAAGAGGCGACGTTGAAGTTTGCACGGGATTCATCTGACGGGAATGGTACCATGATGCTAGGGAGTATGCAGAATTCGGATTACTGTCCGCGATGATAGAGGGTCAGAGGTTGCCTGCTTGGAGTCCAAGAATGCACACGGACTGATATACTATTGGCGACTGGAGCCTAACTATACTACTTTGCCACACTAACGAGTAGCTTTGGGAGTCAGACAAATCTGATGAGCAAGTAACGGCTGAAAGTCTTAGATATAGGTCTCGATAAATTCGTCCTTAATTCCTTGAATCTCTCTCCATAATTCAAGAGAAAGCTTCCCGTGTCCAAACCTTAGAGCGAACCTAAGCTCTGATACCACTTAAACCAGAAGGTAATTATCTTCACACAAACTCACCACTTAATCAATTGGAGAAAGAGAACACAATCACACCATGAAAACGATAGTAGAATGGATACAATCTCTCCCCCCCTAGATGAGTGGCTCACGCTTCCTCATCTAGAGTATTTATGATATTTCATAAAAGCACCAAGGAGCTAAAATTATCCCTCTCATCTAAAAATGGGGGATTTGCTTTACATAGCCATCTTAGGTCCCAAAAATGAATTATGTTCTCAACAAAATATATTGCTCAAACTTGCAATAATAAAACAAATACAAAATTGGCCCATGGCCATATATAATGCGCTGTGCGACACCTCAATCGGTACCCTCGCACTAACTCCAATTCTCGCTATGAGTTCCATCACCTGTACTCAAGCCACCAATTACATTAGTTATTAACAATCGATTGAACAAATCACTGAATCAACCTATCCCAACATAACCATGCTCAAAGCACAATAATCAAGCACAACACCAATAACACTAGCGACATCAGTATTAACATGAAATCACCCACAATATCGATCATCTAGCATGGCAAAACACAAGCTAGTCAGGCGTCCCCAACTAACCACACAAAGTATCCACTAGGACCCCCGCCGTGTCCAGTGCACTCCTATGGAGTATTCTGCCATAGTCACACTCGACTAAAAATAATAATGTCCAAAGCAAGATATATCATAAATATAATTTCTATAACACATACATCATTGTACAAGTCTTTCATACCTCATCGTACAATGTTGTACACATCCAAATAGTGCCATACATTGTTCGTCAGTTCGTCATACAGGTCACGTTCCTATCTTTCGTACGATGTCCATACCATTGTACATATCACCACTTGGTATCTGTCATACATTGCCATACAATTCTACGACACCTACCTGTATAGGTATCTATACACTTGCATTTCATAAAGGTATCTGTACCTTTGTAGGTCCTTTTTGTGGGGTCTCCTTGCAAGATCTTCTTGCAAGTGCTTTCCTTTGCAGGTGTTTGTATTTGCAAAGAAATTGGGCCTTTTGAGTCTTTGTAGGCACATTGCATTTTTGGAGTGCTTTTGTGCATTTTTTGGTCAGACATTGCAAGTTGATTGCAGATCTGTCAAATCATTTGGAGCTTTTGCAACAAGCAAAGTGCAATTTTGCAACATTTGGGGCTTTTAGTCAATTTGCCCTCTTTCAATTGTAATTTCTTGCAAAATTTTGGGGCTTTTGCATTTTGGATGCAATTTTCCAATGGACAAATAATTTGGGAGTTTTGCAGGCAATTTTGGACTCAGTTTGAGTCACATTGCAGACATTTGCCAATTTTTGCTGACAATTTTTGCAGATTTTGGGCTTTTGTAGAGCATTCTGGTGCATTTTTATCCTTTGATAGGTTGTGATAGCAAGTTGTTATTTTGGGCGGATTTTTGCAAACTTTGGTTGTGCATATTTCATCCCAGGAAGGGATCTCACTTGTCAAGTTTGCTACATTTTTTTTAGTTGTTTGGTAGATATGGCTTAGAACAATCTCAATGAGGTCTTTGGTATCCTCACACAGGAGGATAAGTTGGATGGCACCAACTACTCCTTGTGGAGCTTTATGGTGTGCAACATCTTAGTTGGCAGACATCTATGGGATTATGTCAATGGAGATGAGGCAAGGACAGATACTTTGGTTACACCTGTCACTCTTACTCAACAAGGTGGTGGTAGGGGTAGAGGTCAAGGAGTAGGAAAAGTGATAGGAGCAGCAGTTGCTACTTTGGTGGGTCCCACACCAAAACAGAAAAGGTGGGATTCACGTGATGCACAAGCTCTTTTAGGCATTTCCCTTTCTGTCAAAAGGTTTATCATTCCTCACATTTGGTCATGCAAGACCTTGAAGGCAGCTTGGGATATTTTAGAGAGCATGTTTGCAGCTAGAAATGATGCTCAAGTCTGATTCTTGAAGAGAGAGCTATCTCACACACATATGAATGAGGGAGATTCCATGAATTCTCACCTCACCAAGCTTCAAGATTTGAGGGAACAATTGTTGAATATAGATGAGATCATTCCTGATTCAAAGATGATTACCATCACTCTGAATTCTCTTCCTGAGTTGTATCTTAGTTTTCATACCTCGCTAAATTTGTTATTGATGGTGGCAATCCTCTTTCTTGGTAGGACTCTTGTTGCAGGAAGAACAAACAACTTAAGAACATGGCCACACGGGATGGTGAGCATGCCATGCTTTCAAATTTCAAGCTTAAAGGGAAAGGGAAGCAAAAGCAACATGGAAATTAGCCTACACATCAGCATAGAGCTGATTTTGGATAGCCCTCTCTCAAGGCTAAAGGTGATGCAGAGAAGCCAAAGAGGAAGGGTATTTGTCACAACTGCAAGAAGCTGGGTCACTACATTGGTGAATGCAAGAAAAGAATAGCAAAGGCAAAGAAAAAGGATTTGAGCATGGCTGTCTCGGATGTATCTACTATCAGCTCCTAATGCACATGAAGGAGGGGATGTTACAGCCAACTTTGTGGAAGAGGATTATGCCTTTTTGTCTTGCCTTCTACATTTTCCAGTGCCTGGTCCAGATACTATAGCCACTCTTGAGGAAGACTCATATGCTTTCCTTACTTGCAGCTATGACCCTTTATGACCCTTTGAAGGATGCATGCACATTCAATGTCAATGAGGCTCCTACATCCCAGATGACCACCATCAGATCAGTTATGCCATGGCTGCAACTTTTGTTTGGAATATCCATCAATTGGACATAAAAATAGCTTTTCATAATGGGGACTTGCAGGAAGAGGTTTATGTCAAACAACCTCTTGGATTTGAACTTTCGGGCAATGCACTTCAGGTTTACAAGCTGAATAAAGCTTTATATGGGCTGAAACAAGCCCCACATGCATGGTATGCCAAGGCTTTCTTGGCAAATAAGGGGCTACACAATAGTCCCATTGAAAGTACCCTCTACATCAAGAAGGATGGGGGGGATATTTTGGTCATCATTCTTTATGTAGATGCATGCTGCTCACAGGGTCAAATGAGGAAATAATTGCAGATTTCAAAGGTGAATTGAAAGCTAAATTTGACATAATAGATTTGGGCATGTTAAATTTCTATTTGGGGATCCAATTCATATAAGACAAGTGTGGCATCGTTATGTCTCAATCCAAGTATGTGCAAATTCTCTTGGATAGGTCCAACATGCTAGATTGTAAGCCTACAGCCACTCCCATGGAGCCAGGGCGAAGATTACTATGTATGATGCAAGTGCATCAATGGATGCCACACTTTACAACTAGGCTGTCGGATGCCTCATTTATTTGTGCAATACACGGCCTGATCTGTAGTATGCAGTATCTCAGGTGAGCAAGTATATGCACAGCCCAAAGGCAACACATTGGTAGGCTGTAAAACACATGTTCCATTACTTGCAAGGCATAAAGTCTTATGGCTTATTGTTTCCCAGGGGGGTGACTTGCAGATGCATGCTTAGAGTGACTCAGATTGCATTGGAGACTATGATACTAAGCAGTCCACAAGTGCACAGCCTAAAGGCAACACATTGGTAGGCTGTAAAACACATGTTCCATTACTTGCAAGGCATAAAGTCTTATGGCTTATTGTTTCCCAGGGGGGTGACTTGCAGATGCATGCTTAGAGTGACTCAGATTACATTGGAGACTATGACACTAAGCAGTCCACAAGTGGTAATTGTTTCTTTTTGGGAAAAGCTTACAGTTCTTGGCTGAGCAAGAAGCAATCTACTATGAACAATGTAACATCTAATTCAGGTATGTAACATTGGTACCCATTTTAAGATTCCCTCAGAAATTCATTATAATTATAACTTTTTCAAAAAAAGTCATATTCTTTTAAAATTCTATCAATTTTGGTACATAATGCCCACAAATTAATAAGGACCTTGACTACATAACACAATATCAATGTATTTAGAAAAATCTAGAAGTCTATTTTTTTTTCCTTCCTTTGACCTTTTATTTTTAATAGAAAACTACATGATACAACTTTCATTCTTGCATGTGGTAACATAATCTTATCAAAATTCTTAAGTTGAACTTTGTAGTATCACATAAGGTAGTGAAAGAATTAAAAAATATCATCAAATTAATGGGAAAAAGTAAATGCCACCTTCTTCAAAACATTCAACGTATATGGATTCTCGAATATGTTATGTAAGAAAACAATACAACGTCTATGCTCAACAGATAATAGGATCTCGTACAGAAGAGAGAAAAGTGGATAGTATGGAGAATCAAAAATTTGATTACTATAAAACTGATACAATAGATGGTGCTGCCTCCCAGCCATGCGCTCCTGTGAGAGAAGCTTCGATGGCATGCTAGAAACAGTAGACGATGGAGGCTGGATGCTAAGGAATTAGGGTTGCTGTAGCCAATGATGAAATGGGCTTCATGGGCTTGCTCTTATATAGCCACCAGTCGTAGTCAGTTAGACCCAATTGGGTGACCGACCTAGTCCGCCCAAAACGGTCGACTGGGGGTTGGTCCCGAAATAGGCCACTGACCACATGATAGAACCGTGGCGCAAAATAGAGCAACTGACCTACAGAATTCGTTCAGCCCAGAGCCATCCGCGATCATCTGGGGCTCCAAACAGGCCCCACAACTAGAGAGTGGGCTGCCCCAGGAAATGCTTTGTCTACCCTCAATGCGGTCAGTCATGGGATGGCTTCCCGCACTTGCACGTAGCCTAGTTGGTAGTGTGCCAACTCCGTCTAGCCATCAGGCCACACATGGCCCCCATCTGGTGTCCAAACCAGGACCTACTAGATAACCGAGCTACTCAAATGCCTTCTCCTCATATGGGGGGCTTACAAGTAGAGTTAGTTGGTTCCTGTGTAGTTACACGAGAGCGGAGCATTGGTATCTAACACCCCCCCTCAATGTCCACCTGCAAGTGAACTTACTTTTTCGGCCCCATGCCAAGTCGATGAAGATGCCTCTCCAGCAAGTCTCTTCTAAGAGCCTTCGTGAAGATGTCTACAACATTCTCTGTAGTCAGATAGTACACCAAGTCGACCTCTCCATCCATGATGAGCTCGCCTACAAAGTGAGATTGAATCTCAATGTGTTTTGTGCGAGCGTGGAACACAAGGTTCTTTGCAATCGCCATGCAACATTGATTGTCACATGATAACTGCATAGGCTTGTTCTGCACTGCACCCATGTCCCCTAAAATCCTCCTCAACCACATTGCCTCACAAGAAGCAAAACATGCTAATTTGTACTCAGCCTCGATAGAAGAAAGAGCAATTGTGGGTTGCTTCTTGCTGACCCATGACACAGCTCCAGATCCAAGTGAGAAACAGTAACCTGTCACTGATCTCCTGCTGTCCACGTCTCCTGCCCACTCCGAGTCACAGAATCCGATCAAGATGTTGCCCTTGGTATAGGTGATGCCATAATCAAGTGTGCCTTTGATGTATTTTAGCACCCGCATCTGCCCTCTAATGGTTCTCTCGGGGCTTATTGGAAATCCTGCTTAGTACACCAATCGCAAAACTGATGTCCGGCCATGTGTTGCACAAGTAAATCAAACTGCCCACACAAGCCTTATGTACTTCGCTTTGTCCACTAATGGTGATGAATCCTTGTTTGAGAGCTTCATGTCAATAGGGGTACCAACTGTCTTGCACTCAGCCATGCCAAATGCCTTCAGTATCTCTCCAGCATACTTCAGTTGTGAGATGAAGATTAGTTTTGGCTCTTGCCAAACTTCAATCCCCAAACAGAAATGCATCAGTCCGAGGTCTATCATTTCAAACTCTCTTCCTAGCAAATGCTTTGTCTGTGAGATCTTCTCTTCATGGTTCCCTGTTATGACAAGGTCGTCCACATAAAGGACCACAATCATACACCCGCCTCCTTCTCTGAAGATATACAAATTTGCATCAGATGGCTCCTCCTGAACCCGTTTTGTAGAAAGTAGGCATCAATTCACTGGTACCATGCTCGTGGAGCCTGTTTCAGCCCGTAAACTGCCTTCTTCAGTTTACAAACTTTACCTTCTAAACTGGGGATCTCAAAACCTCGTGGTTGTTCCACGTATACCTCCTCCTTGAGATCTCCATTTAGAAAGGTGGATTTTATATCCATCTGAAACACGGGCCAACTTCCCCAGGTAGCTAAAGCCAAAACACTACAAATTGTGGTTAGTCGAGCTATGGGAGCAAAAGTATCGTGATAATCAAAACCATGTACTTGTGTGAATCCTTTTGCCACGAGCCTAGCCTTGTACTTATCCAACGTGCCGTCGGACTTGTACTTGGTCTTGTACACCCACTTGGTGCTGATTACCTTGCGTTTTCGTGGTCGATCCACAAGGTCCCAAGTGTTGTTCTTCATTATGGAGCCATACTCTGACGGCATAGCCTCCATCCACCTGTCATCACCCTGTGCCTCTTCAAGACCCTTGGGTTCATCAGCATGGATCACCTTTGTCATCAAAGCATAGTTGACCAAGTGTTCCTGTGCCCTTCTTTTCTTCTCTAATCTCTTGGACCGGCGGTGTTTGGATGGTTCCTCCTCAATGGCTAGAGGTTCTCTACCATCCAAAAGCTCCTTTACCCACTTCAGGAATGGCCATTGCCATTGTGGTTCAGTAGGCTCTTCTTCCTCTTCTTTATCTTGAATCCTCCCAAGCACTATTGGGGGAGTTCGGTCTGCTGTTGGTGGTTGTACTGGATGGATATCCTGGTCTTGGTTGTCTAGGAAGGAAGCATCCTCCTCCAATTGATGTGGCTGTTCTGAGAAGACCACATCGTGACTTACTATTACCTTCTTGGTAATAGGATTATAGAGATGGTAACCCTTCACCTCTTCACTGTAGCCCAAGAAAATACCCTTCCGGCTCTTCGGTTCCCATTTGGTCCTGTTAGCATCAGGTACACACACAAAACAGTCACATCCAAAAACTTTGAAATGTGCAGCTGACGGTTTCTTACCAGAAAAGGCCTGCAGTGGAGTCATCCTATTCACAGCCTTCGTGTAGCTACGATTCATAATGTAAACTGCCGTGTTACATGCTTCAGCCCAGAAAGTCTTTGGCAAATCTTTCCCTTTCATCATACTCCTACACATTTCATAGATGATGCGCATCTTGCATTCTGCTACTCCATTTTGCTATGATGTATGTGGCGGGGGTTTCTGCCTCTTGATCCCGTGACTTTTGTAGTAACTTTCGAATTCACTTGATGTGAACTCACCACCTCTGTCTGATCTCAACTTTTTCACCTTCCTCCCCGTTTCTTTCTCGACCATTACATGCCATTCTTTGAACTTACTAAAAGCCCCGTATTTAGTCTTCAGGAAGTATATCCATATCCTTCTACTGTAGTCGTCGATTAGCGTCATGAAGTAGTAGAAACCACCCAAAGCTTCCGTCTCCATCTTTCTGCAGAGGTCCATGTGAATGAGCTCTAAAGGAGCCTTTGCCCTACTAGCCTCTTTAGGAAAGGGCTGCCGATGCTGCTTGCCCATCATGCAAGCTTCACATACATTGGGCAGATCTATAATTTTTGGTAGGTCTGCAATCATTCCACCTTTATGCATCTCCTTTAAAGAACTAAGGTGTAGATGACCAAACCTCTCATGCCACATCTTAGTGTTCTTCACATCGCCTCGAGCACTGAAAGCTGAGAGTTCGTAGATGTTGTTGTGTCGTGTACCTTTACCAATGACCTTACCTTGAAGATGAAAAATCTATGTGCCATTCTTATTGAATTGAACTTTGAGGTCCCGATCCATGATCATAGAAATGGACAACAAGTTCCTCTTGATATCTGGCACATAAAGAACATCGGACAACTATTTTACAACTCCATCTGACTTGAGAGCAATCGTACCTTTTCCTTTTGCTGGACATTTTGCATCATTGCCGACTGCTACGAGGATGTCATTCCCTACCGGCTGTAGAGAGGTATACCAATCCTTCCGACTGGTCATGTGGCGCAATGCACCACTGTCAACAATCCAAGGTTCATCCGCAGGTACATGAATTGCCTCCGTGCAAATCTCCTCAATTGCTATGAATAGCTCTACTGGTACTACGTGCACGCTATTGCTGGACTCTTTCTTTACTCCGTTCTTCTCATCTGCAATCTTCTTCCAGCACTCATTCTACTTGTGCCCTGCCTTGTTGCAATAGAAGCACTTGATCTTCTTCTTTTTCTTTTTATCATCAAAAGAAGATGGGTTAATAGAGTCCTTACCCTTACCTTTCTTTGATCCAGCTGAGAAAGCCGAATCTTCTCCAGTCCTCATCTTTTGACGCATCTCCTCCTCCAAAAGCATTGCATTGAAATCCTCAAAGTTGAGGGGCAGATTTCTATTTTAAGTATTCAGCACTATAACAAGACTGTCATACTTTGGTGGGAGAATCCATATGCACCTTCGTGCTAGATTCTCGCTGGTGATGGTGATGCCAATTGCAGTCATCTGATCACGCAGATTCTTCACCTTGGTGATGAACTTCTCTACCATTTCAGACTCTCACAATTTCTTGTTCACGAGTTGAGTCTCTAGATTCTGAATCTGCGTCTGATTCATGGCCTCGTACTGATTTTTCAAGACCATCCATGCCTCCTCCGCTGTGTGACATGTTGAATTAATGCCATGATAGAATCACTTACATTGCAGACAATCGAACATAGTGCATCTGCATTTCTTCTTGTCCACACAAGAATCTCATCTACAGTTGGTACTATCTTTTGTGCTGCATTGGCTGCATTGGCTGGAACCGGCTTCAGGTCCACCCTAGTAGCAGTATGCCAAAGCTCGTATGTGCTTAGGATGGTCTTCATTTTGAACTTCTAGAGTGGATAGTTAGTGTCATCCAACTTTCTGCTTTTGCCGAACGGTGGGATTTGCAGTCTTGCGAGCTGGGCCATCTCTCACAATCTACTCGCTAACAGAAACACACTACCAAATCTTCTTGCTAGAGTCCAGGCTCTGATACCATGTAAGAAAACAATATAATTTCTGTGGTCAAGAGATAATAGGATCTCTACGCAAGAGAGAAAACCAGATAGTATGGAGAATCAAAAATTTCATTAGTGTAAATTTGATACAATAGATGGTGCTGCCTCCCAGCCGTGCGCTCCTGTGAAAGAAGCTTCGATGGCATGCTGGAAACAGTAGAGGACAGAGGCTAGATGCTAAGAAATCAGGGTTGCTATAGCCAGTGATGAAATGGGTTTCAAGAGCTTGCTCTTATACAACCACCGGTCATAGTCAGTTAGACCTAATTGGGTGACTGACCCAGTCCACCCAAAACGGTTGATTGGGGGTCAGTAGTCCCGAAATAGGCCACTGACCACACAATAGAACCGTGGCACAAAATAGAGCAACTAACCTATGGTATCTGTTCGGCCCAAAGCCATCAGGGATCATCTGGGGCTCCAAACGGGCCTCGCAACCAGAGAGTGGACTACCCCGAGAAATGCTCTGTCTACCCTCAATGCAATCAGTCATGGGATGGCTTCCCGCACTTGTATGTAGCTTAGTTGGCAGTGTGCCAACTCCATCCAGCCATCAGGCCACACATGGCCCCCATCTAGTGTCCAAACCAGGACCTACCGAATAACCAAGCTACTCAAATGCCTTCTCCTCATATGGGGGGCTTACAAGTAGAGTTAGCTGGTTCTTGTGTAGTTACATGAGAGTGGAGCATTGATATCTAACATTAAGAACTTGTCTATTGAAACAATTCAAAATCACAAAATTATCAATATAATTCCATAATTGGAGTCTACTCAATTCTCCCATATGTGTCATCTAGATCATCTTCATAACCATCCCCAATAACAAATTAATGGGAAAAACTAAATGTTCAATACAGTCAAAGCATTTGGATTGTAAAATGTCTTAAGAACACTTGTCTATTGAAACCATTCAAATTCAAAAAACTGTCAATACAATTCCATAACTAGAGTCTACTCAATTCTCCCATATCTATCATCTACCTCATCTTCATCACCCTCCCCAGTCTGGGTTTCTTGTATGGGTTTCTCAATCACTTTCTCTTTCACAACCTCCTTCTCCCATGTAACAGCTAGCTCGCCTGCCTCCGTAAAACCGGGTTTCAATATCTCAGGAGGTTGGGGTTCCCGTGATGAGGCTACCACCGAATCTGCATCAAACTTTCCATCTTTCAAACCAAGCTTCTAATGCTCATCAGGCAAGTGATGAATAGCAGTCACTCTCTTCTTTATGTAATCACATTGAATAGGATATTTTTCAACTGCAATTACATTTTGGCCCTTTTTTAAGGCACATGCTGTGACTATGCTTGAACAAGCAAATAGATCGAGTATCCACTCATGCTCGTTTGAAAACAGATCTATGAGCTAATTAATTAGGAGTTGTGGTTTTTGATAAGGATTTACTATCTCCCCATTCTTATCCATGGTCACATGCCTGAGCTTCTTCGTCACAGCTAGAATAATGAAATGATCAGGAGTAAATAGAGCAGATGAAGGAAAATTGATATGACTAATACTTTTTTTTCCATCAATAGACCAATACCCAACTGAAATGTTTTTTGTAGAAGACATGAATCGATGTCCTTTCATTTGTCTCAAATTGGGTTTCATCCTACGACATGCAACAAAAATAAGTTTTAAATTTATTAAAAGAAAACACAATTATAACAATAATAAGTGACCCAAAAAAATCTTTGCATTTCATTGCTACACTCACCAATAAAAGTGGTCACGTCCAACACATTTATCATTGATGACACTCATCACCGCCCCAGACTGCAAGTCTGAATGAAAAATTATGACACGCCAAAGCGTTGCTATCATAATTGACATGAACTGGTCAAGAAGACTCATTAGTTCTTTTGCTTTGTAACGGACCTCATCAATGGTGGATTCAAGAACATTAAATCCGTATGGTATGTCTGCAATGACCAACATGTACTCATTTTGTGAAACTATCTTTGACAATTCATTGCAATCTCCGTTAAGCACATGATAAAATTTTGGTGGATGGTTTTCCCCCCTGTCAAACTCTAACATGTCATCACCAACAGTGATAGATTGTTGTCAACTTTGATGCTCTTTTTATTTTGTAGCCCGGTCATCTTAAAGCTTGCAGGCATCATACTATTCTCAGATCCCTTCTTGCTTCGTTTCTGAAGGTTGATGTCAAAATAACAGTTCAATATTTTGAACATTGCAAATCTAGAATTCGAAAGAAAATTTCCATATACCAAATTTTGACATACCATGCTTTTGAATACATTGAAATATGGAGCCAAGCTCTCCATCATGCTGCTCTCTAGATACTCCTCCCGAATAGCATCCCAATCTAGCATGTTCAATTGCCGAATTATTGCTTCCTGCATTCTTATGTATATTTTATGCCTGCATTGAAAATGAATGTATAATTCATCTCACTTTTACAGTTGAAACAAAGTCTATTGAAACATTATTTGTAAAGAGATTAATGTAAAATCAAGGAGAGACATGATGCAAAGGAGAGAAGTTTACTTACTCATCAAATTCATTGCCCATTTCATCCAAAGAAAGATCCTGAGGATTACCAAAGAGCGAGCAAGGAAAAGCGAGCGAGCCCAATTAAGCGAGCGTGATTAAACAATAGGCAAGCGAGCAACCCTTCATCCACTATATGATTAATCAAATTTCATTGGAGAGAGGAGTCATGCCCCAAAATGATATTGCTTCCCAAGATTACATATTCCATACATGCATCATGAAGACAAATATCAGGCTACACATCTCCTTCCTCCCCATACTTGGTATCTTCCTCCATACACCCATCCAAAGGAAAGGAGTCGCCTACACATCACATTAAATACCTTTCTCTCCTTACTTTTACACTTAAATCCTTATGGAGAGACAACAACATAGAAGCAGGTAGAATATATGATTCAAATAGCCAAAACGTGCTCATATTCTACATGTACATATCATGCCTTCCATGTTTGCAGAAGTACATCTTCCAAACATCTGATCCAAAAAATGGAAGGCATGTAGAGCAAAAGAGCGCATTACATCTATTGCATCTTCTACTATTCACATTAAAGGCAGACATATCTTGCCTCTAATACTTGCAGAAGTATATCCTTACTTCCATTACAAAAACATAGAAGGATCCCTACCTCTATAATCTGCATGTTCAAGCAAAGAACAACAGAGTGTCTTTCACATCATCTAGTCTATGGAAGATGGCTTTCTTTTTCCAGCCAGTGCTTGATACAACTCAATCTTAGTCAAGGCTGCTTGATCCATAAACTGATGCACTGTATCACTCAATCCCAGCACTACAATGAACACAAAGTATGTGCTTGCAAGGCATATAAGGAGTTTTACTTATCTCCCTTTGAGTGAAATCAAGACATGTACAACGTGGGAATTCTGAAATTGAGACACAGTATGTTAGCCCCTTGGAAATTGAACCTGATGTACGAATGTGGAAAAGATGCACCTCATTTGGAATAATAGTGCTCTCTCTTACAACCTCCCCATTCTCTTTAATTGCCTTGCTTATCCTTTCTTTGAATTCTTTATTCAACTTAGTTCTCCATGACACAAGCTTTCCATCACGACGAGATGGGCGCACATGGCTTGGCATATGAATTTTTTGCATACGAGATGGGAAGCTCATGACACCAATAGCATCATCAGTCTCAAATACAAATCCTACCCTTACCAAGCTCTCCCTCTCATCCATAGTAATTGATGTCCCACATGCAACCTTCCACACACCTGGAGAGTTTCCAGGAACACCCTGAATGGAATTATCCACCTTCCATGTATGGGTCACAGTACCATTGCAAAACCAAACAAATTGTTCTATCAATCCATTGGAATGTTGCCTTCTCCCCTTAAAGTAAGGCGCTGGCACACCATTGCTTGCACTTCTACCAAGCGCATTGATCATTGCCCCACATCGTCTCCGACTTTCTGTTAAGTAACCAAAGCATGTGACAACACTATGTGCTTCAGTTCTCCTAATTTCCCAATTGGCACCATGAATGTTTGCCTCTCTACAAACTACTTGGTTTGTAGGATTTAAAAAATCAAGTTGTCATCTTTTTCCAATCACTCTCTTTGTCGTGACAGTGATGTATTTAGGGCGATGACTATCAAGTGCATGGACCACAGTTGAACATGTAGAACTCCTCTTTCTTCTCATACTTATCAGTTCTGTCATCTGTCTATCCATCTCTGGAGAGTGTAACCTAGCCTCTTCAATCACAGTGTGTGACAAATCAACAAGCCTATTTCTGTCTCCTTTACTAGATCCACCACCATCAAGTATTCTTTGTCATAGAACATCCAAATTTGGACCTGTACCCAAGTGTTTTCCATTCAAAAAGGCATTATAGTGAGCACTCTGAAGGACACTCATTGCAAGATCTGCAGCACAAGCTCCATATAATGTTATGTGTCTTGCATACCCATGTGCTGCTCTCATGCTAGAGTGTTTTGTCTCCAAAAGATTTACTGTAGGAACAAACCCAAAATTTTTCTCTTGCTGCAAAAACATTCCCCCCCATTGGTTGACTCTAGCATCCCACCAAGCCAACCATGTGTGGAGTGCTGGCAACTCACCCTCTTTCACATGCAATGGAGAGCAATACAAGGTCAATGTTCTCTTGCATTGGTATGCAGAAGCAGCTGTCATTGCCTCCCTCCATTTCCTACATAGAACCTTATGCTCCTCCTGAAATTGTGGCTTAATGCACCTTTTGGTATGCTCAACCATGTTCATCTCCCAGTGAAAACCACAAGTCCTTTCTTTACCCTCCATTACATTTTCAGGCCCACCATTGTAAACTGTGTGGATAGCAAGCCAATTTGCTCCTGCTCCATCTGCCATGAATCCTCAGAATTCAGGTGGTTCAAAACCATTCTTCTCCATCTGACTATTCAAAAGCTTCCAGAATTACACTTGTGCATGGGTATCTTCCACCTTGAATTCACATATAGCTATTGTTAAGAGTTCCCTTATGTAAGGGTCATACACATGAGCACCCATAGTTGACCATCCTTTTACTCGATGGACGTGGTGAAAATGCACCCATTGTGATCCAAAGCTACCTCCTGGCCGCATTTGATTTACCAAATCAACCCTTGATCCTGGACCAATGGTCGACATTTTGAAAATATGTGGTTCTTGTTCATCTTACAGCTGCCCAGGAAACAAGATACTTTGCACATATGGATATTTGCATCTCTTTTTCAAACCCAGTATTGAATCCATTCCACCATCTCCATGAGATCTCCATCTCTAGCATCACATCTTGCACTCTGCACTATTCTCTGAAGCCTTCTCCTTTGTGTCATTGGTGTGATTGTATCCAAAACCTCTTCAAATTGTTGGTAATGTAGAGGTTCCATAGCAACCCCCTCCTTTGCAAGCAACATATCCATCATAAGGTCTTGTGTAACTGAGACCTCAATGTTTTTGCAAGATGAATTTGCATTTAGCCTAGCACGCATTGAAACTAGATCATCCACTTGCAATTCCTTTGCACAACTTTTTCCTTTCTCAACAGGATGGTCATGGAACCCAACATGCACAGCACATCTTGTCGTCTTAGCTCTTTCGTGAGGCAAGCAATAATATATGATAGCACTGCATTGATAAACACACTCTGGGATTTCCAAACAATGCTTGCAGACAATTAATCCCAAGGTTGGATCAATTGGACCAGGCACAGGTGGCTTCCTAAGCTTTTCCTTCCATTGTGTATCATTCAGAACTCCCATTCATTCAAGGTAAGGACAATGAACGTTATAGCATCTCAAGTATCCAGAACATCTACTCATCCTTACAATTCCATTAAAAAAGTCTTGTGAACATGTTGAATATTTTGTCCATCCATGACCATCGGCATTTTGTTCCATTCCAGACATTGGAGATCCATCAAGCAAAGGGGGCAGTTCAAAGACAACATACCCATCATAAGTTTTAGGCAGTTCAGCAACCTTCTCAGCTCCAACTGCAGAAGTTAATGCAACATGCAAAGAACTATTCAAAGGCATCTTCTCTATAAGTGAAATAACACTATTCACTTCAGTATTTTGAAAGTCACTTTGAGAATCAAGTTTCCTTCTTATCACCTCAACTCTGAAGGTTGAATGTTGTTTTCCATTATCTTGTACCCTTTTTGACCGTCCTCCAAGTCCACCAAAGGGAAGCACTATGGCAATGTCATCCACTCCGATTTCTTAATGCAGACTAATCTCCTCATCTGCAAGGGGAAAGTGTTCCTTGAGATTTGCTAGGGAGACCTCCAATAAAGGAGTGTCGTAGCGAATGGACAATGTTTCTGCTTCTCCAAAGTGAATGAACACAGATGCAGGCATGTTTTAGATGCACAAATGAACACTAAAGGATTGGCTCCACCCACTATGAGAACAATTTGCAAGCGCGAAAGAAGATAGAGCTCTAGAATAGCTAGCAGCTCTTCATTTACAAAACAAGATGCAGCCAGTAAAAGAGTGTGAAACACTATATTAGAGAATTTGGGAATTTTCCAAGTCCCACTTTAAAATAAGGTTGAAGATTTGACCATGTGGCTAAAATTTTAACCACTTATTTGAAAGTGGGCCTTGTAAGGATTCCTGAATATAGTGTTTAGGGTGGACTACACTTTCAAGTAAGGGCTTGAGATTTGACCATGTGGCCAAATCTTTACCTTTTAGGAATTCCCAAACTATTTGGAGATTCCCAAATTCACTAATATAGTGTTGTGATAAAAAATGACATTGCCAGAGAGGAGGTGGCATCAGAAGATCAAATGGAAGCACAAGAGATGGCAATAGAAGAAAAGGGGTTGATAGAAGAGGATATGGTAGCGGAAGAGAAGATGTTGATAGAAGGAAGAGATGACAAAAGAAGAGAAGACATGAAGAAATTTTGTCTTTGAAAGGTGGCGAGTTAGATGACGCTGTCACAATTATCTTCATAAATTCTCCATGACATGGTTCATAATATCATGTTTCTTTTCCATGAAAATGGTAATCATTTCACAAGATGGTAATCTGAATAAAGGCTCCATAACTTGCCTACAAAACTAGAACGTTGTAACTTTAATGGTAGAATGTTAATTAATGCATATGTTTTTGCATGAAATGGTAGTCATGCAAGGTTGGTTGTGATCACAGTTATTAAAGACGGGCTGCAAAGATGGGCTATAGTGTACACTGCACTGTACATAGTGCAATTCAGTATGCTCAGTGTACATTGCATTGCAAAGATGAAATACAAAGATGTACAGTGTACTGGGCTCTCTTAAAATGCAGGGAGACAACTAGGCCGTGAAAGATTACTGGGTCTTCTTTTCCCACTACTTATTTCCCATCAAGCTACAAGCTAGTTCTTCTCGGGCACTATGAAGTGTTGAATTTGTTGTCAGAGATATGATTGTCATATATCTCTCGGAAGGGTCCGAGGTAATAATAGGAATGCGAGTTCCCAAAAACAATAGCTTCTCTACTCTAAGTGAACTGCAAGAAACCCGTGATCGACAAGAAATGGCGTGCCATTCAGTGTTCCACTGCTAACTTCTATGAACGAAAGGAACCGTTAGCCTCCCCAGCAAAGCAATCCATTCAGATGAACCTTTGTCTTATCTAAAGTTGTATCCTTAGTCCTTAATGGAAGCTGTGGACAAACTAGGCAGTCTCATCTACTACCTTCAAGAAGTATCGTCGTCCATCTTTCTTACTCAGTGTTTCTATCATTGTCCTTCAAGAAGTATCGCTACCTTCAAGAACTAGAGCACTGAAAATGCATCCTCCCAAAAGAAGTCGGAGGCACGATTGTATTGTCGCTAATTTTAACGATTGTATAGTATCTACAGTGCTTGGAATCATCGCTTTCTCTCAGTTGCTTTTGTCAATTTCATCAGGGCTGCATGCAGTTGTTTCTGTCACGCCCACTTCAAGGCTGCCTCCTCACAATTGTTTCTTGCTATTGTTTGCACTTCACGTTTCCTTTAATGTGTGCTGCTTATAAAATGGGAAGGTCGTTATTTGTTCCAGGAAGGTCGTTATTTGCTCCATATTTATTTGCAAACAAGAAGCTAGCGCTAGCCTCTTTGTGATTCGGATACTTGAGCTTGCAAACAAGATTAGCACGTTGAAACCTCTATGCCGCCTCCATCCACTCTTTCGCAATCTCATCCACTCCCCTCCTCCGTTGCCTCCAGTCGAAAGGTGGCGGCTATTGCTGGTGCTGGTGCTGGTGCTGCTGGAGCTGAGAATGGTGTTGGTGCTGCTGCTGCGGGAGATGCTCAAGCTCTTGAGTTTGAAGAGCTCTGTGGAGGTGGTGTTGATGGGGGTGGCCATGGTGGTGCATGGGCGGCGGCTGCTGCTACTGAAAATTGGGATGGTGCTGCTGCTGCAGCAGATGGTGGAGGTGGTGTTGGGGGGAGAGAGAGACATTGTGGGAGTGAGTGAAAATGTGAGGGGAAGAAGAAGAAGAAGCAGAGCGGCAGAGAACGAAGTGTTGCATGTCTGAGACGCTGTAGTGCTGACCGCCAGAATGCATTGCGAGAGGCTAAAGGGAAGGAGAATCAGCAGCTTCTTCTATAATGGAGATGGAGCACAAGAGCGCAATTGCTCGTAGGTGATGAAAATTGAAAATTCTGCATTGCTTCAACCTTCGAATAGTAGAGTGCAGGTCAAGTACTATGTCCACCCAAAGGGCAAGTATTGAATGTGAAGGAGGCGACTAGCCGCTTCATCTTCCTCTTCCAATGCTCGTCTTCGTCTTCTTCTTCATCGTCTTCACTGCACAAAAAATCAGAAGACGCCAAGGGGTTATGGGAGAGGGAGAAGAATTGGAGGGAGGAGGCGACTAGCCGCTTCATCTTCCTCTTCCAATGCTGCTTCTCCTCCTTCTTCTTCTTCTTCTTCTTCTTCTTCTTCTTCTTCACCTCCAAGCTTCTTCTTCTTCCTTCACCACCACTCCTCCCATCCTTCCACCCCCTCCTCCTCCTCCTCTTCCTCCACTCCCCGTTCCCGTGAGAACAGCTCCTCCGCTTGGGACTGCATCAACCCCAAAACCATCGTCTTCAAACCCCCCCTCCCCGCCACCGATCGCTCCCCCCACCCCAAGTCCTACACCTTCGGTAACACCTCTTCTCACGAGAGAGAGAGAGATTAACTTCAACCTTCGGCAAACCCACGGAAAATTCTCACATGGGCTTCCCAGCTCCTCCTCCTTGACTTGTAAAGCGACATCCCAACTCCCAACTCCACGGAAAATTCTCCCAACTCCACCGACATGAATGGCGTGAAAATTTATTGTAATCGCTGGGCTCGGCGACGGGAGGTTTTCCTTGCCTATTTGCCTATTGCTTGCCGTCGTCTTCTTTGGCGCCGGAGTAGATTCTTTGGAACTCCTGTCAATGTTTATGACCAATTCAGAAGGTCTCATCTATTCCTGGCCTTCTCTATTTGCCTTGCAGATTTGAGTTCTCTATTTTGCTGCTGCTCCCCTCGACTCCCCTCCTAACTCCTCACAATTGCTGTTCTTTCGTGGCAACTTTAATCTCCAAGACGAGAAAGCCCGCTACTTTAATCTTTCGTTGATCTCAGCCAAGACGAGAAAGCCCGCTGCTCGCCTACTCGTCTGCCTTCTCGTCTCATCTCGCCTACTCATGTTCCTTCTCATCTCGTCTCGCTGCTCTCGCCTCGCCATGCAAACTCTCGCTGCTCTTGTCTAGTTTGGTTGGTCGCCTCTCAAGCTCTCGCTGCCATCTTAGCCATCGCCACACACCATGTTCCGCTTCTCCTTCTCCTCCTACAGTCTGCAAGAGTAGGGAATACGAACGGTAACAAGGAAGATTCGGGCAAAGCTAGCTCGCTCTCTCTTACTCATTCTCGCTCACAGTCTTTGCTCCTCTGAAGCTCTGCTTCTTGCCAATCACCTTCCATGCCACCTTCGTCGCTAATATCTTCTCCTTCTCTGCCAGCATCGCCCTCTCCTACAACGCCATCATTTGCTCCTCATGGAAGAAGAAATCTCGAGTAGAACTAAACGTAAGTTCAACTTTCTTTCCTGAAATATCTCTAGTCTGGATAGCTACACACATCCGTTTTTTATCTATTTTCCATGAGAAAGGACGCGCTGCCATTTCTCATGGAAAGTAGATCAAAGAGGACCCAATCTCTTTGATCTACTTTCCATGAGAAATGGCAGCGCGTTGACACGCTGCCCTTTCTCATGGAAAGTAGATCAAAATCATGTCAAAGGAGGTATACTTAAAAGCATTGGGGTATACTACAAACTTAAAAAACTTTCATCGATTTTTGTTTATGCACCTCAAATTGATTTTGAAATTGTGAATCCTTCCTCTCCTCACATCCTCATCCTCCAATTTTTCATTCATCCAAGACCTCTCCGGTGAGTCCTAAAGCATTTGGAAGAGCCATGGCGTTAAGCATTTGTAGGAGCATTTTGGATACCCTTTCCATTGAAATGGACAGCGTGTCAACGCACTGTCCATTTCAATAGAAAGGGCATCTAAAATCCTCCATTGTATCTTTCATGTACCACCTTCATATTTGAGTAAAGAAGAAGCAAATTTTGATGCTTGTGACACCAAAATTGGTAGCGCATTGACGCGCTGTCCATTTCGATATCCCAAGCATCAAAATTAACCCCTTTTAGGCTTTTTAATAGGCTTTCAATGGGGTGGCATTTAGATGCCTTTTGCTTCAAAATGGACAGCGTGTCAACGCGCTGCCTTTTTTGGTAGAAAGAGCTTCACAGTTTAGGGCATTGATATGCTCCCACACTTGCAACAGTTAGCCTACAATAAGATTGGTTGTTGGGATCAATAATGCTCCCACACTTGACCTGCATGGTGACTTGAAACTAAAGTTAGTTTCTAGATCCCAGAGTTACTGTGTCAAGCCATCTTGTGTGAAGTCTTGCTCAATAGTGGCCTTGTATTGGGGTAGCATTTTATATGACCTTTTCACCGCTGCCCATTTTGGTAGAAATAGCACTAAAATGCACACTACTAATGTGTGCTTTCACAGTTGCATTCATCCTATACATTTTATTAAATATGAATGCTCTTTGGATATAAGATCTCAAAGAGGAAGAGTAAAGTAGATATAAGGTCGACATAAATGTCATCTATGTAGCTTTCAATTCTGCAAGTTATTTTGACCACAAGGATGATTTTGCCAACACATTGTATGCTTTTGCTTTTAATTTACATTCTTGAATCATGCCTCAAGTTAAAGGAGGAACTCCTTGATCGAGGGAAGTTATTGATGGAAGGGGTGAGAGTTTGTGGAATATTGGGAGAAATCCCCGAAAAGATCACCACATGTACATGTATTACACAATACATGTATATAAATAGACATGCTTAAGTATTCATAGAAATATTTATAGATCAGTATATATAGACATGTATGTGTGTTATACATTTATTTGTACATTTATTTGTGTCCATATGTCATGTATGAAAATGTCAAGATGTATATATGGAAGTATATTGTAAATGTAAACATATGCATGGAAGATGCGGTCTCTTCCATTAGCAAATGAGTGCTATATGGGGTTGAGAGTTTGAGGGGTTATGTATGTATATGCAGACATAAATTCATACATAGATAAGTTTATACACGCATACGTAAAACTATTTACATTTGTTTTTTTATTTGTACATAGAAAAGGATATGCATACATATGCATACTTTATACACATTTATGTATAGGAGTTTGAATGTTAGCTCTATTAATCACTAATAGTATAGGAGTTTGACTGTTAGCTCTATGTATCTATAATAGTATAGGAGTTTGACTATTGGAACTAGACCCTAAATGCATTCCAAGTGGAGGGCTACCTTCCACAGAAAGGATCTTTCAAAGTGTCCATTTGCAAAAGTGATGAGGAGGTAGTAGTGACAGATGATATGATGGAGAGGTGGTCTCCCACTTGGAGAGATGATGATGAAGAGTTTGAGAATGACTTGTTATCAAGTCATGAATTTAAATTTATGTCAAGAAGGATGTTTTTTGTATGGGAGGGAAATCATAGGACTGCTACTTGGATGAGTGTTATAAAGGATATCTTTCCTATAAACAAAAAACGACACATAAGAGTGGTTTGCACAATAATTGATCCTAGAAAAATAAGTGAGATTGCTCTATTGGCTGGCCTACAGCGCATGAATTCGTAAGTACTTTGATACCTTTTTTTCTTTCATTATTTTATGTTGTATAATTCCTTACCTTCATTATTTTTATTTGGTACAAATGAACTAATATTTTGATGTATCTTGTAGTATGAATGAGCATGCCATCGTCAAATCTAGCCTCTGGGACACACTCATAAATGCACACAACATTTGTGAGTGTGATCCTATGATATTTATGAAACCGTTGTCTCCTAATGAAGTGAAATCCATAGAGAACTGGAGGGCTCATGAGAGTAAAGGAAAAAAGCCCTGGTTTCCATTGACAAGAGGCTATCTTGCGAGATTGGTCTTTCAAATTTAATGCTGCACTTCTCTTGATGCTTATTTCTCCTTCATTCATTTTCTTTCTATAAAAGGAAATCTTTTGTGTAGGTTAAGTACAATACAAAGCTTAAAAAAATAATTGATAAGATATCCACAAAGATGCCTATAGACCAAAGAATAGAAGCTGAAGGAAAGCAACGCGTCCTAATTCAAAAGAGAATTGCTGACAGAATGGGAAAGGTGAGAGTTTAATTCTTCTTGTTATTACATTTTTCAATCATTTTATGCATCTAATATGCAACTCTTGGATAGGTTTTGAATTGCATAGATCCAAGCTTGGGTGAGGCTTGGTTGGAAAAGTTATTTGCCTTGCATTTTGATGGTCTGGACTCTTGTGTAACTTTGGAGAAGCTGCAACTCATAGCAAAGTCCGATTTGAGATTGGAGAAAAAAATCATTTTTCTTTCCTTGTTGGAGTCTACCAAACCAATGAGGGATATGTATTTCATGCCTGTGGGGGATGTGGAGCATAGAGAGTGAGTTGTTCCTTTCATAAATAAACTTATATTGCAGTGTTTGTATGTATTATAGAAGTTCATTCGACACTTGCCATGAAGAATGGCACTTCCACCTCTTTTGTTTCTTCATCCCAAATTCATAAGTCTTAGTTGTGTGAATACTTTGTTTTCCACTTGTGTAGATGGATTAATAGAGAGATATTTCTTGAGAAAGTAGAGACCCAGGCTTTGAAAGTTTTTGATGACTTGAGGATTGTAACAACCATGGGCGTTCCTTTAGAGACACCAAAAGATTACACAATGCAACAGTATATGGAGGACATAAAATTAGAAGGAAGAAAGCATTTGTTCTTAGCTCTACAATCAAAGGATTCAAAGAATGAGAGTAAGGGGCCAACGGTCTCTCTGAGTTGGACATGGCTGCTCACAGGGTTGTCTACAAGTTGGTCCCTTTTAGTTTTAATGATGGTGCTTTTCTATTTGTTTTGTGAAGCTTACAATAACATTGAATTGGACAATCATTTTTGTTTGTCTCAATTTTTTTGTGAACCTTTCTTCATAAAGGAGGTCCAAATAATTAGTGATTGTTGATTTGTAGGTATCTTGCTCATTTGGCAAGAGAGAGAAAGATCTTAGAGATTCCAAATTTGTACAAGAGTTGGGTGGAAATTGGTCATGCTGCTTGCATGTATCCTCTTGGTATGCACAAACACTCTCAATGGGAACTTGCAAATTGTCCTTGGTGGATAGACTTCCCCAAGGGACAAGTCTTGGTGCGTGAGAGAGACTTTCACAAGAAATATGCTTCATCTAAGGACACTGAAGAAAGTAAGGATAAATTGGGGGGAAGCTCTAGAAAAACAAAAACACAAGCACAAAAACAAGAACAAGCTCAAAAGAAAGGTAAGAAATATACATACATGTTGAGTTTCTAATGTTGTTTATGATGAGGGTTTGGAATAGTATACTAATGTTATTCTTTCCTATCCATTTAGATGAGGAGCCATCTAGTCCACCAAGGCAAGATAAGGATCAAATGGAGCATGCAAGTAAAGTTCTAGTTATTTTTCTTTCTTGCTATCGGTGTTTCAAAATTTTCTTTGGTTGTGTTTGATATAAATTTTCCATGTAGGTTCACAATCTATCACAAAGTTAGTACAACATTATGTATTTCATAAGGCACAGTCACCGGATAGTCTATTGACTCGTGGTATCACTATGCTTATATGGTGGGTGATTACATAACCATAGGCATGGACTTTTCACAGTCCAAGAAAAATGAAAAGTATACTATTTTGCATGAGTTTTTCATGGCTGTAGTTAGCCCTGATTGAGACTACATGTGGTTGGATAAGAAGATTAAGTGGGCTATGGATTTTATATTGGTTGACTTTCCCACTGGATTTCCACTTTTGATGAGAGAGTACCCATCCTAGTTTGGAACCTCTTGTTGGAGGACCATGTGCGTTATGGGCTTGCCGTTGCAGCAGCTTCATTATCAGATAGTGGCTGGCTGGCAGTTATATGTCCTATGGCAGGTAAGGTTCAATATCTAGCACTATTGTTGTTATATGTCCTCTATTCCCATTTTTCTTGTATGAGGACACTGTATTTCTTGGATGGAGCGCTTTGCATTTGTTCAAGGCTTGGAAGTTATCAGACGTGTAGTCATTCATGACAAGCTTCCACATGGATACTGTAAATATTATGGTATAACTCTTAAGGTATACTACAATTCCATGCATGGTGTGTTGTAATGCTACATTCATGAACTTTTTAATGTGTTTCTTTATGTGGGATTGATAGATGCCATGTTACATGTAGTATGCATGCTAGGTTTTGATGGTAAAATCATACATTTCATTTGCGTTCCATATGTGTGGTCACATGTAGTCTTTCATGCTATGATACTTGTTGGCTAAGGTCATTCTTTGGTATGTGGTTCTCTATGCATGATCCAAGAGTAATCCATAGACACAATGTATTTCACATGCACAATTTAAATGGGATAGGAAGGACAAATACAATTACCATTTGACAAAGAAAAATGTACAAGATGTTGTGCTTGGATAGTTAAATACAATGAAAACATTAAAAAAGGCGTGGGATATGTTTGCAACTTTATATGAGGCAAATGAATACCTAGGATCTTGATGAAGAGAAAGCAAATCAATAAAAGCTTTTGACATAGCAATGAGCTAGGACATGCGTATATAGTAAGACTCATAGGCATGAATATACAACTTCTAGCCATATGAGGGACTATGAAATATCAATAAATTGTGCAAGTCATCGTCAATAGACTCACTGAAGGATATGAGAATTGAGTTGTTGGAAAAGTGTTAGTTGCTTTAGTCTCTCCTATGCTACCAAGTCCAAGATACATTATCAAGATAATTATAATATATTATCAATTTGCTCTACTCTCCCAAATATGGAAAGTAGGTTAAGTTTCATTTTGGAGATTCTTCCCAAATAGTGGATTTCACAGAGCTATGTTGGCTACCTCTATAAGGGATTGTGGAAAAGATCGCTCGCTTTTTTGGGCCCGCTCGCTTTCTCTCGCTCGCTTTATTGACTACCTCAAAGATCCCTAGACACCACTCTACCAAGCACAAACTTAATTAGAATCTCATCTTTAATTCCCTGCATATTCTTCCATGCTGTGGCTCGAATCTCTTTAGGTAATGCCTTCAAGGTTTGGGTTTCTTTCTTGACTCCTTTAGGTATGAGTTTTTTCTGCCTTTTGATTTCAAAATTCTCCCACTTTTAAAAAATTGCATTTATCTGATCCCAAACTTCTCCACCACGAAATGCAATTTGAAACATCCCCTCCCATGATTTGAAGCTATCACTTGGCCTTGATGGATCTTTGATTGTTGCGGAAATCCTAGTCTCATTCAACAAAGACAAGAGGAACTCTAGAGTGATCAAAGAACAATCCTCTTTGAGTTTGGTAACAAAACTCATTGTGATAGAAACGAACTTGTTCTACCCAAGACATGGACTTCCTATAGTGATTGTCGTTATTGTGATCAAAAGCCAGTAATTTTGCCTCCATATCAATCAAAACAATATAGATTGTACAATTACATGTCTTGTAATGAGAGTTGTGTGGAAACTCAATATTCAACTGCCTTTTTTCCTTTGCTGAATGGGAGCCTCCAAGAACAAAGTAGCTATAATCATTTTCTTTCCGACACTCAAAAGATGCCTTGTTAAGACAATCTTTTGGATCCACGAGCACAATGTAGTTTACAACTTGTTCATGCGGATTGTCTTTCATTTGTGTCTTCAAATTCTCAATATGAAAAGGATGTATTGCACACACCTCAAATGGCCGAAGGCTAGTGCCAGGATCAATAGGAGGTATGATAACATGATCAATGTGCAAGAAGAAAGTCTATCGATCCACAAGGTTATCTCGTTGTACCTTTGCACGGACTCTATATTGAAGTGTATTTGAGGTGCCATCTCCAATGTTAGCTCCCAGTACTTGCAACTCACTACTAGTTGGGATTTCAATGATATCCAATGGCTGTGCTCTCCTTAGAGTCTTTGATCTTGGTTTACCCGGTTTTTTCCCTTGTGCAATAGATGGAGTCTCGTTAACATCCTCATAAGACTCCAAAGGAAACACACTTGCAACCAATAGAGGTCATTTTTTAGGGAGCGGTGTGCTCAAACCATGCCCACTTGGGGGTGCACTCAATCCATGATGGCCTAAAAGAGAAGGTGCTCTCAATCCATGTGAACCTGTGGGAGTTCTTAATCCTTGTGTACTAGAGCCAAAATTTTCAGCTTCAACATGAGAAGATCCCTTTCCTTTTGACTTTGAAGAACCTATTGGTTTGATTGGTGATGTTGTGGTATCTTCCTCATAACCCTCCTCTGTATGCTCCTCAGAATCACTATTGGAAGTTGATACCTCCATCTCCTTGATTATTTCATCAAATTCCACAATTTGATTTGTCAAGTGATAAATAAGATCTTGGACACACAAAACAAAATTGAATGTCTCATAGTATTCAAAAGAAAATTACATAAACATAGAAAATTAGAAATTACCTATGGATAGTAACTAACCTTCCCTTCCTCTTTGATTTGTTTTAATTGTTCCGCTACAGCGGGCGGAGTAACAGCTTTCAAAGAGAACTTCTCCTCCATAACAATACAAACAACAGGTTTCTTATTGTTATCAATCCGAAGCATTTCAACACTTTCCTCATTGGGCTCACTTCTTGCAATATCTTTAATCTTTATTATTGGATTAAAAGCTGATCTTCCAGTGGGAAGTGTCTTTGGAAGCACCAAAGTCATCTCATCCGTATCAGTGTCAACTTTGATGGTCCATTTTGAAGCAATGTTATTGTGTACTTCTGCTATATCCCATAATTTTTAAATTTGCAACGAACCTTCATCAAAAGGAGCAGGAACATCATAAATCTGTTGAAGCTGTTGCACCTCAAGACTTGGATCCTTGGCACTTTTCTTTGGTTCCTTCGTGCCTTTCTTTTCCACCCTTGTCTTTTGGATCCTAGTCGAAGCATCCTCTGATGTGGGCTTTCCAAAGACATGGATTTCTCCAAAAGTTTTTTTATTCGACATGATACCTACAAAAGACATAAACAATGTCAAAATATTATGATATCATAGAGAGAATATCTCAAGTTGAAAAAAACAAAAACTAATACAACAACCTTGATGGTTTCTAAAAAGACTTTGAGCTTCTAACATAGACATTCTTCATGGAAAAGAATCTCGACATGCTTATTATTGAAATATGATTTTGGAGTAGAGAATGAAAAACAAAAAAGCATGAAAAGTAACAACACTACAATTCAAAAACAACAAAATTATGGCCAAAACACCTCTCTCTCTCTCTCAAATTTAATTAAGACCACTAAGAAACAACGTTGTAATTTGAAGATAAAACTTTGCTTTTTAATAAAAATTATTCAAAAATTGACCAGAAAACCCTCTCCCTCTCTCCAACTGTCACTCTCCCTAATTCTCTCTCCCTCTCTCTCCCTCCCTCTCTCTCTCTCTCTCTCTCTCTCTCTCTCTCTTTCCCTCTCTCTCTCTCTCTCTCTCTCTCTCTCTCTCTCTCTCTCTCTCTCTCTCTCTCCCCCTCAAACCCTCTCTCTCCCTCCCCTCTCCCTATTTCTCTCTCTCTCTCTCTCTCTCTCTCTCTCTCTCTCTCTCTCTATCCCTATTTCTCTCTATCTCTCTCTCTCTCCCCTCTCCTTATTTCTCTCTCTCTCACTTACTCCCTCTCCCTCTCTCCCTAATTCTCTTCCTATCTCTCCCTCTGCCTCTCCCTCTCCTCCTCCCTCTGTCCCTAGCTCTCTCTCTCCTTCTCTCCCTCTCCCCCTCTCCGTCTATCGCTAATTCTCTCTCCTCTCCCTTGTCGCCAATGATATCATCAATTGGGCAAGCGCCGGGTCGATGATATCATCGATGGGCTGCCAGCCCATTGATGAGATCATTGATCGGGCCAACAGCTCGTCGATGATATCATCGATGGGCTACTAGCCCGTCAATTTGGGCACCATGTCAACGCAAAAAATTGATTGAGCGGGAAAGAAGAAGAATCGATTGAGCGGGGAGGCGAGGTGATTGAGCACGGAAGAAGAAGAAGCCCATCGATGATATCATCGACTGGGCGAGATCCCGTCGATGATATCATTAATCAGGAAAAAAGTCAGCTCCCTTCAGTCCAAAAAAACAAAGCGTATTCATGAGAATTGAAACGCTTACCTAGTATCAGCTTTGTTGACGGTAGGGGGCAAGATGGAGAGGTGAGAGGGGTAGATGGTAGAGGGAGAGATGGAGAGGTTAGAGGGTTAAACAAGAAGGGATTCAAAGCTTAGAGGGTAGAATATAGAGAAATTTATTTTTAGAAATGTTTCTTGCTATTTTTAGTAAATAGGATAGACTAGTAATCAAAACAATGTTTAATTCTTTCCTATACCATACCTTAGCCTTTAATCTATGTGCTCATGGCACCATATCTCAACATCTCCCCTGCCATGATCCATTAGCTACTGCAAGGTGGTCAAATGTAAGTTTACATTCCATCACCTCCCCTTATTGCATACATTGCTACATAAGGTGGTTAAGTGTGGTTTTTACATGCCAATACCTCCCCTGGGTGCTTTCCTAGCTACTCTCAGGTGGTCAGGCTTGATTTACAAACATGTGGGCTAAAGGTGGCAAGGTTTTTGCTTCTCAATGCTTGTATCGATGGCGTTCTGTTCTTTGCTTGATGTAGCTTGATGCGTGATGCTTTGTTCTTCCATGTGCCTTAATGCTTTGTGTGTGGATGACATGTTCTGGGCTATGGTCATCTCATGCACTTGTGCTTTTGGCATTCATTGTGCATTCATGCATTAATTTGTCATTTGTTGCAAAGGTCTTACCAATTGATTTCTTTCAATATTGGTAGTGTCTAATTGCTAACAATGATTCTGATCTGACAAGCACGTAGATCTCAAAAAGACGAGGATTTTTCCTTTTTGGAGCTTGTGCAAATTCCTCCTGGATTGCAAGCTACACCTTGTCGAAGGTTTTGTGAAGAAGAGGGGCCTTTGATATTGTGGCACAGGGATTCACATGCTGAATTCCAAACTGTGCTTTGGCAGGGGCTGCGTGCTTAGGTGGCACTTAATGATGTGGCAATCAACCAACCCTAAACCTAAACTTAACCATGGTTTAGTGTGGGTTGCTTAATCAATGACCAAACCCAAGGTGGCCTGACTCAACCATGATCAAACCTATCTACCATGACCACACCTTGGCTAACCAAGGTTGACTGAACTAACCAGGGTGAAGCCCTATCGTGCCACGTGTCAAATTGTGGGAGAAAGAAAGACTTCGAAGATAAAATTTGCATGATGGCGTTGAAGCGGCGACGGTCCGTTCTTGATGGTGCTGGGGCCGGGTATGCAGGAGTCTGGCTGTCATTTCTGAGATCTGAAGATAGAGAGGCCGAAGGGTTTTTCCAATCAATGCACCTCTGAGCTGGGGCGACACGATGGATGGTTAGAGTGGGCTTCCTCAGTTCGAATGGGCTCTTCTGCAACATGCTCTTTAACCTCAATGGCTTCCTCTTCAGAAATATCCAATAGCTTGTGTCTATTCTGGCAAGCGGTGTCCTGATCCACAGAGTATTGGTTGGCCAGCTCATTCAAGGCACGCAAATTATCGTCGGAATCGTTGTAGGGGCTGCTTATTGCTTTAGTTGGAGCAGCCCGTGCAACTGGCCGTTTGTTCTAGTGTACACAATCTTCTCAAGCCGATTGGAGCTTGGAGATCGTTGCCAGTCGATGGCTCAGTCGGTTGAGCGTCTCTTGTGGCTAGCTCGTTGTAGAGGTCGCGGCGGGAGAAGCTACGTTTGGAGGCGACTCATTTTGTGAGTCGTTTGGAGCAGGGAGCCTATGTGGCAGAAGGGTCAGAGATGCGTGGGTTGTGGCTAGCTCTGCGTGAGCTGTGATAGCGGCTGTTGTAGAGGCTCACGGGGCTGTAGCCTACCTTGCACAGTCCGTCGGTAGGCGTTGTCTGCCTAACCGGAGGTGCACTCAAGCTTGGTGAAAGCTTCGGATGGCCATTCAAAACAGCATTAGCGATGCTACTTTGGATGGATTGTAATAGACCGTGCAGTTTGCGTTGTAGAAGGTCGTAGGGTCGTATGAGCTTGCCTTTGATCCTGGCAAGAGTCTCAATATGAGACACTCTCCAACAAGAAACACAGAGTGTGATCTTTGAAAGCAGGGAAGAATTCCAAAATGAAGGCTTTTCACCGATCTCTCTCTCTTCAGAAGACTATCCCTATTTCTCTCACAAACCTTTTCAAGAGAAGAAACTCTCTTAATGAAATGAATCGAAAAGAATGGACATAATTCTTTCACTCAAATAGGAATCTCTCAATCTCTCATGGATGGAATTCTCTCACCAATGGACAGAAATTCTCTCAACGGAAGTGAATGGAAGGAACTCACGATCACTCAAGAGAACTCTCAATCTCTCAATCTCTCTCACAAGGATGGCGCCTCAGCGGAAGGCATAACCATGCTCTGATACCATGAAAAAAATGTGTGCCTCAGCCTCTATGGATCACTCTAAGGTGGATGGGACCTGTGTGGAGACATGATGAGAATGCTCATGACATGTACCTCAAGTCAATTAGGCTCCAAGATAGATTAGCTTGGACTTATAAACAGGAACCTTGAGTGAATGTGCATTCCTCTATTGCAATGTGCATTCAACAATACATGATAGGTCTCTTATATAGAAAGTGCCCTTTGAATAGTCAACATCTGTGGGATCCTCTGGTCCACATCTCTCCTTGTGGATATCCTCAATCCACATCCTCACATCATGTAGTCCACATCTTAGGGTGGCTACTTTATTTCTTTCCTATACCATACCTTAGCCTTTAATCTATGTGCTCATGTCACCATATCTCAACAAGAGGTCAACAAGTGCTAGTAGGTATGTGGTCCATGTCTAATTTCATTCAATGGCTCTCTTTGTTTTGTTTTTGAAGCTAGAAATTATTTCTTACAAGGGACATCTAATCCAGATGGTTCTCAATGATTGTCTCGGCTATCACAAAAGGGGAAGCAGAATTCAATCTCATCTATTAAGGAGAGACTAAAGGGAAGACCAATGAATGTGGACCTCAAAAAGTCTAGCTACACAAGAGGGAGAGCTCGCATAATGGTAGACACCACACATCTAAAAGAGACCTGTAATACTTTTTGTTGTAGCAGAATGTGCCTGGTCACTTTTGGGGTTGCAAAAATAAGAGTGTTATAGTGGCAAAATTATGTTCAAATGAATAAAGACGATCAAAACTTTTATTTAGCATGGTCTGTAAGACCTAGGGAAAACAATATGGAAAAACTTGTGTTTGAGTACTCATTCGGTTCAAGGATTGTTTGGCGCAAAGCATATAGACTCACACATTGTCTTGGAAATAAAACGCTAAAAAGATTACAGGCCTGCTTTATAAAGACCCCTGCATTTGTATAACAGTACAAATGAGAGTGCGTGGACCACATGGCAATATGGTATGCTCGTGGTTGTGAGACTTTGTGCAAAAACATGCCAAGGCTCTTCAAATAGTGACCAGTTGCACTTACCAGATAATTTCTCTAAGCGTGAGATCCATTCCATGTACAAGGATGCCATGGTTACTGCAGGTAATGAGTACGTGACATACTAGGATTTTTGTAGGATTTGGAAGAATGAATTTAACAACGTGAAGATACCAAAGCTTTGTCGCTTTGGTGTGTGTGCTGCATGTGTGAACTTGAAGGCCTTGCATAATAAAAGTCAAGGACAAGAGATAGGTGTATGTAATGATGCCGCGAAATTTTCTTCTTTTTGACCAAAATTGTTTGCTTGCAACATCCAATCATTTTCTATATTTGCAGAAGAAGCAATTTGCAGAGTTGCAAATGCATCGAGAAATGCAAGCTCTAGAAAGGAAGAAGTTAGCGAAGCTGTTGAGATATCGAGCTCCACTCGCGATATGCCAGGGTGACTGTTGTGCATTTATGTCACCGACTTGTTAGCTAGAGATGCGGTTGGTACACCGCCCACGAATAATAGCTGGATGACAGCTATCCTTATCTACTCTAGTTTGTGGCTCAGTTAGTATGCCACCTTAGTTAGTTGAGTTTGGTTTGAGACCCACATATAGGGTTCTTCTATTTCTTTGTACTAGAGTTCCTTTTGGCTTACACAACTAAGAAGAGGAAAACTGTTTTCAGCCTCCACCTTTGTGTGTATTCCCCCATTGTGTATGTGAAAAAGCTGCAAGTGAGACTCCTTCCCTCTCTCCCACTATCTTCACATGGTATCAGACCCAGGGGATTCATAGGAGGAAACTTATGATATCACGTGAGTGTACAATAGGGGGGTTTTTTGAAATGAGGCATAAGCTTATAAATTAGGGGTGGGGGCCCTTTTTATTTTTTCCCAATATTGAATTTAAGTTAGGGGGCCATGCCATATTTAAGAGGGGGGGACATAGTATAGGCTACCTTGGGTAACTAGTCCAAACAAGTTTGGTTTTGTATATGGTTTTAAATAGTCATAGCGAAAGTAATCTAAATTTGTTCATTGTGTAGTCTAAATACTTGAGAAAGAACGTAGATTTAAGGAAAGGGGGGGACATAATAGAATTTTGGTGGTATCTTATAAGCTTAAATAGGGGTGTTTTATCATCCTACGTGGATCTTAAATAGGGGGTTTTCTTGAAGTTCATGCACGAAGGTGACGTCCCCCTGTAATGAAGAGTGAATCCCCCGGGGTATCAGAGCCTTGTTCGTGGTAAGGAGCTCAAGAAAGCAAACCAAGTGCAGTGTCCTGGTAAGAGGACCAGTGTTGCTTTCCTTTTTCGAGTTTGGGAGCAAATCTCTGCAGGTAGCACAGCCGGAAGTGCAAGAGTGCACTGTCTCAGATTGAGACGCCCTTCGCAGTGTGGCGAGAGCACAGTATATGCTGCGGGTAAGGGCAAAGCCCTTGGTGACTTTATTTTTTTTATTCGAGGCCATTTCGGGGCCCGTTTTGAAGGCGGAAGTTCTTCGCAGGCACTTAGAAAAAGGCCCTGTTTTTGCTGTGCGACCACTGCGCGGCTAGTCGGTGAAAAGTTACCACAGAAATTGCATCGTATGCCTGTGTGCAGAGATATTGGGAGTAGAAGAATCATGCTTGTTGCCTGTTGATGCAAAATCGTCACAAGGAAGTGACTGTGTGGTGAAATACCACTTTCATCAGTTTTGCAGATCTGCCC
Source organism: Dipteris shenzhenensis (assembly GCF_047967505.1). NCBI lineage: Eukaryota > Viridiplantae > Streptophyta > Polypodiopsida > Gleicheniales > Dipteridaceae > Dipteris > Dipteris shenzhenensis. Next base: position 29,855,626 of record NC_141599.1, read on the forward strand.
GTGTGAGGCAAAAGCTGTGTTTTTTTGCAGTGACAGAATATTTTGCAGTGCTATGTAATGGCATCTGATTCTCTTTCACAGATTGTCACTAAAAAGATTGACAAGAATAACTTCCAGGCATGGAAGTTTAGAATGACAAATTTCCTTATGGGAAAAGGCTATTGGGAGTTCATTACAGGAAATGAAGAAGAACCTGTTCTCCTAATGTTCCCAGTCAACAGGAAATGCAGGCATTTAAAGGATGGCATGAGAGAGCCAGGAAAGTTATGTACTGGCTGTCTATTAGTATTTTGGACTCCATGATTGTGCATATTCAGGATGCAAGTACGCCAAAGGAGGCATGGGATACTTTGGAAAAAATGTACAGCACAAATATGCAAGCCAGGAAAATGCAACTCAAACAGGAGTTGCACAATGTGCAGAGAGAAAATTTGAGCATAAATGACTACCACATGAAAGTGAAGAAAATTGCAGATGCACTTGCTTCCATTGGGTCACCAGTGGAAGATGATGATCTAGTTTCTATGACCTTGAATGGTCTAGGAAAGGATTATGCACAGTTCCAAACATCCATTGCCGTCCGTGAAAAATTTCCTGATTTTGAAGAGTTGTTTGCTCTTCTAATTTCTGAAGAGCAGAGAAATGGGGGTGCATCTTCTTCAGCAGGAACTTCAAAAGAAACTGTCTTCTACTCAAATGCTGGCAGAGGTAGAGGCAGAGGTAGAGGAGGTCCGATCTGCAGGCCGTGGTAGAAATTAGAATATGCAGCAAACTCAAGAAAACCAGTCCTATGTAGGAGGACGTGGTAACTCTAGAGGCAGGGGGAGCCAAAGAGGCCGTGGTGGATGGCAGAGAGGCCAAAATGCAAACAGCAATGTTGAATGCTACTATTGTGGCAAAATGGGTCATATGGCTAAGGACTGCTATAAAAAGCAGAATGACATTATGAATGGAAAATTGCAGCAAGGCAATTATGCATCTTCTAGTAGGCAGGGTGATGACAGAAATGAGCATCTATTTATGGTGCAGCACATGACCAATTCTGTGACAAGTGCAGAAGAACGAAATGATGTGTGGTATGTTGACTCAGGTGCGTCAAACCACATGACAGGTCATGCAGAATGGATGCAAGATGCAAGGAAAATGGAAAAGCCAGGATTTGTGGAGACTGGTGATGATACTGCACATCCTATTATGCAGATTGGTAAAATTCCTTTGTCTATGCAGGATGGGAAAAAGAAATACCTGTCCGATGTATTTCATGTCTCGAACATCACCAAGAACCTGGTTTCTGTTGGTCAAATGGTTGAGCAGGGCTTGCAGGTTAGATTTAATCCTCATGGATGCTTTGTTGAGGATATGAAAAATAACGGTCGCTTGATAGCAAAAGGAAAGAAGAAGGGCAGGATGTTTACGTTGGATGCGGACATGCCTGAATTGAGTGCAGCAATGTTTGCACATGGGACCGATGTAGTTGCAGATATTGATATCTGGCACAAACGCTTTGGTCATGTTAATATACAGCGACTTAAATCAATGCAAGCCCAAAATATTGTTGCAGGATTGCCTAAATTCAAGGTTGCTGAAATGCACAAGGTTTGTGAAGCCTGTCAATTTGGAAAACAGGCAAGGAAACCTTTTCCTAGGCATGTTCAAGAGAGTAAAAAGCCATTGGAATTAATCCACTCTGATGTGTGGACTACTAAAGCTGCATCTATTGGAGGCTGTCACTATTTTGTCACATTTATTGATGACTTCAGCAGAAAACTTTGGGTGTATTTTATGAAAAAGAAAAGTGAAGTGTTTGGGCAGTTCAAAGCTTTCAAAGCTATGGTTGAAAAAGAAACAGGCCTGCAAATAAAATGCCTAAGGTCAGATGGAGGGGGAGAGTACCTCTCAAATGAGTTTGCAAGGTTCTTACACGAGCATGGTATAAAGCAGCAATATTCATGCAGTCATACCCCACAGCAAAATGGAATTGCAGAAAGGAAAAACAGGCATATTGGAGAGGTATCTCGGGCTATGCTAAATGAAAAAGATCTACGAGATTATTATTGGGCTGAAGCAGTTGCTACAACAGATTATATAATGAACAGGACTCCCACTGCAGCAATACATGGCATGACGCCAGAGGAGATGTATACTGGTAGGAAACCAGATATTTCCCATTTGAAAATTTTTGGTTGCATTGCCTATGTCCATGTGCCAGATGAGTTGAGGTCCAAGTTGGATCCAAAAGCTGAGAAGTGCGTCTTTATTGGTTATTCTCTGCAACAGAAAGGGTATAGATGCTATAACCCTTCTACACGAAAGTTCACAGTGAGCAGAGATGTTTTTGATGAGATGAGCAGCTGGTATAAACCAGTAAATGTGATGATTGATGTAGATGCACAAAATGGTAATGCTACACAGAATTCACAGTAGCAATCACAAAATATCAATGGACCTGCAGTCTCGTCTAGCAGTGGTTCACATACTTCGCCATGGACAGGCAGATTGAGATTAGGAGAATCTCCTCAAAGCAATGCAGAGAGTGGTATGCAGGTATCACGAAAAGGAAAAGAGAAGGTAGATCAGCCCATGTTTGATGTGAATGCAGGTCATTCTTGTGTGGATGGTGAATCCAGTGGCTCAGAACAGAGCATTGATGATGAGTTGGGTATTCCTTCTGTTGTTACACCTAGAGTAAGGAAGACCAGGGATGTTTTGAGAGCACCTGGAAGTGAGCCTATTTTGCGCAGGTCTACCAGGGTTAGGTATCCTATGGATAGGCTGAAATATGATGGATTTACAACCATTCACTATGCCTATATCGTCAAAGTGATACAGGAACCAGAACCCACTTCTTTTGAGCAAGCCATGGGAAATGAAAAATGGGAGAAAGCCATGGATGAAGAAATGGATGCCTTGGATGCAAATGCTACATGGGAATTGGTGCCTTTGCCTAAAGACAAGAATGCAATTGGCTGTAAGTGCATTTATAAGATCAAGCACAATGCAGATGGTTCTGTGAATAGATACAAGGCAAGATTAGTTGTCAAGGGGTATGGACAGACATATGGCATTGATTATGAAGAAACTTTCAGCCCGGTTGCAAGGATGGCAACCGTAAGAGCAGCCATTGCTATGGCTACATCAAAGGGATGGTCTTTACATCAGATAAATGTAAATAATGCCTTCTTGCATGGTGATTTGCAAGAAGAGGTCTTTATGGAGCAGCCAGCAGGTTATGTTCATGCTATTCATCCTGAGTTTGTTTGCAGGTTGAAGAAAGCCTTGTATGGCTTGAAGCAAGCACCTAGAGCATGGTCTGACAAGATAGGACAGTATCTTGTCACTATTGGCTTTCAAATTTCTAAGGCAGATTTCTCACTCTATGTGAGAAAAACAGAGAAAGGGATTATGCTGCTGGTCATTTATGTTGATGATTTGATCATCACAGGTGATAGTGATGAAGATATCCTTCATGTGAAAATGCTATTGAGGTAGAAGTTTGAGATGAAGGATTTGGGAGAGCTGCGTTATTTCTTGGGCATTGAGGTGATTAGATCCACAAGTGGGATATGGGTCTTATAGAGGCAGTATGGATTGGACATGCCATCCAAATATGGGATGACAGGCTGTAAGCCTATTTCAGTTCCTTTGGAGCAGAATGTGAAGCTGAGCACAGATGCAGGTGAGCTTTTGGAAGACCCTACTATGTACAGACGCATAGTAGGAAGTTTGATTTATATGACTATTACCAGGCCAGATCTAAGCTATGCTGTTGGATTGGTAAGTCAGTTTATGCAGGCTCCAAGGAAACCGCATTTGGATGCGGCTAGACGCATACTCAGGTATGTGAAGTCCACATTGCAGTATGGACTATTTTATGAGGCTGGGGTTCAGATACAGTTGCATGGATACACTGATGCTGATTGGGCTAGTAGCATTTCTGATAGACGATCTACCAGTGGATATGTGTTCTCTTTTGGGAGTGCTGCAGTCACTTGGAGCAGCAAGAAACAGCCTACAGTTGCCTTGTCGAGCACAGAGGCTGAGTACAGGGGTGCAGCAATGGCTGCATGTGAGGTAGCTTGGTTGCATAAGCTACTTTATGATATGCATCAGTCTACAGATGGGCCAGTTGTCATTTATTGTGACAACATGAGCAGTATACACTTGGCAAAGAACCCAGTCTTTCATGCTAGAACAAAGCACATTGAGGTGCATTATCACTATGTGCGGGAGAAGGTTTTACTAGGTCTTATTGATCTAGTTTATGTCAGCACAGAGGATCAGGTAGCTGACATATTCACGAAAGCATTGGGCACAGAGAAGCTGCGCAAGTTCAGAGACCTGCTTGGTGTGCAGGAATTGGGATTGAGCTCGAGGGGGAGTGTTGAGATATTGAGCTCCACTCGCGATATGCTAGGGTGACTGTTGTGCATTTATGTCACCGACTTGTTAGCTGGAGATGCGGTTGGTACACCGCCCACGAATAATAGCTGGATGACAGCTATCCTTATCTACTCTAATTTGTGGCTCAGTTAGTATGCCACCTTAGTTAGTTGAGTTTGGTTTGAGACCCACATATAGGGTTCTTCTATTTCTTTGTACTAGATTTCCTTTTGGCTTACACAACTAAGAAGAGGAAAATTGTTTTCAGCCTCCACCTTTGTGTGTATTCCCCCATTGTGTATGTGAGAAAGCTGCAAGTGAGACTCCTTCCCTTTCTCCCACTATCTTCACAAAAGCATCACAAGAAGAGCTACCAACAGCTTGACAAGTACATAACCATCATCATTGATGGGATGGATCAAAAGAAGACCAATCTTCCAAAATTCAAACGAGTGCCCAAGGATTTGAAAGAGGAGAACTTCATCACATATCACGTGGTTGGATGCATGATCTACCATGGTGAATTAATCCCCAAAGTTTATCTGACATGTTGAGGTGGATTGATGACTGGTCCTGTTGAGGTGGTAGAGATAAGATGATGTGGCAGTCGAGTGCCACGTCCAGAATGTTGACCAAACCTTAGTGTGGTGACCCAACCAGGGGTTAACTTGACCAACCCTATCCACTTGTTGCTAACTAGGGTTACGGTACCTGGGTTAACTTAACCAGATAAGGGGTGTGGTTCGAGGAGAGCCACGTGTCAAAAGTCTAACCACTGGCAACCTAGGGTTAGTTTGACCCAATCATGGATAGAGCCAATCTACCACATGGCAAAATTAGAAGCTTGTGGCAGAGAGGCGACGTGAAGGAGGAGATTAGCTATGGCAATGCGGTTCATGGCACTATTGATGCAAAGATGGTCGCCTAGCTCTAAGAGGCCATAGCTGTAGGACTCAGACTTCTGTCATGTAGATGGAAGTCACGACCGTTGGATTGGAGCCATATGCTCTATCTCAGGAGCTGGTTGCTTTATGCACCCAGGAAGCTACTCAAGCTGCCTATGGGTGTGAAGAGAGTGGGAAAGAAGGAAGGAGTCTCACTTGCAGCTTTCTCACATACACAATGGGGGAATATACACAAAGGTGGAGGCTGAAAACAGTTTTTCTCTTCTTAGTTTTGAAAGCCAAAAGAACTCTAAATACAAAAGAATAGGTGAACCCTATATGTGGGTCTCAAACCAAACTCAGCTAACTAAGGTGGCATACTAGCTGAGCCACTAACTAGAGTACATAAAGATAGCTGTCATCCAGCTATTATTCATGGGCGGTGTACCAACCACATCTGCAGCTCACAAGTCGGTGACATAAATGCACAACAGTCACCCTAGCATATCATGAGTGGAGCTCAATATCTCAACACTCCCCCTCGAGATCAATCCCAATTCCTGCACACCAAGCAAGTCTCTAAACTTGCACAGCTTCTCTGCACCCAATGCCCTTGTGAATATGTCAGCTACCTAATCCTCTGTGCTGACATAAACCAAATCAATAAAACCTACTAGAACATTCTCCCACACATAGTGATAATGCACCTCAATGTGCTTTGTTCTAGCATGATAGACTGGGTTATTTGCCAAGTATATACTACTCATGTTGTCACAATAAATGACAACCGGCCCATCTATAGACTGATGCATATCATAAAGAAGCTTATGCAACCAAGCTACCTCACATGCAGCCATTGTTGCACCCCTGTACTCAGCCTCTGTGCTTGACAAGGCAACTGTAGGCTATTTCTTGCTGCTCCAAGTGACTGTAGCACTCCCAAAAGAGAACATATATCCACTTGTAGATCATCTATCAGAAATACTACCAGCCCAATCAGCATCAGTGTATCCATGCAACTGTATCTGAACCCTAGTCTCGAACCCCAATCTCATAGAATAGTCCATACTGCAATATGGACTTCACATACCTCAGTATGCATCTAGCCGCATCCGAATGCGCTTTCCTTGGAGCTTGCATAAACTGACTTACCAACCCAACAGCATAGCTTTTGGTAATAGTCATATAAATCAAACTCCCTACTATGTGTCTATATATAGTAGGGTCTTCCAAAAGCTCATCTGCATCTGCGCTCAACTTCACATTCTGCTCCAAAGGAACTAAAATAGGCTTACAGCCTGTCATCCCATATTTGGATGGCATGTCCAATCCATACTGCCTCTATAAGACCCATATCCCACTTGTGGATCTAATCACCTCAATACCCACGAAGCAATGCAGCTCTCCCAAATCCTTCATCTCAAACTTCTACTTCAATAGCATTTTCACATGAAGGATATCTTCATCACTATCACCCGTGATGATCAAATCATCAACATAAATGACAAGCAGCATAATGCCTTTCTCTGTTTTTCTCACATAAAGTGAGAAATCTGCCTTGGAAATTTGAAAGCCAATAGTGACAAGATATTGTCTGATCTCATCAGACCATGCTTTGTGTGCTTGCTTCAAGCCATACAAGGCTTTCTTCAACCTGCAAACAAACTCAGGATGAACAGCAAGAACATAACCTAGTTGCTACTCCATATAGACCTCTTCTTGCAAATCACCATGCAAGAAAGCATTCTTTACATCTATCTGATGTAAAGACCATCCCTTTGATGCAACCATAGCAATGACTGCTCTTACGATTGCCATCCTTGCAAACGGATTGAATGTTTCTTCATAATCAATGCCATATCTCTGTGCACATCCCTTGACAACTAATCTTGCCTTGTATCTGTTCACAGAACCATCTGCATTGTGATTCACCTTATAAACCCACTTGTAGCCAATTGCATTGTTGTCTTTAGGCAAAGGCACCAATTCCCATGTAGCATTTGCTTCCAAGGCATCCATTTTTTCATCCATGTCTTTCTCCCATTTTTCTTTTCCCATGGCTTGCTCAAAAGAAGTGGGTTCTAGTTCATGTATCACTTTGACCATATAGGCATAGTGAATGGCTGTAAATCCATCATTTTCAGCCTATCCATAGGATACCTAGCTCTGGTAGACCTGCACAAAATAGGCTCACTACCAGGTGCTCGCAAAACATCCCTTGTCTTCCTTAACAATAGAAGGAATACCCAACTCATCATCAAGGCTCTGTTGTGAGCCACTGGATTCACCATCCACATAAGAGTGACTTGCATTCACATTAACCATGGGCTGATATACTTTCTCTTTTTCGTTTCATGATACTTGCATACCACTATTTGCATTGCTCTGAGAAGATCCTCTTGCTCTCAATTTGCCTGTCTATGGTGAAGTATGTGAACCACTACTAGAAGACACTACAAGTCCACAAATATTATGTGATTGCTGCTATGAATTCTATGCAACATTACCATTTTTTGCATCTACATCATCAATCACATTTACTGGTTTATACTAGCTACTCATCTCATAAAAAACAACATCTCTACTCACGAGTAGAAGGGTTATAGCATCTATACCCTTTCTTTGCAGAGAATAACCAATAAAGATGCACTTCTCAGCTTTTGGATCCAACTTGGATCTCAACTCTTTTGGCACATGAACATAGGCAATGCAACCAAAAACTTTCAAATGAGAAATATCTAGTTTCCTACCAGTATACCTCTCCTCTCGCATCATGCCATGTATTGCTATAGTGGGAGTCCTATTCACTGCCAATAATAATCTGGTAGGTCTTTTTTGTTGAGCATGGCATGAGATACCTCTCCAATATGTCTGTTTTTCCTTTCTACAAGTCCATTTTGCTGTGGGGTATGACTGCATGAATATTGCTGCTTTATGCCATGCTCTTGTAGGAAACTTGCAAACTCATTTGAGAGGTACTCTCCCCCTCCATCTGACCTTAGGCATTTTATTTGCAAGCCTGTTTCTTTTTCAACCATAGCTTTAAAAGCTTTGAAATGCCCAAACACTTCACTTTTCTTTTTCATAAATTACACCCAATCTTTTCTACTGTAGTCATCAATAAAAGTGACAAAATAATGACAGCCTCCAATAGATGCAGCTTTAGTAGTCCACACTTTAGAGTGGATTAATTCCAATGGCCTCTTACTCTCTTGAACATGTCTAGGAAATGGCTTCCTTGCTTGTTTTCCAAATTAACAGGCTTCACATACCTTATGCAATTCTACAACCTTGAACTTCGGCAATCCTGCAACAATATTTTGGGCCTGCATTAATTTATGTCATTGTACATTAACATGAGTAATGCGTTTATGCCAGATATCAATATCTACAACTACACTGGTCCCATGTGCAAACATTACTGCACTCAATTCAAGCATGTCCACATCCAACGTAAACATCCTGCCCTTCTTCCTCCCTTTTGCTATCAAGCGACCTTTATTTTTCATATCCTCAACAATGCATCCATGAGGATTAAATCTGACTTGCAAGCACTACTCAACCATTTGACCAACAAAAACTAAGTTCTTGGTGATATTCGGGACATGAAATACATCAAACAGGTATTTCTTTTTTCCATCCTACATAAACAAAGGAATTCTACCAATCTGCACAATAGGATGTGCAGTATCATCACTAGTCTCCACAAATCCTGGTCTTTCCATTTTCCTTGCATCCCGCATCCATTTTGCATGACCTGTCATGTGGTTTGACGCACCTGAGTCAACATACCTGTTGACATTTGTCATGGCATTCTTGTTTGCCTTGATGAACAGCCTCATGCAGTGCCATGTCTCTAACCCTCGCTTGTAAAGATGGATGCGATATCATGAGGGTTGGTCCTTTTAAGATTGTCTATGAGCTATTCTATGCTTAAGATTCTTCCCGTGTAGTATTTCACAATACACTAGTCACACCCTACCCTACCTATGTGTGCTTTGTGGATGTATCTTCACCTGATTTTCAGTTCAAGCTACCTCTTTTCATTGTTTGTCCATAGATAAGCCTCATTTCGTCTCTCTCTTTTCCATTTTCCAAGCATGGCTGACATTCCCATGTTCTGTGGATGGGTTGAAGAAAATCCAAATGAGCATCTTGTGGCCTTCAAGTGCCGTTGTGTTTCTCTCAACTTTCTTACTAAAGATAGATGGCTGTTGGTTCTTCCCACATTTCTAGAGGGTTTGGCTCAAGTGTGGTATGAGAAGCAGGCCGACGACGTTCACCAAAGCTGGCCAAGGTTAATCTAGAGGATGCATAATTTCCTTGTTGCAATTTTCCAATCATGATGTCATTCTACTTTTTATAGTAGTCTTTAACCATATGACCCATTTTACCACAATAGTAGCATTCAACACTGTTGTTTGCATTTTGGCCTCTCTGCCATCCACCATGACCTCTTTGGCTCCCCCTGCCTATAAAGTTACCACGTCCTCCTCCATAGGACTAGTTTTCTTAAATTTGCTGCATATTATGATTTTTGCTGTGGCCTCCAAATCATCCTGCTATACCTTTGCCTCTGCCTCTTCTAGCATTTAAGTAGAAGATAGCTTCTTTTGAAGTTCCTCCTGAAGAAGATGCACCACCATTTCTTTGCAAACAACTCCTCAAAATCAAGAAAATTCTCACCGATGGCAATGGATGTCCGGAATTGTGCATGATCCTTTCCTAGACCATTCAAGGTCATAGAAACTAAATCATCATCTTCCACTGGTGACCCAATAGAAGCAAGTGCATCTGCAATCTTCTTCACCTTCATGTGGTAGTCATCGATGCTCATATTTTCTCTTTGCACATTATGCAACTCCTGCTTGAGCTGCATTTTCCTGGATTGCATATTTGTGCTATACATTTTTGTCAAAGTATCCCATGCCTCCTTCAGCGTGCTTGCATCCTGAATATGCACAATCATAGAATCTGATATACTAATAGATAGCCAGTACATAACTTTTTTGGCTCTCTCATGCCATCCTTTAAATGCTTGCAACTCTTGTTGATTGGGAACATTAGGAATAACCAGTTCTTGTTTAGCTCCAATAATGAACTCCCAATAGCCTTTTCCCTTAAGGAAATTCGTCATTCTAAACTTCCATGCTTGGGAGTTGTTCTTGTCAAGCTTTTCAGTGACAATCTGGGAAAGAGCATCAGACTCCATTATAGAACACTAAAAAATATTCTATCACTGCAAAAAAATACAACTTTTGCCTCACAGGGGCAAATTCGCTAAAGTGACGAGAGTGGTATTTAACCACACAATCACTTCCTAATGATGATTATGCACCAATAGGCAATAAGAATGATTCTTTCACTCCCAATATCTATGCGCACAAGTATACGATGTAATTTTTATGATAACTTTTCACCGACCTACAGAATAGTGGTCGCATAACAAAAACAAGGCACTTTCCTGAGTGCTTGCGAATAACTTTTGCCACCAAAATGGGCCCCAAAATGCCCTCCTGCCACATCGCGAAGGAGGGCGTCCCAATCTGAGACAGTGCACTCTTGCACTTTCTGACTGTGCTACCTATAGAGATTGGCTCCCAAACTTGAAAAAAAGGAAAGCAACAATGATCCTCTTACTAGGACACCGCGAACTTGGTTTGCTTTCTTGAGCCTCTTACCATGAACCGAGCTCTGATACCATGTGAAGAGAGTGGGAGAGAAGGAAGGAGTCTCACTTGCAACTTTCTCACATACACAATGGGGGAATATACACAAAGGTGGAGGCTGAAAATAGTTTTCCTCTTCTTAGTTGTGAAAGCCAAAAGAACTCTAAGTACAAAAGAATAGGTGAACCCTATATGTGGGTCTCAAACCAAACTCAACTAGCTAAGGTGGCATACTAACTGAGCCACTAACTAGAGTACATAAAGATAGCTATCATCTAGCTATTATTCATGGGCGGTGTACCAACTGCATATGCAACTAACAAGTCAGTGACATAAATGCACAATGGTCACCCTGGCATATCATGAGTGGAGCTCGATATCTCAACAATGTGTTCATTGGAGGCCGGTGAATCTGCCTATGCTCAAGCACCTCTAGATCCAAGCTGGAGATCTGGGCTAGAGGTTGCTATGTCGTAGGATCCATCATTGTGCTAGGAAGGTATCGGATCTGTGTGCATAGGAAGAATGACTGAGCATTGTGGAGCTTTGTTGAGTGGCCGTTGGTTGGCAACGTCTGCTGAGGCCTGGCCATTAATGAATTTGTTATACAATAGGCATTGTGGGCATTGTAGGGAGCCACTTGTGGAGGTGTCATCGTATGTGAAAGCGGCTCTGTAGGTATTGGACGATAGTCATTGAAGCATTGAGTGTTGAGTTATAGAAGTCGATGGAGCTGAATCGCTCGTTGTTGGAGGCGATGCTGCATGCACGCGAGGCTTTCATCATTGGAGGCCTTGATGCCTTAGTCAGAGTAGTTGGGCTAGAAGCCATCGGTGGCATATGGTTGTAGATGGTTGGACGAGCGTGTCATCAAGGATGTCCATGACCTAAGCTACAGAAGGTCGTTTAAAGGACATTGGAGCAGATGTACATGTAGAAAGAGGCCCGTGAAGGAGGTGGAGAGGTGACCTTGCTGAGCTATGGGCTATTGATGGAGTGGCATCCGCCATTGGGAAGTGCTCGGTGAGCATGGGCTTCCCATAGCAAGTGACAGTTCTCCAATATCCTTGATGGAGGAACTGCTAATGGTTCTATTGAGTGCTTGTAGCTTGTTGTTGTTTGGAGCTTGCAGCCAAGCAACTCTCTCTTTTAGATCTGCTCTCACAGAGTCTAAAAAACTCTCTCCAATGAATACTAAGTTGCTTTTTTTTTTTCAATGACACTCTCTTTCAAACCCGAATTCACAGCAACAGATCTCTCTCTCTTACACAATTAAATCTATCAAGCAAGAATAAGAGAATTCTTTCTCTATTATATGTAAACTCTCAATGATAGAATGAAAATCTCTTTCAATCAAATGGATAGAAATTCCTCTCAAATGGATGGAAATTTTCTATCAAAGAATGGATGAAGATCTCTCACCAGAAGTGGACTCTCACAAAGAACACTCAAGAGAACTCTCAATCTCTCAATCTCTCTCACAAGGATGGCGCCTCAGGGAAAGGCAAAACCATGCTCTAATACCATGACAAAATATGAAGAGGGGAGAGGAGAGAAGTGGAGACGAGGAGAGAGGGCACAGCTAGAGAGCACACCACAAATGGGTTTGAAAGATATATTATTTGCTTTGTAATTGGGAAAAGAGAAATGAGTCATGTATTTTGAAAGGGCCAGATGACTGCATGGCCTCCATAATGTACTAAAATAATATGGAGAGCACATGCCAAGCACATGGAGGGCATGTGGAGGAGTGTGGAAGAGTGTAAAGTCAAGAGGAATCCTTCTAGAATTCCAAGGTGGATAAGGAGGATGTTGACATATGGAAAAGAGAGGGTCCCTATGGGATCCAAGGGGAAAGACTCTTGACTTTCTCAATTCTTTAAGAGTCATGAGGATCTTGTGATGGGACACTCGTCAAAATGTGCCCAAAAGGACATTTGATGTTGACCCATGTCCTTATGTCACTAGGGGGTGAAGGAATCTACTGGGGCTGAAAATGTAACAAGGTGAAGGAGGGTGAGAATTGCTCTATAAGAGAGACCTCTCTCCTCCCTCTCCATCGTCTAGTTCTTCCCTTCGTAGTTATGCCATCACTTCGTAGTTATTTCCCCTCAGCCTTTCTTATTTCCAATGCTAGAGTACAACCTCACCTTTGACATCTATATCTTTGTTTTGATCTGAGAAAATAGAGAACGAGTGTCTGTTTAAGCTTCATCTAATGCCCAAATCTCTTCTCTCTTCTTCAATTTGTGCGTTCAGACGTGACCAAAACCAAACCCCCAGTTTTGTGTCACATCTTTTAGTGGAGATGTTGGGTAGGTTTTGCCTAGGATTTTCCTATCATAACCTCACGATCTCATCTTGTTTATAAGCAAAGATTTTCCTCTTTGTGCTCATTTTCTGTGCAAGATGTACAACATTCCAGTGTCTCGTGGATTAGAAAGAGAAGACTCAAGCAGTTACCTTCAGGAATTCAATCGAGCATGTCAATTGACTGGTTGGTCTATGAAGGAACGTGCTGAGATACTTCCGAATTTCTTGGAGGGTGTGAGCTTAACTTGCCACAAGACCTTGCTAAAAGATACCAAGGATGATTGGGAAAGCTTGGTTGAGGCAATGAAGGAGATATTTAGGACATTGGAGTCACCAAATTCCTTGTTATTGCAGCTGGAGAAGATTTCCCAGATTTTAAAGGAAGGAGAGTCAGTTTTGACCTTCGCTATGAGGTATGAGGATTTATTCATCAAGTACCAACAAGTTGCTTTGCATGTGGTTAAGTCTTCTTCATCTTCTACGGGAGATTCTAAAGGTTCATGGGCAATGGAACATCTCAAGAGGAGAAAATTTATTTATGGTTTGGATTCTACCTTGTGTGGAAAGGTTCTAAGCAAAAATCCCAGTAATTTCAAAGAGGCTCTTCACATTGCTTTGAAGAAGGAGGTAGACCATCAAATTGAGTCCGCATTTCAGCCATCTACAAGTGTCATGACTCTGGCACATCGGGTAGAGGTAGCCTCAACATCCCAAGTATTTGCTCCCTCACTGGATCATAATATTGCACAATTGATGTAGAATTTGATGATTTGAAGTTGCACTTAGTGAATGCCAAGCCACCTAGGGCTCCATGAACTGAGGATAAGCCTAGGGACAAAAGCAATGTTACCTGTTATGAATGTCAAGAGAAGGGACACTATCATCCTAAATGTCCACCGTTGATGACAAGAAGTCATAAAACTAGGAGTGACAAGGAAGAGGAGGAAGAGAAAGAATGGAAACATAAGAAAAAAAAATCATCCCAAAGAAAGATTGGACAATCTGATTTTCCTCCTGGACAAGGGACTCTTAGTTATGATCTATTGACAGACCTTAGAGAGAAGACTGCACAAATCACATTTGGGTAGCTTTTGGCACTCTCTCCAAAACTTAGGAAGGAATGGAGTAAATTGGCTAGCACTAGGGAATCTAAGAAAAATAAGAAAAAGGATAATTGGACACATATGGCACAAAAGGTAGACATAGATGTGGGAGATGATGTCCTTGTTGTTGATGTCATCATAGATGGCCAAACTATTTCTAATGCATACATTGATGGGGGTGCATCGATAAATGCCATGAGTGAAAAGACAATGAAAGATGCTGATTTGAAGTTATCTTCTCTTAACTCTCCTTATTGGATTAAGTTGGCTGATAATACTAGAGTGAAAACTCTAGGAGTTGTGAAAAATTTGGCAGTGGATGTGTGTGGAATTTCTGTACCTACAACATTTTAGGTTATTCTGGTTCCTACTACTTCATGACACTGATTGACAACTACAGTAGAAGGATATGGATATACTTCCTGAAGACTAAAGATGAGGCTTTTAGTTAGTTCAAAGAATGGCATGTAATGGTCGAGAAAAAAATGGGGAGGAAGGTGAAGAAGTTGAGATCAGATAGAGGTGGTGAGTTCACATCAAGTGAATTCGAAAGCTACTGCAAAAGTCATGGGATCAAGAGGCAAAAACCCCCACCACATACATCACAGCAAAATGGAGTAGCAGAACGCAAGATGTGCATCATCTGCAAAATAGGCAGGAGTATGATGAAAGGGAAAGATTTGCCAAAGACTTTCTGGGCTGACCCATGTAACACGGCAATTTACATTCTGAATCATAGCTACACGAAGGCTGTGAATGGGATGACTCCACTGCATACCTTTTCTGGTAAGAAACCTTCAGTTGCACATTTCAGAGTTTTTGGATGTGATTGTTTTGTGCATGTCCCTGATGCTAACAGGACCAAATGGGAACCGAAGAGCAAGAAGTGTGTTTTCTTGGGCTACAGTAAAGAGGAAAAGGGTTACCGTCTCTATAACCCTATTACCAAGAAGGTAGTAGTAAGTCACGATGTGGTCTTCTCAGGATAGCCGCATCAATTGGAGGAGGATGCTTCCTTCCCAGACAACTAGGACCAAGATATCCATACAGTACAACCACCAATAAAAGACCGAACTCCCCCAACGGTGCTTGGGAGGATTCAAGATAAAGAAGAGGAAGAAGAGCCTACGGAACCACAATGGCAACGGCCATTCTTGAAGTGGGTAAAGCAGCTTTTGGATGGCACAGAACCTCCAACCATTGAGGAGGAACCATCCAAACACTGCCGGTCCAAGAGATTAAAGGAGCAAAGAAGGGCACAAGAACACTTGGTCAACTACGCTTTGATGACAGAGGTGATCCATGCTAAAGAACCCAAGTGTCTTGAAGAGGCATAGGGTGATGATAGGTGGATGGAGGCTATGTAGTCAGAGTATGGCTCCATAATGAAGAAGAACACTTGGGACCTTGTGGGCAGGAGACATGGACAGCAGGAGATTAGTGACAGGTTACTGTTTCTCACTTGGATCTGGAGTTGTGTCATGGGTCAGCAAGAAGCAACCCACAGTTGCTATTTCTTCTACCGAGGCTCAGTACAAAATCAGCATGTTTTGCTTCTTGTGAGGCAGTGTGGTTGAGGAGGATTTTAGGGGACATGGGTGCAGTGCAGAACAAGCCTACACAGTTCTCATGTGACAATCAAAGTTGCATGGCGATTGCAAAAAGAACCCTATGTTCCACGCTCACACAAAACACATTGAGATTCAATATCACTTTGTACATGAGCTCATCATGGATGGAGAGGTCGACTTGGTGTATTGTCTAACTATAGAGAATGCTGCGAACATCTTCACGAAGGCTCTTGGAAGAGACTTGCTAGAGAGGCATCTTCATCGACTTGGCATTGGGCCAAAAACTTAAGTTCACTTGTGGGTGGACATCGAGGGGGGGTGTTAGATATCAATGCTCCACTCTTGTGTAACTACACCGGCACCAGCTAACTCTACTTGTAAGCCCCCCCCATATGAGGAGAAGGCATTTGAGTAGCTCAATTATCCGATTGATCCTAGTTTGGACACCAGATGGGGGCCATGTGTGGCCTGATGGCTGGACGGATTCAAATAGAGTTGGCACACTGCCAACTAGGCTACATGCAAGTGCGAGAAGGCATCCCATGACTGACTGCACTGAGGGTAGATGGAGCATTTCTCGGGGCAGCTCACTCTCAGGCTGTGGGGCCTGTTTGGAGCCCCAGATGATCCCGGATGGCTATGGGCCAAACAAAACCGTAGGTTACTTGCTCTATTCTATGCCACGGTTCTATCATATGGTCGGTGGCCTATTTCGAGACCGACCTCCAGTCGGCCGGTTTGGGCAAACTGGGTCGGTCTCCCAATTGGGTCTAACCGACTACGACTAGTGGCTATATAAGAGGAAGCCCGTGAAGTCCATTATCATCACTAGCTATAGCAACCTTGATTCCTTAGCATCCAGCCTCCATCCTCTATTGTTTCCAGCATGCCATCGAAGCTTCTCTCATAGGAGCGCACGGCTAGGAGGCTGCGCCATCCATTGTATCAGTTTTACAGTAATCAAATTTTTGATTCTCCATACTATTTGCTTTTCTCTCTTACATACAAGGTCCTATTATCTGTTGAGCACAGACGTTGTATTATTTTCTTACAGCTACTTCTCTATTGAAGGAGATCATTGCCCTTTCCATAACTGCAGTCGGGTATGGACAGTTTTGATAGTCTTCCATAAAATGGTCATAACTTTCTACTTCGAGCTCTGTTTTGAATGAAACTTATATCAAAATCTTTGTCTTTTTAAGCTCTATTTGCTGATGTGTTCAGATATTTTTTCCATTTAGTAAAATAAAAGTTATTGTTGTCTAAGTGGTCGGGTTTGTTGTTTGGAGCAGTTTTGAGAACCTTCGTAAAACCATCATAACTTTCTGTTCCAAGCTCCATTTTGAATAAAACTAATATCAAAATCTTCATCTTTTCAAGATCTATCCTGATGTATTTAGATATTTGTTCTATTTAGTAGAATAAAAGTTATTGTCTGAGTGGTCGGGTCTGTTGTTTGGAGCAGTTTTGAGAACCTTTCGTAAAACCGTCATAACTTTTTGTTCCAAGCTCCGTTTTGAATGAAACTGATATCAAAATCTTCATCTTTTTGAGATCTATGTTTCATCCCAACCGTCCCATTCAGCCATATCAGCCCTATCAATTCATGCCTTTCACATCAGTTCACATTGTGTTGAGTCAAAAGATGTTCTTCCAACAACGGCCCGCCCTTACTTTTGGGGCTGACCGATTAGCTCAAATGAATGCTTCCCCTCAGCCTTTATTATTTCCAATGCTAGAGTAGAACTTCACCTTTGACGTCTATGTCTTTGTTTTGATTTGAGAAGATAGAGAATGAGTGTCTCTTTAAGCTTCATCTAATGCCCAAATCTCTTCCCTCTTCTTCAATTTGTGGGTTGAGATGTGACCAAAACCAAACCCCCAGTTTTGTGTCATAGTATATTCAAAAAGAAGATCCGAAGAAAAGAATCAAATTTGGACAATGGATTTGAAGAAAAAGAGGTAGTTTCAGACAAGAGATCTGAAGACAAAGAAACAAATCAGAAGAAAGATTCGAGGACGAAAGAAAATTAAATTCAAATGCAGAATCTGACCAAGACAGAGAGAATCAAGCTTTTCATACTTTACCAAACAGTCCAAGGAGTCTGAATACAAATTCACCACTACCATCAACCATAAGTCAACCAATACATAGGCCAAATACACCAATCCACCTAATGGCACACCCACAAATAGCAAGTTTGAAATGCAAATTTTTGGATTTTCATGGTAAAGATAAAGAAGATCTGGATAGTTACATTGCACAATTCAAAACTCGATAGCAAGCTAGTAGTTTTGACACCTTGTTTGCGGATCCAAAAATTTGCAATAATTTGTGGGCACACTAGCTGGAAAAGCTATGCAGTGGTTTAGCCAATATGGAGTGGGAAATTTTGCCACTTATAATGACTTAAAGACTCAATTTTTGGAGAGGTTTTGAAAAACAAAAACCCCAAAGTGATATTAGAAGAAAGCTAAGGCAATTGAAACAAAATAAACTATCCATAGAAGACTACGCCCATCAATTATCGAACTTGAATGCATGATTGGATGCTTCAAAAATACTCACCATTAAAATGATGGAGAAATATTTTTGCAAGAGGATAAAACCAAAAATTTACTATTTGGTTGGTGGTCTCAGACTACCAACAAGTGCAAATGGGTTCAATACCCTTGTTGATGTAGCCAAAAGAGCTGAAAGTTGCATAGGAGCAATTAAGAAGACCAGTCTAGGAGACACCACAAGTAAAGAAAGAAGTGAAAGAAAAAGCTCTTAGGTGGAAGGACGAAGAAGAAGTCCGAACATCAACATTGAAACAAATCTAGAAGTCATATGACAAAGAGGCAAAGACGAGTTTGGCAACTAGTGGATCCACAAGAACATGCCAATCCAAAAAATCCAAAACTTAATCTGAGCACCAATTCGGCAATAAATCTGAAGTTAAGGGTCATGGCTCGATGTTGAGTCCGATAAAGGATCCAATTGCAGATCCTGTAAGAAAATAATACAATGTCTGTGCTCAACAGATAACAAGATCTCGTATGCAAGAGAGAAAACTAGATAGTATGGAGAATCAAAAATTTGATTACTATAGCACTAATATAATAGATTGCACTGCCTCCCAACCATGCACTCCTGTGAAAGAAGCTTTGATGGCAAGCTGGAAATAGTAGAGGATGATGGAGGCTGGATGCTAAGGAATCAGGGTTACTGTAGCCAGTGATGAAATGGGCTTCACAAGCTTGCTCTTATATAGACACCAATCGTAGTCAGTTGGACCCAATTGGGTGATCGACCTAGTTTGCCCAAAACGGTCGACTGGGGGAATAGGCCACCGACCACATGATAGAATCGGTGTGCAAAATAGAGCAACTAACCTACAGTCTCCATTCAGCCCACAGCCATCCGGGATCATCTGGGAAAACAGGCCCCGCAACCTGAGAGTCAGCTGCCCTAGGAAATGCTTCATCTACCCTCAATGCGGTCAGTCATGGGATGCCTTCCCACACTTGCATGTAGCCTAGTTGGCAGTGTTTGGCTCCCATGTTTTGTGAGCATTTCATACAAGAGCACAAGAAACCAAAATTCTTGTGACAATTAGATTACCAACCATCATTGGAAGAACCACTAGTATTGCAAGTAGAACCAAATGATGTAGACTATAAACTCCCGGCACAATAAAAGTGCATTAAACGCATGTCATTTAAAGTAAATTTTATGGTCCTTCAAATGGAAAAGGGAGATTTCTCCTATCCGATGTTGCGGGTCCCTCTAATATCATAGTCTAAAGATCATAGGTTGGGGTGCCTCTAAGATCATAGTCTGAAGTGGGTAAAAGAAACTCCGCCTAGACATGTTCATGAAGGTGTTACTGGAAAAGGACAATAGACCATTGATTGCGCACTACGTGGATATGCTGCCAAAGATGGACGATGATGAGGAGCAAGAATTTTTGGATGAAAATCCATCTATAGCTCCAAAAGCTTGACCTCTAGCCCATTGGTGATCTCTGTTGCTTTTAGACCACTAGCCTCCACTACCAACCTATCGGCCCTTCCTTTTTGTAGAGTGGTCTCTATCTGCCCTTGAGTTGTCACCAGGCATTATTCATAGCAATAGTCTGATGGGGGGCTAACTCCTATTTCCTCATGCACATGTTCTGTGTAGTTCGTGCCATGGTAGTTAGAGGTTCCATTAAAAAAGCCTCCTTTTGCATCGCATTTCTATCCTCCCACATTAACTTAGCATAGTATTGTGCAGATCCATAAGCATCAGAGGTAAAAAGTTCGATCACATCTTGTGATGTTGGCTTGCAAGGTGATTGAGGCTATGGTTGACTCTATTCTTGCACTCAAAGTCTAGAGGCAGCTTCCTTGACCTATTCGGTTGTCAAACTTTGTGCCCTGTCACCTGTGGGACTCTATAGTGGGCTCAGCCCTTGTTCCTGAGTAACATCCATAATCAGTTTGCCTGGTGGTATTGTCTTCTTTAGGGCGCACTCTTGCCTAAATTTTTTGGCTGCCTCAGCCTCCTTTTTCTAGCTTTCTTCCTCCTACTTCTACCTTAGTTTAGCCTACTGGCTTTGGAGGACCTCTTGCTCCTATTTTTTCTTTGCTTTAGCCTCTACCTCTCCCTGTCTATTGCTTTGCTCATCCTTTCTCTTTTTTGGCGATGTTTTTGTGGGGGTGGTCCATTGTGTTGTTGGATCTGACAACAGTGTGCTATCTTTTAAGGCATTGTCAAACTCTTTTATCAGGGGGTTATCTAACAAATGATGGATTAACAGACATTGGATTGTCAATCTTCTCCTTGGAGTGCATGCACACAATAACAGGCTCTGTATAGGAGTGGTCAGCCCAGTTCATCTCCACCCCATGGGCTGATGTAGCCGTGTAAGAAGATTGGGCAAGGTAACATTGTGATGCTCCGTTTGGGGTATTTGTTCCAGCAGTGTGAACTTGAGTGACCTTGGCAGTGACTTCATTACTTTATGAAACTGATAGGGATCCCACCCTTGTGGATTTTTGTATCGTATGGTACCAACCCTTAGAGTCTCTTATCAATGCACCTAAGCATTGCATAAAGTTTGGAAATGCTAGGTGGCCCAAATGTCCTGTAGACCGTTTCAGACCTCAATTGATAAAAATGGTACTCCTTGTGTGCATGCATCCATCTAGTTGTCTAGGTAGCATTGTTGAATCTATCCACAAAATCTACCACCTATCATATATTCCTTTATGTTGCATTTGAATTGGGAATGAATAACAACCCCCTAAATTTGCTTCAACCACTTTGTGCCAAGGGGTGAAAACCTTGTTATTTGCAAATTATGCTCAGAGTTATTCTATACATCTTTCTTATCAGTGATCCGGCACTTATTCTAAGTTAAGGTGGTGGATTATTGAGCTAAGGCTTGGGCTCATGTGTGGGCTGCATCTCCGACTGCTCCATTTGGGAAGGAAGAGGTACGGAGAGAATGCAGGAATTAGAGGGAGTAGTAGAGGGTGGAAAGTGGAGGAAGCTTTGTTACTAGGATAGGGAATCAATTACTTGGCTGAAAATAGATAATTGGAATTGACAAAGCATGAGAGGTTGGCTGACATAAGGCAGATGCAGGTGGTATGAAATTTTGGTGAAATGAGGAGCTATGAATTTTTTTAAAAATTTTGGAGAGTTTGGGTACATGCAAAATTGAGGAGCTCTAGAATGAGACTATCTCCTTATATAGGGATCCTGGTAATGCAGCAAGTTAGTGCTAGCGTTAACACATCATTGGAATTATTAGCATAGCGACTAGTGTAAACAGCATTATTATCACAACAAATAAATGTTATTAGCATAGTAGGTCAATGTTAACCTTAAGGTGGAGTCATCACATAGGCATAAAGCAACGACTAGCATTGTATAGCAATGGGTGGCATTATTAATGCAATGGGTTCAAAGTTACTGCATTAGTCATATCGCAATGACTATAGCATTGGCATTTGTTACACCCTCCAAGAAATCTGGAAGTATCTCAGCACGTTCCTTCATAGAACAACCAGTCAAGCGGCATGCTCGATTGGGTTCCCGAAGGTAACTCCTTGGGTCTTCTCCTTCTGATCCACAGAACACTGGAATGATGTACATCTTGCACAAAAAATGAGCACAAAGAAGAAAGTCCTTGCTTGTAAACAAGCGGAGATCGTGAGGTTATGATAGGAAAATCCTAGGCAAAACCTACCTGGCATCTCCACCAAAAGATGTGACACAGAATTTGGGGGCTTAATTCTAGTCACTTCTTAGCATCAAAAGAACAAGAGAGAAAGGAAAATAGATGAATCAAAGCAACATAACGATATAAACATCAAAAATGAGATCATAGTTTAGCATGGGAAAGAGGAAAGGTTGAGGGGAAGCATTGATTTCTGCCAAGCGTTTGGCACCAAATGTAAGACCACCAAGCCTCTGTTGGAAGAAAATTTTCATACCAAGAACTACATGGATGGAAGTGAAGGGGCTGAATTGGTAGGGCACATTTTGACGTATGGGGTTATTCGGTCGCATCATCTTGGTAAAGCTCAACACAAGAGAACCCACAATTTTGGAAATAAAAAATACAGGTACGATAGCATAGAAATAGCTCTTCCTTTGGCCCTCAAAACCCAAAACAAAGAATGCATGCTTGTAGGGTTTGAAAAGACAAGAATGTTGACATATAGTTCATGAAAAATGGAACAAGAGATGAGAAGTTAGGACCATTTTAGTAACACACTCCAAAACTGTCCCAAATCCAAGTCTACTCTATTCTACACACTGTAACATTTTCTCAACAAATAAGAACATGGAAGTAAAGACATAAATGGATAGAGCTCAAAGATACAAAGACTTTGATATAGGTTTCGACCAAAACGAAGTAGGGAGCAAATCGTTATGGCTGTTTTACAACCGGGTACCAAAACAGTCCATGAGCAACTTGGGCAATAGGAAAAGGCAATGATTTCTCTTACCGAAGGGGTTGCTTCCACAGTACATATTGGAATGAGGTCGCCTTAAAGGGTAGAGAATCCCCTCAGAACAGATCCCAAAACAAGCCATACATGAGCACAAACGGAGCTCCTGAGCGAAGAGGGAAAAAATATGAGAAAATGGGAAAAGAAGGGAAGATCTTGGTTCTAGAAGCTAGGAAAGATTCCCAATGGAAGAGAACTATAAAGAAGAGAGGGGCTAAGGCTCAAGGGAAAGGAGAGGCATAGAAGAAGCTACATACAAGGCAATGGCAAGGCTACAAGGAGAAAATGAGATGCTTGAGAGAGAAGGGAGGGGCTTCTTTTATAGTGCAATTCTCACCTTCCTTCACCCTGTTACATTTGTTGGCAGTAGATTCTTTCACCTTTTTGTAACATAAAGGGTCAATAGTCCTCTCACATGGAGCCCAAGAGGACCCTCTTTTTTTCCACATAACATCCTCCACATTCCACATAAGAATTCTAGAAGGATTCCTTTTGACTCCACACTCCTCCACACTTTTCCTCATGCCCTCCACATGCTCTCCATGTGTATTCCCTATTATTTTAGTACATTATTGAGTCCATGTAGGCTTTTGGCCCACTCTAAATATATGACTCATTTCGATTTCCCAATTACAAAGCAAATAATATATCTCCCAAACCATTCTATCCCTATACCGAGGTATTTATAATTCATACCCATGGTATTTACAATGATGCACTCCACTCATGATCACATTTGCAATCATTTTCACTAATTATTCTAATTAGTGTCAAACCCACATTAATGATTACATGAAATAAAGTAATCAACATCAAAAGATTGACAAGCCGCAACGAGAGTAGCTGCAAAGAGTCATCTCCCACCACCAACTTCTCCATCACGCTTCTTGGTTTTTTGTCTCCATGGCTAGCTTTTGTCACCTTGTGTGCCCCACAAATCCTTCCACAAGTTTCAAAACATCATTTTTTGTTGTCATAGTGGTCAAGTAGATCCCACACCAATTCTCATTGAGGGCACACTCCACTGTTGAATGACCTAGATTCCGACAGTGAGTGCACCATAAGCCTTTCAAACCTTTTCCAAGAACTAATCTGTCTCTTTGGAAGCCATTGGAGCGACCTTACCCCCTTTAAAGGCTCTCCAAGTCTTCTTCTCGGCTTTCGAGTCGGACTCCTCTGTACTGGTTTCTTTAGAGCTCTCTTCGGAGCTGTCAGTGTCCAAATATTCATTAGACTTCTTAGATTTTTCCAATTTCTTCTTGGCTTTTCTTTTCAAGGACTTGTTGTTCTTTGCCACCCTACTATGGAGAGATTCTCCTACTCGCACCATTTGTGTCATGACCGCCATGAGTCCCATTTGTGTCTGATCTACTGTAGCCAGCTGAAGGACAAATTGGATGTATATGTGTGTGCGCCTATGGGCTAGGAGCCCTATGCTAGGAGTGTGTGAGTGTAGGTGTGCTAAAAGGTTCTAGTGTGATTGAGAGAATCAAGGAGTGATTATAGGATCTAAGGATTCCATCCTAAGATCACTGATGATGTCACAGATGTATGCTCTCTTGCCTATATATTGGGCTTTCTCCACGAATAAAGTGTTAAATTCATTGTTCAAGTTCCATTGATGCTCCAACATTTGGTATCAGAGCTAGCTTACAAGACTCCATGAGCCTAGTCCAGAACTCTACTTCTAGGACCCTAGATTCTCCTAGATTCCTCAAGATTCCTTATCTTCCCCAAATGGAGGTTTCTCTTCTACCTTCCTTCCTGAAATTCCTTAAGCTTGTTCTCCACCTACAAGCCACCATTGCCCATGCCCTCTCTGCTGTAGCTTCCCCTCATTAGGGTGCACTTCCACCCCAGAGGAATTTGGAATGTAGAGCTTCTACAACCCGTGCCGCCTTCACCTTAAGCCCGCACCATTTTTGCAAATTGCACTTGCTGGAGCCACCATTCATCGAATGCTCTGAGAAGAAGTTAGGCGACCTTATGAGCTAGCTGCTAGTGAATTTTGAAGGCAAATGGTCAAGTAAATGAGGCATATCGATGAAAAAACCTGTCATATTTGGAGCTTCTGACTATGGCAACCTGACGCATTTTTTGGCTCAAGCTTGGTACTGGCTATTCTTCATCAATAGACCTTTCATTACACATTAAATGCCCTGTAAGAGCTACTCTCATCTAGGTGAAATTCATCCTCCAATGTTGCTTTATTTTTTGCAAGCATTTTTTACAGTTCTTGAAGTTTAATGCTAAAGAACATGCTAAGTTGATGCTTGAGGTATGAAGTGAGGTCAAATTACAAAATTAGAGAATGCTTTTTCAGTCTAAAGTTTAGTTGGCATTGATTGCTTGTCAAAATGACAAGTTCTCAATGCTCTTCCAATGCTAAGCACTTGAAGAAGACTACAAGAAGGACAAAGTACAAGGTAAAGAAGACCCCAGTTAAGAGGATGTGGGAGAAGCCAACTGGTTATGCATATGCCAAACAACTAGGTTTTTTGAATTTTTATCCAGCAATTTGCATCTATATGGTGAAGGTGATTTTTTTGTTTAGAAAGACTGATCTTTTATAAAGGGACTCGACATTGCCCCATTAAATTGGTAAGACCTTCCCAAATGGCCTCCAAAATCACGATAGATAAGTTTGACGGAGAGGGTTTTCATACTTGGCAAACCAAACTGAAATAAATCTAATTAAAAAGGGGATCTGGAAGGTGGCTAATGGAAAAGAAAATAAACCAACAACTTGGGAAGGAGAAGCTTTATGGCTCCCTAAGGATGAAAAGTCACTAGCCATAATTGCTCTTGGATTGAGTAATTCTTTTATCCACCACATTGATGGCTGTGAGACTACTCATGCTGCATGGACTCATCTTGAGCATGTTTTTGGAGCACAGGGGAGATGTCCCAAGTTTAGCTTGCTCATCAAATTCTTTTATCTGAAATTGGATAGACAAGAATCCATCTCTTCACATTTAAATTCCATGAAGAGCATATTGACTCAGTTATCTGGCATCAAGTTTAATCTTGATGAAGACATTGTAATTGTTATCTTACTTAGAAGCCTAACTGAGGAATATGGCACTATTGTCACACTCTCACCAATATACCAAAGATTAGTTTGGTGGAAATGGAGGCATCCCTCTTGGAAGAGGAAAGGAAAATCAATGACTACAAGAACATGGGGCATATTTAGCCAAAAGCAACTTCAAGGGCAAGAGCAAAATGAAGTGCAACTTTTGTGGAAAACTTGGACATTTTGAAAAAGAATGCTATGCAAAGAAGAGATGTTCAGCAAACCTTGTGGAAGAAGCAGAGACAGAAGAAAAGAAGGACCAAAGGATGTTAAAGCTCTCACTACTTACACCACCCAAGTCAATTTTGGCAAGGGTGATGACCCTCAATAATGGTTCTCTGCCATGGATAGTCCATCCTTAAATGATTGTTAGTCTTTTAATTTAGATTTTTCCTTGTTGGATTCATGGGGATTTCCATACATAGTCATTGTCTATCTCCCAGTTGTAAACTCCTAGGAGTGAGTCACAGGTTGGGGCCATGTGTGTTGCCACATGATGGTGGGCAAGGCATGGAGCATCCCATGTACTACTGCTGAGGGATGACGTCATCAATTTATGGGGGGAAATGAAGGACAAATTGGTGTATGTGTGTGTGTGCCTATAGGCTAGGAGTCCTATGCTAGGAGTGTGTGAGTGTAGGTGTGCTAGAAGGTTCTAATGTGATTGAGAGAATCATGGAGTGATTATAGGATCTAAGGATTCCATCCTAAGATCATTGATGATGTCACATATGTATGCTCTCTTGCCTATATATTGGGCTTTCTTCAAGAATAAAGTGTTAAGTTCATTGTTCAAGTTCCATTGATGCTCCAACACCAACAACATCCACAATTCCCGAGACAACCCCGAAATGAAGTAGTCGCTCAACACCTCCTAAGCACAGGCCAATTCGCTTACGGCATATGTTGCAGAAGTAAACTGAATTGGGACACATAATCCTCCACATCTTGATCTCCCTGATCCAACCACTGCAGTCTTTCTAGAGTTTGTGGTATCGTTTTCTCTTTACGAAACCGTCTCAAGAATGTGGTGCACAAGAGATCACGTGTGGTGAATTGGTCCACCACATACTCTGCCAGCCACCTTGATGCCTTGCCTACCAAGGTCGATTCAAACACTTCCTCCTGTTGGAGTGGTACCACAGGTCATGGACTGTTGACCCCATACACCTTCTTAAAGTGTTGGACGTGAGCATGCAAGTCATCGGATTTTTTTTCCAAAAACTTGGCATACTTGACCCGCCATTGCTGCACCTCCAATGTTTGGTGCTCCTCCTAATGGTACTCCTTGACCCAAGAGGTTGTGCGAAGTATCCTAAACCGTTGTCGAAGATGAGGATTCACTCAACACCCTGCATCCATCCAACAAAACCCGTACCCACTTTCCTAAATGCAGCTGAGGTGGTGAGAGTGAATGCGATGGCATTTCTTGACAACGGTTAACTCCACCTGGAGAACCCTGAGGCATAACATCTCCATGATATCACTCCTCTGTCGTAACCATGTCGTTGGTGTCAAAGGATCAGGAGGACCCTGCGAACGTGTTTGCATGCATGCCTACTAGAAAGATTCTTCATGGGGATTTCTACACTTGCTCGACCGTAAGTAGGGTGTTGGGGATCTGTCCACATCAAGGATGTTTTTATCGAAGCTATGCCTATATATTAATATAAAATCTTGGCAAAAGTTTTCAAGCTCATTTTTAAGAGACTAAGGGACCCAAAAATCAATGCTTCCTCCCATTTCCAATGGACAATAATCTTACGTCAACCATAATTATGAAGGCCACAGCTTAGTTATGGTGCGGTGAGAAACCAAGAGGTCTCAACAGTGCTTGCATCAATGGGAGTTTAGAAGGTTGGTTTCTAGGGACAATCCTAGGCCTAGGTAATAGAATGGAGTACAAAGGCAATGCCTAAAGAGGCATAGAGGTTCTAAGGTCCACATGGGACACTTGATACTCAAGACCACTCCATGTGGTAAGAATTGGGCTAGGGGGAGGATTCTAGAGCAAGCTTGAAGAAGGGGTCTCACAAAGAAGACCTCACGGGATGTAGAAAGAAAAAAAGGCTAGCTTGTCTAGAATCGATGGTGGTTAGGTTACAATCAACAAAGATCCCTCTATTGCAGTAGATGTTACACTGGTATCAAATCCAAACATACAAGAGCCGTTCTCTCAAGAAGGTGAATCTTGAGCCACAACAAGCGCTCAGAGAGGAAGGAGATATACACCAAATAGATGTAGCCACCAAACCAAACAAGAATTGTGTGGCCGGATTTCTTTTTTGCCCCACAAATTTTAAAGCTACAAATCTCTCCTAAAAATCTCACCTGACTCATCAAATGAAGGATCCACTCAGATTGTTAAGCAAGGTACCTCGACTTGGGAGAGGATTGCAATGACTTTTTGCATAGAGAAAAGAGGATGATCTTTCAATGAGCAACAAAGATTTTGGTTTTTACTATCGGCGCGGTGATGTAAATCATTCGGTTGAAAACTACATAATTCACTAATCCACACAATTTGTCATTGAGTTGAAACTATGAGCTATGTCAAGCCAAAAGCTCGAGCTGTGGGGCTATGATGGAGCATAGGAGACATAAGAAAGTTTGAGGTGCTAAAGATGAAACATTGTGAGCAACAGCGATAGACATCAAAGGCCGAGCTCATAGGAGTAAAGGAATCAATCACCAATAGGAACTTAGGGAGCTTGTAAGGTCATAGTAGCAGGCAAGGAGCTTGGAGCAAGAGCCGTTTGCTTAACTCGTAGCTCATTGTACAATAGCAAGTGCAATTAAAGAAGAGATAGAAAAGCATGTTGACCTATAGATATCTAGAGAAGAAAACATGGAGCCACATCATCTTCTAAGTTTCTTAGACCTTAGTAAAATCCACATCACAATTTCTTTAACATCCCTCTCCCTTTTAAGGGTCATTTTCCACGTCTTTTTTTTTTCAAAGATCCCTCTTTTCCTCCAAGGTGTATTACCCATAAGCTCCAAAACTCTTTAGCCTTGCCATAATCAAAACAAAAGGATTGGAATTCCGGACCAAGTTTAGGGAAGCAAAGAACCAGGATCGAAAGGCAAGAATGAGAATAGATCCCAAGGAAGTGGCCCATCATATTTTTCTCCCAATGAAATCTTTTTTGCTTTATATTATTTGCAAATCTCTCATTTTTAAAATGATGAGCCCAAAAAGAGAGGAGACGAACGGGGAGAGAAAGTAAAGGCAGTTATGGAAGAGGAAATACATGAGTAAGCGCATAAAAAAATTCAAGAGGATAGTATGAAAATGGAGGATGTTGATTACGGGTGATTACAAAATTCCATATTCATAATTCATTAAACATGAAAGTTGAACACAAAATATAGAAAAGCACTTAGGGACAATTAATGATACATTAAAAATCCTAACTGAATCGATATCTAAACTATTCAATTCTCAATTGGTAACGCCTGTGGCACAATCATCGACTCCGACTTATCAACTTGAGAGGTCCACCTCTTCGCTTAAAGAAACCTCTAACATTCTTAAGGACTTGAAACCACCAATTTTCAATGGCAAAGAAAACGAACACAACAAGACATGATAAATATGTTCTTGCAAAAATGGCAAGACTTCCATCGACTCACGAACACCCCTCCTAAAATTCAAGTCATGGAAGCGAGTCTTTCCCTTTGAAGTAAGGCTTATAAATGGTGGATGAGCCTCAGGGAAAATGACAGGATCCCTAGGTATTGGGATGAATTTGAACAAGCCTTCTTAAAAGAGTTTTTAACTAAAAAAGAGTTAGAAAGAGTGTGAGAGCTTTGTGACAATTGTATTATGGGTAAGAACACTCTAATCCAATACATAGCAAACTACAAGGATGCAGTCCTTAAGTTGAAAGGAATTGACAAATTCCAAAAGATAAGGGGTTTTGTGAAAGGTGTAAAAGACACAAGGCTAACGTGAGAAGGAATTCTCCCAAGACCTTTGAACAAGCAATTAAATATGCCCAAATATACGATGATAGGACAGGGAAAATCCAAAGCTATAACTTCAAAACAAAAAGTTTTTGCTCCTAAGTTCAACAAATTCCCCAATTTGAAAAGGAAGGGGCATTTCACGAAGGAGGTTTCTCAAGCATCACCTACGAAATCTCCAACACAAAAATATCTCTCCTGAAGAGAAAGTGCAAGCAAGGAAATCTTTGCTTCAAATGTTTGGGCAAAGATCATGCTACTTGGAACTGACCTAAAAACAAACAAGCAGGATCTATAACCCCAAATAAACCTCCACAAAAACAAGTACACGCAGTGCAGGTGCTATCTCTTAATGGTACTAAAAAGTACACTGAGGTAGGGTTTTATCATGGGGATAGCATGTTGCATATCATCGGCAATGTGACAGCCCACCTTTGTTCCTCGTGACTTAATGAGGATGCATGGAAAATTAAGTGACAAAAGAGTGTTGGTCAGTGATAGTGCCACACACAATTTCTTCAACTAATCACTAGTTAAGACATTGAAGTTTCCAAAGGATCCAAGTGCCCATAAATATGTGGTCTCTCTAGCAAAGGCCAGTGATAAAAAGGTTTGGAACACCATGATTCATGGTCTAGAGGTGGATATCCAAGGTTATCAGGATGCCTTGGATTTCCATATTATGCATCTCAATCGAACAGATGTCGTGCTTGGCATAGCTTATAGTGGAGCTATTTAAATAACTCCATTATGTTTGAAAAAGATGGTAGAGTCTTTCAGATTCAGGGAGAAAATGATGTGCCTAATTGTCCCCTTATTTATTCAATGGGATTGGAGCGACTTCTACAATAACAGTAATGCAAGGTATATCTTTGTGAACTTTCTTTTATTGGTGATTTTATTTCTACTACATCTGAAAAGAATAAATTTTCTATTGATGTGATTAAAAAGTATGAATCTTCATTAAGGATTTAATGGTTGAATTTAAAGATGCTTTTTCGAGTGATTTGCTTGATGGTTTACCTCCCGAGCAAGATGTAGATCATAAAATAGACATAATTCCTAGATCTACCCCTATTTTTAAACCACCATACAAACTTACTCAAATGGAAGAATGTGATGTTGAAATACAATTAGTTGAATACCTTAGGAAGGGCCAAATTCAACCTAGTAATTCACCATGATCATCACCAACTTTACTGATAAAGAAAAAAGATGGTACTGTGAATTTATGCATAAATTATAGAGCCTTAAATAAACTCACAATAAAAAATAAGTATCCTATGCCTCGCATTGATGAGCTCTTCGAATTAGAGAAGAGTATGTCCCTAAGACATCATTTTGTACTAGATATGGGCATTATCAGTTCAAAGTAATGCCATTTGGTTTAACTAATGCTCCAACAACTTTTATGACACTTATGAACAATGTCTTGAGGCCATATTTAGGAAAACATGTTATAATATTTTTAGACATATCCTAATCCATAGCAAAACGAGGAAAACGCATCTAGAACATTTGAGGAAAGTGTTCCAATTACTTAGAGATAATTCTCTTTTTGCAAAATAATCCAAATGTGAATTCTTTGCAAAAGAATTGAAGTACTTGGGACATACTATATCCCAAGATGGGATTTGTATGGATCCCAACAAGGTTAGGACCATTGTGGAATGGCCACATCCTACAAGCCTACAAGAATTACAAACGTTCTTAGGTTTGACTAGATTTTGTAGGAGATTCATCCAAGATTATGTAAAGACTGTTGTGCCGATGATGGACCAGCATAAGGGGAAGGGAAGTGCATTCATATGGGATGAACCTCAAACGAATAGTTTTGAGAAGCTAAAAGTGGCTATAGCGCCTGCTCCTATCTTAAAGGTAGTGGATCTCGATGAACCATTCATGGTTGTAACAGACGCCAGGGATTTTGTTGTTGGGGTGGTTCTATTACAAAAGGGTCGACCAGGGGCTTTTGAAAGAAAAAAGTAACCAAAAGAATCATTATTGCCTTCTACTAGTTGACTTTTATTAATCACTATAGCAAATACTGTTTGGTCTACTTTATCAAAGAAAACTTCAAAGTCTTTGACAAGTTCAGATAATTCAAAGACATGGTTAAGAACCTACTAAAATAAAAAATCAAAGTCCTCCAATTAGATAAGGAAGAGTATGCACATCTTTAGCATTCAAGAATTTATGCAAGGATCATGGGATTAGAAAAAGATACTTTACTTGCAGATAGAGTGCAACAAAATGCCATAAAAGAAATAAAGAATAGAACTTTAGCAAACAATGCTAGAGCAATGATCAATGAAAAGAACTTGCCCACTCAATATTGGCCAAAATCCATCAATACATCAAACTACTTATTGAACACGATACCAATAAAACAAATACAAGGAATGACTCCTTATAAAGCATTTGCAAGATACAAGCCAATGACTAGCCAATGTAAAGTTTTTGGATGCATAGTATATGGACATATATATGATGATCACAGAAGAAAGCTAGATCTGAAATCTAGGAATTGTATCATGGTTGGAAACATAGCAAAGCCTATAAACTATGATCAAATCAACAAAAAAACAATTGTCTATAAGGATGTAGTATTTGATGAAGAGTCAAAATGGAAATCAACAACTTCACAAGCGATAATTGTACCCACAAGCCAAATGCCCACTAAAAAACAATTGCTAGAACCTTTAGAAGTACAAGAACTTAGAAGATCCAACAAAGAAAGAAAACCACCATGGATGACATTTCCAAAAGGAAAAGCTCTTCAAGCTGAGAGTACCAATTTCGCTTTCATGAAATAGAAGAGCGAAGTCATCTATTAAGTTCCATACCTAGCAAGAAAATGTACTTCATGAGGATACCACAAAGAGAGAGAGAGGGGGGGGGGAGAGAGAAAGGCAGAGAGAGAGAAAGGGAGGGAGGGGGAGAGAGAGAGAGAGAGAGAGAGAGAGAGCATTTGTGCATGTCTACACGCATGTAAGCATGTGTGTGTGTGTGTGCGTGCGCGTGCACGCATGCACACATACATGCTACGCACATGTATGCATGTGTGCGTGCTACATGCTTGCATGCGTGTGTGTGTGTGCGTGTGCCTACCGATATCCAATCACCTCAAAAATGAGAAGGAAGGTGGTAGGGCCCGCCTTACAAGACAAACTAGAATTCAAGGTGGATCTAGAGCTTGGGTGTAGATTTTGCCACCCCGAAGGTCTTTTGAGAATAACAACAATATTGATAGTTTTGGTCTTTCTATTTTGCTGATGTGCATGGGCCGAATACCAAATCTTTGAAGAAAAAACAACTCAAAAATGGCCATGCAAAATGGTAAATAGAAGGGCAAATAAGAACAATGAAACTGAAACAACATTAGCCAAGAAACGCAACGCTAAGGTCATAAAAAGGATTGCAAGTATAGATGGTCGTAAACAGTGACATTGCCTTATGTTGAGTTGTTGATCATGAAATGGTTTTGAATGTTGAAGGAAGATTGAAGGCAATGCTTCGCTAATCATGTCAATTAGGTTTATACCATAATAATGTTAGTCTTTCCCTTGTGATGCCGAGCAAAATGTTTTACTGCATGATGCATCCAAATTTAGGTTAATGAAAGCCACCTAACAATGTTCATCAACTATGTAAACGTGATGCGATTTGCAAAAGGCAAAGTAAGGCTTCCAACATAGATCTTGTTTCACATTTGGCTAGAAAAAAGTAGAGACCAAAAGGACTATGTGAAATATTGAGATCTCATCCACAAAGAACGATGTATTCATGCAATACATAGACTGCAATCTTAAAAAGAAGAGAAAAGGATTGAGGAGGATGTGGGTATAGATGAATTTATTGTGGATGAATAACATAGCGACATATGCAAGTTAAAGTAGATGCATAAAATGTAGCAAATGATATATGTCTTTTCATTACATCCAAGTTTTGTTCACACAAACCCCTATGCCATCATGTCAAAATGTCTTGGATAGATGTGGCCCAATGGCACCCCATCAACCAACAATAACTTATGGAAAATTGCTAGATGCCATGTAGAAACTCTAAATTTGACATTTCTAGATCGTATTTGCAAAGAAAATGGACTCCACTAGTGGTTTGGCCTTGCAACAACCTTTCTCCCATCATGTTCTAGCTCCTTGGATATATGTAGCCCAATTGGACAACATCGACCCACTCTAGTCTAATCATGTGTGAAAAATTGCTCAGCGCATTACAAAATATTCACATTGGATAGTTTAAGGTCATATAAGTCTTTCCGTAGTTTTTGACTAGAACAGTGGAGTGGTGATTCTCAATGCTTTCAACTTCTTTTGACAAAAAAACTCCCATGGGATTTTTCCTTACACAAACCTTCTTTCCATCATGTCCTAACACCTTCAACATCTACAACCTAACTGGCCCCCTAAATCTAAATCGTATGGTTATAGGTTGTTCTCAATAGTGAAAATGGACTGGTTTGGCATTTCAGAAACCTTTCCCCTAGCATGTAAAAGAGCCTTGGGCCTTTATGGCCCAATTGATTCCCTCAAACCAATATACAATGATCATTTATGTAAATCGCTCAAGGTGACATGAAAACGTAAGTTTGATAGTTTGGTAAGGCAAACAAACTCCCAAGGTGGTGTTCTCATGTCAAAGTGCCTTGCACATCCATATCCCAATTGAACCCTTCAACCTTCTAAACACTAATCATTTTGGACAATTGCGCTCATCCATATTGCAATTAAATCCCTTAACCTTCTCCACACTAATCATAGTGCAATTTCAAAACTTGCAAATTGGAAAGTTCAAGGGTGATGATGATGGCAAGGGACTCCCATGGTAACTTGGCTAGTGAAACTCTCACTTATAGTCAACTCAAAAAATTCTTATTGTCAACTCTACTCAACTCATGCTTTTTATCAACCCAACTAACCTCATTATCATTTTCAACTGAACTTGTGCTTTTCTTTTCAACTCAACTCAGTTTAACACAAGACACAATCACTATCTTGACAAGTCACACTCACTATCTTCACAAGTCACAGTCACTATCTTTACAAGTCACGCTCACTATCAAGTAGTCACACTTATTACTCGGCCCATACCTAATGTCAATTTACCTTGACTCAAATCAACTTTTGGTCCAATGCACTCAATAAACTCTTTGTTCAACACATCACATTTTATATGAACTCCTTGTTAAAATACGTCACAAACCATTTTCAAGTCATTGTCAACTTCACTTATCAACTCAAATCATGTATTATTAGCTCATGTCATCAACTCAAATTTGAGCTCTCCTCCTGCGTGGTTGTCCATACTCGTCGGATGAGCGACGTGATCCCATATCTTGCTTCTTGTCTATTTATATGTAATTCATCTTTAGATGGACTTCAATGTCAAATCACACAGTCTATTTTATATCATGTCATTTATATGATGTCTATTTTATATGATGTCTCTGGATACACTTTGATGTTTACATTGGATCTCTCCTTGCCTTGCCTCTCCCCTACCTCCCCTTTCCTTCTCCCCTTACCTCAACCCCTTGTCTCACCCCTCCCTCCTCTTGTCTTGGCCCCTTGTCTTATCCTTCCCTCCCCTTTTGCTCTTACCCATCCCTTTCCCTCTTCTCTCCAACTGGAGTGCCCACCCCTTCCCTCCTCTTACCTTTTCTGCTTGCCTTTTTTGTCCATCCCCTTGATCTTAACCATCTCTTGTCCTCTTCTCCAAATGAAGCACATTGCATCAGAGCTTAAAAAATGGTTACCCTCTCCCTAGCCTTCCTATCACCTATAGCATTTTGGTGTTGGTCCATGTTAAAGAAAAGCTATAAGATGATGCCCCTTATATTATGGTCAAGAAAGTATCATCTTTTGGTATGGTCATATTTGAAGAATAAAGGCTGGAACATGCATGGGACTTAGGACATTCAAGAACTCCAAGTAGCTAGGATTAAATGAGAAGATAGAGATATGCCCAAGCAACGGCAAATCACATACATGGTAAATTAAGGGTACATAATAGATGAGTATGAAAAAATAGAAAACAATCTCAATGCATATAATGATGAGGCTAGTGAATTGGGGGATGATGTGACCCATAGCAATAGTGGTGAGCAAGGTTACAACGTAGGTGATAGTCATGGCAATAATGACAATGGGGATCAAGGTGGTTATAATGCTAAAGTTGACCAAGAATAGCTATTCAATACTTGCAATTGGAAATTTATAAGTGTTCAATAGGTTCTTTACACAAGAAATTGCTTTATTTTTTTGCATGCCCTTGCGTACATTGACGTCATCTTTATGGGCTTGTATATTTTCCCATTGATGTCTTTATTTATGGGCTTGTATATTTTCCCATTGATGTCATCTTTATGGGCTTGTATATTTTCCCGTTGATGTCTTTCTTTGGTAGTTTTTGGGTCAAGGAAGGTTCAAAATCAAGGCCGAAAATTAGAAATTTTAAGCACATGCATAAATAGAAAATATTTGAAATTATTTATCTTCCTTCAAAATTACACTGCTTGCATGTAAGCTAGATTTGGAGCCAATCAAGGCAATTCCTATCATACTTTGAAGCAATTACTCTCCAAGCTAGATTTGGAGGCAATCAAAAGAAAACAATCCCTTCCTTTTTGTATGTGGAGTAAATTTTAAGCTTAAGGTAATGTTCTACTCCAATTCAAGCTTGCCCTTCCCATCCCATCTAGAGACAGAAATGGTACATTAATACCATAAGTGCAATACTTAACAAGCACATGGGTACAATGAACCAATCCTATAGTATTGGCTCCAAACGAGGTATATATATGAGTAGATCTAATTTGGAAAGTGATGATAATCAAATATTGCTACTAATCACAATCACTCCCACAAGCCCCCCACTTGAAGAACTCAAAAACATTGAGTACTAATTTACATATCTATAGATTGTTTACTTCAACTTAGGTTCTTGCTCATCCTCTCTATTTGACTAAGTTAAAGTGCTACATGACAACACAAATGGATCATGCACAAAAGAGCATATTCTAGGAGTGAGACCATCATAGTTTTGGTTGCCTCTTGTAAATGCAACAATTGCAAGGGGTTCACTCTAAAGATAATCCTTATATTGCTCCATAACCTCCTTTCCATAACGAGCAAATAGTGCTCTTGGAATGAAAAGTTCAATAGATTTATTATACTTGCATGTTTCCTATTAATTCTTCATTATAGGCCTCTTATATTATCTTCTAAGTGTAGCTCCCTTCCACCTCCACCTCTAGCTCCCTTTATCTCTACCTTCGCCTCTCTCGCTTTGGCTTTGACTCTTTACCTTATGGCTTTCTCTCCCTGAGCATCCTATAGGTAATGATTTAGCTGATTATGACTTGGAGCATCCTTGGTGCAATGATTTGCCACCTATTTGTGCTTGCATGCAAATTTCAAAAAATCAAGGGCTTTGTTAATCCATCGAGGTCGTTCAACTCACTTTTATTTGTTGATCCATCTCCACTCTTACCCTTCTACATTCTTCCTCATGTTTTCTCCATCATTCCATCTATCCATTGATTTCTAGGGGAAAACATATTCATTCATTTATTTTGGGTTTTGAACCTACATCATGTTTTGGTTTGTAC
Organism: Dipteris shenzhenensis; assembly: GCF_047967505.1. Lineage (NCBI taxonomy): Eukaryota > Viridiplantae > Streptophyta > Polypodiopsida > Gleicheniales > Dipteridaceae > Dipteris > Dipteris shenzhenensis. Next base: position 29,893,214 of record NC_141599.1, read on the forward strand.
CCCACTGCAGGTTCTGCTATTGCTATTTTCATTTGACCCATCTCTATAGGTTGTGTTAGTTGTCCAGAAGGTCTCATCATTTGAACCATTAGAATGTCTTGAGTTTTTGTTGCTTTTGAGCTTATGTCTTCCTCTTGACTTGTGTATTCTTCTTCTTCTTATGTCTAGGCTTTGTATAGGTTGTGTGAGTTATTTTGAAGGTCTCATCATTTGCTCACTCCTTGCCATGGAGTTCCCCTTTAGTTTCTCTAAGTTTTTGCCTAGTCCTTGCCATGGAATTTTCAAAGAGATGCAAAGAATAGAGGACTACAAAAGGTACTTAAACATGGTGCTTTAATGACCCTCACTTAGGGTAATTCAAGCCACAAAAAACTTAAAACTTTATAAAGTACTTAAGGTGGTGCTTTTATGATCCTCATTTATGGTACATTCATCGGCCCACAACAAAGTTAAAACCCACTTTAAGGTTGAAAACATAGTCCAAATGATAAATAAATGCACTTTAAAAGCATCTTCAATCTTAGGCCCACTATGAAATCTAAACCTCACACTATTAAATGCAAATATGGCCAAAATTTTATGATGACATAAGAATGAGTCTTGCAAGAAAGAGTGCCCAAATTGTTTTGCTACACATCTATATTATAAAAAGTAACCATTCTCATTTCATCCAATGCTTGCTATAGTAGGTCCTTCCTAACCCCCATCTATGGTATTGTGAAGTGGATAATGACCTTCATGCATGTTTTAATTATTCTTTGAGTTTCACAAAATGCTTGACTGAGTGGCTCCTATATCTTCCAAAATTACAAAATTAGGATTAAAGCTAAATTGTAAACTACCATTGGAATCATCAACATTAGCTATTTCATTCTTAGAATTCCTTTGGAAGTATCTATTGATGTGAGGATTTTTATGTATCGAACCTCATTTGCAAACAAGATGTTCCTAACATCATTTTAAGTCACGAGAGTTGGATTCCTATTGGATTGCAAATGTAATGCCATAGAGGTATGATTTTCTTCACTTTAATCTACCAAAGTACTATTGGATATACCCAGTGGCACTCTCAATAATGCCTCAAGTGCCTCCCAAGATATGATGAGGTTTCAGCAAGTCGCACTTTTGATATAAAGGTTCTCGTAAGACATAGTTGCTACCGTACACCCCCTAGCAAACTTCCAATGCTATAAAATTACAATTTGACATAACCCATGATAGTTTACAAAAGTGCACCCAATGAATTATTCATTTGAAAATTTTAGAACACATATGTATGATAAACAAAATTACTTTGTGTCACTGCATGTAAATTTCCATACATCCCTGTGTGTCTTCGATGACATTATTTGAGAACATATGGAAGCATTCTTTATCTATATCCTTCATATAATACCCACAAAATGCGTGTATGCTTTCCCTTCATTAGTCCTCTACACATTATTGTCCCTCCATTTGAATTTTCTTCAACACATTACCATCCCTCCAACTGGTTGTTCTTTAGGCCAACTCATATATTGCTTGATTACCTTTGTGGCATTTTGAATAGATTTTTACTAAACCCGAAATTATCATTTGTATATGAATATGGAGCAACATGCCTCTTCGCGTTCAATTGATCATATTCCTACTATTCATGCCTTTTGCAAGAATTGATCCATCTTTTGTAAGATACTAGATTAATATCAAAACCATGTCTGAAAATTCATACTGACTTCTTGTACTTTAGAAGTAAAAACTAGAATTTTGGTTGGAATTACATTTTTAAAAGGTTGTCAATGCATCCTCTTAGAGTTCATCTCATTTTCATGACCTTGGGATAGCCTTGTATATTTTGCAAGGATGCCGTATAAATCTACATGTAAAATACAAACATTGCATTTTAGGAACATGAAAAAATTTCATGGATTGATTTCATCGGCTAGAGACTCCAATTCTACATTGATACATAGTGCTAATGAGACGCTCCTTTTGCTAGCTACAATTTTCATTCGTCCTCCTCTCCTTCCTTGTCTTGCTGCCTAGTACATGAATTGATCAAGATCTCATCTAGACTTTGTTGTGAGCCTTTATGCGACTATTTCATGCATTTGTGAGGTGTACTATAGACGATCGTCGCCTCATTGATCTTCCTTCGAGTGACTCAAAGTTTGTTCCAGAACTATTTCTTCCCCTCAAGGTAGAGGTAACGTAGAAATTTTAGGTGAGAGGCATGTAGGAGAGATTCTCAAGATTGATCCCTCAAATGTAGCTATCACTCCATCTAACATTCTCGCACTCCCTTCAAACAGAATTCCCGTATGTCAAAGTGTCCCTTTCAATGTCGAATTCATATGATTGTTTGAAGCAAACCACCTCATTTGCTTAATTGACATGTTGGGCTACATAAGAAAGTTTCTAAGTCTCTTATGATTAGCCTTGGCTTTGATCTTACTACCATACATGTAGTGATGCCACTTCTTGGGGGCATGTAGGATTGCAAACATCTCTTGGTCATCTACATGTAATTAAACTCTTTTAATCTTACTTTTAGCTTTCAAGAGCTATCACACCATGCTCTTGCCTTAAAACAACCCTCAATGCTTGCCACTAGCATCTACATCTTCAATAAATGGCCTTGAAAAATCAATGCATCCAACACAAGACATAAATTAATGCAAATTTTAGATTTTCAAAATTGGCTCGCACTTTTGTTAATCACAAAGAGCATCTTTCTTCAAAAATCCATGAGAGGGCTACCCTTTGGCAAAGTGACGTATGAAAATCCTATAGAAGGAAGAAGGGCCCAAGCATCCTCTCAATTAGGTGGGATTGTGTGGCTATAGCCACCCCCTCACATATTTTGCCTTTGAAGGGTTGAATTGAATGCCATTCCTACTTGCAATGTGCCAGAAGTATTCAAAATCGTCCACTATTTGACTCAAAGAGGGAGTCATTTTAATGGTGACCTTATATGCCATTCTATAGGCACACAGTATCTTTTGCAATTGTAAGTCTTGATCGGCATAGCTATCATTTTAACTATATTTCTTTCTTTCTTTCTTTTAAAATATGAATATATTGGTCAAGATCCCTTTAAGATACTTGTTCATCAACTCAACCTATTCTTAGCACAGTTCTAATGTAGACTCAAGGTTTCTAGCACCTATTTAGCATGTTCAATGTGATCATGTTTGCTTTTTTAATAAACGATGATGTCATTATAAAAACAAGCATGTAACAAAATAATAGAAGCGGCTACAATCTAATTCATGAGTGCCTAGAAGGGGGCCGATGCATTAGTCATCCAACAATCGGAGTGCTACTAGGGCATGTCATAAGTTATCGATTGGGGTTTTATTGATCCAGATAATGTTCAATGGATTTGAGAGCTCCTAGTCCCCTTGCACATTATATAGCTTTGGAGTTTATGGTTTTTAGTGGAAAGTCGAGGAGGACAAAGCCTCAAGGAAATGAAGAGGATGCTAGAGAAAATTTCCATCTTGATCCTCCCACACTAGGGGGAGTATATTTTTATTTTTTGGGTAGCTAATCAAGCTATAGCATGCTATGAATCGGCATCCAAGATCTACTTCCTGTCATTCAGCATTTTGAGATGCTCTTGCCACAATGGGCACTCGGCCTTGGTGTGGTTTTTGTCACAGAAGAAACGTCTTTTGGCCCTTATACCTTTGTTTTTATTATTCTTCCCCTTGTTATTTACTTTGCTCGAGCCTCGACGGCTTCCCATCTTTAGGGTTGGTATCAGTCAACACTTCACATCTGCACTCCGCTTCTTAGCATATTAGAACTTGGATTTGTTGTGACCATACTTGGTGCATGCTTTGCAGTACTTTGTTGGGCATTCATCCTCGATATGTCCTTTCTTAGAAGATTTGTTGCACCATTTCTCATTTGAGCTAGGTTTCTCCCAGAAACCCATTCCCTTCATAGCTTTCTTAAGAGTGGACTTCAATTTGTCCTACTTTGGTGATGCTATCTCGTCATTGCTCGTACTCTCCTGCTTCTTGATCTTAGACTTGGCTCCACTACTCTTTTTCAGAGCTACTGCTTGGTTTAGCAGGTCTTCAAGAGTTTTAGTCGGATTGACCATTTATGGTAACCGTATGTCCACCTAAGGATAGCTTGAGAAAAGCCAAGCATGCAATGATTCATCGTTTGAGAGCTCACATCCTCAAGACAAAATCTTGGATTGACTTGCCTTCCTTTTGTTTAAGATCTCTTAACTCGGTGCAAACATCCTCCTTGTTGATTTCTTGGTTGAAGTGTTTCAAAAAGTCCTCAATCATGTGTTGCCAATCTTTGAAATAGCCAATTGGGAATTGATTGTACCATCTTTGAGAACTTTTTACTAGAGTGCCGGTTAAGTAATACATATACTCCTCCTTGGTCTTGGCACCATTGATGTGGCAGATCTATAGAAAACTCTATAGATGACTGTACCGGTCTTTATTGTTGGTTCCTTTGAAATCCTAAAATTTCACTTTGATTGGAGTAGCCATCTTTGTCTTGGCAGCCACTAGTTCGGGTTCCATCAGATATTATTCATAATAAAAATGATGGCCACATCAACACACATGAATGTGCTTGTGTTCATGACGGCAACCTGGAGCAGGTGGCTCTTGAGGCGGGTACACATTTGTTGGTCCACCATGTAGGCGCTCGACGTTCCTCCCGATCTGTGCCTTGTAGTTTTAGTTTTGCTTCGCCTCACGTATGTGATGGTGCATGACTGGAAACTCAATACCTTGGCAATGGGGTAGAAGGGCTTAGTGCTCAGTGCCTTGGTATTGCTCTTTGTCGTGTACCTTGGCTAGCTTCTCTATCTGAATCTCGACCTTGATCATGGTCCCATTCCTGCTCCACCTCTACCTCATGGCTAGGTCTTCTTTGTTGTTCCCGGTCTGAAGCTTCAGTCTAAAGCTCACCTTGCTTCAGTTCCAAACATGTGTCCTTCCTGGAGAGACCTAGACACAAGGCTTGGTCTAGGAACTTGTTCATCAGCTTCTTTAGGAACGAAACTCTCTATGGATAATTGCTCAGATTCTTCTAGCCAACGCTTGAAGGTTGCATCATGATGGAAACCTTGGGTCAATTTGGACACCTTTAGTCTCCAGAATCCAACACTCTATGTCCATGGCCAGGTCTTCGTGCACCTTGAGCTCTCCGAAGCAGGTGATGTCCTCCTGATTCTCAGGATTATCAATGTCTAGCTCTCGGATTTCATTGTAGTTCGCTAGTCTTGCTCGTGCCAATCTCCTTGTCCTCCTTAGTGCAGGTGCTCTGGCAGCATATTGTTGTATTTACTTCGAGCATGTACCAGACATCTCATAATGCCTGTATGATACGTAAGGTTGCCTTGGAGCACTCTTAAGTCCAGACATTGGTTGTCAAGCAGGTCTGCAGAATTCTGCAATCATGAGACGACACTCAGAGATATCTTTTGAAATAGTGTGCATGACCAAGTAATTGTCACAGTTTGTTACTTGCCAACATAAATTGTTGCTTGGATAGGTCCATTCTCTTGTCCCTCTCTTTAGCTCACTCCACTAAATTCCCCACTCATCGTTTAGCACGACAACAATTCCCAATATAGCCAAATGTTGATGTTTGGTACCTCAATGCCCGTGACTTGGTTGCAAAGTTATGTCAGGAACTAACGGGGAAAGGGTTTGTGCTATGTGGGCAAAATCATATAAAGACAAGTGGAGAAGCATGTAGTTAATACAAGCAAGAAAATAAACAACCAATATATAAAAAGCCACTTGCATTAATGAAAAGGATAGATCCAGTGCAAATAGTTAGTGCTACACAGACTGTCTAATGCCTCGACTCGAGACCGGGCACTCATTCAAGCAACAGGATGACTTACCACTTACAAAGACAATAGAACAAGGGGGACTATCTTCCCTTCACTACAATGATTCACTTTATAGTTTAGATGTCCCCTTCTACCAGATGGTATTACTAACCACACTCTTATTGGACCATCTACTTGGCAACTTGATGCCTGTCCTTGCCATTCGGAGTCTTTCGCTGCTTGGAAGTTCTTGCTACTTGTTGGTCGCTCATTGGGGTAATCAGGGTACCTTGTTGTCTACTACTTGGGTTAGGTCTTGGTTGACTAGGGGACAACACACCAATGTATTGTTTCCTTACGAGTTGAATCCTCTACAGTGCCGCTCCATGACAAATAATGGGCACGTCAAATATTTTATGCGGGAAGTGTATCTCTAATGCTTTGCTCATGATAATGTGCCTTTTAAGTGCCCCAACTGATCTGTAAAGACCCTACGGTTGTCCACGAGATTGGATACCTAGACACATCGGATAGGGTTGGCAAGGGTGCGTGCCATGGCCGGACGAGATTCCTACAAACTCTGTTATGAGCTGGAGTTCCGACCCAGCATCAATGCAAGGTTGCCGCTACTGCCACCGTAGCTGCATCTAGAAAGGCAATTGCAGTGCATTGGCAAGCATCTCATTGGCTAGCCTAAAACATCAACGTTTGGAGGGCAGGTGGTGTGAACCCAGCCTAATAAACAATTTGAAGTATCTTCAGTGGGCCTGCCAAGGGGTGTGTCTTTTTTAAGGTTTAATTTGTGGTGGATGTAGCCCATAGATATGTTTCTATTGTTCTATACAGCAAGGAGTGGTCTGATTAGTACACGTAATTACTGCCTAAAGAAAAACACAGGGATAATTCATAACAACAGGAATCAAGGTAAATAGAGATTTTGCTTCCAACCCTTACAATCGCTATTCATAGCAATATATGAGGGAGAATCTTAACTAATTATGGTATTCTCCTCATATACCCGTAATCCCTATCTTGCTAATTATGAAAATGGAACACCTTAAAAAAGAAATCATTATTTCAAGAGTGTGAATCATTATTATTTAAAAAAGCAATTAGTATTTCTGAATCTTACAAGGGTAAACATCGTCTCGGAGGTCATGTCCCTCTTAGCCTTTTTTCAAGCTTTCTTTCATTCCCCCTTGGTACTCACAGCAGAGATCAGAGCTATTCGGCCCCCCAAAGGAATTCAGGTTTTAAATCCTCGAGGAATTCCTCTTCCAAATACCCCTACTCCCCCTACTGTAGCTTTATCTGTTGGCATAACACAGCCTACACTATTTGTTCGCACAGGGGTGCATAGTGCTCCAACATGTCATCGTATTAAAAGCTACCTCCTCCCGGGGCCTAAACCTAATGGCTCAGGAGGCAAAAGCCTACATTACCCATCATTTATGCTCTGTTTCGAAATGAACGTCCCACATACATTATTGAAATATGATCTGTTGTATAACAACTTCCTCAATGGCAGTCTCATCGATGGAAAGTAGGACCCATAGAAACTGAAAGTCGGAATTGGATGTTATATCCCTAACTACATAAGATCGTCCAGTTTCTATGGGTCCTACTTTTTGTCGGTGAGACTGCTGTGACGCCAAAATTTGATATTTTTAACTTGGCATTGATATTGTTTTTCTCTATGTTTGATAAGGGTTTGAGTATCAAGTGATAGCCTAGCAGCTCTCACTTATTTCTATTTTGTATGATATTGTATGGGATCGAGAGGATGAGTGGAATGGCTCATTGTAAATACCATAGGTATGAATTATAAATACCTTGGTATGGGGTGAGAGTTATTTGTGTATGGGATATTATGAGTTTTTTAGAAAATAGGAAGAGCGAGTCATATAAAGAGGTGGGCTCATGTCCATGTGTTCCAATAATATAAGAGAGGCCACATGCCAAGCGTGTGGAAGGCATGTGGAGGAGTGTGAAGTCAAGAGGAATCCTTCTAGAACTCCTATGTGGAATAAGGAGGATGTGGACATGTGGAAAAGAGAGGGTCCCTATGGGCTCCATGTGAGGAGACTCTTGACTTTCTCAATATTTTAAGAGTCTTGAGCATCTTTTGATGGGACACATGGCAAGAGTAGCCAAAAAGGACATGGATGGTGACATACATGCTGGGTAAAGGAATCTACAGGCAGCAATTGTAAATGGGTGAAGGAGGGTAACAAAATCTCTATAAAGGAGCCCTCCTCTCCCTTGTTCATCAATCTCTTCCACCATTAGGCCTCATGTTGCTATAGCTCTAGTCTCCCCAAGCCTCTTCCATGAGCCTTCTCTCCCTCTTGTAGATATTCTCTTATGTAGACTCTTGAGTCCATCTCTCTCTAGTTTATTCTCTCTCAATGAGTAGTCTTGGAGCTTCCGCTCCCTCTTGTATGTATGAAACCTCTTCTTCTCCCTTGTGTTTATAGTGTTGGAGTGGATTCTCACTCTATTTGTAATGAAGGTCACTTCAGGTTCTCTCTCTCTTGAGCGTCTCTTCCCTTTTCTTTCTTTCAAAGCCTTAAAAGTTCTTTCTATTCGGCTGCTCACTATGCACACATGGTCCATTTGTTTCCTGAGCCACCATGTAAGCTTCTTCCCCTCTTCTAGGCAAAATCCATGAGGGGTGGATCGTTGATGAAGGTGGAGTCTTGAGGGAGCATCCTACTCAGGCGAAATTAGCCTAGGTGGAGGGCAGTTTTCATGACAGTTTGACCCCCTGTTAGTGTTTTACTCATAACTTTGTGCTCGATAGTCCGATTGTAATGAAATTCATATCAGCGTGAAGTATTTTCAAGGCGCATGTTCATATGTGATCAAATCTTGAATCAGATACTACTGCAAAAAGTTATGAGTCTCTGTGTCTAACAGTCTGTTTTTATGACAGTTTTTACCCCCGTCTAGTAAATTGTCCATAACTTTTTGGCCGCTTCTTTGTTTCTTATAAAACTATATCAGCACGAAGCTCTCTTTAAGGCGCATGTCTCTATGTTCTTAGATCTTGAATCAGATACTGCTGCAAAATGTTATGAGTCTCTATGTTTGATAGTCTGTTTTCAAGATAGTTTTTACCCCCTTCCAGTAAACTGTCCATATCTCTTCAACCGTCTGTCTGTTTTCAATGAAATTTATATCAGCACAAAGCCCATCTCAAGGCGCATCTCTTTGTGTGCTTGACTCTTTGATATCATGTCTTTACTAAAAGTTATAGGCCTCTGTGTCTAATGATAGTTTGTAGAGTGTTTTGAGCTAAGTGTAAAGGTGTCTATGAAGGAGGTGCAATGTTTCCTCGGAATCTACCCATCCGACCTAATCAGCCTCTTCAAACTCCTTAATATATATTAGTTCATGTTATGTTGAGCCGCAAGATCTTCTTTCAACAACTCTTCTCTTTGGCGTAGACCGGCTCGCTGGGATTATGGCCTCTGCTGATCCTTTCCTTCTCCCTATGCTTGATTACAACATCACTTGGGATGTTACCATCTTCATTCTCATCTGAGGGAGGAAAGTATGGTGTGGTATCTTAGCATAAAAGCTTTTTTCTAATATCCCATTCTCAATGATAAATATCTTTGGATGTCAGCTCGAAAGCAGCAGGAAGTGAAGAGGTGCGTGAAGTTTATTACCCCCAACTTCATGTCACATCTTTTGGTGGAGACGCCGGGTACGTTTGGTATTGGATTCATCCCACCTTACTAAACGGTCTCGGGTGTACTTGATTGCATCTTATGCCTAGAAGAGGCATGTATTTTGATGAGATAAAGAAGATGCCTAGAAGAACTCCGTTAGAAGAGATTGTAACCCGTTTAAGAGAACTTGAAGATTGTGAAGGTGATGCTCAAGCTATTCGCACAGTCACCATGATCATATCCTTTATGTTTGCACTGTTGAATATGTTGGTGAATCGACAATGCCAGCAACAGGCACAATGATAGATTGGGGATTGTTCCATGCACTGGCAGCTTGGTGTGAAGAAGAGTTGAGTCTTTGGGTAGTTTTTGACTATAATAGTGGAGTGGTGATTCTTAATGCTTTCAACTTCTTTTGCTATGAAAATGATGAAGAGTACAATATCTTGAAGCTTTTATGTGCACTTCCTATTGTGAGAAGGGTGATTCTAGAATGCATGTATACACAATGTTTTCATGGTGCTGGTTGGTCACTTATTTTTGAAGATTTTGTTGAGGATCACATTGTGGAGGGTTTTCAACAAGTGGTTATGCATAATAAGTTGGTCTTGGTATACTAAGGCTCTGTGGGATCTTGTTCAGATCTTGTTTGGGATATTATTTGGATCTTGGTGTTTCCTTTTCGTGTTTCATCATGGTGAAGATTCCAGTGTTTCGAGGGACCCAAGGGGAAGACCCAGAGTCTTATCTTTGGGATTTTGTTCGAGGATGCCGGCTTTCTGGATGGTCCATGAAGGATCGGGCGGAGATTTTACCTGATTTTCTTGAAGGTGTAGCCTTGAGTTGGCATGAGACCATGCCAGACTCTACCAAGGAGGACTGGGACCAAGTGGTGGCAGCAATGAAGCAGAGATTTGGGGCAGTGGAGTCGCCAAATGCTTTGATGTTGCAGTTGGACCGGTTCTATCAAGGAGAGGGTGAGTTGGTCTCTGCGTTGGCAATCCGATATGAAACTTTATGGACAAAGTATGAAAGGGCAGCTTTGCGAGCTATGGCATCGGCATCATCGGCCCCTCAAAGTCTCTCAGGGATGGAGCACTTAAAGATGAGCAAATTTGTTATGGCTTTGGAGCCTCGTCTTCGCTCAAAAGTAATGAGTAAAGATCCAACAACATATGTGGAGGCACTTCACATTGCGACCAAGAAATAAGCTTCTCTAAAGATCGAATCCTCTTTTGTGTCTTCAACAGCTTCAACTTCTAAGGTGGAGGTAATGGGCACTCCTCAGGTACCAAAGTCCTCTGAGTTAGATCATAATATCTCCCAATTGATGGCAGAGTTTCCTGATTTGAAATTGCATTTGGTTAATGCACGACAACCTAGAGCACCAAAGAGTGAAGATAGGCCTCGAGATAGGAGTGGGGTCACTTGCTATGAATGTAATGAAAAAGGTCACTATCGCGAGTGTCCTAGATTGAGAAAGAAAGAAGAAAAACAAGTATCTTTGTTAGAAGCTTCTTCAGGGGATGAGGAAAGAGAGGTAATGATGGCTAAACGGGGGCGTGGTAAAGGAAAAGAAGAAGAAGAAAGCAAGGAAGAAGTAGATGAGGAACATCAGGAAGAGGAACACCGTAGTAAGAAAAAGAAGGCATCTAGAAGGAGAATTAGCCAGTCAGACTTTCCTTTAGGACAAGGAATTGGAAGCTATGACTTGTTGTCCGACCTTAAAGAAAAGGAAGCTCATATCACCTTTGGTCAATTACTTGCTTTGTCTTCAAAACTACGAAAGGAATGGGGAAAACTAGCAAGCACAAGAGTGTCAAAGAAGAAAAAGAAGAAAAGTGCCATTCCTGTTGTTCAAAAGGTAGATATAGATGTTGGTGATGATGTACCTATGGTTGATGTGATCATTGATGGTCAAGTGATTTCTAATGTGTACATTGATGGAGGTGCATCGATTAATGTCATGAGTGAGAAGACCATGATAGATGCTAATTTAAAATACTCTATTACTACCTCTCCTTATCGCATCAAATTGGCTGACAACACTAGGGTTAAGACCTTGGGAGTTGTGAAGAATCTAGAAGTGGATGTATGTGGAATTTCTGTGCCGACTACTTTTCAGGTGATCCCTACCAAGCCAGATGCACGTGCCTATCCATTGATTTTGGGAAGGCCTTGGCTACGCAAGGTGAAGGCTGTTCAAAAGTGGGATACTGGAGAATTGATTTTGCAGGGAAATGATAAGAAGGTGCGCTACAACATCAGAAGCCGCAAAAAGAAAGTTGTCAAGGAGGAGTCTTCAACATCAGAGAGTTCAAGCTTTGACTTAACCGATGAAGAAGAAGAGACAGCGTGTAGCTCCGAGGAGTCCAACTCAGAGGGTGAGGTGGAAGGAGTGGCCTTTGGTCTTTGTCTTGGTGCTGATCGGGATGAGTCAGGAAGGAACAAGGTGGTGGTGTAAGAAGATCCTGTAGAGACACTTCATATGGAGGATGTGGAGCACACTAAACGATGCCAACGCAATGAAGAGCTTCTTGGTGATTCTCTATCAGGTAGTGAGAAGCTCCAGTACCTAGATATGCTAGATGATTTTCCATGTCTCTTTGCAACAAGCTATTCACAGGTTTGACCAGTCTCTCTTGTGGAGCACAAGATCAAGTTGAAGCCAGAAAGCAAGCCAGTTGTGCAACGCTTAAGGCGATTGGGGGTGATCCAAGCTTAGGCACTAAAGAAAGAGGTAACACAACTACTTGAGGCGGGATTCATCTTTCCTGTTGATGATTCAGAATGGATATCTCCTGTAGTTGTCACACCAAAGAAAGGAAATAAGTGGCGAGTTTGTGTGGACTTTCATCCTTTGAATGCATGCACTAAGAGGGATCATTTTCCTTTGCCATTCCAAGATGAAATACTAGACCAAGTAGCAGGGCATGAGACGTATTCTTATGTGATGGGTATTCTGGGTACTTTCAAATTCGTATTCGGGAGGAAGATCAAAAGAAAACATCATTTGTCACACCTTGGGGAGTTTTTGCTTACAAAGTGATGCCTTTTGGGTTGACCAATGCACCAGCTATATTTCAAAGGTTCATGAGTCAAGTCCTGGAGCCTTACTTGGGAAAGTTCATACAGTTGTTTTTGGATGATTTTTGCATTTATTCTCGGTGCATAGATCACATGGAGAAGTTAAAGATGGCCTTAGCTAGGATTGATGAAGCAAAAGGGTGTCTAAATCCTAGCAAGTGTCATTTGGCTCAAACAAAAGTAGTCTTGTTGGGGCATATTGTGTCTGAATAAGGCCTGCAAATGGATCCTGACAAGGTTCAAGCAATCATGGCATTGCCAAGTCCTGAGAGTGTCACTGGTGTTCACAGAATTCTAGGAAAGAGCAAGTATTATCAACGCTTTTGTGATGATTTCATAGAGATAGTGCATCCCATGAACTTGTTGACAAGAAAAGGAGTTTCTTCCAATGGGGTGTGGAGCAACAAGAGTCTTTCCAGCAACTTAAGGAGGCCATGAGTAAGGGCCCAATATTGAAGCCCCCTGATTGGTCTCAAGACTTTTATGTAAATCCAAGTGTATCTTTGCATTCAGTTGGTGCTGTATTGCTACAAAAAGGAGAGGCAGGTAGAATGCAACCCATCTATTATGCCAGCCGACAGCTTACAGATGTGGAAACAAGGCATGAAGAAATGGAGCAGCAAGCTCTCTCTTTGGTGTTTTCAGTCAGAAAGTTTCGCTCCTATTTATTACCTCGACCATTTTTCTTCCTTACCTCTCAGTCTATATTAGCATATCTAGTTCGCAAGCCTAATCCTGGGGGGAGATTTGCAAAATGGTTGTCAGAGCTTCAAGAGTTCTCTTTCTCTTTTGTCACTGAAAATACCACTAGGTCCACTATGGCAGATTTGCTCACAGGATGGGAGGATCTAGGAGAAGAAAAGAAATGTAAGGAGAACATTGAAGATGAAAGGGATACACCACCAACAGCTTTTGTTTTGTATTTTGATGGGGCTTTTATTCCTTCATACCAACAAGGAGCCGGGGGGATACTTTTGATGAATCCTGAAGGTCAAGAGGTATGGGCAAGAGGACAAGAGCTTCCAGGTATCACAACTGATAATGCAGCTGAGTATAATGCTTTGATTCTTGGTTTGGAGGGTTGTCTTCAAAGTCAAGTTAAAGAATTGGAAGTAAGAGGAGATTTATAAAGCAAATGCAAGGGCATTATAGGACAAGAAGTCCTCATTTGAAGGAGCTTAATCAAAAGGCTATGGCACAATGTAGTCGCTTTGACTTTTGCAAGTTTGTTCATATAAACAGAAAAGAAAATCAAAGGGCAGATGAGTTAGCTAAAGCCATTGTAGTGCTAGACCGGGGGGTGGTTTCTTGGGTAGACACTGGATGGCCAAAACTACAAGATGTTCAGCAATATGTGGAAGAAGGCATGTTTCCTCGACGGTTAACACCACAATGGAAGCAGAGATTGGTTACTTTTGGCCACGCCTCCATAAGGATGTATATGAATGTCACGAATGGAACCTATCAGCTTGAGGATGTTGATGGCATGGTGATATCCGGATGCACCAATGAGTATCGCCTTAAATTCTTCTATGCTCGACCACCTTGAGGGCCAGCAGACCCTCTCTATACTAGAGAGGATCTGCTGGGGGGGGAAAGGTGTGACGCCAAAAATTGATATTTTTAACTTGGCATTGATATTGTTTTTCTCTATGTTTGATAAGGGTTTGAGTATCAAGTGATAGCCTAGCGGCTCTCACTTATTTCTATTTTGTATGATATTGTATGGGATTGAGAGGATGAGTGGAATGGCTCATTGTAAATACCATAGGTATGAATTATAAATACCTTGGTATGGGGTGAGAGTTATTTGTGTATGGGATATTATGAGTTTTTTAGAAAATAGGAAGAGCGAGTCATATAAAGAGGTGGGCTCATGTCCATGTGTTCCAATAATATAAGAGAGGCCACATGCCAAGCGTGTGGAAGGTATGTGGAGGAGTGTGAAGTCAAGAGGAATCCTTCTAGAAGTCCTATGTGGAATAAGGAGGATGTGGACATGTGGAAAAGAGAGGGTCCCTATGGGCTCCATGTGAGGAGACTCTTGACTTTCTTAATATTTTAAGAGTCTTGAGCATCTTTTGATGGGACACATGGCAAGAGTAGCCAAAAAGGACATGGATGGTGACATACGTGCTTATGTGATTGATGGGGAAAGGAATCTACAGGCAGCAATTGTAAATGGGTGAAGGAGGGTAACAAAATCTCTATAAAGGAGCCCTCCTCTCCCTTGTTCATCAATCTCTTCCACCATTAGGCCTCACGTTGCTATAGCTCTAGTCTCCCCAAGCCTCTTCCATGAGCCTTCTCTCCCTCTTGTAGATATTCTCTTATGTAGACTCTTGAGTCCATCTCTCTCTAGTTTATTCTCTCTCAATGAGTAGTCTTGGAGCTTCCGCTCCCTCTTGTATGTATGAAACCTCTTCTTCTCCCTTGTGTTTGTAGTGTTGGAGTGGATTCTCACTCTATTTGTAACGAAGGTCACTTCAGGTTCTCTCTCTCTTGAGTGTCTCTTCCCTTTTCTTTCTTTCAAAGCCTTAAAAGTTCTTTCTATTCGACTGCTCACTATGCACACATGGTCCATTTGTTTCCTGAGCCACCATGTAAGCTTCTTCCCCTCTTCTAGGCGAAATCCATGAGGGGTGGATCGTTGATGAAGTGGAGTCTTGAGGGAGCATCCTGCTCAGGCGAAATTAGCCTAGGTGGAGGGCAGTTTTCATGACAGTTTGACCCCCTATTAGTGTTTTGCTCATAACTTTGTGCTCGGTAGTCCGATTGTAATGAAATTTATAACAGCGCGAAGCTCTCTTCAAGGCGCATGTTTATATGTGATCAAATCTTGAATTAGATACTGCTGCAAAAAGTTATGAGTCTCTGTGTCTAACAGTCTGTTTTCATGACAGTTTTTACCCCCGTCTAGTAAACTGTCCATAACTTTTTGGCCGCTTCTCTGTTTCTTACGAAACATATATCAGCGCGAAGCTCTCTTTAAGGCACATGTCTCTATGTGCTTAGATACTGCTGCAAAATGTTATGAGTCTCTGTGTTTGACAGTCTGTTTTCATGATAGTTTTTACCCCCTTCCAGTAAACTGTCCATATCTCTTCAACCGTCTGTCTGTTTTCAATGAAACTTTTATCACCACAAAGCCCATCTCAAGGTGCATCTCTTTGTGTGCTTACTAAAAGTTATAGGCCTCTGTGTCTAATGATAGTTTGTAGAGTGTTTTGAGCTAAGTGTAAAGGTGTCTATGAAGGAGGTGCAATGTTTCCTCGGAATCTACCCATCCGACCTAATCAGCCTCTTCAAACTCCTCGATATATATCAGTTCATGTTATGTTGAGCCGCAAGATCTTCTTTCAACAACTCTTCTCTTTGGCGCAGACCGGCTCGCTGAGATTATGGCCTCTGCTGATCCTTTCCTTCTCCCTATGCTTGATTACAACATCACTTGGGATGTTACCATCTTCATTCTCATCTGAGGGAGGAAAGTATGGTGTGGTATCTTAGCATAAAAGCTTTTTTTTAATATCCCATTCTCAATGATAAATATCTTTGGATGTCAGTTCGAAAGCAGTAGGAAGTGAAGAGGTGCGTGAAGTTTATTACCCCCAACTTCATGTCACACTGCCCTTGAGGAAGTTGTTATACACAATAGATCATATTTCAATAATGTACGTGGGCCTTTTATTTCAAAACAAAGCATAAACCGATTGATTTTCTCTAACTGATAGCCTGACCAAATGCCAGATTATTCCCAAGTGCCGGCGAAACTTGTATCGTCGACACCCAACCATGGACAGGACTACTTGAAGCACGAGTGGGAACCCAAAAAAGAAGCCAAAACATCTCAAACCTAGCCGCCTTTCCTTGGAGCCGAGATTTGTCAAAATTTGGAATTTTGTGTTGTTTGAAAAGATAGGAGACGACGTGTCTATTACAAGGCGAAGTTCAATCTCGAATAGGAAGCATCATTTTCTCCTTCTTCCCCCACCCCCCTGATTCTCCTCCGCCGAGGATCAGATTCCTGAATGAATCACTTTCATTCAACCAGGATTGGAATCTCCTAGCCTAGCCGCGATCAACCAAGTTGCCTATCTATGCAGTGACAAACCAGTTACCGATACAATGCGAGACCCAATCTTACAGCTAAGATACTTGTTCCCCAAATTTTGATTTTATCATCTATTTACTATCTTCTTGAGAAACTGAAAGCCATCCTCCCACTATCCAATTCTGTATTATTGTATTTAATCTTGTGCGGTAGGTGAGGTTGGTCTACCTTATTTGAGACACTTGTTCCTCATACAATCAATCGCATCCATGCATCTGCATTGAAATCCGTACCTACATATGCATGTTCACACGTATGTACCAGCCAATAGACCCCGACCAGTAGACCAGTAAGCAATCCATCTTTTTTTTTGGATTCTCCTATTTCCAAGTGTGGTTTTCGCCCGCAACCATCATATCAAATTATTTCCCATCAGTATGCCAGGAACCAGACTTGAACTAGTGACACGAGGATTTTCAGTCCTCTGCTCTATCCAACTATTATGCGATAATCCCAAACAAAGATCCCAGCGTGGATTGATTCTTTCCCTTACTTATCTGTCCAATGAAAGTACAAATCCATTTTTTTAATACCTTGCAGACGAACCATTCAGACAATCCATTGGATTTGCCAAATGGTTCAATCGCAAACCACTCAGAAATATTCTCGAGTTGAACTAGGGCTTTCTATAACAAGGGGCTTTCCCCTACCAATATCAATATTTTTCCCTAGGGCCCGGCATCTAGAATTGGCCCTCCTGACGAGATAGATTGATTGGGAAATCGATTGGTTGAAAGCCTAACGTTTGCGGTTCGAATTTGCATCTCGTCCTATTGGGCCGCCCTAGCTAGTATTTCCACCCTGCCAAAGTTAGTTTTGCCTTTCCTGCTGCAAGAAGCATTCCATTCCCAATAGATTTTGATATTGGTTGGGGAAAGCCCCCTGGTATAGAAAGCCAAGGAATAGAACCATGGGTTCGAACCCTCAATAGCGAAGGCACGAAGCGACCCGATTACAAGATACCTGCGAGTCATAAACCGTAAACTTTTAGCCTTATGCAAATACCATCATGAACAAGTGGTCCTTGGAACAAGGGGGGTACGTTCACAAGAATGAAACTCAAAGGAATTGATGGGGGCCGGCACAAGCGGTGGAGCATGTGGTTTAATTTGATGCAACGCGAAGAACACCTTACTAGGGCATGACATGCTGCAAATCCTTTCGAAAGAGAGGAGTGCCTTTGAGAATGTGGACACAGGTGGTGCATGGCTATCATCATCTCGTGCCGTAAGGTGTTGGGTTGAGTCCCGCAATGAGCGCAACCCCCATAATTAGTTGCTATTATTATACCGACATTATCATATAATAATAAGAAATGATTGTTGCTTTCGCTTCCATTACGAGTAGAATTCTTTCATTATCTCAAACATCATCGTAAAGTAAGATTAATCGTCTCGCTTGTCATGAATCATTAGGGTTTTCTGCATTCTCGGTTCCTCGAAGAGATTCTAGGACATTTCGACTAGACGGAAGATAAAGGTCTGCCAAAATCATAGTGGGAAGGCCTCAGGTTACTGACTCGCCACCCTTCCCCGAAGACAACTATGGTTTGAAGAGCAGCTCTAGACCCACAACATTGATATAGTGTGCCGTTTTCATGACCAGTATAATAATAAGTTTAATGGGTCGAGAAGTAATGAAAATAAATAATAATAATTAACCTTCTTAACTCATGGGTTAGAATATCACTTTCATACAGCGGGAGTCATTGGTTCGAATCCAATAGTAGGTAATCCCGAAGCTCGAGAGAGGTGAGGAAGGGCCATAGGTCTGAATCCATTCACCTTGACATCGGAATCGACATGCTGTAGCGCACCTCGCCCCCCTTTCGATCGTATTTGCATCAATTGGAGGTGTAGCTATTTCACAAGCTTATGTTTTTACAATCCCGATTCGTATTCACTTGAATGATGCAATAAACCTGTGATCCGCTGAAACTTGGGATTTCATACTACACCATAGCTCGATATTCCTTTCCAAATCGATTCTATTACAGGAATGGATTGTAGAACCCCCCAAGTGAACAACATGATATCAATATTTATTGGAGTGCAAGCTCAGCTCGATACGGGTTCCCTTCAGGCTAATGGTTTTTCCTAGGAATAGGGTTTCTTTGCTGTATGGGTGAGTAATTTCTGCTTTTCTTTCCTGTTTTGGGCACTCTCCCAGGAGTTCTGCTATCTTTGCTTCCGGCCGCTTTGCCTCTGATAGTGGAGCGGTTACTCCGTTGATGAGCACAACGTCCAAAAGATTCTGGTGGGAGTATGCTACAGATAAGGCCCTAGATCCCCTGACTTTACGAAACCAAGAAGCGGTAGTAGGACGTGAAGACTGAAGTTAGTGTAGTGCTAGCCAAAACGTAAGATAATGAGTCCCAACATGGGGTTCCTGCTGTCCACGAGGTGTCAAAATAGACAAAGGCATGGTGGGCGTATCTCAGTTATTCCCCCTGATAAAACCTATTCCCCCGGATAAAACCTACCGATAAGACGAAGAGATTCCTCGAGACCCTAGAGTCCTTATTTCCTCCCATGGCCAAAAACTGACAAGAGATTAAAGCAAAATTTTGTCGGAATCTTTCACTAGTCAACTCACCTTCTCCTTCCCACAGATCGAAATGTGTCCGATCAATATATTTCACCACACGAAGTGATTAGTAGTAGAACGAATGCTCGCAGATGTTTGTCACTTCAATGAAACACATGTGTATGAAGTGTTGATTCGGGGAAAGAATTGGTAAGTCTTCTAAGTCAGTGTCACTCGAACCATACCACCCTTTCCTCTCAAACCCCAAAAAAATAGAAGTTTTGATCTCTTTAGTAAAGGAGTACTCATGAATAATTCTTAGGAAGCAAATGATATGTTTGAAAAAGGGGGAGAAGGGTGTGGAACTAGTAACTCCCCCCCACCATCAACCAATTAGCAATGAAATGCCTGATGGTTCTGCCAATTCGACAATCAAATGAAGATAATACACCAAAACAGTTACGAAAACCAGTTCTTCTGCAGACGTGCGTTCCGTCACACAGACCGATTTTTGGTAGCCCACCAAGATATCCAGTACCCCGATGTATCACAATGTGGCCATTCACCCAAGTGGCATAATCAAGTGCTCTCCGAACCGTGTGACATGGTTGCCCATCACAAGGCTCACCAACTTGGGAGACCAAGAACAGGTGGGATGTGAACCATGTTACGAAGAAGCAAATCCCATAGAATCCTCGGGGCTCCCTTAGGCACTATGTTGTTCATTGGTATTCCTTCCCCGAAGGTTGGTCATCTTAGCCTTACTTTCCAAAATTTTTCTTTTGTTCCAAAATTCTTGATTCTTCCTAAATCTTCCTGACTGTAATTCAGCGGGTCCCAGATTGTATGTATACCGACTCGTTTGAGACGATTATAAGCCCTAGCAAGCAATTCTAGTTTATCAATGCATGTATGTTTAAGCACAAATTTCCGCATCGATTCATCCATATCATCCAGAGGAGAAGAAAAGTTCGTCGAATTGGAAGATGGCATAACTTCGAGGTTCAAACTGCTACGGATAGGGGGACTTGAACCCCCACGACATTGGTCACCAGAACCTAAACCTGGCATGTCTACCAATTCCATCATATTCGCACATCAGCTTGGGTGGGAAGTAATAATAGCCAGTGGAATATAAAAGGATATGCAGTGACAGGAAATTGGAAGGGGAAAACTATAGTTTAACATGATGATGACTTATAGTTGTTTTAGCGCAATATGGGACTGGGGGTGCTTATTTGGGTCTCGATCAGAAGAAGCTGTTGAATCATATCATGCACATTACTCTTCCTCCTGGCACTAACTCTACACCTCTCTGGAGTCCAAGCCATGCTCAGATTCTAATTGATAGTCAAATCAATCCCTCAATGCTGCTGGATGGGCATTCGGCAAAGAAAAAGCTCGCTTCTATTCGAGCTTGCTGGAACTTGCTGACGAAAGTGCTCGCTCGCTACCGCAAGCTCCCGAACTTGTTAGCGGAACTGACACGTGGAGATTTACCAAATCTGAATAAGCTAATAAGTGAATACATGCCTTGCTCTATGCCAGAACCATCATGAACTGGCATGAACCTGATCAAATGCCCTTCCCTAAGAAGGGAACCAACCTCGATGCACATGAAGGACGATGGGGCGGATGATTTGAACAATTGGCTTCGAGGTTATAATGTGATCTGGGAACCAGAATTTTTTTTTCCTTCTTTTGTGGGAGAGTCAGGAACATTCTAAATCAAGACGGACTACTTTGAGTCCCTCCTCCCACCTATTGATGGATCGTCCAGTTCATGTTACGACGATGAACTGGATATAGCAATAGATCCCAAGGCGAAAAATAATATCAAGAATAATTCAATAAAGGAACCTGGAAATTTCAGTGAATAGAATGCCTAGGGAATGCCAACAACTATGAGGGGGGAGCAAAGTAGTCAAATCCTTGAATCTTTGTTATCATTGTATAAAATTGAGTTATAGTTAAATAATGATAACATCTTCACCATTCTTCAAAAAAAAAGAACGGGAGAAAACTTGTCATTTTGACCCTGGTGGATTAACCCCTGGGAAACAAATCCAAGCAATGAAGAATCCTGTAGATGCTACAATAGCAGGCCCTTCCCCCTGCCAACCGCTAGTTATTCTGGTATGGAGATGAATAGCATATATCAATTGAGTCACTAATGCCCAGGTTTCCTTAGGGTCCCGGCTCCAGTAGGATCCCCACGCTTCATTAGCCCCCGGGTTCTACTACAACCCAAAGACGGTAGCTATCATTAAACAATAATCAAAGTCCAGCACACTTTATTGCTTTTTGGGATTAATCAGAGTTACAACTCCAGCTATTGCCGATGGATTATCAATACCATAATATTCTTGGCAAGACTTGTTCACCGATTACCTCATTCCTTTAGAAAACACTCTTTGATGTTTGGTCTAACCCCTCACCTGGCTGAAGGGAACCTCTCAGCAGCAACAGATAGATTTCCATTTCGCTTGCAAAGCACGAGGCTGGAATTGTTCTTTGGAGAACACTTAGCCCAAGGTTGGGAAGCTTGGATCAGGCGTACCTCATTTGAGGTCGTGTTTGTGACTTCTGCCCACCGAGGGATAGACACTCGTGGTTCTGGCGGCGAAGTGGTAACCAAAAAACTCGGACAATGCTCCTATTGATAGGACTAGTAGAGCGGTTGGGTTAATGGGACTACTGCTTGCAACAACATTTATCCTGCTAGGACCGCTTCCATCGTGTGGAGCAAAGTTGCCTTCCATTGGGTTTGGAGGGTTCTCATCAATGTTGCATCGGCTTTCCCATGTTGTGTACCAACATTTGAACTCACTGGAAAATTCCAATACGAATTGTGTGAGAATAATTCAAGTGTGTGTCTTGAGCTTGTAGTTGTAAATCTAAATTTGCCATTACTTTGTCTCAAAGCCATACTTCATCTTCAATAATGCCTACTTCTCTAAATCTTTATGATTGCAAATGGGAGACAATGTATGGTTTTGAAAGTATTAAAAGTAGAATGTTTTATTTGGGAATAAGTTTAGGAACTATTATGTGTGCAAATCATATTTCATCTTTGTTAATGGTTACCTTGTGAAGTGTTTATAAATAATAGCAAAAAACAATGTTTGCCTCCAAAAGCTTTAGAACTACACTTGTTTAATAAGAAAGCAACTAAATAAATGTGCTATGGTCTTAAGGAAGAAACAACAAAAGAGACTTTTGCTAAAAAACATAACGTAATAACTTGTAACTGCAAAATAGGTGTTTTTCAAAATGTTATACAAAGTATGAAATGAGAATAGCATTTGTTTGCAAGTAAATAATCCAAAAATGAGCAAAATCTAGATATGAAGAATGTCTTTGATAAGATTCCAACTAAGCAACATAAAAAAGCACTTGTTTAATAGGTCTGCAAACTAAATTAATGTGCTATGGTCTCAAGGAAGAAGCTACAAAAGCAAACTTTTACTAAAAATCATAACGTACTAACTTGTAACTACAAAGGAGGCATTTTTTAAAATGTTGTACTACAAAGTATGAAATGAGCTTAGCATTTGTTTCCAAGTAAATAATTTGGAAATAAGCAAAATCTACATATCAAGAATGTCTTTGTTTTGATTCCAAATAACCGACATCAAAAAGCAAATGGTTTTTTCCCGTTTCAGAATTAGAGCAATAGAATTACTTCACTATCTTTTCCATTCCAACAAAGATCTATGCAAAACCAAAAAGATGTAATTTCTGTAATTGAAAAGTAAAATGACCATAGCATTTATTTCCAAGTAAATAATTAGAAAATGAACAAAATTTAGGAATGATGGAGCTCTTTGTTTTGATTCTAAATAACAAACAATACAAGTATCTCACTATGTTTTCCATTCGAATTAAGATAGATGAACAAAAAAAGAGATGGAAATTTCCTTCATTGGAAAATTACACAAGATGTAAATATATTCAAACATCCATGTTTGCAAGGTTTATGATTGAAACGGCGGTGTTTGCGTAGCATGCAGCGTAAGAGATCCCAAGCTATTTGGGCGGTTAAAAAAGAGGGCGTAGCAACTTCGAATTAGGCATCTATGACTTCTGCAGGACCAGGAAGAGGTGGCCTAATGTACATATTAATTTGGCACTTCAATTTCAGGTCGCATCCTCGGTCGCGAATGATTTGCCGAACTGAAGACATGACGTAAAATGTAAATAGCATCAAAAAATTAAAAGGCATGCATGGCATAAGGCACGCAAAAAGAGCTTCTCATGCTTGCTTGGCAGTCGCGTAGAACGCTGTCTTCAATGTTTTTTTAGAGCTCTTGCGAATACGCCCTTCTTTAATTGGAGCTAGGACAAGAGGGAAGCTCCTTCAATGTTTTTTTAGAGCTCTTGCGAATGCGCCCTTCTTTAATTGGAGCTAGGACAAGAGGGAAGCTTGTGACAGACACTGGGAGAGGCGTCGAGGTCTGTATCAAGCACGAACCGGAAGTTGAAAGAACACCATGTTGTGCGAGGGCTTGAACAGCTTCTCTCATTAGCGGGCCTAGACCTACACACACATGGATTTTAAAAATACAAGATGTATATGATGGGAATCGGCAGCGCTGAAACACATTCAAAAAAAGGCCGCATACCTTGTGCGGGATCAAAAGGCTCCATCCCACTAGTTGTTTTGTGGACTCCCGTTTGTATTAATATGTCCAAGCACAAGTCGATCCAACACATATTAATCAATAACAGTTCGAATACAAAATACGAGTTTACTGAAACAAACAGAATTAAGTGATCAAACATACCATCTGTTCCATGCAAACGGCTCAAAATTTCTTCAGCAGCACGAACACTCTCGGGAGTCTGTGAAGGCATAGCTTTAGTTTGATGTTTTCGTTTGGGATCGTCCTCTCGCGCACATCAGCGTTGATCATTTCCACGTTTATCCATATTGCACTCATCGACTTCCTCTGCGACAAGCAGACAGTTTTGTTTGTGGAAAAAGGCATAGCGCAACCTGCGAAAAAGGTTTCGTACTGAAGTTTGTGGTTCTCAGGTGGATACCTTGGATAATTGAATGCTTGTCCTTCACAGACGGCTTCTTACACTCTGCCATATCCATCAGACCTTCAAAGACATAATCCAATACGAGAATGTTAAATAATGCGTTAAAAAACAAGAGTGTTGACAGTGAAAGCGTAGCCACAGGAAAAGGGAAACCTTCGACGGTTGAGACGTACGTAGACAACAACAAACATGAATCTCAAACTATTGCTCCTGAACAGAAAGCGAAGGTAGAAAAGAAAGACAAGAAAAATGGGAAGACCGAAGTACGAATTCTGGACCGTCAGATTAGAGTGATACACTCATAGCTCGTTCTAGTAGGGGCACAATCCACCGACTTCCAGAGCAGATATTAGACGCGATGAAGACAGGCAGACTTGCGCGAGGGCGTACACAGATCACAGAGAGATTTGAGAAGAACGAAATACCGTGAGAAGAGAGACCTTTCTATAATTCACCACTACTAGTGTCCATCCATAGAGTCTCCTAAGCCTAGTGATCCATCGTCAGAAAATGTTTGCTCCACCCTCGACGTCTTCACAAAAGAAACGCATCTCTAACAAACGCACGTAAAACAGAACGATCGAAATTTCACATCCACGAACGAGGCAAAGAGTGGTCTTTTTATATGTGAGCCCATGAATCCCGTTTTGGCAATCGGATCGCGATACGGGTTTCTTCCTTTTTCTGGCACGGATGAGAACTCATACCTTTCCTTGCTGAACGTCACGTACTTGGTCTTTGTTGGCCCATGCTTTCTGGAGGATTGTAGAAGGGTCCAACAAATTGGACGCGTCGAGAACCTGCTTGTATGCAATAATAATAAACAAATCGACGCCAGACAAAGACGCAATGCACATGCCTTGAATCCAGGAACATACGTGATAGTTGAGGCAAGGATGCACGCAGTTTTTCAAGAAGGTAGTCACCTTCGCACAGAATGCAGGGAGCCCCAAACGTGATTATCGGTAGCAGATCACTCAGCGTGATCACACCCCGGAAGACAAGCATCAATGCAAGAAGAGAAGGTAGACTTGTGCCCCAAAGAGAGTGCCCTGTGAAGCGCAATCGAGCAAGCTCGCCATGTTTGCGCAAATGATCCAGAATTTCAGGAAGAACTGCTTGGTATGGAGCGAGGGCCGCATCGTAAACTCCAAATCGGTAGCTCGTCATGAAGACCTACGCATGCAGCAAAGGGAGCGAAGCGCAGACAACGAATCCCAAACTTACACGTGGCGGGGCACGAGAGGTGCATGCGCTACGTGGACGTCTACAAAACCGGAGATGAAGAACCACTCCATGGCCGACAAGTGGAGTGCAAGCAAAAATTACCCCAACGAAATACCAAAATGAATTGCTTCTGAAAATTACATTCGCTTTCACTTAGGCTTTTACATGTCCATGTGGCAGGCCAAAAAGAAAGGGCAACACAAATGCAAGCTTAGTTCACCTTTTCTCTTTTTTGTGGTTCTCTGCTCTTGGCTATGGAGGCAACCCTGATTCCTGCACCTCTGCTCCTTCCACGTTCCTTACTCGCATTTTGTCTTTCGTGCTGCTCTCGCTGCAATCTTGTTTTGGTTCCGGAGCTTCAAGAATTCTTCTAGGTACGCTTTCTTCATTCCTTGCCGCACTTATTTCTCATTTTTGTTCAGTTCCAGCTTCTAAACCCTAGCATGCGCGCTTTTGCAGCACCACTCTTCTCTGTTTTTCCATCCGATTAGGTGTAATCGGCCTTTCGTCTCAAAAGTCAAGTCTGGGAACGAATGGTCCTTAGTCTGGTATTGAATGGTCCTTGCACGCTGCCAGAATATGGTTCGTGATTGCTGAGGAGAAATGTCTGCCAGGATTTGTTTCCTTGTAAAGTTCTGCCGCAGGCTCCCGCCTTCTCCACGGAAGCGTCCGTCTCTTTTTCTTTCGGCAAGGCATTTTCCGGACCCAGGGTTCTCCGGGGACGGCAAAGAGTTTTCTTCGTCTGCTTCTCTTGCGGAGTTCTCACCATGGATCCAAGATACAAGTAGCCCTTTTAGCAAGTCACATGCCGAAGAGGTTGAAAAGCTTTGCAGAATAATTGGTGAAAGGGATTGGGATAGGACTGTGGAGACTGCTCTAGAAAGGTCAGGCATAAGGTTGAGTACGGTACATGCGGTGGATGTGATCAAACTGCAAAGGAATCCTAAACTTGCCCTCAGGTTTTTTATTTGGGCCGCGCAGCAGGAGGGTTATGAACACAATGCTTTTGCAATAAACGCAATCACAAGAGTTTGGGGTCATGAGAAGGATCTGAAAGCATTTTTAGATATTCTTTTGGGCATGCGTAAGGAGAATTATATCTGGACGCCTGCGAAATTTATCATTTTGATAAAGGGCTATGGCTGGGCAGGTCTTGTCGATGCAGCCATGAAAACTCTGGATCAAATGGAGAATTTACGTATCAAGCCCAATGAGAAGCACTATGCTTGTTTGTTGAACGTTCTTCTGAAAGAAAAACAGTTTCAGACGTCTCAAATCGTCATCAAAAAAATGAGGCGAGCTGGTATCTTGCCCGACGTAGTAACATATACAACACTCATTGACGGTTCTTGCAAGGCAGGTCATGTTCAGGATGCGTGCAAACTGTTTGAGGAGATGCTTCAAAGTGGTTGTGAACCTAATCTCTTAACTTACAGTGCGCTGTTTAATGGTCTGTGTAAGGCCAACGAAATTGAGAGAGCTTTACAAGTGTTTAGAGGGATGAAGGATGGCCCTCTAGATACAATTGCATTCAATACATTGGTGAGTGGACTTTGTGAATGCTCCCACGTGATGATTGCCCAAGAGTTTTTTGTTGAGATGATAGACAAGGGGTGTAAACCTGATACTAGGGCGTATGCCATCCTCCTTAATGGTCTCTGCGAATTAAAGAAATTTGAGGATGCTGAAAAGCTTTTAGAAGCAGCACTAGCAAAGGGCATTGTCCTTGAAGTAGGAAAATGTGCTTTACTTCTCGAGAGTCTTTGTGTGGGAGGTAGAGCAAGCGAAGCATATGTGTTGATGGGTAGATTGATTCCTGGAGACAGCATACCTGATGCGACGTGCAATATAATTATTGATAGTCTTTGCAAGGGTGGTGAAGCAAACAAAGCCTTCAAGTTGTGGAATGATATGCTGAAATTTAACTATCTTCGTGCTGATTCTTATTGTGCCCTTCTTGATGGACTTTGCAAGGAGGGTAGGCTTATTGATGCAAAAAAGGTTTATCTTGACATGATGAACAAGGGTCTTGTTCCGAGTGTTGGCATTCACTGTGCACTGTTAAATGGCTTTTGCAGAGCAGGCAACTTTGACGAGGCATATAGGGTCTGGAATGAAATGACGGAGAGAGGTTGCATTCCCAATGTTGATGTGTTTAACTCTTTGATCCATGGGCTTTCCAAGGCTGGGAAAGTGTCCAAGGCTGCTGTAGTATTGGAGAAAATGGAGCTAGCAGACTGCATTCCTACGAGTGCTACCTACAAAGCTCTCATAAATGGCTTTTGCAAGGTTGAAAACCCAGATGGTGCTTTGATGGTTTTGGAAAAGATGTCACAAAGAGGTTTTGCACCTGATGTTGCCACGTATGGTGTCTTAATTAGTACTTTATGCAAGGCAAGGAAAGCTGATGTGGGCTATGGACTTTTCATTGAAATGAAAGACAAGGGCTATGTCCCAGGTGTTTCCACTTATGGTGTTGTAATTGAAGGACTTTGTGGGATTGACCGGGTGGAGGAAGCCCTTAAACTTATGCTTGAAATATTAGAAGTTGGTCAAAGGCCAAGTAATTCAGTCTGTGAAACAGTAGTTGACACTCTTAGCAAGGTAGATAGAGGTCAGGATGCATCAAAACTCTTGGAGGCTCTAGGGTGGAAAAATGGAATTCCTTTTCAAAAGATCTGATTGTTTTTTACCATCATTACGTTGTCAATGGTGCTGTTCTTTGTACTTCAACATTTGTTTAGCAAATCTGGACTCCACCCCACATACTCTTTCCATGCCAAATTGCGCAGCTACTTTTGCACGGAAAGATTAAAACAAAAAATGGGTCATGAAGTTGAAGCCTAAACCTTGTGGTCGTGGAGTATTGAATTGTAGTGCCATTGCCATGCAAATTGTGCAACTTCCGTTAAAATACCCTCAATCTCTTTTCCTGGGATGATGCCTGATAGTCAAGAAATGAGATGTACAACATTTTCCTCAGGGACAATGAGGTGATTGTTCTCACTGAAAAGAGCAATATAAGGAGCCAGCTCATCCTGTTTGACTTTCTCTTCCTAAGTGAATGTGATGGCTTCTATGAGTGAACGAGCAGACAGTTTTCTTACACATGATGATTTTGGGGGTCTCCAACCTGTTGCCGATGATCAAGGTGTTATTCTTAAATCCATAGCTGGATACAATTGGATAAACAACCTTAGTTGCACGTACATGTACGAGCTTTGTAAGAATGTGACTGTGAGGGGCATGTAAACTTTGTCAAATTCTGGAGGCAGATTGCAACTTCTGAAGCATCATGATCTGTATGAACTGGTTCTTTTCATAAGGGTTTGGTTTTGATGAGAGAGAGATGCATTTTGTGTGTGTGATGGTGCTGCTAAAGCCCTTGTCGTTGCTGCCGCATCCTCTTTTTGCAGGTAAGCGAATAATTTGTCTGAGTGTCATACTCGTACTGATGTTTCTTTGTGTAGCTAAGGTAGCCATTACGCTCTTTCTTTTATTTCTGTTACTGGCTAATTGTCTTCTTTCACTTCTGACTTGTTTGGTGCGTGGAAGAATCTTGTTCTTTTCCTTCGGACTTGTCCTTGACCTGTCATCATCTTAGAGTTTTGCAGAAGGTTGAAGGCTTGGCTGGCCAATGTGTCTTTGGTCGTCAAGTAACATAAATATCATTTCCTAAGATTTACGTGAGCTTTGAGTCCTTTGATATTTTGGGGAGACAGTCAGAGAAGGGATCTTTCTCCGGCATCACCCAAAGTCTCTCCCTCCCTGCCCCTGTGTGCCCTCCTCCCTGGTCGTATCCTTCTTGGGCAGGAAGTATCTTGTGTACTTCAAAGTGCCAAATGGTTGGAGTACGAAGCTGCATAAAGAAGGCACCAAAGAGACTCTGGCTGGAATTTAAGTGGCTAAGGGCTTATTCCCATTACCAGTTAAGGAGCACTAGTTAAGGCTCTTAGCGGAGTGTCCACATTAGTGCATTCCCATTAGCATTTTTAGAATGTAGTTAAGTTAAATGTCCTAATTGCTCGTTAAAAATATTCGTAAATTGAACCCCTTCAAAATAGGTACTTTAAGGACTTTTAAGAAGAGAAAGATGTTGTAATGTGAAAATTTAATGGTCAACTTAAGGTTGAATAGTGGGAATGATACTTAAAGTAAGATTCTTGTTAAGAAAATTTCATGGTCAAGATCAACTCGGAACTATACAACATGGGTACTCGTTGGAAAGGTCTTGAAAAGAAGAATCCATTGTGACCTAAACTTTAAAGAACTAACTTTAAATCGATGAGATAAATCATTTTGTATAAAAATAACCCCGAAAGTTTTATTTAAGATTGCGTTGAGCATAACATAATGGGTTACCAATGGGAATGTAATTTTCATTGAAGGATCGTAACGATCGATTCCTCCTTGGCTCCATATCAGTTATTCTAAGCATTTTTTTAGGCAATCTTTTTATGATTATCTACATGCACAGGATATAGATTATCCTACTTTCTTGTTATGTAATGATATCTTTTGATGCTTACGTGGAAGGGTGGTCAGACCAATAAACGTAGTTTGTGTCGGCCATCAGATTTGCCATTGACTTGGTTGTCCAGATGTGGTCGATACATGTCCCGTTTATTGTTGTGGCGTCTTGAATTAGCTGTGTCATCCCTCGTCCTTTGAGGAATTCTTGCATCCCTTGTTGCATGTGCCATGGCGCCTATCCAATGCCGTGATTATGTGTTGCGATGGTGGGAGGACCTGGAAGACCTTGACGTTGTGTGCATCCTTTGTTGCATTCGTGTAGAACCGCGCTGCGTGCTTGATACAGTGTCCATGTTGCAAAGTATGTGCTGTGGTGTGCACGTGCATGTGTAATCACGAAAATGTAGGAAAATGAAGTGGCAAAGTGTAACTTTATTATAATATCCACAGAAAAGAAGCAGGTGTTATTTTTTTATGTGCAAGCCAGAAGATGGCGTCTGCTTCAAGGCTGATGGCCAAGCAGGAAAGCATGAAAGCGTGGGTGTGGTATGGACATTGTGTTGTGAACCTGAAACTAGACCATTTAGTTACAGTAGGCATCAGAACGCATTAAACATCTGGCTCGAAGTTGATCACAATGTCCTGCATTGTTAATTGTGAAGCTGCCTATTGGCCTTGTGTCGAGCAGTAGAGCACACGCACTGGCGATACTCTTGGAGTGCACTGAAAGGAAAGGTTGCTCCCTCCAAAGGACTGCATCAATATGTGGCTCGTTCACTTGAACTGAGACCTCGCCACCCTCGCGAATCAAGATGCGGCCATGAAGGGAGGGGACTTGCGGAATGACCTTGATGTCGTCACACGTGTGGCAAAAAGGCATGCTAGGTTCTCGGTTCACACACAAGCTACCGCAAAGCCGCGCATTGGTGCTGGACCAGCTGGCCATTCAAGTTAGTGAATAGCAGGACCCCGGAAACCTGCAATGTTTGATGTGCATTAGTAAATGTCGAAGCAAAATACAAGCCACAAGAACTTCAACAAAACCAAAGGGAAGAGAAACGAACCTTATGTTCGTATCCTAGCTCAGAGACTTGTGTGATGAAGACATCTATCAACTCGTCCCGCTTAGAACCCTCTAGCATGTCCTCGAGTATGGTGAAGTCAAACACCGGTAGCGTGTTGTGAGCCTTCATGAACGAGACATTCTTCAATGCATACATGACCATGCCGTTGTCGTTGTACTCCTACGCTAGGCGTGCTTGCATCGACTTGCGCTCATTCACAAATGACAACTAGGTGGGGACAAAAAGAAATTAAACTTGGTACGATTAAGCACAAACGTTGCATTGCCGAAACTGCATTCAAGAGCAACTTACCACGGCTCGGTCTTCATTGCAGGGCCCATCAGCAATGATTATTTGATAATTTGTGGCACCCTCAGTGTCCACCTTGATTACAACAAAACAGATTGTGTTCATGAGATTGGATATCGAGCCCTTGCCGTAGTTAATATGGGCAAATGCACGGGGGCACCTACTCAACAATGGTAGTCTCTGGAGAGAAGTTGACATTCCCCTCAAACGGCTCCCTCGGTAGAATAGTTGTAGTTGCGTTTACATGTAGGGAGAAGCTGCACGATCCTATTTTGCCGGCAATAAAATGCATCAACATCCAACCTATCCTTGAATTCTTGTACGTATGCATGTGGAAGTTTCAATACATATGCCTTTCAACTTGTTGTCAGCCAACACATCTTCTTGCTTTACTGGCATGGGAACATCCAAGGCCAGGACTACATCTGCAAAAAAGCCAACGCAAACACAAACCCAACAACGAATGAGTGAAATGAATGAAGTGGTATTCTCATCATTAGTGTCACCAAGTAGTTTATGCTTTTTTGGCCAATGTTTTATGTGTAGCTTCTACCACTGATTTGCATATGGGAGTAATCTCATAGTAAATTGTTATGACATATCTTCCATGTAAACTGTTATGAACTTTTAGCATAGAAGGCCTTCTTCTTTATTTATTAAGATCATTCTTGAGTGCCTTTAAGGCAAGGCTGATGGAAGAGGACGCTACAACACTACAAAAGGTAAACGGTTTTGTGACAGAACGCTACAAAGTTGCAGCACGATCCCTCAACAATGGAGATCTCACAAAAACACGGTTTGCAAAGGATGCATAAGTACTAATCATATGGCTAAAACTATCCAAGTAAAGCACAAAACACAGATCAAAAAAGCTTTTCTCCCTTCTGTAACCAGCCCTCTTGCCTGTCCAATTATCCAAAAAAATATCACTCAGAAACCGAAGCTTTAATATTACGAACTAGAAGGAACACTGATATGTTCAAGAAATCCAGAACTCATTGGTGGGTCATGGATGTCGAGGCAGTGAAGCATTTGTAAAAGCGGTCTATGAGCCTTGGTCCTTGCAAATATATATACATCTAGACTGCAAAATCTGCTCGCTTTTAAATATCCCTGACCACACAAATTCGAGGTAGCTCTAGAGTATATATCGTCGACTGTCAACTTTGTGTGCATGCATGTTCTACATTTGATCCGCCCACAACGAACTTGCACAATAGTCACAAAATTCCATCAACAAGATGAGTAGCATGATTGGAAATTGTGTTTCGCCTAGATTGTTGGCTAGCCTCGTACCTGTACAGTCTGAGGTAGCTTCATCGTTGAAGTATTCAAAGTCCTCACCACCACCCGGATTGTTGGCTGGCCTCGTACTTGTACAATCTGAGGTAGCTTCATCATTGAAGTATTCGAAGTCCTCACCACCACCAACCTCAGAAAATTATGTCCCCAATAGCAACGACTCAAATGTAAGCATCGAAGCAAATTGAAGAAAACCAAAGGAAGGAAGTCATCGATATCTGTCACCTGCTTTGAAAGTAGAGCTCTCCACATTCATGGAATCATTTGATGCACCCATCACAAGTAATCTGCAGGTTGCAAAAAACATAGCAAGCACTAGAAGGATGGATGATTAGCTGCTCCTCATAACTTTTCTCTCCCACATGCCTTTCCAATTCAATGAACGATAGGAAGCGCGACACCACCACCAGATACCCATCTCTTTCTACACCACAACCACAGAGGGCTCTGAATTTCATGCGCCACATCGAAGGAGACCCCCATCCCTCAGGAGGACCTGCATGCTTTCAAGGTATGGTGCAGGCATAGTTTGTAGTCGTCATGCTTTCACATTATGGTGCAGGCAGAGTTCACGACAACCCTCCAATCAACAAAAGCAATCAAACTCACAGTTCCCACCGATCAGCAATGGGACTCAAAAAAATTCTCCAAAATATAATTTTCATTTCTAAAAACCTGACACCTTCACTATAGCCTACTCATCGAGGGTAGGCCAATAAGGACAAATGGATTTCACCTAAACAAAAAAAAGCATGTCTATACACTGCGAGCTCTACA
This sequence comes from Dipteris shenzhenensis, assembly GCF_047967505.1. Taxonomy (NCBI): domain Eukaryota; kingdom Viridiplantae; phylum Streptophyta; class Polypodiopsida; order Gleicheniales; family Dipteridaceae; genus Dipteris; species Dipteris shenzhenensis. The sequence goes on from NC_141599.1 coordinate 29,926,619, forward strand.
TGTCCATGTATACAATTGGAATAGATGTAATTCCATGGTGACAATCCACAACTGGTTGTTCATTTCATGATTGTATGTGTGATACTAATAGTGAGTGTGAGGTCCACGTATGAACATGGCTAGTGTTATGGAGGGTAGTTTAATCTATGGTCTTTGTGTTTTAACCATGGGAGAGTTAGGATACATGGTTCTTAGGTGTGGGGCCTTCCTTGAATACACAGATAGGTTGAGAGCCCCATCCAAGCTTGTGTCTCCCTAACGACACATGAGGGCAAATGAGGCTGTGTGATATGGGACATGTAGTCTTACCTGGGATGAGTTTGGGCATGTTCCTGGACTCATCTAGGTATATGCTTATGCCATATTAGCGGACATGCAAATTTCACCTTATGAAGTTTTCGTCCATGTTGCGGCCTGCTGGATTTGTGATAATTCTTCCTATCTTAAGTGGTGTGTTGTCTTATCAGTTAGATTTAGATGCTCATCTGGGAGAGACTAAAATGAAATGGTTTAGTCTTCACAAGTAGTTGTAGCTTGAATGAAGAGATTTTTGACTAACTTTTGATTAGCCTTCTCCTTTAGTGCTAGCATTTGTCATGGGGCTGAGTTTGCCCTTCACCTCGAGAGTGTCTATAGAAACTTGGTTCAAAGACTTTGTATAAATGGATGCTCACGTATGTGTGGATGTGTGGATTTGTATGTGTGAGAGCATATGTTTATACTATGATCTACACCCACTATTGGGCGCTAATGATGTCAATGGTGATCATATAGTTAGTCCCTGCTATGCATGATGGAGTTTATGGTTTTCAACCTTATGAGTGACTATCATGAGATTGAAACTGCACTATGTTGTGTTTTTAGAGGATGAGTTTGGGCATATTCCTGGACTCATCTAGGTATATTACTTGGGATGGTGGACTATGGCCAGAGGTTTCCTGGACTCATTTAGGTATATTACCTGGGATGGTGAACTATGGCCAGAGGTTGCTTGGCCTCCTGTAGCTCAGGAGTGATCTTGAGGGATCTACTATTGTGTGGTCATGCACTAGCCTACAGCACATCTGCCCCTATGTTTGTACACTGACGATTGTTGAGCTTGCAGGTTATCATCCATACTATATCTTAAGGAGGAGGAGGAGCTTACCTTGCCATGTGTCGTGAGGGGAGGGAGAGCAAAACTGCCACCTGTCGTGAGGGGAGGGAGGAGGGAATTTCAAAAAATGCTCTGGAGTCTGCACGCCATGAAATGCAATCAACACGTTGCCAGTCGTCAAGCTAGAACGACGCTAGTGTGCCACCCCATTACAGCTCTTGTGTTGCACACCCTCAACCCTCATTGCTCCCTCCTCACAGTCCTCACACACCCTCCACCCTCACTGCTCCCTCTTCGTTGTCCTCACAGTCCGCGCTCCAATGCTTCCTCCTCGCATGATGCATTCCTCCTAGACTAGACACGCTACTCTAGTGCTCTATCCTACTCCATTTTGCCCACTATAAGGCTCCATTTTTCCCTTAACTCGCTGTCCCCCTAGACTTGCCTCCAACTCCAGCCTCCATCGCCCTCCAACCTCTCTAGCTCCTACACATCTATACTATATCTTAAGGAGGGAGGAGGAGCTTACCTTGCCACGTGTTGCGAGGGGAGGAGGAGCTTACCTTGCCACGTGTCGTGAGGAGAGGGAGAGAAAAAATGCCACCTCCTGCGAGGGGAGGGAGGAGGGAATTTCGAAAATGCTCTGGCGTCTACACGCCATGAAATGCAATCAACAGGCCTCTAGCCGCCGGGTTAGAATGCCGCGAGTGCACCACCCCATTATAGCTCCTAGGTTGTGCACCCTCCACCCTCACAGCTCCCTCCTCATAGTCCTCGCACACCCTACACCCTCACTTCTCCTCCTCATAGTCCGCGCTCCAATGCTCCCTCCTCGCGCAATGCATTCCTCCTAGACTAGATGTGCTTCTCCATTGCTCTGTCCTGCTCCATTCTTCCCTTAGCCTGGTGTCCAAACTCGCCTCCAGCTCCAGCCTCCATTGCCCTCCAACCTCTCCAGCTCTTGTATGTATGCTTGCTCCTGGCGCATGCAGACCTTTGAAGTTCGCGGACTTATGAGCTCTGACCTTCCGACAAATTCAACCCTTTGTAGATCATGATGCCGTGCTCCGTGCTCTGCGCTGTCCAATTCTCTGTGAGTTTATCTTTGTCCGTGCTGAGCTAATTGCCTTCGTGCTCCGTGTTGTGCGCATCTCCAAGATCCACCTCGGTGCTCCGTGCTCAACCCGTGAGCATCTCCAAGTGCATACCCATTGCCCAATGCCGGGTGCCCGCCTCTCTCTCTCTCTCTCTCTCTCTCTCTCTCTCTCTCTCTCTCTCTCTCTCTCTCTCTCTCTCTCTCTCTCTCTCTCCCTACTTCGCCCTATCTTTCTATATTTCTCTTGCGTGTGTTCTTTCAATGGAAAACACTCTTTATGTAGCGCATTTGAAGGCTCTCTCTCCTGCTTTTTTGATGGCTCTCTTTGAAGGCTCTCTCTTACTCTTCCTTGGATGTAAATTCAACATTTATTATTATTTTTTAATAACAGCTTCGATGCATTGTTTCTTGAAATTTTATGCAAAGTTGCATTGGATCATCCCTCAAGAGGTTTTTTAAGCATGGGCGAAGGCGATTTTTGTACGTATTCCATTTTTTAGAGAGAGAGAGATTGTGTGTGTGTGTGTGTGTGTGTGTGTGTGTGTGTGTGTGTGTGTGTGTGTGTGTGTGTGAGAGAGAGAGAGAGAGAGAGAGAGAAAGAGAGAGAGTGTGTTTTTGTATGTGTGTGTGTAGAAGACATTTACAACACCCCTTTCCATAGTGAAGAGTAGACAATTTAGAGTAGGAATGAGAAATGTTTAATAGATAAACTTTGAAATAAAGATCCACTAAAAATGAAGTAGCATCACTAGAGGGTGAACAAAATTTCCTATTTAAGAAAGAGGAAATGTGAGCAATAGAGCTTTGATAAGTCATTGGGCAACATCACTTTTATTGAAGAGGGGATTCTGCCTACCCGCCACCATCCAACAAGAAAAACGTGGTGAGAACCAGTTAAACCTTAGTTGGGAAGACAGGTGTCATAAAGACCCCTCCCTTGTTATCAGAGTCACAATAAAAATAAACACTTAACAACTGACTTACAAAGCAAGTTATAAAAATTATGAGTGAAAATCTTGTATGGAGTAATGGTATGATCACTAGCAGTGAAGCATTTCTACAGACTGAAAGAGAAATTAAGTTTAATGAACAAAATTATAGTTATGAGCATATAGAAGGTAGGGAGAGAGAAAATGCTAGGAGAGACCATTTAGAAGACATTTAGGGGAAGGATAGTGAATTGGAGGGGTTAGGTGAATGTGTAATAGGTGGGAAAGACAATAAGTAAGAGGGGAAATTTCAAAAGGAGTTTAAAAAGGAAAGGGAGAGGAAGAAGTTGGAGAGAGAGAGAGAGTTTAAGGTATAAAGAAATAGTGTGGGGGGAGGGTGGGTTGAGGGAGATAGAAAGATTAGGAAGAAAATAGAGAGATAGGTTTAGGTATTATAAAGAAATTAGAGGGGGGAAATTGCAAAAAATTAAGGGTAAGGAGGGAAAGAAAATGGAGTAAGGACACATGTTGAAAATATCAAGAAATGGAGGGGGAAATTAGAACATAGAAAGATAAGTTAGGATTATAAAAAATAGAGTGGGAAATTGCCGAAAATTAAGGGTAAGGAGGGAAAGAGAAAACTAAAGACACATGCTAAAAGTACCTAGAAATAGAGGGGGAAATTAAGGGGAAAAAGGGGGGAAGGGAATAGAGTAAAGAGGGGGAGAGTAAAGGGTGAGGAGAAATTATAGTAAAAGAAGAGAGAAAAGAATTAAAATTAGAGAGGGGCAAATAACAAAGAAGGGAGAGGGGAAGGATAGAGGGGGTTGTAAATTAAGAATTAATCAAGTAATTAAAAAACGGGGGGGGGGGGAACTCAAAAAGCCCACATATAGTAGATGAGGAGAAAGACTTGTAATAAATATGCAAAGTGGAAGGACTGGACCTGAGAATCCATGGTCCTAGAGGATGATGAGTCGCAACTTTCGACTCATGACGGTTGTTGTTAACAGTGTGGAGGCATGCAAGGACCGAGATGCAGTCTTTGGGAGCCTAGAAGGGGCAGTCGTCAAACACAACCAGAGTGATGAGGCGGAGAGCAGAGGAACTGGTTGTGGGAGCGGGGGCGCGAAAAGAGATTAGCACAACTTAAATAGTGCACAAGGAACAGACAGCATAGAGAAGTGGGAAGAGCACGATGCTCAGAGTATGGGGCAGAGCACAAGGAGGCCTGAGAGGATGTGGGCAAAGGGTGTGAGTAGTGGGTAGAGGGCAGTGAGTAGTGGGTAAAGAGAGGGTCTTAAATAGGCTAGTATTAGTTTAGTCGGGGATGGGAGAGTCGGAATTCGAGAAGGTGAGAGGTTTTGGAGAGTTGTGGAGCCTGAGGTTGTAGAAGCATAGAAGTCAACAGAGTCATAGGTCACACGAATGGGAGCATGAAATGAGGAGCCACAAAGGCAGCACACGTGAGAAAATAAGGGTGCTTTAGAAGAGTGCTTTTAAGACAAATTGAATTAGGAAGAACAAAATTGGGGGGTTGTGAAGGGGGTTAGGGGTGGGGGTGGGGAGGGTAAGGGTTAAGTTTGGTAGAGTTAGAAGAAAAATAAGAAAAATAAAGAGAAGTTAAAAAATAAAGAGATATTTGGAAAGAAAAGGAAATGTTTGAAGGGAAAAAGTAATTGAAAATCAATAGAGAAACTAAAAAGAAATTTAGGATAGGAAATAAAGAAGAGAAATAAAAGGAAGAAAAAAAGTTAAATTAGAGAAGATAAAAGAGGATTTTAAAATGAGATTTTAAATGAGGATTTTAATGAGGAAGGTAATTTAAAAGGGGGGGATAAGTGGGGAAATGAAAAAAAGGGGGGGAAAAGGGTTTTGATAATGAGAAAACAAGGATTTGATAATAAGAAAAAGATAAAATTAAAAGATTGGGAGAAGATTAGGGAAGAAATTAGGAGAATTAGGATAAGAAAGGAAAGTAGGGAAAGTAAAAAATTATGAGAAATTTTAGGGATAAAAATTAGAAAAGGTAGGTAGAAATAATTGGAAAAAGATTTTTAGAGGGAGCGTAAATAATCTAGGGAGTGAAGAAAAGAAGAAATAGGAAAAATTAAGTGAAAAAATTTAAGAAAGAGTTGGGGGGGGGGGTTAAAATGAGCTAGAGAGAGGGGGAAAGTTGTGAAAGGGTATTCAAGGAAAAAAGGGGGGAGGGGGGGGGAGGAAAATAAGGTAAAGTAAATGTAAAGGGGGAAATGAACAGGAAGTGTGTGTGTGTGTGTGTTGAGATGCGCATTATGAGAGATAGTGGCATTAATCATTTGCCCCCGCCCCCCTTCTCTCTCTCTCTCTCTCTCTCTCTCTCTCTCTCTCTCTCTCTAGCTACGGTGTTGTGTGTGTGTGTGTGTGTTGAGATGCACATTTCAAGAGATATTGGTGTTAGTCATTTGATAAACTCCCTGCCCCCCCCCTCTCTCTCTCTCTCTCTCTCTCTCTCTCTCTCTCGCATTCACACATCTTGCATGGCTCTCGCATTCACATACAAATGTAAATACATATACGTTTATAATCTTCACACACAAGCTTATCTAGCTATATGTATATCTAATCAATTGTGTGTGTGTGTGTGTATGTGTGTGTGGTAATGCTTGTTTTCCTCGGCTTGTTATCGTTTTACCTAGGAATATAGACAACTATATGGATTCTTAGATAATTAAAAAAAACAATTTAGCCACAAGTGAAGTTTAAGTCACAAGTGGAGTAAAGAGCGAATGAGTGCATGGGTTAAGAAGGGATTAGAGGAGGTATGGGACGATTAGTGGGCTTGGTATGTGGGGTGGTTAAAAAGAAAATGTAAAGGGAAGATTTCAAGGGGATACATAAAAGAATAATTCATAGTTAGGGAAGTATTCATGTGTGTGTGTGTGTGTGTGTGTGTGTGTGTTCATGTGTAAAAAATAAGTGTTTGTGTGTGTGAGATACATTTACAAATAAAATTTATTTGTGTGTGTGTGTAGAAAGAGAGAGAGAGAGAAATAAAATGTAGACAATGCACTCCTATGTGTGCATTGTTAGGGGGGGTTGTTTACAATAGTGTTCTAAGAGAGGAGTGTGTGTGTGTGTGATAAATTACTAAGCACAATTAATGTGTGTGTGTGTGTGTGTAATAAAAAATATATATTATACTAATAAGAGAGAGAGAGAGAGAGAATTAGTGCATGTGTGTGTGTGTGTGTGTGTAGAAAGAGAGAGAGAGATAGTGTGTGTGTGTGTGTGTGTGTGTGTGTGTGTGTGTGTGTGTGTGTGTGTGTGTGTGTGGATTGGAGGTAGAATGCAAGAAAGGAGGGAGCTAGGGAGGCTAAATGGCGATGGCAATGAAGAAAGAGCAAAAAAATGTTACTATCATGTTAAGAATGGTGCATGGGAAAACGTCAGAAATAGTGCGTGCTTTTTGTGGATGCATCCTCTGCACTAGCCTAGAATCTCTTAATCACACCTACTATTTCTCTCTCCCTTGCCCATGCTACTTTAATTTCCTCACGGTGCCAAACTCCAAATTCTCACCGCTCACTCAGTATAGTATTTTTAATTTTGAATATTGTTTTCTTATTCTTTGGATGCTTAGATGCTTGCAAGGGAAAAACTAAACTAAGAACCATTTTTTAAAAAGATAATGGAGGAGAGAGAGAGAGAGAGAGAGAGAGAGAGAGAGAGAAATATATTGGTGGGGTCGGAAGTCAAATAAGTTAGTCTATTAGTTAGGGAAGATTTAAATGGTTCTAAGAAGTTTAGATTAGATGTTTTAGCATTTACTTGCTCTTTGTGGATGCATCTCCCTGCACTAGCCTTATTTGTGGATTCAGCCAAGTCCAACTGGCAAGTCTACATGTCTCGAGGCCCGGAGGCAGTCTTTCTCTCCTCATGTTCAGTCAATCCCTGCGGAGTTTTCCTATCCTTCCAAAAGTACCTGAGCACTCTTTATGCATATTCTATTTTGGATATCCCTCAAAGGGTAGAATCAATTGTGTTCTTCTTAGCAAGTGTGCTCTTCTTAGCATGGGCCAAGCCTTTTTGTATGTAAAAAGGGATGTGACATCGAGGTTAATAATATATTCAACACTTAAATGTTATTTTCAAGTGGTGTTCTCAGCATGGGCCATGGCGATTTTTGGTATGTGGTTCATTTTCAGAGAGAGTAGTGATGGATTTATCTATCTATATGTTGAGGCTACATTTGCATCGTTGAAGACGAGCTACATTTTTGAAATCATCGAAACCATTCTAATCTTATAATTCGTGGACACTACTGCTGTATTGGGAGGGCAAAACTGAACTAAGAACCATATTTTTCAAAAGATAATGGAGGCGCACACACAAGAGAGAGAAAGAGAGAGAGAGAGTCAAAAGATAATGGAGGCGCACGTGCACACGAGAGAGAGAGAGAGAGAGAGAGAGAGAGAGAATGGTTGTCGGAAGTGAAATAAGTTAGTCTATTAGCTAGAGATTATATAGAAGGGTAGTGTTAATTGTACTATCCACATAGGGCATAGGGGCATACCCTAACCCTAACCCTAAGGGGTTCACATGTATATCTTCATGTTCATTATCAATACACTTAGTGTATAGGTAGCTATATCGTGTGCACTCCTCTCTCTCTCCCCCTCTCTCACTTCCACTACCATGGTATAAGAGCCGATGGTGCTTCCACTCCTTTCATGAGTGTCAAGCCCTCCTTCCGTGAGGCATCTTCCATCAAGAGAGATTTCCATTAGAGAGAGTGAAAGCCCTTGCTTCATCAAGGCGTAAGCACTTGCTTCTGTCAAGGCACACTTGCTTCTGTCAAGGCACAAGCCCTCTCCATGAGGCACATTTATTGCCCTCACTTAGCTCTTCTTGCAAAGCTCATCTTCCTTTCTGTTTTGATTCAAAAAGCACTCCATTTCGCTTCACGAAGCTCAAGTTATGGTGTTTTAAAGGTCACAGGGTTTCTTTTGATCTCTGAAGGATTTTGTGGTGTCTGCATCTCTTTCCTTTGTTGGGAACTTCAAGAGAGATTTTAAGTTTTTTTTAGGCTCTCTACTATGTAGATTTGCGTGAATGACTCAAGACTCTAAGGTCTCTATGAGTTCCCTGGAAAACCCAGAAGCACATACAACATATGGCCCTCTTGGACTCTACAGCTAGCAAAGACTACTATGACCTACACAGCTCAAACTAAGGAACAACAGTAAGCAAAGAACAAATTGGATCCTGCAAGCAAAGAACAAATTGGATCCTAAGGCGCAACATACAACAATAGCTTGGATGCCTATAAGCCTCAACTCTGAGTCAAGTAGCCCCAAGCAACAAGCCATGCATGCTTTAAGGCTTCTACAACCTCCCAAAGCTCGAGGCATCCATAGCCGCCTCCAACAAGATCCAACTCAAGCACGAGTCACTAACATAAGAAGCTACCAACGCTACTTAATGGAGCCTTCCACTGACAGCGCCTCGTGGCCTCACCGACTACATCCATGCTCCAATGACCTCAAACATCCCTTATTCAACAACGAGCAGCAATGACCTCTTCCTCAAGGCTCAGCTAGTGACCTGGCTCCCTGGGTCTAGCCCAATGCCTCCTTCATCAGCCCTCCATGACGATCAATGCTCAAGTGTACACAATTGTAGCCTCAGCCTCCATCCTTCATGCAGTCGGGCGTCCTAGCAAAGCAGGTCCTCAATCGCACTCGTCAATAACCATATGGCAGCATCGAACTCAGGGATGGCACATCACACAGTTGAAGGGGATGCTCAATCTAGTAGCCATTGCCACGGACGAAACCTCTCCTACGAGTTCTCACGGCGGCTCACTTTAGCTCCAAAGATTGCACGAGGATCACTAGAGGACCTACAAGGTGCCAAACATAGAGTTGACAAACCCGTCTTCATCAAACGCTAATTGCAGCTAATGTTTGCTTAGCCCAATTGACTGATGACAAATAGTGCTTCAGCTTGCCATAGCTAATCAACAAGCGAGGCTCTTCTCCAACGCCTACGTTCCAGCAACGCCTCATTCAACAACACTAAGACAACCATGCAAATGCTCCTTTGAGTCCCAAGCGGCTCCTATGCTGCTCTAACCAAGCTCTGCCCAGCAGGCTCGACTCTTGCTTAACAGAATCTATTGAGATTTCGATGGAATCTAGAAAGATTCTATCCAAAATGTTATCACTAAGGGTTGGCAAGGATTTTGACACATGGCACCTTGGTTGGGTAAAGGTAACCCAGGTAAGGTTAACCTTGGGTCAACCTTATGAATAGGGTTGGTAACTAACCTAACACATGGCGATCTCATCTCGCAACCACATCATCCTAGCATGTAAGGACTGCCCAATCAACAAACTACCACCTAATCATTGACATGTGGCAGCACAGTGCCATGTCATCATGTGCCTCCTTAGCACATTGTGCCTCATAAGAAACTTTTTGTAAGAGCACATGAACTGACTGTGCCACCTCAACATCAGTGCTTTGTAGGCACAATCCCCTCCATAGGCTACATGTGACCTCCACAGGCCACATCATCCATTTGGACCCCCTCCTTGGACAAAGTTGGCCCATCCTTCCGGGAGCCATAACTTCTAATCCAAGGGGAATTTGGAGGTGATACAAAAAGCAAAATTGCTCGCTAGCTTGTGCTCTATGCATTGAGCACATCAGATTTCACATCTAATATTTACACAGTCCAACATTATCAAAACCTCATCATCGAAACCATCTCCTGATCCACTGCATCATACCCAGCACTTAAAATGAATCAAGATAAATTTCATTTGCTACATTTTGCGATTCGACGTGTAGTCTAGCTATAGTCTAGCTATAGACTAGCACTGCTATAGAAGAGATCCAACTCCACCAAGTCAAGTCAACCATGCCACATTACCCGATTAGTTCCCACTGGCATCAATCCCATTGAATTTATCATCGGTGTACACACTCATACATCTGACTAGCTCAATCTTTTGGCATTCGACAGTTCACCACACCAACTTGACACTAGAGTTATCCCTCCTTGGATTCAAGATTGTTGCATACTTCTTACACCCACATATGCCACCAATGTACAGTCATTTTCATTGACTATTTTTGGCATTGTTTCCCTGCTCATACACATCAGCCTTGTACAACCTCTTGGCTACTCCCGACACATAGTTGTCATCACTTTACTACAGGCTTGATCCTTGGCATATAGACGTTCTCACATCTTGGTTTTGACCGTTTAGTGTAAGTCCCGTGGCAACTCATTTACAGTGTTCTCATGGGTAGACACTCTCACCGGTACACGGGTAAGCCTCTTGCACAGAGCACCAAACCGCCTCTAGCATGGAGTTATTCTCATCACACAGCTAATGAAAGCCCTATGAAGGACTCATGGGTGTTCCTTGAAAGATTTTCTAGTTCGGCTCTGGTTGGATCATTTTGGAAATCAAAACTACTCTATTATGGGCTGCAGAAGCCCAATGCGACAAAGCAACATGGCTTTTCTTGCCCTTCTAAACAAGAATTGAGCTGGGATGAGGACCTATGTTTCCTCAACAATCTATGCCTTAGAGATCCACCGCTTAAACACAACGTCCCGCACCTCTTTTACACAAATGGTTCTAAGGACATGCACAATGAATGCGTGTTTGATCAATTGCAAGCACCTCTCCACATTTGAGGGTGAAAGACGTATGGCACAAGTCGTGTAGCAAATCGTGTAGGACACCGGGGGACTCAAGGATGATAGCCAGCTTGCACAAGTTGCATATGAAACTAGGAATGGTTGTGGAGATTTGCTCAAGGAACTTGGACATACATGATGGCATGGTTAATGGAGAAGATGGTATCTTCATGGAGAGTGTCATGGATTCCAAACCATGCATCGCTTTGGTAAGGTTTGAGGAACACAATAGTGGCCTATAAACACATCCAAAGAACCAACATCTCTACAAAGTGGACACACCCAAAACTTGGACACCAATACTCCGAGTCATTTGCAAGTTCTAGATTGGAAAACCACTTGAACATAGTCTCGTGCAAGCAATTCCCCTTGCAGCCTGCAATAGCAAGAACTGCACATCGATCGCAAGGGTTGACCATGGGAGCCCTCATGTTTGATCCTAGGAACATTCGAGTGCACAGCTTGGTCTACACTGCTCTATCATGTGTACGCGACTCATCCAACCTATTCCTCTTGTTAGAGATACAACAAAGGCACATCAAAGTCGATGCGGTGGTACAAGAAGAAATCTCCAAATTGAGAGCTTCTGGTGGCCATTCGAAACAAACGGTGTAGTAATAGACAACGATGAATCCAACACCCTGCAAAGCCTAAACACACATTCACTTGCTCATCTTGTACCAAAAGTGCACAGGTCCAAAAAGATGTTGAATGCAACCATATTGTGCATGCAAGAAACAAGAACTACATGTGCAAGTGTGCATTACCCTACCAAGCCTCATACCAATACTCATGCATGAAGGTGTTGGGGTTGCATCATACTACAGCATAGACATACGACTACTACAACATTAGCACACTTCTCTTGTAGGCTGCCAATGTCTCCTAGTCGTGTTTCAGTACCCGAGCATTAGAGAAATAGAAATTATCAACTTGTACAAGTCCCCCTCAAGCATAACAACAACATTGCTTCAATAGTTGAGAACTTGCTAGATCTCTTGTCACCCTTGACTCCGACGTACATTTTGGGAGACTTCAATATTAACTTCAAACAACACTCACCCGACATGGGCAGACTATAGGACTTCATGGACCATCACAATATTGGACAACTCGTCCACACACCAACAACAATCTATGGTTCAATGATTGGCCATATTTGGACCAACACTTCATTAGCTGAATCTACTATGACAAGGTAGTTCATATATTGGTCAGACCACTTGCACATTTGGACAACCATATCTATAAGGGGTGACACGAGGACTACCTCAAACTATGCGCTAGTAATGGAGGGTGGGATACACCTTATAAACATCTCCACTAAGATAATATGAAATCCACATTAGGAAAAAAGGGAGCTCATTTTAGGGCCTTTTGGCCAAAATAAAAAATAGCTCTCAAAACCAATGACGAGAGGGCCAATGTTACGTTGAGAAAATTAGAAAAAATATTTGAAAACGTCAAAACAAGAAATATTATTTTATGCATAAACAATTGTTGCTTACAAATTTAAAAAAAGAATTGAGATCTTGACATGATTCCAAGTCTGACAACAGATTATTCAAAAAACATTATGGACCAAAATGTGGTTTGCCCCCCAAACTAGTCTTCCCACTCTATCCCCCCCCCCCCCCCTCTCTCTCTCTCTCTCTCTCTCTCTCTCTCTCTCTTTGTGTCTCTCTCCCTCTTTATCGCTTGCTTTTGCATTGATTGGAATGTTGAGTCATTACTTCTAAAATGTGCACTCCACTTGTATTTCTATGCTTTCATCCATTATTGTTTTTAGATGTTATAACTCTTTATTGGATTGTCAATTGGTATTTTCTAGTGGCAGTACCAAATCACAAGCTGAATATCCTTATACAAAATTCTCTACTAGTTAAGCTATGAAGGACAAAGGTTTGTTTTCAACACGTTTTCATTGACTTTACAAATGCTCTAGACAGGTTGCCTTCTTTCTCTTTTTAAGATGCTTCAGTTTTGGGTTAGATTATCTTTGACAAACTAAGAAGGAGCTTGTTGTTAAGAAAACTTGCTATACCATAGAAATCCAGGTGTCTCCTAACTTTACATTGGCTTTCTTTTAATGAATGAGAAGAGAACTAAAATTACATGTTGATCATAGTGCCGATGATTAGGATATAACTTGCTCTTTGTATTGTTAGTTTGCTCCATTGAAATTTCACATCATCAGGGCTGAGATTACATGATTGATATATTGCTTTCAATGTTTAGGAGTTTCAAGAAAATTTCCTTTAAGTTTTTAATGGCTTGTTACCGAACTTGTAAAAACCATTGCTTTCAATTTCTATAGAAGAAATAGAACAAACAGGTCACTGAGGCAAAGGGCTCACATTGAGTAAAAAACATAGAACAAACAGGTCGTTGAGGCAAGGATGAAAATATAAATGTGAGCCCTTTGCCTTGGCGACCTATTTGCTCTATTTCTTCTATAGAAATTGCCAACAAAATTGCTGTTGAAGGTCATTGGCGAACATTGAGTATATCAAAAGGAAACTGGGTGCTAATGCAACCCAATAGGAGAAGGAAAAGATAGTCCGGCAATGGAGACATCTTAGAAGGGTAGCGTGAGAGATTTTAGAATGATGGAGGGGAAAAAATCAAATTTTGAAATCTTGATTCAACATGTGTACATGCATAAAAAGCTTTTCTTGCTGGATAATCCAAAGTATTTTCCATAGCATAGACCAAATTGCAAGTGACTTCTTTGAGAGTTTGTATAACTTTACCTAATATTTTTTTCCTTTTATTTGTTTCACTCATTTTTTCCTTTCCTTTAGATGTATATCCTTCTTCTTATGACCAATGGCTACCGACGAAATTCCTTTTAGGATTATGGATGTCATTCATGGGTCTATAGGGGAATGGTAATATGCAGGCCCATCTGGAATGCAACTTGCCCAATCAAATATATTTTTCTATGATCATTATTACCAATTACTAGACAAGGCCAACACACATGGTTTGTTGTAAAACCTAGACCTCCCATCATGGAATACCATCCTAATGGTAATGTGACAAAGAGCTATAGAGCCAAATTTTTTACAAAAATATGGTGTTCCTTACAACAAAAAATTGCAACTAGAATATGCAGAATAAATATTTGCATGCCAATCACGTTCTTTGTTGAGCTATTCAGTCATTTGCCAATAAAAGTTTGTAAAAGAATGCTCCATTATAAGGCTAAATTAAATGGCATAGAGGATATTTTAAACTTCTTGGATGATGGTTGGGATAGAATAACATCCAACACAATATATTGTGATGTTGTTCATCGCTCACAACTCAAATACATGGTTGCAACTCACAATTTCATATTCTCATTTTATATTAGAGGTGTAGGTTCATTGGAAATTGATTTCCTTAGATCAGGATCTGAACTCATTTGGTACTGATAATGAATCAATTGACATTGCAATTAATGAGAATGGAAACTTAGTGAGTGTCATATTGCTCAGACAAAAATGTACACTTGCATAGTTACACCACGAAATTCATATGGAGACCGAAGGAAGTGTCTCAATAGGATTTGCATTCATACTAAACAACAAGAAGGTAATATTTGGCAAGTTGATTTAGTTAAATATATATTTTTGATTAATTAACCCAAGTGATTTGTTAAAGCCTTTTGTTAATAGTTTCTTCAAAGAAAGGAAAGCAGAATTCAATGGAGAGAGATCCATCATGGGATTATTTAGATAAATCAAAATTGATAATTACAGGTACTCATAACTTTTTTTTCTTTAAATTTAAAAAGATGGGAAAGTACTATGCTTCTAAACTATTTTGAAAGGTAAATAGGTTATTTGTTTCTCTATCCTAATAAGCTAGTGCTTTTCAAGTAGCCCTTTTATCTGAAAATTGATTCAATGGAGTCGTGGGATAGAAGCTATTTTGCGATCATCTATCTAATAGACACTACCATGACTTGGAAGCGAGACATAGTGGACTGATCATTCTTTATAAACTCTAATGAGGAGTAAGGATAGCAATGATCTTAGGTGCACATGTACAATGACTCTTTTATTATATAAATTAGTTCTAAATTTGGTGTCTTGTGTAATCTAAGCATTGTACATGCTTTTGAAATATATACCTATATTCATGAGTCAACTCTCTTTGTCTCCCTCTCTCTCTCTCTCTCTCTCTCTCTCTCAACAAAGGACCATTTCAAATAAATTGGTCATACATATGTGAGTTTCGAAAGAAGTTAACATATATTAGTGTCTAAAATCATTTTTTCAATGGGTGTATAATTTGAAATCATATTAGAGGTGGAAGTTGATCATCTTCACATGGAGGATCTAGTGTAGGGTCCTTAGGCAGGACATGAGGGTCCTCAGTTTGTGGAGGGCCCTTAGGCAAGGGATGAGTATCCACGGTTTGGGGCTGAAGGTCCACCACGTGCTCTACCATGACCTCTCCCATCGTCTTTGACTCTTGTACTCTCATTGACCTTTATGCCTCAGCAATTTTCACTTTCTATTCAGAGGATTCATATTGAAGCAGGTCAAAGATCAACCTAGTGTTGAAGCTATATATGAAATGTGTATCATAGCTACCCTCAATCATCTGCACAAACAACAACAAAAATTAAGCTTTAATTTTAATTTCAGTTATAACTAATTAGAAAGCTCATTGGTACTTACAGCTTCTATATCTTCTCTAAAAAAGCTATCAAAAATATATTTAGCATTGATGAGAAACTGCAAGAATGTGCATCATTTTGTTGTGGTGTCTATAAATCATGTAGAAGATCTTTAGTTTAAACTTAGATATTAATATAAAATATAGTATTCATAGGACAAAAGATTTTCAGTCTTACTTCCATGTGCATTGGCTCAACAACACCCAGCTTATTGGTTTTTTCTACACAATGATCCAATGCAATGGCTAGTCTCTTCATAGCACTGCGAACCCCATAAATTGGTTATAGTAATGCAATGGATAGCCTTTTTACAAATAAAATCCTTTGTTGTGTATGAAAAATAAGTGACTTCTTCTAGGCAATATAGAACCACTTACATGATGAGCTCTCTCTGAGTATGCTTAACAAGGTTAGAATAGAAGCACCCTTCGATTGGTAGATGAAGTGATACTAGACTCCAATGGTCACTACATTTGATGATTGTCACACCGGTTAGCATTTGGAGATTTAGTATAAATCTTTATCTCTTCACGTAGATGAACTAAATAACCACTTACTTTAAATGGTATGGGATGGTCATAAGGAAAACTAATTTGAAATCACAAAAGGTGAACCATTTGGCAATCTATTCCAACGGTTCTCTAGGATTCTTGAATTCGAAGGAGATTGATGGGTCCACAATATGTACAAGTCCTTGAATAGAATCGTATAACATTTTTTTAATCAGACTGCAAACCAATGGAGTAATTGAGAATGATATATAAATATTTGGGTACCCTTAGCAACATTAAAAAATAAGAACTTAACCAGAGTCCTACAAGAATGATCGTATTTATGACTTCTCGTTCCCTATGCCTTAGTGCCTTTCTATAATCATCTGTAAGATGAAAGGATGTAATTGAATCTTCATCCTTAAAACTAGTCCCCTCAAGCCTCTTCTATGAGCCTTCTCTCTCCCTCTTGTAGATATCCTCTTATGTAGACTCTTGAGTCCATATCTCTCTAGTTCATTTTCTTTATATGAGTAGTCTTGGAGCTCCTGCTCCCTCTTGTATGTATGAAACCTCTTCTTCTCACTTGTGTTTGTAGTATCTTGAGTTGCATTTGAGTGGAGTCTCACTCTATTGGTACTGAAGGTCACTTTAGGTTCTCTCTCTTAAGTGTCTCTCCCTTTTTTCCACTGCTGCCTCTTCCAAAGTCTTCACAAGTGTTGTCTATTCGGCCGCTCATTGCGCATACATGGTTTATCCATTTCCTGAGCCACGAAGGGAGATCTTCCTTCCCTCCTAGGCAACCCCTATGGGACTTGGATCATTGATGAAATCTGAGCATGGAGGGAGTGTTCTCCCAGGTTGGCATCAATAGAAGGAGTAGGTGTTTTTCATGACGGTTTGACCCCCTGTAAGTATTTTGCCCATAATTTTTTGCTCAATGCTACGATTTTGATGAAAATTATATCAATATGAAGCTCCATTTAGGGCACATTATCCTATGTATTAAATCTATGACTCTCTATGTGTGGCTATTTATTTTAAAGATAGTTTTAACCCCCTTCTAGTAAAATGTCCATAACTTTTCAACCGCTTCTCTGGTTCTTACAAAACTTATATCAGCTCAAAGCCCATTTCAAGGAGCATATCTATATGTGATTTAATATTTCATATCATGTCTTTGTTAGAAGTTATAGTCCTCTGTGTCTAATGACAGTTTGCTGAGTGCTTTGAGCTAACTATAGAGGCATCTATGGAGGTGCAATGTTTCCCTAGAACCTACCCATCCGACCCAATCAGCCCTTTCAAACCCCTTGATACATATCATTTTATGTCATATTGAGCCAAAGGATCTTCTTTCAAAACAACATATCGCTCTTCTCTTTGGTGCCGACCGACTTGGTGAGATTATGGCCTCAGTTGATCCTTTCCTTCTCCCTATGCTAGACTACACTAGTACTAGGATGTTACCATCTTCATTCTCATCGAAGGGAAGAAAGAGAAGAATGTGTGGTGTGATCTCTTTGCATGAAAGTTTCTTTTTTATCTCCCCTTTCCCAGTGATGATGAAGATCTTTGTCACTAAATTTGGAAGCCGTAGGAAGCTAAGAGGTATGTGAAGTTTTAAAAGGAAGCTGAGAGAGAGAGAGAGAGAGAGAGAGAGAGAAAGAAAGTTTATTAAAGTCTTCGAAAGATCAATGGGTCTATGAGACTATGAAAAACCTGGTACAAACAAGATGTGGTGGTGGAGCTACTAAACGAGCATCCACACCAATGCAAATGCAAAATATGCAGAATGTTAGTACAAATCATAGATACAACATAGTCATGTCAAGTAGGTAGTCGACTATCTCATCATCATAGTCATCATCATCATCATCATCACCATCAAGACATCAGGGTGGGTGTGGCAATGGGGGCATGAAGTCGGTGATAGAGTGCTATCGGTCACTCAAAGGTGCAACCCTAGCATGTCTCCAGGTCATAGCTCTGTGTCTAACCAGGGCTATTGTGACCCCCGTCGGGTGAGACCCACACTTTAAACATGGAGGGGATGTCCCCAATTGTGATATGTGTGTCAACCCTCTGTCTGAGCTATCGGGTCATAGGCTCCGGGTCACAGTGGTGTCAAGGTGTGTCCATGTGATCTGGCTGGAAAAACTTCGTGATAGAACTCTGAGAGGGATCAGCTCCATGCAAGAGAGAGACAGAGAGAGAGAGAGAGAGAGCAAGGTTCTATAATTTTTGGCTATCGGAGCATGGCGAAAACAAATCCTACTCTGTAGATGAAAATAATTTGAATGGAGGCCTCATCTAAGTCCCTCTGCCTCCATCTCTCCCTGCCTCCCTCCCTCCCTGTCGCTCTTTTCTCTATCCTGTATGGATTTTCACCTTCTCTACAGAATTATTGAGGCAAAATAGCACTTGTGTGACAGAATGCGCTATGAGGGGTTGGACAACACCCAACCCCCAAAATCGCGTTCTATTGCACATCTTTGGAATTTCAAATTCGAGGTTCAGGGGGGGGAGAGAGAGAGAGAGAGAGGGGGGGGGGCAAAGAGAGAGAGAGAGGGAGGGAGGGAGCGAGGACGTGGTGGGGTGGGAGGGCAACGTGGGGGGTGAGAGAGAGAGAGAGAGATAGAGAGAGAGAGAGAGAGAGAGAGAGAGAGAGAGCATGGCGAGCATGGCGGGGGGGGCACAGTGGGGAGCCACAAAGAAAGAGAGAGAGAGAGAGAGAGAGAGAGAGAGAGAGTTTTTGACAAGTATTCTCCTTCAAGTGATTTGTTGTGCAGCTAACTTGTGCATGGGTTTGGATTCTTAATGCAAAATGTGCTTTGACCTTGAAGGACGTAAAAGAAATCTTGGTGAAGTTACACAATAGCCTTCGAATTTTCAAGGATCAGAGTAGATGGAAGAAAAGCATAAATGATGTTTGGCACAAGAGTTTATCTTGACGTTGGAATGGTGAGTCTTATTTAGGAAGGCGATGCCTGTTTGCATTGGTAGCTTCAAAAGTTGACAAGCATATAAGGAGAACACAGAGTCAAACTGTGCTCAATGTCGACACGCCTAGAAAGGTAGCTCATGACAAACTGCTCATCTAATATGGGCTTTTTGTTGTTAGCTCTACAAGGATGGTCAAAAAGACATCTTGTGATCACTCGTTCATGAGGAACTGCTTTTAGGGAGAGAGAGAGAGAGAGAGAGTTTTGGTCATGGAGGGGGCACTTGGGTACTTGATGGCAACATTTTATTCTATAGCATGAATGACCTACATTATTTCATGTTACTTCATGCGATGTCTATGAAAAAGGCGCACAAATTGATACAACATTTGTATACATTGTAAACTACAATCATTAAAAGACATGTCATTGCTTAGGCCTTAACTAGACAAGCTGCTCCATTTATCCTACCAAGACAGCACGAAGAGGTTTTAAGTGAGAAGGTGCATTAGGCTCTATATATCTTTGATAGATCTCATACAAGGGGAGGATTCGTAGGAGGTGCAGCCATAGCAAGAACGCTTTGTTTTGAGTGAGGGGTGTAGGGAATCATGGGGATTGTGGTTGGAAGAGCCAGGTCGAATCACAAAATGTGTTGGCTCACATAGCAGCGATGAAAATCTCGTGATGATGTCCTGACCGTGTGATCATGCAAGGTACCACCAAATTGGCAATTTGAACGAGGATTGGTAATGGCAACATTCCTTGCTTATAGCTATGCTGGACATATGCATTGTGCAAGGTAATGCTTGGGAAGGATGTCTTATCGTGGAATTTGTTTTGAGGTCATGTACACTACAATGCAAAACATACAGTAAGAGCATGTTCCCTTGTGAAGGCTGGTTCCAAATCATAGGCTTTGGGGAAAAAAATCAAGTTGCTGACTATTCTAGGTTCACGTGTATCCAGTTTCCAAGTGGTTTTGAATGTTTTACAACTAGAGGTGGAGCCTAAAAAATCTGATGTTGCAGCAAGAGAACTCCCCCACTAGCATTTATTACTCTGGTGTTCTCTTGAGCCCCTCCCTCCAAGTAGGGGCTCATCATGCAACCAAGATTTGAAAATCTGCTCGAGGAGAACCTGTCGGTTGTTCCAAACCAAGTCACTTGTGTGAACAAGCTCTTAGAGCCTGTTCACGTGAAGAGGGGAGTTGCAAACCAAGAATTTGAATGTGGGTTCATTTAGAGGGAAAACCTAGTTGTTATGCCAGCCCCTTCTAAAGAGGAGGGGCACAAGTAGCAAAACAACCCCTGTGGCATGAAGAGCCAAGCAAAAAACAAAATACAAGGGGGCAAGCCCATTGAATGTAATTCACCTAGGCCCAATGAATGTAAGTCACCTTCTATACTATTCTTTAAGGAGAGGATCCATGTGGAGGATTTATGGAGGTTCGGGAGGAGCAAAAGGCAGCTTCGTAGGAGGTTCGAGCATATGTCGAGGTTCGGAGGAGTGCCACACACACTGTCGTGCCACGTGTCCCCGTGGAGGTCTGCGACATCAGACTACAATTAGAATGCCATGGAAGGAGGAGGCGCGTTGTCGCACCACGTGTCCCTACAAACATCAAACCTGTAGTCTAGCACGAGTGGAGTAGCAATCTAGTAAAGGGATCAAGGATTACACATGGTGAGCCACGTCATGTTCTCCACCAAGCCACGTAACTCAGCGGTCATGCACCCTGTTGTGCGCCAGACTGACATGTGGAGAGCAAATGTGGACTTTGCGGAGAGAGAGCAAGCATGTTGACACATGGAGAGAGAGGAGAGCGAGGAGAGAGAGAGAGAGGGAGAGAGAGAGAGAGACAGAGGGGGGGGGAGAGAGACAGAGAGAGAAGCATATATATATATTTCTAGACTATATATATTATAATATTACATGAATTATACATTATGCATTATATTATATATTACATATATTATAATATTATATATATATATCTAATAAAGAGAGTAGAGAGAGAGAGAGAGAGAGGAGCATATATATATATATATATATATTTCTAGACTATATATATTATGATATTATATGAATTATACATTATATATTATGCTTTATATACTACATATATTATAATATCATATATATAATATTATAATAAGGAGAGTAGAGAGAAGAGAGAGAGAGAGAGAGAGAGAGAGGGGGGGGGAGGGGAGAGACACAGAGAGGAGCGTATATATATTTCTAGACTATATATATTATAATATTATATGAATTATACATTATGTATTATATTATATATTATGTATTATATATTACATATATTATAATATTATAATAAAGAGAGGAGAGGATAGAGAGAGAGAGAGAGGAGAGAGAGAGAGGAGAATAGATATATTTCTAGACTATATATATATTATAATATTATATGAATTATACATTATATATTATGTACCTGACATGTGGTTGTTGGCGGGGAGAGCTTGAGGATAGCTTCTACCTTCTCGGGGTTAGGCTTGACACCTTCGGATGAGACAATATGTCCCAGTAGCCTCCCTTGAGTGGCTCCAATGGTGCATTTCTTAGGGTTGAGACTGCCATTCACATCATTGACCCTTTGGAAGGCCAACCTAACCTTCATGACATGCTCCTTACGTGACGAGAATATATAGAAATCATCTAAAAACAACTCCAAGAAATCCCCCAAATAATGAGCAAACACCATCTGCATAAATCTTTGAAAGGTAGCAGGAGCATTGGTGAGGCCAAATGGCATTACTTTGAATGCAAATGTCCCCCAGGGTGTGGCAAATGTGGTGGTAAGCACATCTTCTTTGGCGATTCTGATTTAATAAAACCCGAAGTAACCATCACAGAAAGTATACATACTCTTGTGCTCTATGGCAATCACATGGCGAAGGTGGCAGTAGCTAGTTGCGAAGAGGTCAGGGAAATCTTTGAACATTTCTAGGAACTCGTCTTTCTCACTTGGAGTGAGGTCTGGGGAAAGCATAGATTCAAGCTGTTGAGGACTAGCTGTTACCTTTTCTGTAGGTGGCGGGGTCGGAGACACCCCCATCATGTAAACTTCCTCCTCTAAGAACTCCTCCCCCCCGTCTGATCCTTCCATTGATTCAAACATCGAGGATGAGAGAGTATCACTACCTTGCTCCTCTTCTTCTTCTGGTTCCATGGCACCTGGTTGCACCGGGATCTTCTCCTTAGAAGCACCAAAAGACATGTCTCCTGTCTTCCAATAGCTGACTGCATCACTCTTTCTCAACCATGGTCTCCCGAGTATGGCTGGATAATAACTCCTGCCTGTATCTTCGATGTCTACTACATAGAAATTGACGGTGGTGGTCAACCCATTGATAGTGATGGGCAAATCCTCAATGACTCCTAGGGTGGCGAGTCGTCGACCATCTGCTACCTTGATTCGAGTGGAGGAACGCCTTGTGCATTTCAAATTCAATTTCTTCATGATTCGGGGCACCATGATATTACATGCAGCTCCCCCATCAACACACACACTTTTGACACGACAATTATCTATGATGACATCTACTGTATGTGGGTGTCGATCAATTTCTTCAGAGATAGAAGAGACCTCTCGTACCTTTCCCTTTTTTTTGCTCCTCCTTGTTGAGAGCCCTTGCTGCAGCTCACGTCTCACCTTAGGGCCTAATGCTATTAGTTGAGGGAGCGTGATGCTCAAAGACCGATGAGCAAGGTCCTGAATGACCGAATAGTCCTCTTGCCCTGAGCCGGTGGGAAAATTCAAGGGCAACCAATTACTCCTACGAGATCTTTTAGTCTTCTCTGTTGGTGGGTTTGCCATCTCAGCATCTGAGGGCTCTTAGGAGGACACCTTCTTCTTGGGGCGGCCCGGTCCACAGTTTGGAGAGGGGTCTGAGGTGGTACGACTTCTTTTCCCGAGGTCAAGGATCTCTACGTTAGAATCCTCAATGCCTAATTCACTTAGAAGATTCACCCTTGGAATATTGGGACATTTCATGCGATAATGACCCTTCTAGTGGCACTCGTAGCACACAACATTGGCACGTTCTCTTGGAGGGCGATTGGATTGATTTTTGATGCTCGCTGAAGATAATTCAGGGCCTTGGCTAGGTCATTAACCCCGAGTTCTTTAGCAGGAGGGGCTAGGGGAGTAGGAAGGAGGGGGTCTCGTGGGCGAGGCTGGGGAAATCTTCTAGGTGGAGGTTGAGGATATACTCCTTGTTGAGGGTAAGCATCTAAGGGAGGACCATACATTTGAGGTGGAGGCGGTGGATACATCCCTGATGAGGGGTGGGGGTATGCCCCTGAGTTAGACCCCCTAGGTTGTTGTAAGAATTGAGGGGGTTGCGAAGGGATAATCGTCTTCTTTGAAGTGGGGTCAGACTGAACTTTATCAAACTTTTGAGCAATCTCATGTGCTAGCACCATAGTTTCTGGATTCTCCCATTTAAGCTTAAGGTGAAATTCGTCACTTGCTCCTGCTACAATGTAGCCTGGCACATGGTGAGTCATTCCAACTCGAAATCCAGCATTGTCCTCCTATGTGGCAATTAAACGGTCCAGAAGCACGGCCGCTTGATCCACATATCGACGCGCCATCTCACCTTCTGATTGCTTCAAGTTTGCCACCTGTAGGTACACATTCTCCGGCTCCTCTTCTTTGCCGAAATACTCAATCATTGCTGCTGTTAACCTTGGCCAGCTTTGGCAAACGTCGTCGGCCTGCTTCTCATACCACACTTGAGCCAAACCCTCTAGAAATGTGGGAAGAACCAACAGCCATCTATCTTTAGTAAGAAAGTTGAGAGAAACACAACGGCGCTTGAAAGGCCACAAGATACTCATTTGGATTTTCTTCAACCCATCCACAGAACATGGGAATGTCAGCCATGCTTGGAAAATGGAAAAGAGAGAGACGAAATGAGGCTTATCTATGGACAAACAATGAAAAGAGGTAGCTTGAACTGAAAATCAAGTGAAGATACATCCACAAAGCACACATAGGCAGGGTAGGGTGTGACTGGTGTATTGTGAAATACTATACGGGAAGAATCTTAAGCACAGAATAGCTCATAGACAATCTTAAAAGGACCAACCCTCATGATATCGCATCCATCTTTACAAGCGAGGGTTAGAGACATGGCACTGCATGAGGTTGTTCATTAAGGCAAACAAGAATGCCATGACAAATGTCAACAGTTGGAGAGCTTACACATCACCTTCAGCTTCTTCCAGTTCTTATAATCGCCATGCTATTTTTTCAAGGGGTGTGCAGTCTGGCATTCTTCTTTCGAGCAATGTCCTTGAGGACCTTTCTGATGATCTTCCGAAGTCGGTAAACTCGTATCAAGTATGCCCAACACTTAGTTTCATGATGACCACAACCTTTGCATTCCTTACAAATGATCAACCTCCTTCGTGGTTTGTGGCTTTGTTGGGGTGGTGCTTCCACTCGTGTCATGCGTGATTGAAGTACAAGCTTCACGTGCCAAGAAATCAGCAACTATATTTTGAGCTCGAGGGATATGCTGAATTTTTACCTCTTCAAATTGTTGGCACAATTCCAATGCTTGTTAATGTCATGGAACCAAGCCTTCGCTCTACACCTTCCACCTTCCACTCAGAGTGAAGATAATCTCCGCCCAAATGGAAGCGAGAGTGTCAGCCTCCGTGCATAAATGGCCCCCAAGGACAAAAGAACCTGCACCTCAAGTTGCTTGATGTGATGCTCTTGTGCATTTTGTAGCCCAAAAATGAGTGCCAAGTACTCAACTTGGTTGCAAGTTCTCGCAGGTGCAGACTTGCTATAACAATACACCTCACCCCCCGGTGAAGTGAGCTTCACACCCACACCAATAGCCTTGGTCGATGGTTTGTATGCTCCGTCAAATTGAAGTAGCCAAGATGTCATCACATCAAGACCAAAATCCGAACATCCCAAGTTTCTCGGTAATCCAAGATAGGTAGAAGGAGAGGGTGGGGAGAATTCAACACTTGAGCAAGACGTTTAGCACTAAATAAACTTGCAATCCTTTGTTAATAGTTTATCTTTAGACAAAAAAGAATTACAACTTGAAGCTCAAAAATGAGGCACAAAGGGTTGATTAGGTACAAAGGGATTCCTTGGTCGAAACATTACTAACCATAGCCAAGCCCTAGAAACCTTTGTAGCGAGATTGAGAAGAGATCATTCAAGACGAGCTTATCCACTGGAATTAATAAGCAGATGTGCCAAATCTCCCCCCAAGCTTGGGGAACATCCCACCCTTCAAAGAATGTCACTCTTTTAATTACCTCCAATGCAGCAAGTAGCTCGATCACCGCACAATGAGTAGAAGTGAAATCAAAGTCCTTCGAGTATATCACCAGTTCTTCATCTTGAATCAACCACGGTGTATCATTCCACCCATCGTCTCCTTGAACAATGCACTGGACAATCAGCTGTTGAAGGTCGACATGAAGATCAAGAAAGAGATCTCGCCAATTGGTAGCCGTAATGAGTAGAGGACCAAGCACCAAATCCTTGAACTCGTCGAGAAGTGACATAAATATCCACCCTCCTCGTGTGGCATGTGTCCAAGGGGTGAACTTGAAAAAGTTTTGAATCTGCGATCTAGTAGGAGATGTGAATAGAGCACATGAAATGAAATACTTTTGCTTTTTACAACAAGAGGAAACTCCCCATGGTTAGAGAGTTACAGTTCCCGAGATTTCAATATATAAGCGAAATCATTACATTTTCATCTCTTCCTATTTGCTGGCCCATTGATAAGTCTTTCTTTTGTGAATGGGGAGGTCTTGGCTTCAATTTCCACTCCTTAATAAAAGGAGAATAGAAGAGAAAGAGAAAGAGAGAGAAGAGGAAGATAGAGATAGAGGAGAGAGGCGCGATGTAAGGATCTGTTACAGTTTTGCAGAAGCTTAGAAAATCTATCGTGACCAGAAGACGCGATCTGTCCGCGGCCAGAAGATGTGCGACACGTGCAGGAATGCACCAATCGCGACAAAGAGATGTGTGGGTGTACCCAGGAGACGTGCGAATGCGCGCACAAGACCCCAGAGGAAGCGCAGATGTTACAGTTTTGCAAATGCGACCGGTTCGACTAGAAGATTCGCCAACCAGAAGATGCATCGGAACTACAGGGAGACTAGAGGTGCAGAAGTAGGGATGCGCAGATGCGCAAAAACTGCGACCAGAAGCAGATTGGAGGTGCAGAAGCTGGCACAAGGAATCCTGCCACCTCATCCTATATTCCCCATTATTTAACTTGCATCCTTGGACTATCTATACCCCCCCCACATGGGCCTATCCTACATGAAGGGAATAATCCAATATAATATCCATCTCCACCTATTTTATATTACTTCTCTCGTGGACTTTAGGCCATATCTCACTAAATGCAGGCATGGGACCGCCTAGGTGGAGGGGTGGTACATGGAGGAACCAACATTTTATAATATTACTACCATGGATTATGTACCTCACACCTTATGGGTCCTCTTACGTGGAAGGGTGGCACATGGTCATGCCCTGCCACGTCAACCCTGGGCCCTATGCACACCATATTTTGTTATACTATTGCCACACATACAAACACACACACATATTTATGCCTTTTTCCTTGGACAAATTTATCCATAATAGTACATATACATATACATATATATACATATATATGTATATATATATATAAATATATATATATGTATATATGTATATACATAATTTCTAGGAAGGGGAGGGAGAGGAAGAAGGGAGAGAGAGGAAGAGGAGGGAGAGGGGAGAGGAGAGGGAGCAAGGAGGAGCGTGGGAGAGGCTGGAGAGGAGTGAGGAGAGGCTGAGCGGAATGAAGCTTAATCGCGAGCGACGAGAGGCTGATTGAAATAATTTGAGCCCTTTGAGCTGAGGTTAATCGCTAGAAGCAGCGAAGCGATTAATTGTCACCTTGAGACCCGGGTCTCTTCTTACCAGGCTAAGTTTCCTAAGTAAACCCTCAGCCTATAAAAGGCATAGGTTCCCATCCCCATTGCATAGATTCATCCATCGTTTGCATTTGAGATGGCGGGGGCAGAAGATAAGCACGCTTCCCACGGCACTTCTCTGGAGGATTCTTTGCAGGAGATCAGCTTCGACGAGGTCAAATTGCAGGAACCTGCTCACGAGAATGGCTCCAATATTCCTGTAAACTCTCCTTGTTTTCATTACTTCCTTACCTTGCTAAGCTCAACCGTGTTCCTTCCCCTTTTGCCTCTCTCTATTCGTCTCATTTTACCCCGTGTTCACCAAAACCCATCGGCTGTATGGATGCTGCTAATTGCTTCAGCTCGTACTTCTATCTGATGATATAGAATCTAAGCCAAGGTTTAGGCTTTCTCTCCAAATCAGATATTTGAAGAGACAGAATATCCCGTCCCTATATCGAATTTCACGATCGCCTTTCGGGAAAACGAGCGTAAAAAACCCGTCCTTTCTGTTGTATAGGCGAAAACGATCGACCGTCACGCTCTGGCTTGATGCTATGCCAATTACTTTGAGGTCAAGCAACTCAATTAGTATACAGCAGAACGATGTCAAGTTTTAAATGGATTCTTCGCAGCAACTTACTAGCTGGACTCTTGATTTGTAGGAAACAGCAGAGACGAAAAAGAAAAAGAAGAAGAAGAAGAAAGTCGTTAACAGCGAAGAAGGGGGTCAAGTAAAATCCACACCAAATGGAGTGTTTGAAAGTAGTGCCCTGATTGAAGATGAAGAGGAGGATGTACAGGAGGATACAGATGCTTTAACAGGTGTGCTGTGGAGGGAATCCATTGTATGGCAAACAATATTGTTTTTGCACCATCTTTTCTTGCTTTGTAGTGGAAATCACTTTCGGTGGAATGAGATTTTGCTACTCCTTAGTTGCGATTTTTTTAACGTCACTCAAAGGTAAATTTTTTTGTTATTCAGAAATTCGCATTTCTAGATGGGGTATTGCCATCTTTTTTGGACCTGCTTTTGTAGCTTGATGGTTGCTCTGTTTTGGGGTTTCCATGTAGGATATAAGGTTCATCGTGATATTGCTCATTGCCATGATGCGTGGAGGGCTTTCATGCAAGCAAACACATGCTTATGGCTAAAATGTTAGCATGATTTTCTCATTCCCAAGGTTGATTGTGATACAAATTTTAGGTCCCGCCCTGCCGTTGGGTAATCAAGTTAGAGTCCTCTAGCTTTATTACCCTTACACATAATGGTGAAGCTAGCAAGCTCTATCTCTTGCCATAGGTTTATTGTTTCATAATATGAGGTAGACCAGTCACTACTGTGACAGCTAGTCGGCTAAAGGTTAGGTCCTCCACTAGGCTTTACTCCCTGCCCAATAGATCCCCAACCCTAAGAAACAAGCGTCTCTTGGATGCCTAGTGCTTTTAGCAAAGTGCTTCCCACAATGGCTTGCTTTGCTTAGATTAGCCTTGCCTTTTTAGGTCAACTCTATCCATAGAATCTAAGGTAGCTCCAGTCTGAACCTTAGATCAATTTAAACCCCTGATTATACTTTGCCCTAATCAATGCAGAGCTTGGTTTATATGACTTTAATCCTAGATGTCATGGTTAAGCCTTGGTTTGTGCGATCAGGGTCCCCCCCCCCCCCCCCTTTGTGTGTGTGCGTGCGTCACAGGGACGTGAATTTCTAATTTTTACGAATTTATTGTTGGAATGGTCACCTACCCATCTGTAAGCCCCCATATGAGGAGAGCATGGGGGGGGTGAACCTAGGCAGAAAAGATAAGGGAGGGGGCTGCCACATGGGCAGCACCTCACAGGGAAAGGACAGCCATAAGGGGCTGCCACATGGGCGGCAAATGAGCTGTCATGTGGGCAGCACAGCAGCCTGTCAGAGGGCTTCAAGGGCTGTTTGTACGGCGTGGAACAGGCCTTGAAAGAGGCACACAGGTGCTGCTGACGTCAGCAAGGGTACGGAACAGGGTACAAGGGTGTGCAGACTGGGACAGGTGGTGCAACTGTACGGAGCAGGGTACGATGCTGTGCGGGGCTGGACGAGGCCTGTTGGAGCAGCAAAGGAGGCTGCCATGAGGCAGGGACCTGTCTTTATATAGGATGGGCCCTTGCCTTGGTTGGAGGGCCAAGGCCCTAGAAGAGTGGGCCCAAGAAGCCCCGGTTTGTGAGCCCTAGTAGGGCTGGACCAGCCTCAGACTGGTCGGCTAGTCTGGTCGGCCAGGTTGGGGCAGGCTGGTCAGTTTTTGCCAGCCCCCTTGGGGGCCTATAAAAGGTGAGGCATTTGGCCTCATAGCACATCACTTGGAGCAGCAGTTGGGGAGCAGACAGCAGCAGCAGCAAGCCTATCCTTGGACCTACACACAGGAGGAGGAGGAGGCTGACATAGGGCTGCAGACTAAGCTCAAGGTGCTGCCCACCTGTTCAAAGAGCTATATTTATTTGGTCAAAGTATTGACTTAGGTCAAAGATACTTAACCCTGGTTAAGTAAGCCTAACCTCGATTCGGAAGACTTGGTTATGACCAAGATGGTTAACCATGGTTTACCAAAGAACCAAAGCGCTAACTTCGGTCAACAAGACTTGGCTTACGAGGGTTAACTTTGGTTAACCAAGATGCGCCAACCTCTGTTGGAGAGACTTGGCCATAACTAAGGCGCTTCGACTGATGGTCAAGCCCTTACGACCAAGAGGATTGACCTCGGTCAACCAAAGAATTTGTTCTATGTTATGTGCACATGTTTGTTTGGTGGGGACGCCTGCAGTGACTAGAATTAGTCTACAGATTATTATTTGCATGCAAAGTGCTAATCATTAAAAGGTGCCATGGTTGTGCGCTTTAGTTAATGATTGCAGGTACCAAGCGGGATTGAAAACCCAAGCGCTATGGAGCTCTAAGCGCAGCCAAAAGGTGTCTATGTGACCAAGGGCTACGAAGACCCTAGAGCTTTGCCCTTTGTGGCACGTAACTAGTTTTTAGTTAGTTATTTTGACAAGTGGCATGTTGCCAAATGAATGAGCCTTGAGCTCTTGTAAATTATGCACGATTTGGAATTTTTGTAAGACAGCTCTACACTGAACTTTGTACTCAGATTCTCTCTTCATGAATAAAGACCTTCAGGGGGGTCCAGCCCGACAATTTGTCCTAGGCCCCAATGTGTTTGCAAAGAGAGAGAGGGGGAGCGTTTCAGAGAGAATGTTTACAGTAAATGTCTACAAGAGAGAGAGCACGTTCATCAACGTTTTGCAATATATGTGGAGCCCTCCCTAATCACCTAGTTTACCTCATGATGGGTGAGGGGGACCGATGGGACCTCCAAGCTGTATTGGAAAGGCAAGAATCTGTCCATGTGGAGTCGAAGGTGTCACGATCTGTGACGTATTCCTTTCTCTATTTCTAGACTTATGGATGGTTTGATGAATGGACACTTGTGGAAGGGTATGCCCTTTCGACGGGACACTTCCTATGAGGCACAACCCTTGCCCTTTCGACGGGACACTTCTTATGAGGCACAACCCTTCACAAGAGACATCCTATTGAAGAGACATTTCTATTGTAATGTACCCTCTCATCAAGGGTCACACCCTTCACAAGGGGTACACACCTCTTCATGCACATACCCTTTGGAGTACACACCTTTTCATGTGTGACTCTTCACTCTCTATATAAGAGAGGCCCAATTGTATGGATGACAGTACATCCACCCTACAGACATTCAAGCAATACAATTATTCCTTGTTCTCCGCTGTCTCTGTCTCCTCTCTGTTCCTTAGCACATTTCTAAATATAGTAAATCTAGGATTTCTTACAGTGGTATCAGAGCAAAATTCGCTCCTGCCTGTAGGAAATGCCCCCCACCTTCTAGCACCTATATGATACATCTTTTTCCGCTAGAAGGATATCCGTGCACATTGTACATGGAAGAGATGGAGAAGATGAGCGTAAAAATTTTTCGCGCCAACCCTGCCTAAAGTCATCTATGGCCTCTCCATCTTCCACACATCACAAGTTGATGTGAATGGACACGACAAAAATCGTGTCTTTTCAGGTGCTTGGGCTGTCCCAAAACCAAGGGACGCACCTTTTCCACCATCGGACACACCTTTTGATGAAGAGTCTTGACTCCTCACGCAAGGGACACACCCCATCGTGGACAAAAGGACACACCTATTCATGTAGGGACATCCCTTTTAAAAATAGGGACACACCCCTTCATGAAATGGTGCACCTATTCCAAGGGTCACACCCCTTCGAATAGGCACACCTTTTAGGCACCAAGCACCTATAAAAGGGTACCTAGAGGGGTTAAAAAGGAAAAAAAAAAACCCAGCCCTTACCCTTAGGTTTACCCTCGCTACCCTAGGGTTAATTAAACCCCCCAATTAATTTTTGGGCAACTACCCAACCTTAGGCAGCCCCCAACAAAAAGAGGCGAACCTCTTTGATGTTCCGTACGAATCTCCACGCAGCAGCAGCCGCCTCAGCCCTCGCCATATCGCAGCCTACCTGCGCAGCCCCTAGCCTCGCCATTTCGCTCAGCCTACCTGCGCAGCCCCTAGCTATTTCGCTGCCCTGCCTGGCCTCGCCATCTCGCTGCCAGCCCGCGTAGATCTGCTGCACGACTTGGCCTCGCCATCTCGCTGCCAGCCCACGCTGCTGCCGCCTTCACGCGCCATCACGCTGCCAGCCGTGCCTCTTCTGCTGCCAGCCCTCGCCTTTTTCGCTGCCAGGTTCCTTGCCTTTGCAGCCCCGCTGGTATTGCAGCCCTGCTCCTTTCCAGTCTGCAACGTGAGCACAACACCAGCCAGCCCTTTGGTCGAAAAACAACCGGCAAATAGATTTTCGCCATGACAGCAGCAGCATGGTGCGCCAGCCTCTATTGCGATCCAGAATCGGGTACCTGCAGCCTGTTGCGCCATTGATAGCCTGCTCTCCTTGCCAGGTGGAGTCTTTCCATTCTGCTTTTAAGGATTCTCTGTCATTCTCACATTACAGCAAATGAAAGAATCTCCCTTAAAGCATGGAAACCCCTGGTAATTGACCCGGCATTTCAAGGACACCTCAAGCATCATCTACCACACAATATCGTGTGCAGATTGCACAACCAGCCCATTTCGGAGCTTTCGCATCGTGGGTCTTCTGTGTCACGTGCCCTCTTAGTGATTTGGACCACATCCTATATCTTCTGCGTGAGGCACCTCAGTTACATTACTTCCTCAGCACAGTACAGGTTGTGTTCCACGAGACACGAAGATACCCAAAACCCGATATTCCTCAAGAGTTTGTTGTCCATCTGTGGAGAGAATTTTACCCCTCACCTTCGGCATCTCCAGGTTACTCTCCACCTCCTTCAGCTCCCAGATATCCTCCTCTACAGGTTGTACCTTCTCCAAGACAGTATTTACACTCCGAAGGCACTCCTTCTCCTGGATATCCTCCACTTCCGACAGCAGCTCCTTATCCCTTCTCAGATCCGTGGACTCTGCAACCTACTCCTGTCCTCTCATGAGCTGTAACACCACTTTCGGCATCACCAGTGTTACCTCAGACAGGACCTCCTTTACCAGATTTCCACGGGTGGTTCCATCTTGCCTCGCCTACCCCCTCCAACATGAGCAACCTCAGGGAGCAGCCCGAATCTTCTTCCAGGAATGGTACAAACTAGAGCGCAAGTTCGCGCTTTTCTCACAGGGATCTCCGATATGTCGCAACGCTCGCGTGAAGCCTCTCCAGAGATCAAAGACTCAAGTCCAAAAAAGACCCCTGAAGTCAACGTACAAGGTGAATCACTATTGCAACTTCAAATTTCCCAGCTTCAGGACAGCATCTCCGACTTGGTCTAGAAAGTTCAACAACTTCAAGATTCTTGCAGTGCCACACATATAGAGGATGACGTGACGCAACCAGACGACTATGCGGATTCATTCCCACCAGAGGTAGAAAACACTGAACTGCGTGCCCTCTACCGTTTACTTCAAGCTTCCAAAACTAAAAGACTTGACATCAAACTCCCGGAAGCCTACATTGGTCAACGCAATCGCCGAACAGTTGACCAATGGCTCGCAAAAATGCGCATGTATTTTGATACTGTTGACCTCACTGAAGGCAAAAGGATCGCCTTGGCAGCCTCCCTCCTCAAGGATACAACTTTTCTATGGTGGCAAAGACGCTTAAAGGACGGCAAAAGTGTGTTAACATGGGAACGTTTTGAACACGTGCTCCGTAAGCAGTTCATACCTGCCAATCCTAGGAAGGGCGCTCTTGCAAGCTCGGACCCCGCCAGGCTCTTGGTTGGTGGGGGTGTGGACAATTGAGGAGCAAGAAAAACGATCCTTGGCCCATGGAATTAATTGCACTGAAGTGTCCTTTATAATTTTAATCAGTTTGAGGCCATGTCAGTCACCATAAATGTTAGAAATGACCCAACAGAGGATACGCACAGCAGAAGACTGATAGTAATGCCCAAGAGCTCACACAGTGTGCGTGTGGGGTGTGGAGTCACAAACTTCTTAACTTACGTGCATAGATGTGCAAGCCAGTAAATAGACAATGCTCATAATCAAATATAGAAGCAACTCTTTATATTTCCATCCATCCACAAAGTAGGATAGGTTACAATACCAAAAGGTTCTACTACTAAATGACAAGCACTTCTAGATCTCTGAGTGGAGCATGATAATCATGATCAATAGATGGTCAACTTGAACTTTGACTTTGGAGTATTTACAGCTTGGTGACGTCCCCTCGGCTTCTATTCAATAAACCTCAATTGAAAAGCTTCCTTGTAAATATCCAAAAGTTGTGGATGATTAGACAACATGTCTTCACCCTGAAAGGGCCTAGCCTTCTTGAACTTCAAATCACCCAACCTCCTTCCTTGAGATCTAACCGTCTCCTATGTTTATCTGAAGCTCTTTTATGCTTTTCTTGAGACACCTCAGTTACATTAGGCTTATCAGAATAGATTGGTCATTTTGGGATCTTGATCTCTGACAATGGACTTAGGCATACCATGGTGCTTAAAGATCTATGCCATGAAAAGCTTAGCCATATGATCTGCCTTCATAGTTTTGTGAATCGGAATGAAATGAGCTTGCTTGCTGAATCTATCAATGATAGTCCAAGTCGTGACTTTGATCTTGGCAAATAAAAATGAAGTCCATTGCAATACTTTCCCACGGTGCTTGAGGCACGGGAAGAGGCATAAATAGACCAAGTGCCTTCCGTCTTATCATATTTCACTTTCTGACAGGTAAGGCATTCTATAACAAACTGATGTATATCTTTCCGCATCGCTGGCCAAAAGAAATACCTCTCTAGTGCTTGAGTTGTTGCTGTAATTCCTCTATGCCCAGCACAAGGAGGTGCATGGCATTCCTCCAAAATCCTCATCTATTGGGTGATGCATAGGCAGTCATCTTTCATTAGATACCCATTTTCAGGGAATAGTGATTGGTGGACTGCCCTTCTTGCACTTGCTGAAAAATCTCACAAAAATCTACATCATTAGCATATTGCTCCCTCATGTCTTCTAGATCCTGATGATAAGCAATAGTCACATTGTTGACCTGGGGTCTTTGAGACAAGGCATCTGCCACTTTGTTCCGAACTCCCGGAGTATGGACAATCTGAAAATGATACATTGACAGCTTGTTTACCCATTTCATGTGCTTCTTGGAGAGCTTTGTCTGAGTCAAAAAGTATCTCAGAGTTTGGTGATCTATTTTAATTTTAAAGTCAGCTCCCAAAAGATAATGCTTCTATGGATGAGTGGGATGAATTACAGGCAGCAACTCTTTCTCATAGATTCCGAGATCTCTTTCTATATCTTGAAGTGTCCTGCTCTCATAGGCCACTGCATGACCATTCTGATGCAATGCAGCCCCAACACATTCCCCACAAGCATCACAATCCACATCAAATGGTTGATACAAATCTGGAACTATCAAAATTGGCTTTGTGGTCAGCTTCTCTTTCAGTGGAATGCTTTCTTCTGTGGAATTTCCCATCTGAAAGCTGCATTTTTCTTAGTAAGGGTATGCTTGTTTGTTTGAGTATGCTTGTGCTTTCTAAGTTAGAAATGTATTTTTGCCTCTTTGTGAGAGAGAGAGAGAGAGAGAGGATATTCCAGTTTTTTGGAAGATTTTGTTTCTTGACTTGCTTGTTTATTTTTGCTTAGTCACCTGCTTCCTTTCTTCTTTATTTCTTGTTTTCTTTCTCTTTTGTTTATTTGACATATTTTAGTAAGCACTGGGTTTGCCCAAGAGACTCCGCGGGTCTTTAGAAACCCAGTATAGCTGCTTATGCTTGGGCACTAATGACGACATAAGTGTTGCTTTGCTTGCTAAGTATGTCTTCCTTTTGTTTACCTTCTCTTTCATTTTCTCTTTTATTTTCTGTCTAGATTTTTTATCTTTAGAACAACAGAAAATCTAAATTTGTACGATTGGACTTATTGTAGTCTTATAAAGGTATATTTTTCATAGTAGGGTCGTGAAGTGGAGTGGCTATATCCGCAAAATGCTTGATAAATCTTTTGTAGTAAGAACACAGGCCTAGGAAACTTTAAACTTCATGCACAGTCTTCAGCTTTGGCCATTCTTGAATATCTTGGATCTTTGTCGGATCCATTCGTATCCCATCTTTGGATATTATATGCCTGAAGTAATAGATCTTTCCCAGGAAAATTAACTCTTCTTGCTATTTGCATAGAACTAGTGATTTCAGAGCTCTTGGAAAACTATAGCAAGATGTTCCTCGTGCTCTTCTTTGGACTTAAAAAAGACAATAATGTCATCGAAGAAGGTATCCATGAGCTATCTGTAGGGTCGGAAGATACAATTCATCATTCTATTGAAAGTAGCCTTCTCCTTTAGTGCTAGCCTTCGTCATGGCTGAGTTTGCCCTTCACCTCCGGAGTGCCGACAAAAACTCAGTACGAAGACTTTGTATAAATGGATGCTCATGTATGTGTGGGTGTGTGGATTTGTATGTATGAGAGCATACTTTTATACTATGGTCTACACCCATTGTTGGGTGCTGATGACGTCAGTGGGGATGTCATAGTAGCTAGTCCCTGCTATGCGTGATGGAGTTTATGGTTTTCAATCTTATGAGTGACTATCATGAGATTGAAACTGCACTATGTTGTGTTTTTAGAGGATGAGTTTGGAAATTCATCTAGGTATATACATGAGTCAATCCAAAAGGCATCACTAGATACTCATACAACCCAAAAGTAGTGCGGAACGCTGACTTATGCGCGTCCTGAGGCTGTATCCTCACTTGGTGATAACCACTCTTTAAGTCTACCCCGTTGAAAAGTAAAGCCGCATTTAATTGATCCAGCACATCATCAATGTGCGGAATAGGGAATCTGTTCTTGATGGTCATTTTGTTTAGTGTGCGGTAATCGACGCACATATGGAATGAACCATTTTTCTTCTGTACAAGCAGTATAGGGAGCAAAAAGGAGAAGAATTGGGCTGAATCAGCCCCTTGGACAGCAAGTCCTGCACTTGGGCCATAATTTATTCTCGCTGAGTGGCACTAACTCTGTAGGGGGGTCTATTAGGTGGCTCACTACCAGGAATGAGTTCTATGCCATGATCTTCAGGTCTCTCAGGGGGTAACTCCCCTGGTAAAGCATCAGAAAACAATCTTTAAAGTTTTCAAGAAACTGAAATTTATTTCGATCTGCCTCACTTATTTCAGCATGCATTTCAACATCTCTCTCTTTTACAAAAACCATGCAAGCTGAAACTGCAGACTTTATTGCTTTTCCAACATATGCGAGTGGATTCACATCTTGGAAAGTGATTCTACTCATTTTCACATCTTTCATGGTTTTCTTATGCTTCTTAGGAAGAGAATCTTCTCTTCTTCTCTTTTTGCCCATCTCCTTCTGGTTTGGTCCAGACTCTAGAGGGAGGCTTTTCTAGCCCTTCCTCAAAGAGAGGTTGTACCATCCTGCGAAACAAAGGGTGGCTTCTTGCCCCTGCTAGCTGAGTAATCAGCTCTCTGGAGTCTGTAAGCATTCTCTTTATCTGTCTGCATACCCTCTGTCTGCGATACCTGATCAGACTCTACCCTCCCCTAATGGGATGATTGGGCATGCTGCTGTGAAGCCATCACTACAACTTGTCTGAGACTTGCAAACTCACACACACAGTGTATTCAACTGATGCGCTCAGCCTTTGCTTTCAAGGAGAAAAATACCTCAACAAGAGGTGTATTGCATTCACAACTTGTGTCGGTAATAGGTTATCAATTTAATGCATAAACCAAAAAGCATAAACCCCTTTTTCTGGTTGCTGCAGAAAGCACTCAGAATGCATCTGTTTCTCCTTTTCTGAGTACAAAGGCATGCATCTCTTTTTCTTTTGCAAATCTCTGATTTCTGATGTTTTTTGCTTAGGAAAATGACTGGCAGATAAGTGAAAAATGATGGTAAAAATTGCCTCTGCAACTGTCTTTTTTTAAGTAACTGGATGAGTAGCCGACTGGTTACACTAACCAGCCTGGCTTTCTCTGGTCTGGTTAGGTGAACATGCCAATTGGTATGTAATTGAACCAAACTAACATCTGGTTAACTGAACCAGTCTGGTCTTGTTAGCTACAGCTCACTAGTTAAACCAACCAGACTGGTTGGCATAACTGTATTCTTAACCAGAGTTGTTTGGTTAACTAGTCTGGTTAGTTGGTCTGATTAACTACCAAGTCAGCATGCACGCGTGTCTGCCACGTCAGCGCCACATCAGTTGCCATGTGTCAAGGCTACGTCATCACACACGTGGACACCATGTCATCAATACAAACACCTGCCACATCAGCACGTGTGCTTGCCTGTGTGCCATGTGTCAAGACCATGTCATCTGCCCTGCTGACTGCCAGGTGTTAGTGCGCCACATCATCTTTGTAGTTTGCATGCCTTTTGCCACAAATCTGTAGGCTCATGGAAGCAAAAGGATGCACAAGAGTGGAGCAAGAACTGGAAGCCATCACATCAACTAGTAGAATGAAAATGAGAGTACAAAGTACTATAAAAGAGAAGCGTAGGACCTAGTGTCCTAGTGGTACCACTAGTACTAGGTGTCATAAGACACTAAAAGTACTAGGTGACCTAAGTGCCAATAACTAAAGCTACATGGCACATACCAGGGCCCAGAGGGCATCAATAC
The DNA here is from genome assembly GCF_047967505.1 of Dipteris shenzhenensis. NCBI lineage: Eukaryota > Viridiplantae > Streptophyta > Polypodiopsida > Gleicheniales > Dipteridaceae > Dipteris > Dipteris shenzhenensis. The sequence goes on from NC_141599.1 coordinate 29,964,742, forward strand.
GATTGGGAGAAGATGGCCTACAAACCCCCCTCCATGGTATGGGCTGAAGTATTCTAGAAACGTCTCAGAATACCTGGTATTTTCTAGTCATTGTGGCACATGTTCATCCAAAAGGATATAGCCACCTATTAATGTACAAGGTATGTCAGATCATGTAACAAAGGGAACCAAGTGTAAAGCTTGTCGACAGACTTAACTTGGGACGAGGAAGTGCCTTTGTAAACATATCTGCTATGTGGTCCTCTGTGGGAAGGCAGGACAACTCTATGTCTCCTGCTGACAACCGCTTTTCCCCCTAGTGTTATGCACAACTGTCCAAAAACACGCTCCTAGGCGTGTCCGAACAAGTGTATCTAATGGGTGTGACACTTTGCACACATGTCAATATTACCTACATTGAGGCATGTGAAAATTATCATGTCCATCGCATATTCTTTGCATGGTCGATCACATATTGAACACCGTTTTTCTCAGAGTGTGATAGTGAACTTCAATGTGCTTGGTACGCGCATGAAACACTGGATTACGCGCAATGGCCAAAGCACTCTATAGTGGAGGATGTCTGGCAAATACCAAGATTTGTAAGTAACTATCGAAGCCAGACACACTCTACTATAGCGATGAAGGCTGCCCTGTACTCAGCCTCACAGTTGGAACTGTTAGTTGCTTCTTGCTGAGCCAAGAGATACATGAACTGCCAAGCAAAAAATAGTTGCTGGTATGTGACACTCTGGTGTCGGAACAACTTGGCCAGTCGCTACCCGTGTAAGCATGCATGGTAAGTGAAAGGGACAGTAAGTGTGCATGAATTTTAGCATACCATGCCCGGGGTGCCTGCTTCAAACAGGCATACCTTGTTTTTAGAGCCAACAACCTCAAAGCCAGGAGGTTTTGTGTCACATAAACTTCTTCTTGCAGATCCCCATGAAGAAAGGTAGTCTTGATGTCAAGCTGGTGCACTTGCCAATGGTGATGGGCTGCAATGGCAATGACACATCTAATAGTAGTATTCCTGGAGGTGGGAGCAAAGGTCTCCTCAAAGTCAATGCCTTGTTGTTGGGCATACCCTTTTGCAACAAGACGGGCCTTGTGTCGATCTATGCTGCCATCAGATTTCCTTTTTAATTTGTAGACCCACCGGGTACCAATGGCATGCTTGCCGGGAGGGAGATCTACTAATTCCCATGTGTCATTTTTGGCAATAGATTGTAGCTCAGCTCTCATTGCATCCATCCACTCTTTGCTGTCAAAAGCATCTTTATGGCACAAAGGCTCTTCATTGCAAGCTGTAGCAAGGAGTGCAAACTCAAGAAAATGACCATGCATCTGTCTATTCCCTGATCTTGTCCGGGCAGCAAGAGGTTGATCTTGTTTGGTGTCCCTCAATGTGTCAAGAAGCCATCTGGGAACTTGCCTTTGCTGTCTATTGACAACTCTTTCTTCAATCACTGCATCATGAATAGTGGGATCATTTTGTGCTGGAAGAGGAACCTGCAAATCAGCATGGGGTGCTGGCTGATCATTGCTTGTTGGAGGGCTTGTAGGAGGCTCATGTTGCTGGTCAAAGTCCCCCTCTGAGGGAAGCAGAGGTAACCAAGAGTCAAAGGCATCAAACATGTCAACTTTTGGCTTAGCTTTGCAGTCCACAAGAGAAGAAGCCGAATGTTCAACAAAGATTACATCTCTATTGACAATAATCTTCCCAGTATTTGGTTGGCATAACCGATACCCTCTGCTCTCCTAGCTGTAACCAATAAATATGCATTTGATTGCCGTTTCATCAGGCTTATGTCTCAGTTGAGATGGTACATGAACATATGCAAGAGACCCAAAAACTCTCATGTGTGAAAGTGAAGGCTTCCTGCCTCTCCATGCTTTAGAAGTTGTAACAGTCCTCAATGCCCTTGTAGGTGATCTATTTAGCACATAGTTGGCACACATCACTGAATCAAGCCAAAATTTATTGGGCAAGGACTCGGCCTTAAGCATGCATCTGGCCATCTCCATAGTGGACATGTTCTTCCTTTCAGGAACAGGATTATGTTGAGGAGTGTAAGGAGTAGTACATGAGTGAACAATGCCCCGTGAAGACAAAAATGCATCAAACTCCTTTGACATATACTCCCCCCCCCCCATCTATGTTGAGGGTGACAAGCTTGCATCCTGATTCATTCTCAACCATATTCAGCCACCTCTGAAAGCATGAGAACACTTCAGATTTGTCTTTTTAAGCATATACCCAGCAATATCTTGTGAAGTCATCAATTAGAGTCATGAAATATTTGTACCCTCGAATGGCATTTGTCTTGATTGGACCTTAGACATCACTGTGCACTAGCTGCTATTTCCTTTGTGAGAATTTTTTTTCAATTCTTTTGAAAAGGAAACCGATGCATCTTACCCAAAAGACAACCCTCACACACATGTTTGGAAACTATGTGAGTTTGAGGTACATCATTTGCCATGCCCTGTGAATGTAACTTGGCAAGAGCTCTATAATTGAGATGACCCATTCTCTCATGCCAAAGATGAGTTTCATCAAGTTGTGAATTTGAAATAGCAAATGCTTCAATAGAAAGTGCGGTTGAGTGATGATCAAGGTGATAAAGCCCCTTTTGTAAAGTGCCAGTGAGAACTATGGCATTGTCATCACGAAGATCATATACTAGGCATCTGTATCCATAAAAAATCACTCTGAAACTTGAAGTAGCAATTGCTGAAATTGAAATCAAGTTGACTTCAATTCCAGGCACAAAAAGAACATTTGTCAAAGTGATAGGATGGCTTGAAATGGATGTGAGCTGCACATTTTACAGCATAGGAAGCATTATTAGCACATGTGACAGTCCCCCCTTGAGGTGCATTAGCTAAGGAATGAAACAACCGTCTGCAAGAAGTGAAGCACCACTATCAAAATATTAAGACTGAGCATCATTAGCAATAAAGAATGCATCAACTTTGGAGCGATCAAAGGATCAATGGACAGCCCATGCCCAATTATCATGGAGAGCATGTGCATGTGAGGCACTTGTGGGATTCAATTGCATGTGAGGCATTGACTGTCAATCCTGCTTTCTTTTTCTCTCATTTCTCCGAAGCAATGCGCTTCCTGCATTCTGAAATTTCATGCCCTGGCTTGCGACAATAGTTGCATCTTTTCTTCTTTGACTTATTTGCTGTGTTTTGAGATGCATTGGAGGAATCGCCACCGTTAGGCGCATATTTAGGCTTGTCCATAGGCTTGGAAGCTTTACCTTTTCTTGTTTGCTGTGAAGCAAATGCATGATTAGGAATAGTAGCTTGCCTATTAGCACGACTTTGCTCTTCCTGCAAAAGCAAAGTGACTAACTGATCAAAGGAGTAGTGGTTTGGATTACCCATGGGTACTAGTCGAAGGGTTGTAGCAAACCTTTGATATGTATTTGGCAGCCCATTCAATGTGGTACTGACAAGCTGAGAATTTGGCACCACCTCATCAATATTGGCAAGTTGTTCCATGAGGTTCTTGACCTTTGTTAAGTATGCATCAATAGAGTCACCTTCATTCATGCTGACTTCGTGCAATTGCCTTCTTAAATATTCAACACGTGCCTCATTGCGAATCTGATAAAGCGAAGCCAATTTGTCCCAAGCATCCTTTGCTGTCCTGCATGACCAGATGTGTGGAATAATGATTCTCTTGCATGATAAAGTAATACAGGAATGTGCATTTGCATCTCTTGCATCCCATCTTGTTTGTTCCTGAGTTGGAGGAGCAGCAACAGGGGTGCTAGAGGATAAAGCATCAAGAGGAGTACCCTTTGCAGAGGGACCAGCAGTAGGGGCAGCCACTGTAGCATTGGTTGGCCTCAGATCAACCTCAGAAACAATGTTCCAGAAATGCCTTGCAACAAGAATATGTTTCATGAGATAAGACCACATTGGATAGTTGGTGCCATCCAACTTATTATCTTCACGAAGAATGCCAAATAAATCATGATTGCTGCTAGCCATTGCAAATGGGACAAATTTAAAAGCACTGACAAAGTGACCCAAAAGATAGCCTCAAGGCTTGCAACTGCAAAAAATAGGACTTCCTGTCCAAATCTGAAAAAGCCCCAAAATAAGCTGTAATTTGCAAATGTGATCAAATGGCTTGCAATTTCTTGCCAAATTCACTGCAAATTTGAAAGTATTGTGCAATTTGCCTGCAATAGACCCAAAAGCCCCAATTTGTAGAGCAAAACTGAGCCAAAAATGGTGCAAATTCAGGAAAGCCCCAAATTGTCTGCAAATCTGCAATCTACCTGCAAAATCATAGCCCGAATGCAAAAGCCCCAAATGTCATCAAAAAGTTGCAGATCTGCTGCAATGTTTGCTCTGGATGGTACGGAATGTATGGAATGGTACGGTCGGTACGGAACTGTGCGGGTGCCGAAGTATGGAACTATACGGAAATTGACAATGTGCGAAAATATACGGAACTGTACAGAATTCCGTACAAGTGTACGGATATAGATTCTGACACGCTGTATGGACGGCCGAATGGAATCGTACAAAACAATTTAATTATTTTTTTTGGAGGGTGGATAGTTGACGCGCTGTACGGGAATTTGTACGATTGTGCGGAATCGTACGGACAGCAAGCCTCGGGGTCATGTCGGAGCTGTGCGGGACGTCCGGTAGCTGAGTTTGACGATGGAGCTGAAGTGCGGGAGTTGGAGCTGGAAGCAAGAAGCTAGGAGTAGGGAGCAGGTCCGGAAAGGAAGTGCTCTGATACCACTGTAGGCTCATGGAAGCAAAAGGATGCACAAGAGTGGAGCAAGAAGTGGAAGCTGTCACATCAACTAGTAGAATGAAAATGAGAGTATAAAGTACTATAAAAGAGAACCCTAGGACCTAGTGTCCTAATGGTACACTAGTACTAGGTGTCATAAGACACTAAAAGTACTAGGTGACCTAAGCGTCAATAACTAAAGCTACATGGCACATACCAGGGCCCAGAGGGCATCAATACGACCGGGAGAAGATGGCCTACAGAATCGACCATGTCAGCTGGTTGTCGACCCAAATGTTGGTAGACAAACCAAGGTCTGACTAGCGTCGGTAACCAAGTCGGTCATCCCAAACTCATCACGTGCAGCATCGACGGGATCCTGTGCTTGGCTAGCGTCGTGAGATGGCCTTGTCGTGCCCACACCCATGCATTGTTCTGTGCATTCCCTTGAGCATTCCAACCCATGACCTACGCAAGGTTTTATGCCATGATTAGCTCACGGGTGAGGCGTTGCTTTATAAAAGTTGTGCGTCACGTTTAACTAGTGCTTGCGTGAAGGCGTCACTCCGTTTCACGTTGCGTGGTGGCATCATTTCTTTTCCCCACAACTAACAACAACGCTCCATCCGTGTCAGGAAAGAAGAGCGTGCAAAGACCAAGGCCTCCGGGACTGTCAATCGTATGACCCCGCTTCTACTTTCTTTGTCGAGTCTTGCCCAGGGTTGACGTTCACGGAGCCGTTTTCACAAGACCTTGCTCAAATTTGCTAGCTTCATAACCCTGCTAGCCTCTACTACTGGTGCATCTTGCAGACGCCCAAATCGAAACATCGACAGGTGTAATGATCTTTTGATCACTCAGAGATTTCACGTCCTCAAGCCTTCTTGGATTGTCACAGTTTGAGGAAGTTATGAAGCCATGCTCTGATACCAACGCAAAACACTGATGAATGTGCTCTCTCTCTTGTAGACATTTACTGCAAACATTCTCTCTAAAACTCTCTCCCACTCTCTCTCTCTCAGTAAACACACTAGGGCCCAGGACAAAGTGTCGGGCTGCCCCCCCCCCCCGCGAAGGTTATTCATGAAGAGAGAATCTGAGTACAAAGTTTAGTGTAGAGCTGTCTTACAAAAATTCCAAATTGTGCATAATTTACAAGAGCTCAAAGCTCATTTATTTGGAAACATGCCACTTGTCAAAATAACTAACTAAAACTAGTTACATGCCAAAAAGGGCAACGCTCTAGGGTCTTCGTAGCCTCGCTAGCTTCATAAGGCTCAGCTTCCACATATAGGACTTTGGAGTATTTACAACTTGGTGACATATAGGACTTGGTTAGTGCCTCGCTAGCTTTCGGTAAGGCTCAACTTCCACATAGGTTTTTGCTTTCAGATCTTAGAGGAGAGTTTCGTGATTTCCTTGGGCTTTATCTGGATCCATCTACCACATCCTTGAGGGTCTCGATTGGGAAGTTTTAGGGCATCCTCACACCGACTATGTATTGAGTCAAGATGTGTAGGGCATTTCCCGTGAGGGATGGATTTGCATATTGTGCGACATGCAATAGATTGAGTCAGAGGAGCACTTTGCCTTTAGATGCCATGTGTATTATGAGATAGAAGGATGACACCACTATCTATTCAGGGACATATTTCAACCACTCTCAGTTTTCCTGGTCCACCTCGAGCAAAGACACATGTCGACTTTCCTACGAGGCCCAACGATGCAAAGATCGCCTGCTCAGCCCAGACCTAGAGAGTAGGACATGATAGACCCATAGTGTGTTGACACACATATGGGCGTTTGAGTTATCCTCGGATCTAACCCTAGATACAGTCCAAATACAATCAGCAAAACACAATAGAAATCAGCAAGCAGCTCAACTCCTAGCCCCCACTGAGCACGCGAGCTAGAGATCAACCTCCCACAACCCTATGCCCATAACACCAGAACCCGTTCTCAAGGAACCATCGGCATAGCATCTCATGATCTGCCATGTAGTCTAGGCTCAAGATCCAAACTAGACCATCCAATAGTGAGTGCACACTAAATGCCAACACAATAGCCTTGGCCATTCTTATATAGAAGAGCACTCCCAATTTATGGAAAGTGTCGTGGTTAATTGGCACTTTGCTAATGTTCAAGTCATGTAGTCCACGTTCGCATGCTTCCCTTGATCCCACGGCCCCCTAACCTTGCTGGAATAAGTCCACTAATCCGATGATTAGTGTCTGGGTACATAACATTCTTCCCCTCTTTTAAGCATTTACTCTTCAACAAAATTGGGAAAGTTCTTATGCAAACTAGCAATCGACTCCCAAATTGATACCTCCTTAGGCCCATCCTTCCACTTAACTTTGAACTCTCGAATTAACCTAAGTTTCCTTTACTAAAATCGGTAACTTTTTCAAGTTTATGTTTAACATAGGTAAAAACAAGACCTGTCTCTAGCTCCTAGCACCTCTTTCTACATGAAAAACCAATCAAACTTTTACACGTGGAGGCAATTCTAATTTATATGCAATCTCATTAATCTTTTTCAAGATTAAGAAGGGTCGACAAGACCTAGGAGATAGCTTTTCTACCAACCCCATCCGTAGCATCATTGAATCCTTTGGTACTTGCAAATATACTTGGATTCCCTCAAAAAACTCTCCAGCAAACATAGTCTATTAGCATAAAAGAGTGCTCTATCCCTAGCACTACTTGCACATCCTACAAGAAATCCTTAGCTACATCTTGCTGAATACCCTTCAATCCAATCGTTACACCCGGGTTGATATTTGTACATAAGCATAAACAGGCTGAACCCAGTTGCAATATGCTCAGGACTATTATAGGCAAATTCCACCACTGGGATGTACTTTTGCCAATCAGATAGCCTATATGCTCGAAGCATATCTTCTAAGACCTCATTCACCGTTTGTTTATGTTTGCCCATCATGCTCAAGGTGATCAGCAAAACTCACACTAAAAGTGGTTCCTTATTTCTTAAACACTTCCTACTAAAAATACCAAGAGAACGTCGAATTTGGCACTGACATGTCACAACGCAACCCATACAACCTAATCAATTGCTCAATAAGCTGATCAGTCAGCTTAGTAGCCTTTATAGTTGTCTTTGTGGGTAAAACTCTAGCTATATTTGTCAATCTATCTACCACAACCTAAATAGCATCACGCCCTTGCTGGGTTCGCAATGAAATCCATGGACTCTCCTATGTACTTCCAGGGATGTCAAGAGGTGCAACTGCCTCTAGTCCTAAGGGGTTCTGACTTATTTACTTGACACTGTTGGCATTTAATTACAGTCAATAATATTGGACTTCAACTTAGGCCAATAAAACATGTGTTTTACTAAGTCATAGGTTCATTGAATTCGGGAGGTTGGAGCGTCAATATAATTTTTTTCACCTAGCCTCTGCATCATTAGGAACACAAACCTTTCCATTTCGAAATGGCAAGCCATTCTGAATATAGAACTAACCATCCGCCTCCGGAACAAATGGCATGATCCCTAAGTCTTTGTCTATTTATGTGGAGCTCCTTGTCTGAATTCGCTGCGCCAATACCAACTGAAAAGGACTATTGTCCTACATAGCCCTCTAAGGGAACTGTTATCAATCAAGTCATCCGCTCTAATAAGGGGATATCGATTCTTGATTGTAACTTTATTCAACTCGTTATAGTTCACACACACTCTTCAACTTCCGTCCTTGTGCTTCAATAACACTAGAGCATCCCATGGAGAGGGAGACGTGGGGAGTGGTGTGGGAGTGAGGGGAAACCTGCTCTAATACCAAATGTTGGAATGGGAGCGAGCAAATGCAAGAGAATGTAGCTGAAGCAAGCTGGGATGAAATTGAAGCAACACAAAATGAAGTAGTCATAGAGACAAACCCTAGGATGGACCCCAACTCAGGTCAAAAGATATGTGGTAACTAACTCACCCACAAACTCAACCTCTAACTGAGGTGAGGGATAAAAAAGATAACATTGGCCATTGCATTAGGAAATATAAATATTTCTAACATTGTCAGCAGTTTCCCATGCATGTGGATGAATAAAATCTGAGTGTTTCTTCTCTAACTTCTACTTCATTTCTGTGCGTGCGTGCGTGTGTGCATGTGTCACTGTGAGAGAGATAAGCGGGAGGTTCAGTATTGAAGGAGCATTAGGAGGGAAGTTGCCCTGTTTCCTTTGCGAAGGAAATTAGTAGCAATTTAAAAAAAAGTAATTTTCCTGAGTTAGACATTCCATCAGTAGAGAGAAGGGAGGGCGGGTAGTAGTGGATGAAAAGCCCATGGTAAGGGAGAAGGGAGACCTGGAAAAGGCCACGGGTAGACCGGAGGGTTTGGACAGGAGAAATGGGCCATCCCTTGGCCAAGAAGGGGTTGTGTGGAGATAAGGAAGGAACAAAATGCACAGGAAAGTAAAAAAATCTTGAACAGAGAAAAAGAGGGCATAAAAACATTGCCAACTTCTGTTTTTAATTTGGATTCATTTTCACAGAACATGTTATGTTGTAGAACTGCATGAAACAGCAGTTTTTAAGGGTATTAAATGCTTTTTGTACTGTGTATATGCATGCAGATGCAAAGAAGAAGAAAAAGAAGAGCAAGAGCAAGTAAGTACTCATCTCTTTCTGTCTGATTCAGTGTCTACTGTCTTTATGGATTGATCTTGTATGCCATGGACATGTCAGATGAATAAGATGGTATTTGTATTGAACAACGCAGGAAAAAGAAGGAACCTTTGGAGCAGACAGAGCCACCATCTATACCTGTAAAAGATTTGTTCCCGTCAGGGGATTTTCCTGAAGGAGAAATTCAAGAATACAAAGATAAGTACGTAATATCTTTTCCTTCCTCATGCTGCAGTGAGTGCTAATATATCTGTTACGTGTGTGATGCACGGTAACATCTAGTGTGGTATTGGGTTTATTATATACCATGGGGAGCACCTCTTACATGTAGCATCTCTCACCATTAATTGACTCAGCAAAGTAAAGCTGCTCTATGACAGGGCACTGCTTTGCATCTTATTACTGGTAAGGGTTGGCAAACTGCAGTGTGCGACCCAGCTGCCGAAAAAGGAAAAGAAAAAAGAAAAAGAAAATGGAAATTTTGAAAAAAATGAAGTAAAATTATAGTATGGGAGAAACATGCATTGAGTTTTGTAGCACACTATGGATTTAGTTGAAATTCAACCAACAAACTTACCATGATAGGGTGTTATTATATCTTTTGCCAGAAGCCATGTCATTTGTGAGTCCAATGATCTTCTTTCTTACTAAGAGTGCGATTTTTTATAGTTTATTTAAGGTTTTTTGACATGTGATCAGAGTTTGCTATTGTACCATGCGCAATCATGAAGAAGATAAATGTTTGAAATGGGGTCTTTGGTCTATTCCTTCTAGAATTGATGGGGTATAATTCTAACATTGCTTCTGTAAAGCTGAGATCCCACAAGGTTGGGTGTGCTTCCAACACATTTATTACATGCATGTAGAATGTGGTAAGAGGTTATACAAACTTCATCCGTGAAAGGCTCCTCGAGTCTCCTGCCCGACTCCCGCGAGACTACTGTTGGAACATGGTCCCAAACTAACTCACGGGCCACAAGGCAAGCTAGAGTCAGCCTCTCCGCCTGAAAGAGCTGGCTGTAGAAATCCATCATCAGCTCTAAAATCTCCTACGGATCACTGTGCAGGGCATGCGGATCCCATAATCGTTGTAGCTGTGTGCTTGTTGATCGAGGTTTAGTGGTCTGAAAATTTTACTTCGTCATCATATCCCCCTATTGAACCTAGCGGACCCGGGTGAAGTGGTAGGAAAACTCAGCCCGTCGAACCTCCGTGTCCTGGAGCTTAAGGTGCGCACCGTCATATCTATCACTAAGCCACTAGGATCCTGGGTCCTATTCCCTGAGCCTCTATATGGAGGTGAGGTCTCGTCGCAGTGCATGCTCACGCTCTTGAAGAGCCCTCCTTCGTCTCAGGGCGTGAGATTGCAACTCCTCACTACTCCTTTGAATCGCATCTGCCACCCATGAAGCCAAGCGCTTAGAGGAGATTGACTCTGGTTGCTGCCAAATCTCTGCAATACCCAGCTTAATCTCATCCTCTTGCAATAGGTCCTCTGAAATGCGGACCCCCTTTTGGGAAGACCACGGTGAGGTATAATATTACTGGAGAGTGGTCTGACATCGTGGTGCTTGCTAGAATCCCTGTAGAGCCACCTCTGTGGAGTGCCCAATCCGCAACATAGAAGCAATCCATCATGTCGTCTCCGGTCGAATGAGAAGAGAAGGCTGCTAGGGATCTTGCTGAACTCTGGCTCTCTCCTTGGGTCTCTACCAGTGATCATGAAGATGAACTTCTTCCATGTGCTCCGTTGTGCTCTGCTGGCATCTCAGAAAAGGATGCACCCCCTGCTTGTTCTCCCCAACCTCTAGGTTGTTGAAGTCTTCTCCAACGATCTAGGAGTTAACATCTGGAAGACATCCTGTCAGCCTCCTTCAAAAGGCCGGACGGTGCTGTCTGCACGTTGGGGCATACACATTCAGGATCCCAATCCTAGACTCTCCTTCCATCCAAACTACCCACCCTGGGATAAGCTCACCCTAATCGTAGACTTTGCTTGGGAAACCGAGATGCAGACCTCTCCGCTCCGTCCTACAGTAGGAGACACACCTCCGGGCCTCTCCCCAGAAGAAGGTGATGGCGCCGTCGGATGTCGGTGCTAAGAACATGTGCTCCTGTATCAAAAGGAAGTCCACTGCTCGCCCTACCACTGCCCTGTGCAACTCTTGCCAAAGGATTAGGTACTGCGATTGACTACGTGCACGGTTGTGGAGCCGGTACACATTCCAACTCACTATGGTCCAACTCATGAGGACGAGGAAGTAGGAAACAAGGCTCTCCTGTAAGTGGGTGCGTGTTCCAAAAAAATTGCCTTTGGTGACTTTGATGGGGGTTTGGAGAGCGAGTAGTCCCACTGGGGTCCACTTCTCCAATTGTGTGGAGGCGAACTGGAATCACCAAATTGGATGCATCTGGGAGCCCACTACACTGATCGAACCCCCCCTTTTTGGGGCTGCAAGATCATGAGCGTCACCTCCAGTGGCAGAGTGTAAGAGTCTGGGATCTCTAGGTAGTTCTAGGGCCCCAATCTCCAAAAGTCCCTCGAGAGAAGGCGCCCAGGCTGGAGTTTGGGAGCTACTGACCGGGAGGACAAGTCCCTTACCTCTGAATCCTACCCAGAAGGGGAGGGCTAAGAAGGGAGAGGGATAGGGCACTAAGACGAGGAAGAGGAGGGGGACGCGGTCGTGCCCTTGCCTACTGGCAGGGGAGTCCAGGCAGGTCCGATAGGGGGGTAGGAGGGGGGAAGGCTGAAGAAGTTGCTATGGAGGGGGAGGGCTCGACGGAGGGAGGCAAGGGGAGGGGGCTGGGTGATGTTGATGACCATAGCAGTAGTGGCGAGGGGGGAAGGAGGGGGTGGTTATGGAGAGGGGAGGGGATGAATAGGGGTAGTCACAGGCCCTCCCTGCTGATCAGGCGCACTAGATCCCCTTCTCCTCAACCGCTGCCGGGGTGATCTTTTTTCTTACTAAGAGTGTGATTTTTAATAGTTTATTTAAGGTTTTTTGACATGTGATAAGAGTTTGCTATTGTATCATGCGTAGTCATTAAGAAGACAAATGTTTGTAATAGGGTCTTTGGTCTATTCTTTCTAGAGTTGATGTAGTATAATTCTAAAATTGCTTCTGTAAAGCTTAGATCCCACAAGGTTGGGTGTGCTTTTCACAAGTTTATTACATGTATGTGGAATGTGATAAGAGGTTATACCATTCAGAGAATGAGTCTAGTTGAGACTGCTGTGAAAACTTCCCTGATTTTGTTGCAATCTGCACAGCAATGTATGGAGAACAACGTCAGAGGAGAAAAGAGAGCAAGAAAGATTAGAAAAGCCCATGTACAATGCTGTACGGCAGGGTGCAGAAGTGCATAGACAGGTACAATCTTCATCCTTTGAGATACTTATGAGTTGCTTGCTCATACATAAGATGGAGGAACAACGCCATGATGCCTCCTTTGTGCAAAGAGACAGATCATGCAAAAGGGCTTATTTGTAATGGAAACAGAAGACTATACAGATGTGTTGTTCAAGGAACAATTGTGTCTCTTTGTTGCAAGTAGGCTGACTAAAGGAGTAATCAATGTCTAATCGTTGTGTTATTGCTTCAAGGTGAGGAAATTCATGCGAAAGTATGCAAAACCAGGAGTGCTTATGATCGACTTATGTGAAACGCTTGAGAATATGGTGCGCAAGCTTATTGCTGAAAATGGTTTACGGGCAGGCATTGCCTTCCCTACAGGCTGCTCCCTGAATTGGTAATTCAATAATCATGCTTCAGAACATAGAATATGTAGCTAGAATTTTACCCATATTTGAGAGAGGATTGCTGAAGATTGCCGTCTGTGTTATATTGTCAGGGTAGCTGCACACTGGACACCCAATGGTGGTGACAAAACTGTGCTTCAATACGATGATGTTATGAAATTGGATTTTGGAACCCAGGTTGAAGGTATCAGGACAGCTTTGACTGCCTTGTGACAAGTTTCCATTTGTTTTCTAAATTGCAGGTTTTTTTTGTCTCCCTCGATGGTTTGTTTAGAGTTGCTAATGGTGATGAATTGTTTTGGTCAGGTCGCATAATTGATTGTGCTTTCACTGTAGCTTTCAATCCTATGTTTGATCCTCTCTTGGAAGCTTCTAGAGAAGCCACAAATACAGGCATTCGAGTATAGATCTACCCTTGCCTGTCTCTTGAAGTTGTTTGCTTGAAGCCCATTTTTAGCAGCAATAGCTTCAAGCAGGTCTTGAGATGTTATAGAAGCATAAAAGCTGCTCAGATCTGCAAAAGGGACAATGTCACAAGGAAAATCCCTCTTTATAATTGTTGACATGATTTGTGATTCCAGGAAGCAGGTATAGATGTCAGGCTTGGGGATATCGGTGCAGCTATTCAGGAGGTGATGGAGTCATATGAAGTGGAGATAAATGGCAAAACATATCAAGGTGTGTGAGGTAGTAGGGTTTTGTGGTTAATAGTTTCCTTCCTGAGCTGCCAACAATTTAATGTTGCTGTCTGGAAACTCTCTGGTATAGGGTATCCATAAGATGTTTTCTTACAGTCTGTGTATGGAGACTTTGCAGTTAAAAGTGTAAGAAATTTAAATGGACATAGTATTGGGCCATATCAAATCCACGCGGGCAAATCTGTGCCTATTGTTAAAGGTGGTGAACAAACAAAGATGGAGGAGGGAGAGTTCTTTGCCATTGAAACTTTCGCATCCACTGGTTTGTTTCACTCTTTTAACTCAAAAGCTGGGAATCCTTCAACTCTTTTATCATTTGGATTCTGAACTTTACGTGTGGTTTGTTATGTGAGCAGGAAAAGGCTATGTTAGGGAAGACCTGGAGTGCAGCCATTACATGAAAAACTTTGATGTTGGCCATGTACCCTTGAGATTGCCACGGGCTAAGCAGCTTCTAGGAACTATAGACAAGCACTTCTCAACTTTGGCCTTTTGCCGTCGCTACTTAGATCGCCTTGGAGAAACCAAATACTTGATGGCTTTGAAGAATCTATGTGATGCTGGCATTGTTCAGGTCTGTTTTTGCAATTCACGTCATTCTCTGCTACATAGATAATGTTGTACCGTTTGATGCTATACTGTTAGTGTTTGGAGCTACAAACAATGATGTGTTCCTGTTGTATTAGCTGACGTGCAAATTTCACCTTGTAAAGTATTCGTCCATGTGTGGCCTGCTGATATTGCAATAATTTCTTTATATCCTAAGCGTGCATTGCTATCTTTTCTAAGCATTTTATGCATAGAAATGCTTGTTTGAGAGATTAAAATACAATATTGTAGTCTTGACAAGTAGCTGTGGCCTCAATGAAGAGAATGCAGACTACCGTTTGATTAGCCATCTAGGCTTTGTCAGGGCAGAGTCTGCTCTTCACCTCCGGAGTGCTGATAAAAATTCAGGATTAAGACTTTTATAAATGGATGGTCAAGTGCACATGGGTGTGTGGACACTGGATATGTATGTGTGAGAGCCTTTGTTTTATACTATGGTCTACACCCACCATTGGGCATCAATGATATTGGTGGGGATGTCATAGCACGTCGATGCAAACATCATCAAGGGCAAATAAAACCGTATGTAGGCAACCAAGATTGATTGGACTAGCGAAAATGGACATGTGAAGGCCAGGTAGCCAACTTCTATTATTCCAGTTTCTTTTTCAGCTGGTTGAGCACCGAGTCCATATGCTGGCAGCGAGTAACTGTCCAACACAAAGGGTAACTAGTAACCCAAATGACGCACAAGTTGAGAAGGCAAGACAATTTTCCCAGGCTAGGAGCTTAGAATTTTGAAAATTCACTTGCAAGCCAGCTGCCAAACCATATAAAAATAAAGCACCCATGAGGCATGAAAGATCCCTCTATTTTCTGGGGAGTGAAGAAGGAATCATTAGCATAAGCTGGGGCGATCAGCGATCTTCTTCCTTGCATCTGTAACCCATGCAATGCACTTATAGCTACCAAGTGATCCATGTATTGAAGCATCGGATGAGTAGCTATTGCATATGACAGCTCACTAAGAGGGCAGCCTTGATTTACTGAACAAAGATAGAGTTGTAAAATCACCAGCTAGAATGCCAACAGCTTTACTATCTTGATAGAGCCAGTAAATAATATGCTGCAGTTTCCCCCCAAATCCCAGTGATTGCATGGTCTATGAGATGAAATCCCATTATACAGTATCAAAACCTCTAGCAATATCCATCTGCAATATTAGAACATCCTACTTAGTGTACTTCGCATTTTCAATCCCCACATAAGCATTGGCAATATTATCTGTAATATGTCTACGGGGAATGAACCCATACTTTTTAGGGTGTAAACCCGCATGCAAGAAACCTTTGATACAGCTCACTATATCATCTTAGCAAGTAGCTTGTAGGTGACAGGCATGATTCACACAAATGCTTTTTAGGGAATAATTTAATCAATCCTTTTTTCCAACTAGTTGGCATATGTTGACCATCCTAATGCGGAGATTTCCATTTGCCACATGATTTGATGGCATCTTTAGTTCTTTATCCTTGAAAGGAGCTTCAATTTCCATAGCCTAGGAGACAGAATTGAACTAACATATTGAAGAAGTTCCTGTCATGTGGACATTATGTCATGTGTACGTGAAACAACATGCCTACACTGCTCAACATAATGGCTAACACAGGCCTGAGCCAGCTATGCCCGTGAATTGGTCTAGCTGCTATCCACATTTTTAACTCGGCAAATATTGTCACTTTGCCTCTTATAGTGGAAACCTTTTTTAAAATTGGAGGAGCGCCCTTATTAGTAAGAGCCCTCTGCCTGGCCCTGGGTTACCACTTATCAACCTTAAAAATTGTGTAGCTTGACATAGGCAAGTAGAATCAGCATCATATAATTCCTGCAAGTGACTGATTTGAGTCAAGTCCTGACAAGTGCTTTTAGTGTAGTTCTTGCCATACTCACGGATTACGTATTGGTAACAAAGGCAGTCCATGCATATTTAACATCAATGTGACAAGGCTAGTATGTGCGAATGACCAGAAGTAATATCTCCTGGATGCGGAGCTTTATCGAAATCCCTCTAAGGATACCGCTACATAGCTTGCGAGATTAATGCTCTATAGTACAAAGATTGCGGGGCATAAATAGAGGCAAACTCAATTCTCTCTCGTTGCAGAAGACATTGCATGACAATCCATCAAACTTCTCAGTCATTGAAGGCCATAACAGGCTGAAGAACATGTTTTACAAGAACTACCATGCCAGACAACGAGTTGTCATCTGCATGGCAAATATCATATCTTGCAGAGTGTGCCCTGTTCGGCCTGCATAACCATGCTGATTATGCTCATGTAAGGCCAATATATCGGGCTGCTAACCCTTGTACATTGTAAGTCACATTTTATTTGTGTAGACATATTTATAGATATGTTACACACACTTGCATGTCAACCTCATGATCCAAGACATCCCAATGTGACACCACATCTTGTTGACCAAGTAATAACATGGCAACTTCATCGTTTGGGAAAAGGGTACGACTCGCAGTCACTGCAGCCCCTGTAATGCCAAGGCCAGAATTCTCAGCCAGGGTAGTCCACTAGAGGATGCACTAGTCGATGCACGACGTGGAAGGGCCTTCTAACTGAGACCATTTTTCTCGCAGTTTACCAACCTTTTTCCCTTAGCTTTTGCTTGAGCTGCAGAAGGCATAGATCCATTATCATTACTAGCAGGAGTAATCTTGGCCTTTCCTTTGTCCAATGTCCAGGACAACAATAGCTGGTGTCGTCTTTTTGCATTGAGGCAAGCATTGCTTTCAAAGGCATCTCGTGCAAAGCTAGGGGACATTATGAGGCCATATGCCCATATTTCTGGCATTCAGAATAAACACCAGCAAAAAGACCCCATTTAAGCTTATAAAAGCATTGCCAATGGTAACGTTATTCACAGTAACGGAATAAGATTACAGCGTGGGGACATTCGTGTAGGATCCCGTAGGATAGAATAGATGCATCTTGCAAGAGGTGTGAGAGCACAATGAAAGCCATATGGTAGATCTCTATATTGATTGTGAGAGAGAAGACTCTCTTTTATAGAAAGGGGGAGAAGGTAATACCTTCCCTACATAGTGGCTATCAGTCCCTACATCAGTGGGAATCAATCCCTACATCAGTGCGATTCTCTTTGTCTTACATCATCACTTAGGTCACACACTAGACACATCATAGCACTTGATGTGCCTTTACAACACACACAAATACACATGTGACTCCCCTAGATGCACACATGCACCATAGAGCAAGCCCTTGATCATACTTACCCCAACAAACCCCCCTCAAGGGATTGCCTCTTGCAGTGTCAAGGATTCATCTAGTCTCATAGTTTCTCATGCCATCTTATGGTGGTCAAGGATTAATCTATGGCTAGGATCTCATGCTAGCAAGGGTTCCCAAGGGTGTGAGTTTCACAGAAATGGGATAGTCAAAACACATATCACATGGTCTACATCATATGGTGACCAGAGGTGATTTACATAACATATTCTTTTTGGAGTACTACTCCAGGCAGAGAACCTCAAAATTTTGACCAAGTGATGATAAACAAAAAGACAAAGTGCCTAAAAAGCATAGTCTTCATCATGTGGAAACTCATCAAATGAAAGTAGATTGGCAGTTTTTGACTTTGTAGCTTCTTCCTTTTTGGCTCTACAATACTTTTCATGGTGATTGTTTTTGCCACAATGTTTGCATGGATTGATCTTGAAGCAATCTTTTGAGAGGTGATTAGTCTTCCCACAATGTTTGCAAGGTAAAAACTTGCCCTTCTGAATTTTTATGGCATAGGCTGTGTCATTGCCTCTCTGGTAGGTTGTGTCATTGCCTCTCCGGAGGTCCATGTGCCTTTCTTCTTCTTGAAGAGTAGTAATAAGACCTTCAAGATTAGGATTAGGAAGATTTTTCAAAGTGGTAACAACATGGTTATAATCTTCAGGCATACTTTTGAGCAACACTGCCATTGCATCATCTGTAGTAAGTTGAGTCATGAGACTCCGCATAAGATTGACATGGGCAGCCAGAGGAGTGCGACTAACCATCTTCAATTCAAAGAAAGCAATCTTAAGTGACAATTTTGAGATGTGAGAGCTAGCACAAAAAATAATGTCAAGCTTCTGCCAAGCTTCTGAAGGAGACTTTAAGTCAGAGATGTGATGAATATAATCATCTCCTAAGGCAAGAGCAATGATGCCATAGGCTTTCTCCTCTCTAGCAGGATCTCTTGCCGGGCGTGTCGAAGCTGAGGATTCTTCATCATTAGAGGCTGTTGAAGAAGAAGTTGACGCCGGTTTGACAAGCCCCCAGAGGTTTTCCCTCATCAATGCAAACTTAACCTTCATCTGCCATGTGTGAAAGCCTTTACCATTGAACTTATCCATATTCAAGATGGTAGCCATGAGAGGGTCTAACCCAAAATGGGCAGTGTCTACTCTCTTACAAGGCTAGAAAGAGTTGAAGAGCTTCAAAATACAAGCATTTAGAATAGCAAAGGCTTGCAACCAAATTCCATACTACAAAACATAATGGAAATGATGTTTTCACTTGCATGCTTCATAGAGGTGGGTAAATGAAAGCATTCCAAGCAAATCCAGGTGTAGCAACTTGAAGCAAAGCTGTAGCCATAGTTGTACTGAAGCTATTCATCACTTTAAAACATCAGAAATGCTAAAGTAGCATCTAATGTAGCATCAAACTCACAACATTATCAAAACTGTCCAAAACAGAGACCTGAACTTGGAGGGTGCAATTCTCACAGCTCATAGCTCTATTCAAGGGGATTTTTATGCAGGAAGAAGGGCCTTATACCAGAGAAGGGCTACCAGCAGCAAGGAGAGGCGCAATGTTGCGTCAGGTCGCCATAGCCAGTAGCTTGAAAGTCGACTGGTTTTTCGTCATTTTCTCCTCCATCTGTTATCCAAATGAGCTCAGATTTCAGCAACAGCTTGCCCTCAGTGTCGTCCAGCACGGGCTCATAGGAATTTGCAGATAGGTAGGTACAGAGGCGGAATTGTGCGAATGTTCGTCGAGGAGTGTGAGTGTTGGCATTTCACTTACAGTCGAAATTTCAGCAAATGCTTGCAGCTGGAAGTTCGCCCATACAAGAGAAGTTTGCAGCTCAAAGGGTTTGGGCAATGGTCGTTTGTAGGCAGAGAACAGAGCTCTCAAAGATTTGGGGAAGGAGGAAAATGGAGAAGATGAAGAAACTTGTAGTTTATGCTTGAGATAGCATCTAATGCTAGGCTAGGCTAGGCTAGGCTAGATCTAGAACCTAAAGCTCTGATACCATTTGTAGGATCCTGTAGGATAGAATAGATGCATCTTGCAAGAGGTGTGAGAGCACAATGAAAGCAATATGGTAGATCTCTATATTGATTGTGAAAGAGAAGACTCTCTTTTATAGAAAGGGGGAGAAGGTAATACCTTCCCTACATAGTGGCTATCAGTCCCTACATCAGTGGGAATCAATCCCTACATCAGTGGGATTCTCTTTGTCTTACATCATCACCTAGGTCACACACTAGACACATCATAGCACTTGATGTGCCTTTACAACACACATAAACACACATGTGGCTCCCCTAGATGCACACATGCACCATAGAGCAAGCCCTTGATCATACTTACCCCAACAATTCGTGTCCCACAAGATGCAAAATCTGTTAGAATTCCCATTTTATAGTGGTGGACACACACCATCTTGTCCAACAATGCTGCAATCTTTGGCAAAAGTTTCTCCAAACATTGGGGAAATGCACAACTTCTACCCACACGTCCCTAAAGTGCACATAAAAGGCCAAGGCATCCCCATCTGTATCGTATAGTTTTGCTTTATGTGTCTGCATAAAATATGCCTAGTGGGACCCCAAGGAGTAGGAATGGACCGATGCAGTAAACCATAAGAAGAGCCTCCCATTTTGCCACTACACTATTAGGCAGCTTGACTGCCACCAGCTGGGCTGGAATTGTTTGGCCTGTTGTGACCAACCATGGTCCAACAAGACATGGCTCGCACATTCATGTGTCCATAATATCCAACAGATCACTCAAGTCTTGGGTAAAACCCAACAAATATAGTGGCATATAGCTTCTCCTTTTTATTGACGAAAACTTATTTCAGCCAACAATAATTGACAAGGATATTTAATATTTACTTCTGGTTCCTTGGTTAAAATCCACTTTTCTTTCTACCCCTCCTAGCTAGCATTGGGGGACGAGCATTTTCCGAGCGAAATCTTTTGAGCGTCCGAGCGAAGGAAAAAAAAAGCTTCCAACTATGCAAAAATATGACAAAAATGGATCAGAAGAAAACATAGTTTCACTTAGAAATATGAAAAGTATTATAGGAATGCCTATTTTATACACGAATATTTATGTGAATCTTTGGGAATGGTGAGAACATAATGGGATGGCTTTTGAAGAAACCCACATGTAGAGTAGACTTCTCTATGAAAATTACCTTACGATCCTTCTTACAACTTTTTACTTAATAGGGGGTGACATTGAAAAACCTCTCTCACCTATCTTCATGAAAGGGTTTCTCCAAAGAAAACTCATTGAAGCAAGCCATCAAGGTAGTTTCGCCAGCGAAACCCCTTTGAACAAGGTCAGCACTTTTAAAAGTGACATAACTTTCACATCCAATGTCCAAATATAGTCATTCAGCCACTCAAATTGATCGGAAAACCCCATTTGAGCACATCTATGGGGTTATATTTTGGAAAAACTATATTAAATATTACATGTATTTTATGAGAGTGATATATAAGCCCAAGTTAATACTTATTTACAGTAATTTAAACTTCTGTAGAAACATGTCCATAAATATATTGTTATTAATACTATAAAAACACTTGAAAGATATTGCCATATGATATAAATGTGTTTAATAAGTAATTATTTATGTATAATATTATTATGTTAAGAGTGATTATGAGGGACATTTCTTAAATGAATTATTTTTCAATACTTTTTAAGGTAATAACAAGGGTACAAAGGGATGTCTATGAATAAGAAGATTTATGTTATGTAAAAATGAATGAGTGACTAGTTTGTATATTTTTATGATAAAGGGATCTAGTTCTAATGAAAATAAAAGTGTAAAAACCATGTTTCCTAAAGAAATACTATTTTTAAAATCTCTTGAAAAACACGCTCGTATAAACTTGCTCATAGGTTTTTGCTCGTAAAATTGACGCATCCCTAGCATTGGTTCCCATGCTGGATAGCCATGAAGGACAACCGGTTGGACCAAAGTTGTAATCCCTCAAGCCCCATGCCATAAATCGATTTTTTTGCATTTGGTTTGTCGAGCAAAAAAATATTTTGCCCCTAGACCCAGGTTTCAATGCATAGGTTAAATAAGCTTTTAAATTCTCAGGTTTAACTGGAAAACCTTTTCTTGGTGATGAGGGAGGAAGTGTTGATTTGAATCCTGCATTTGAGTGAGTGAGTGAGTGAGTGTGTGTGTGTGATTCATGACGATGGAACCATCCTTTCTTTTCCTTTGGCTGCTGCAAAATTTGGTCTTGGAATGCATTACCATTTCATGTGGCAAACTATTACTGGTATGCTCAAGCTTTTTCAACCTGTTCCGCCATTAAAGCTTGAGGACTGTCTTTAGGATTGAACTCTTTCTTCACAAGGGTCATCTTGCTGTCCTTTGAGGCTGTCACATATTACTGTCTCTTCTTTATATAAAGTACTTCTGCCTCCGCCATGGGTTTCTCAAAAAGCCAATCAGCTTTGGCAAATGAATCGTCCTGCAAATGGTGGTGGAAAAGATTGAGACAGATTTGGAATTTGAAAAATCCCCCCCGACAACAGGTTTTTTTGTGGTGAGTTCTATTGGGGGTTCTTCCATCTGGGCAACTTTTGGCACGTAGAACTATTCCTCCAGCTGTTTGCCATAGGTGTTTGGCTCCGCGGGAGTCTGTGCCTCATCTTCTTTGGCATTGTCCCCATACTTGTGATTTCTTCAGCTTCCTTGGGCAGCGTTGGAGAACTATGCTACCTTTGGGAAGTTCTTCTGGCTTTTTGGGATTCATCCACCCCTACAGGAGTGTGATTTGTTTTCACTTGGGTTCGTTACTGGGCACTATGGACTCTATAGAGCCATGTGGCACATTCTAAGCCGTTAGATCAGCTGGCCTATCATTAGCTACTTTCAATATACTTAGCAGCTGGCCAAGCAATCTAGTTAGTGATCCTACATTTTCCACTTCCTCTTTTTTTAGGCGCTCTTTGCAGCAATCTCTCTTTGATTGTCTGCAAACTGATTATATAGAACATGTGTATACTTGTCATATAGTGAGATTTTCTGTTGACGTAATTTGGCATACCTCCCTTTTTGGGATAGCCAACTAGTAATATAAAGCATCAAAATTTTCACCAAAAAAAAAAGAGAGTGTGTGTGTGTGTGTGTGTGTGTGTTTGTGTGTGTGAGAGAGAGAGAGAGAGAGGGAGAGAGGGAGAGATGTACGTCTGCAAAAGGCCTCATGGGCCTATGAGACAAAGTACACACCCCCAAAAAATGACTTACTACATCTGGATAACCAGAGATTCGGTGATGCTCATAAAGCAGCTCATCCCCGCATTATTAAGCTTACTAAATTCTAGTATTATCATGCAGTGGCCTCAATGACATCAGTTTAGGACCGAGTCCATCCCTATAAACAACCCATTTGCTTTCTTTACGTGCTTCCTTCACTTTGGTGAGTTCAATATGTCTTTGTTTAAGCTGAGTCAGAGTGAGACCTTCAGATACCCAAATTCTTGTACCCCTTAAACTTGTGTGTCTGTTTGAGAGAGAGAGAGAGAGAAAGAGAGAGAGTTCTGCATGACAAGTTTATTTACTCATGGGTTTATATCAGCTAGAGTGCTCGTCTGCAGTGCAAGACCCCTGTGATCCCAGCGGGTGGTTCAAAAGAGTGAAGAGATATTTCAGATGTAGCCTTTGTATATAGCAAGCATGAATCCTCACATATTCATATTTTTGTAGTGTATGGCATGGGCGAGAGAGAGAGAGAGAGAGAGAGAGAGAGAGAGAGAGAGAGAGAGAGATTAACATATACTTAATGGATTGTGCAGCCATATCCTCCATTATGCGATGTGAAGGGAAGCTATGTTGCTCAGTTTGAGCACACTATTTATCTTCGACCAACCTGTAAGGAAGTTTTATCACGTGGGGATGACTTTTGATTACATTCGAAATCCAATTTTTAAGAAGGGAAATATTGAAGAATCTGCTCGGCTTGTTGAGTCAACACCTTCAATGTAGAATGATGACCTTGTCATGGCCGCTGTGTGAGATGCAATCTCGGGGATTATCTGCCACTATGGTGAAGCAAGTATGCACAAGCTATTTTTCACGACTCAGTCTCACGAGTAAAACTGGGTACTTGATCTGTGTTTAACAGAAAGCCTTTGCAGTCTTAGCATTCTGGACTTTAACCGAAGTAAATGTAACATCGAGATTGATGGTTCCTTATTTGTTCTGGACTCCAATGTTTCATAAAGACTGGGCTCTTGAGTGATGCTGCAGTGTATTTAGTGGCCTTTTACAGGTCACACAACAGAGTCTAGATAAGCATGTTATTGTAATTTGTGTCCCTTCTATTTCTTTTGTGGGAGAAGTGGGTTTGGGTGGGGACGAGCACAAGCCTGGAGATGAATATCTTATTCAAGTATCTACATTCAGGCCCAGTTTTGTCATAAAAAGAATAATTAAAAGAAGAGACTTGTGTTAGTCAAAATTTGCCCAAGATTACGAATAGGATTGGTTTGAGTGGTATGCACAAGCCTGAAGATGAATGTCTCAGGTTCACAATTCACATTTTGACAGGTTGATGTTTGCCATTTGACATGACTTACTAATGCTGTGACTTCTGTGACTCTTGCAAATCAAGATATACATCTCAGACCCTGTGGGGGTCGATGCTTTGATCAAGAGTTGAATTTGAAGTCATAAATTGTCAAGTCCATTTTGGTCAATGTGAAATTCTCTCTTTTAAAATAAATCAATTGTCCATGGCAGTGGTCTCATGTCGCGTGCCTCTGTGACTGTACATAACTCCATTTCTTATATTCTGAATGGTTATGGGAGCGGGGACTCTTCAGCTGACCATGTATCAGAGTAGTGCTATGCTTGAGAACTCTGCAGGGGATGATGAAGAGTTGAATTTGAAGTCATAAATTGTCCGGAGTCCATTTTGGTCAATGCGAAATTCTCTCTTTTAAAATATGTTAATTGTCCATGGCAGCAGTCTCATGTCATGGGCCTCTGTGACTGTACATAACTACTCCATTTCTTCTATTCTGAATGGTTATGGGAGGGAGGACTCTTGAGCCGACCATGTATCAGAGTAGTGCTATGCTTGAGAACTCTGCAGGGGTCGATGCTTAGATCAAGAGTTGAATTTGAAGTCATAAATTGTTGAGTCCATTTTGGTCAATGCAAAATTGTCTCTTTCAAAATAATTTAATTGTCCATGGCAGCGTCTCATGTCATGTGCCTTTTTGACTGTACAAAACTCCATTTCTTCTATTCTGAATGGTTATGGGAGAGAGAGAAAGAAGAAATTTTATTAGTGTCTTCGGAAGACCGATGGGTCTATGAGACTGAAAGAAAACCCGATACAAATCACAGTAAGGGTGGAGCTACTGAAACGAGCATCATCACCCATGCTGAATCCTAAGTCTAATCATACATAATCAAATACATTTGGATGTAACAATGAAAAGAAAAGGACTGGAGCAGAGCAGAATCCTCCATATGTCATGTCCCCTTGGTTGGTGCATAGTCGGTGATGGGATGTTGGTGCCCGGCAAGGGGTGTTGTGCATCTCAGTCTCCTGGACGAGGCTCGACGCAAGACCAGAGCCACCGTGACTCCCGTGGGACGTATCTTGGGTCTAAACAATGACAGGAAGTCCCTCAGAGTGATTTGTGTCCCCTCGATGTCTCGTGTGTCGTGGTGCGATCGTTGGGTCGGGGTGTCTGTCACGTCGGCGGCTAGAGATTGGATGATCAATGTCACTTGATGGGAAGAACTATGTGATCCTGCTCTGGGAGGTGTCTGATGATGTGGCCAAGGCCCGTCGCCTGAGTAAGTACTCTATGTTGGATTTCCTCGTGAATGAAGGCTGCGAGGCATCTCTGATCTGGGTAGGCGAGGAATCTGGAAAGGAGTCCGGAGCCGTCTCTGAAGAGGCAGTGGTAGCGACCTCGGATCTTGTAGTACACTGGGCACCTGAAAATAAAATGCTCCTCCGACTCAATCTCCTGATAGTCGCACAATATGCATAAGCGATGCTCCCTAGGAATCCTCTCTGCTCTGTCGTTCTCTATGCGAAGGCGGCGTGATGATACTCGAAACTGTCCGATGGAGATCCGTAGTGAGTGAGGCATATGAAGCTCAGTGTACCCCGGTGGTGTGATGAATCCCTCCTCCAAAGTGCGAAGACAGTAATCTCTGTAGAAACTCAGCTTCATTGGAAGCTCCCTCGGCTCCAACCAAGTCCTAAAGGTGTGTAGTTGCATGAGATTCTCTCGAATGACCTGGTTGGTATGTGGCCCAATCGGGATGGTGGGTGGGAGTACTGGAGAGGCATCTAAACTGTACTGAAAATGAGGTATCTTATCGATGTGGAACCCTAGTCTCACTAACCATTTGTGAGTCAGTGCATACCAGCATCACTCATCTCCCTCTACTGTCAACCTCATGGAGGAATCGAGAGCCAACCATGGCAACCTCTGTCTCCATGATGTGCAGTCCCCATATGATCTAACCCGGTGTAGATATGTGAGGGTCTAAAAGGCTGTATCTAGCTGGAGTGGAGAGGCACCAAACTCGGCTTGAATGATATGATGTGGTATAGACAGTTTCCCCCGGATCATCCGTAAGAGCATGAGGATCTGCAAGCGCTCCACCTGTGTCCACTCTATCTCTAATATGTCAGGCCCCCAACAAGGACTGTCATACATACCGGCTGGTCGAACCAAGGAGTTGAAGAGAAGAGCCTTGGTCCGAGGGTCCTGGAAGTGGGAGTGAAAGCATTGTCTATCTAGCCGAGCTAGTGAGGCGTATCCCCTGCTCAGTCTGGCTTGCATTGCTGATCTCATCGTGAAGATGGGGCCAAAGAAGATGACCCCCAAGTAAGTGTATGAGGATACGATCTCAACTGGTGACCCACCCAAAGTAAAAGTAAACTATTTTCGTTGCATGTTTGCTCGAGAGGTGTTAAAGATCATGACCTTGGTCTTGCCAAGGTTGACCTCCAAATCATGGGGTAAACAAAAAGCCTGCAGTGCATCCAGGTGTCGTTGGAGCCCCTCAGGTGTGGACGGCAAGAGTGCCATGTCATCTGCATAAAGAAGAATCTTGATGATGATCCCAGCAAGTGAGCAACCGGTCCCTCCAAATGTCCCCACGAAAGTCTCAAGCTCATCGATGTAGAGGCTAAACAGGGTCGGTGATAAGGGACAACCGTGTTTGATCCCTATGGTACTCAGGATCTCATCTGTCCAACGTGCGCATGTACGAACTCGGCCTGAGACTCTCTCATATAGTGCCATGACTGCCCAGATGATCTCTTGATCAAATCCTAGTGTTTGTAGGCGTGTGATAAGACGAGCTCAAGGTACTGTGTCAAAGGCTTTGCGGAAATCCACAAAGCAACAGTATACCCTCTTCTTTCGTGATCTGGCCTCCTCAATGACACTCCTGAGTATATGTGATCCACAGTCCCATGGTCTCGCCTAAAATCGGCCTGACCCTCTGCTCTGAGCCCTCTCATCTCTGCGAACAGGGGCTGACCGATGCATCCAATACAGCTGCATAGATCTTGGACATCACATGTCCAATCATGATAGTCCTGTAGTTACTCGGGTCCATGGGATCCCCTACCTTGTGGATGGGGGTGATGGTGTTGCATGTCCAAGTGCGGGGGAAGCCAAGGCAAACATCGTCATTGAATAGCTTTGCTAGGATCGGCGGGGCTAACGTGTCGATCCCATATGCGATAAACTCAGTGCATAGCCCCTCGTGATCCTTAGCTCGGCCATTGTGCAGTTTCAATGTTGCGTCCTTGACTCCCCCTCTGGTGAACAACATGCAAGTGGTGGGACGAGGTGTGTGTATGAGGTCTACAGTGGGCTGGTGTGGGACATCATATAGATGGTGTGCATATGTGTGCCAGACTCTCGTGTCGGTGAGGGGTGATGGGGACCTACGCTCAAGGAATCTCCGCCAAAAATCCTTAGAGTTGCTACTGTACAAGATGTGCAGTAGCTCCTCCTCATTTTGACGAAGAAAAGCCTACTTCTTCCGACGTACGAGACGTCGGTACTTGCGTACCGTGTCTGGTGTGTTCAGGAGGTGACATCTGGTTTCAAGTCGGAGCTGTCGGCGATAAGTCTTGCACTCCGCATCATACCAATTGTTGCAGGGTACAGAACCAAGAGGTGGTGGTCTAGTGGACCGTGTGGTGTGGGAAAAGATTTGGAGGGCAGCCTCGTGGAGTGTGCGACTAATCAGGGCAGCACGGTCCTCTATGAGTGGTATGTGATCGATGTAGGTTAGGAGTCTGTTTAGGCGTCTAGAGTAGGCCAATGACAGGCTATGATCAAAGTGTATGTCGTGGTAGGTGTTGTGCTTCCTATGTGGTGTGTGTGGTGTGGCTAAGCATGGGTTGGCGATAGTGAAGAATAGGTATGTGTGATCAGCTCCTGGAGGGAGTGGTGCTACGGTGAAGTTGGTGATACATGAAGTGAAGGTAGGGGATCCCATGATGTAATCTACTACACTAGTGCCCCTCCGTGTGGGAAGCAAGTAAAACCACCTGAGGAGGGCCATAGGTCGAGCCCGTTGTAGATGATGAGATCATGCATCCTGCCTAAATCAAGGAGCGCGTGTCCATATGGTGTAACAGGCCCGTGTCGATCTGATGAGGTCCTAGTCATACCTGCTCCCCATATGGTGTAACAGGCTCGTGTCGGTCCCATGAGGTCCTAGTCATACCTGCTCCGTCTAGGTCCATGTCTGGAAGCATGATACAGTTGTCTCGGGAGTCTAGGAGTGGTGCCTGTCGCGTACTCGTCCTGGCATTGAAGTCCCCAACAAGGAGAACTTCACCGTGGGCTGAAAGGTCTGGGATATCCTGATGTAAGGGTGCATATGGAGATGTTTCACCCTCTTCTCGTGCCACTCTTACGAAGTGGGATGTGTCTGGTGGGAAGTAGCATATTGCTATGAAAAGGTCACGGGTGTCTGTACGTCGGATTCGGATCCACATGAATCGGGAGTGTGCATCCTTCCTCTCAATGGAGATGGCTCCAACGAGGGAAGACCTGTACAATACTGCGACCTCGCCTGATCCTCGGACTCCTCCTATATCCTTCGTCTCATCCCTGAAGGCTGACTCCCATGTGTAGCCACTGACTATCAATAGTGGACGCTCTGGGCTCTGGTGTGTCTCCATGTAAAAGACTATGTCTCGTCCTGTATAAGACTCCGAGAAGTTTCCTGGGTCTAACCATAAGGTGCCATTACAGTTCCAAATGGTGCAGTCTAGGGTCTCGAAAACCTGAGTCTCATAGGCCCCGTCCCCCTAGGGGGTACGGGTGGGAGCCCGACGGGTGCCAGTCAACAACCTACCATCTCGGACCACGGCCCATTTCCCCTCCTTGCGGGCAACATCCCGTTGCTGTAGAAGAACTCGTCGCTCTTCAATCTCTAGTGGTGTCAAGTCCTCGTCCATGGACAGGGTAGGATGCTCTCGTAGAGAGGCTCGGCGTCGGAGTGTCGCTAGACGAGCATGTGAATCTCTGAAGCGAATGACTAGGGGCTACTCTTGGTTGGGATCTCTCCCAACACGCCCTGCTCCCTCTATGCCATGGTCGAGGACCCCCATGGTGGTGGTCACAAAGGTACTCGGATACATGGTAGAGAACTCTTCAGCTGACCATGTATCCGAGTAATGCTATGCTTTTCTGTTATTAGATAATCTTTAAGCCTGATCTGTTAAGTATATCATTTACCTGGCTCTGTTCTCTTTTGTACCACGAGTGTTTAAATTTGTTCAAGCAATAAACTACTTTTCACCTTGCTTTTGCATGATGTAAGTATGCAAATGCATGTGGATTAGTTTATGGTTCTACATTCTGGAAATTTTGCATAAAATGTGGCTAGGTGCAAATTTTTGGAATTTTGTCAAGGAAATTTGTGGCAGATGGATTAATGTTTTTAGAGGCAACAACTTTTGTGCTCACATAAGATCAATTACAAATTTTGTATTTAATATTGTGTTGGTATGAAATGCAGACGTGTTAGTTGAAGGGTTACAAAGTCTCACAATTTCGATCATATTTGTTTTAGACAACATTTGCAATGAGTAATAACAGAGTATGCCTTCAAATTGTCATTTGAGAGGTTGGTAGCTGGATCATGAAAAGGTGTAGCATCTTAACAATCATTATATGTAATTAAGCGTTGTTGCATTGTTGTTAAGTGGGGGGTAAATATATGTTGGCATACAAATGATTGAGCAACCAAAACTTTGATTGAACCTATTGGTGTAGTTACGATCATCAACATAAAGTACCAGAAAGAGAACTTCTATACTTACACATGAAAAATGAAAACTGAGGGATGTTAGACTGCTTGACCATACAAGGACTTTTGCAATTGCATGTAGCGAACAGAAGGTATCCAATTGTGACTGGAAGGTGAGATCTCCCCCTTGTGCAAATTGCAATGGTAGCAGTAGCTGCAGCAGCAAAGGGTAGAAGGGAATTGCAAGCTTTGCACAAATAGTTAGTAGCAGCAAAGAGACTTGCAAGATTAAAAGAGAATTGCAAGCTTCACGCAAGAATGAACTAGAAACAAGCAAATGTCCCTTGTAAGCTAGAAATGCTAAAGAAAGCTATGAAAAGCAATAAACATCTTTTTGGCATTTATTGTTATATTTAATTATAATTTAAACAATTATGTAACCTAAATCAAATAAGATTAACCTCTACAAGAACGCTTATGATCCTCCTTGTCACCTACTTCTCCCTATTGCCTCTACCACATGTGCTATGCCCATGTTGCCCTTTTTGCTTATAGCCTTCTCTTACTATCCTTTTTGCTTTCGCCTTCTCTAGTTTTGCTCTTATTGGCCTTTTTGCTATTATCCCTTTGCCTTTCCGCTCTCTCACATAGACTCTTCGCTCACACTCAACACTCAGCCCACCCATTTTAATTTTTCACATGCACACACTCAGCCTACCCATTCCACTTCTACGCGCACTTGCCCACTCTTTTACATTCATAGTCACACTCTCTATTCACACTCACATTGAGCCTACCCATTTTACTTCTTTGCTCACACTCACAATCTTTCACATTAAAATTGTCATTCAGTCACACACACACTTTGATCACACTTTTTATTTTAAAAAATATTTTTTGCTCACACTTACACACTCATTCTACTCGCTCTACTTTTGCCACTCTCTCTCTCTCTCTCTCTCTCTCTCTCTCTCTTTATAAAACACACACACCCATGCACTTTTTATAGGGGGCTGAAATCCATTTGGTTTTACATTACAAAAAGCAATCCCCAAGGAGGGGCGTGTTGCTACAACATCAAAAGATCTCATTGTATGACAAATAAGCAGGATGGTCTTTAGCATGTAGATCGAAAAAGACGATTGCCGCAAAAATGTTTGGAGGAAGGGATACTTGGCATGGTGTGGGTCACCAAAGACTCTATGGTTTCTATCCTTACATAGAGTCCATAGTCCATAGTGCCCAATAATGTACCCAAGTAAAGAAAATATCATACCCCTGCTAGATAGGATGAATCCCAATCAACCAAAAAAGATTGTTAAAACAAGCACCAAAGAAGGGTGCTTGATCACCTTGCATGACTGGAGATATCTTGCTTAGCAAACATCATCAAGGGTAGATAAAACTATATATAAGCAACCAAGATTAATTGGACGATTTGAAAACGAACATGTAATGGCTAGGTAGCCAACTTCCAATAATCCTATTTTGTTTTGAGCTTATGATCACCCATACCATTGTCCACCCTAGAGGGCAACCATGATGACGCACCAACTGCATAGGTAAAATATGATTCCAATCTTTCATGTGCAATTGAAGAATCTTTGAAGATATAAAGATAAGCACCCATAAGGCATGAAAGATTCCTCTTAGTATTTTGAGTGAAGAAGGAATCATCAACATAAGCTTGCAAGCAATGACCTTCTTCCGTGTATCGATAACCCATGTAAAGCACATGCAGCTGCTGAAAGATCCATGTATTGAAGCATCAAATGAGTAGTTATGGTATATAGCAAAGCACTAAGAGGGCATACTGAACAAGAAAGAGACCATTCATGAGTAAGATCACTGGATAGAATGCTTGCGGCTTTACTATCTTGGTATAGCAGATAATGCCTAAACCTCCCATACCTTGCCACATCTTCATGGCAGTGTGTAATGATCCCCGCCCACCATGGAGGGAAAAATAGCAACTTGGGCAGTCAGGGGCTTGGTGTGTAAAGGCCCTTAGTAGGGGTATGCACATTAGAGGATGCACCGGTCCATGTACAAGGTGGTAGGGCCCTCCTGGCTAATACAATTGTCTTCGACGTTTGCCAACCTTCATTTGAAAATTTGTCCTTAGCTTTTGCTTGAGATGTAGAAGGCACTCTAAAGTCCCACGGGGATCCTTGTTGTTCCACACTAGGGAGGCATAGCTTTTGGAGGCATCTTGTGTAAAACCAAAGGACATTGTGATGCCATGTGCCCAAATTTTCTACATTCAAAGCAAGCACCTACAAAAAGACTCCATTTGAGTTTATATTGCGCCATTATTCACAAAAATGGAAGAGGATGCCAGCATAGGCACATATGTGTCCCACAGTATGCAAAATCTATTAGAACTTCCATTTTTCCTAGGTTGGCAAACCACCTTATCGAAAGATGTTGCAATTTTTTTAAATAGCTTTGAGCACTGAGGAAAACCCACAACCTCTATCCACACCCAACCAATTATGGATAGTCTTGGTGGGAGACCAAGGCAATACATGAACCATGTGTTGCCTGTATTAAAGAGGATAATGTTCCAAAAGCATTTTCTTATGTTGTTCATCAGCCACCACGATAACATTCTCTTGGCCACATAATGCACTTTTGCACAAAATAACCGCAAAGTGTCTGTATCAGCAGTGAGTTTCCCACATTTTCTACAACAAGCATCTGGCCTATGAAAAAGATAATACAACATTTTAAGTCCCTAACCAGATTAACAATTTCATCAAGCTCAACAAAGATGCCCACCATTGTGGATACGCTCCTTCCAATGTTTCCTGGTATCTTTGAGGCCCTCATGAACCTCGAAGACTAACTGTGCTTCATTAGAGGCATGAACAGGGTCATCTTGACCCATTACATGTTTGTGCTATTTATGTTGAGATTCTCTTTTTATGTATAAATTTTGCCTAACTCATTGGCAGCCACCATCAAGACACCTAAAATACATATAAACACATATCTAAATATAAATAAAAAGAAATAACTATATATATAATGTTCCAAAAGCATTTTCTTATGTTGTTCATTAGCCACCATGATAAGTCTCTGCACTTTTTGCACAAAACAATCGTGAAATGTCTATGTTAGCGAGTTTCCCACATTTGCTACAGCACGCATCTCGCCTCGGAATTTAAAAAATACAATTTTAATTCCTAAACTAGATCAATAATTTCATCAAGCTCAATAGAGATGCCCACCATTGGGATAGGCTCCTTCCAATGTTTCCTAGCATCTTTAAAGCCCTCATGCATAACCTCGAAGACTAACTGTGCAAGTACAAATGTGTCAAGTCCATTAGGTAATCCAAGCTCCGAGGTCAGAGTCCACTTACCCGCCACCATCCATGCAAAATAATGTGTTAGAACATCATAGTTTTGTAAGGATGCCTGTAAACCCTAGTTTGTTATCGCTTATACCACTGAACAAGACACCTATCAAGATTCTCAAATGATTACAAAAGATGGGGCATCCGAATACAATTAACAAGGGGGGATCCCACATCCATACAAGAGATAGTTAGGTTCTTTTCTTTAAAAAAGATACAAGGGGGTTTATTCCACACCCTTAAAAATGAAAGAATTGAAATAATTGTACAATGGGGGGTAGTCTGCACCCATAATGAATAGAACCCTGGGGGGTATTCCACACCTATGATTAGCAATTTCGGTAGAAGGTGGAAAATCTCTTTGTTATCCCCATCTAAAGAGACGGAAGAAACATTATGTCCACTTGTAGTCCACAAGCAATTAAGTGTTTAAGAATTAAAAAAGGCAATTAAGTACATAGATTAGAGTTTTCAAAAAAACATTAATTATAATTTAAAGGAAATAAAGAAGAAAGAAGCAAATA
The DNA here is from genome assembly GCF_047967505.1 of Dipteris shenzhenensis. Taxonomy (NCBI): domain Eukaryota; kingdom Viridiplantae; phylum Streptophyta; class Polypodiopsida; order Gleicheniales; family Dipteridaceae; genus Dipteris; species Dipteris shenzhenensis. The sequence continues at coordinate 29,998,629 of NC_141599.1, forward strand.
AGAAGGAAACATTTGAGACAATTTAATAAGGAATAAATAAATGAAAATTAGGGCAAAATCCTTAAATGTTAGCCAAAAATAAAAGAATGAACATTTAATATAGTTAAGTGTGTGTGTTTAGATTTAATAATCCCATCAATAAATGAACCATACAATTAATTCAATCATTTGGATAATAAAAAAGATTTAAAATAAAAAAGAGGGGGTTTGAAATGTGAATAGAAAAGTTTAATATACATACCTATATCTTAATTAGATTCAAATAATAAAATTATAAATGGGGACTAGGGGGTTTAGGGTAACACTTAACGCAAAAAAAAGGTTAGTAGGTCAAGAAAAATGAGAGGAAGAGGGGGGGTTTTTTAAATGAAACATTAAAGAGGGATAAGTTAGGGGGGATTAATTGGGGGAAGAAAGGGGTTAGAAAATCAAGGGGGCAAAATGAAAAATACAAAATAAGAAAAGGGGCTTTAAAATAAAAAAGGTTACTATACATATATATATATATATCTTAATTAGAGTTATTTATTAGATTTGTAAAAGGGGACTAGGGGGTTTAGATTAACACTTAAACATTACAAAATGAGTTTAGTAGAGGTAAAGAAATATAAGAAGGGGAGGGGGGGTTGGGGTTTGTAAGACTCAATAAATTGGAAAAAATGGATGTGTGTATGTGTGTGTGTGGGAGTTCAGGAGGGGGCAATTATTGTGAGCTTCAAGAATGTGCATGTATAAGACATGGGAAGTTTCTATGTGTGTGTGTGTGTGTGTGGCCCACCCCCAACCCAGAGGTAAGACCACATGGTAAGGAGTAAGCCCACCATGTGGAATTTACTCCCCACCAAATAGTAATTGCTAGAAAAATGGATTTGTATTATAAGTGTAAAAGTGTTTTAAGAGCACAATGCCATGAGTATATGCATAATCTAGTTTTTGGTAACAATGTTACTGCACAAAACAAATTAGTACACAAAGGAAAGGGACTCAAAATACTTGCAAAGAAAAAGATTTAGCCAAGCTTAAAATTATCATATGATTATGAATTAATTGTATGGTACTAGCCCACCAAAGGCTAGTTGGGAGATTAGTGCATGTGTTTAGATTTAGTAATCCCATCAATAAATGAACCATACAATCAATTGAATCATTTGGATAATAAAAAGTTGCATATAATAAATGGATTGAAATGTTTAAGACAACCAAAATTGACATAATTTAGACCTGAGTAACAGGATTGGCAATAGAATTTTTCTTTATATTAAGGTTGCAAATTTAAGCAAAGAAATAGTACAAATGTGTCGAATCCATCAGGTCAAGGTCCGCTTACCTACCACCATCCATACAAAACAATGTGTTAGAACATCAGAGTTTTGTAAGGGAAGACAGGTAATGCCTATAAACCCCAGCTTGTTATCGCTTATACAACTAAACAAGACACCTATCAAGATTCTTAAATGATTACAAAAGATGGGGCATTCGAATACAATTAACAAGGGGGACATCCATACAAGAGATAGTTAGATTCTTTTCTTTAAAAAAGATACAAGGGAGGTTATTCCACACCCTTAAAAAATGAAAGAATTGAAATTATTGTACAATGGGGGGGTAGTCCGCACCCATAGTGAATAAAACCTTGGGGGGTATTCTGCACCCATGATTAGCAATTTTGGTAGAAGTTGGAAAATCTCTTTGTTATCCCCATCTAAAGAGAAGGAAAAAACATTACATCCACTTGTAGTCCACAAGCAATTAAGTGTTTACAAATTAAAAAAGGCAATTAAATACATAGATTAGAGTTTTCAAAAAAAATCATTAATTATAATTTAAAGGAAATAAAGAAGAAAGAAGGAAATAAGAAGAAAAGATTTGAGACAATTTAATAAGGAATAAATAAATGAAAATTAGGGCAAAATCCTTAAATGTTAGCAAAAAATAGAAGAATAAACATCTAATATAATTAAGTGTGTGTGTTTAGATTTAATAATCCCATCAATAAATGAACCATACAATTAATTCAATCATTTGGATAATAAAAAATATTTAAAATAAAAAATAGGGGGTTTGAAATGTAAATAAAAAAGTTTAATATACATACCTATATCTTAATTAGAGTCAAATAATAAAATTATAAATGGGGACTAGGGGTTTAGGGTAACATTTATGCAAAAAAAAGGTTAGTAAGTAAAGAAAAATGAGAGGAAGAGGGGGGGTTTATAAAATGAAACATTAAAGAGGGATTAGTTAGGGGGGATTAATTGGAGGAAGAAAGGGGGTAGAAAGTCAAGGGGGCAAAAGGGGCTTTAAAATAAAAAAGGTTACTATACATATATATCTCTCTTAATTAGAGTCATTTAATAAATTTATAAAAGGGGACTGGGGGTTTAGGTTAACACTTAAACATCACAAAACTAGTTTGGTAGGTGAAGAAATATGAGAAGGGGAGGGGGGGTTGGGGTTTGTAAGACTTAGTGAATTGGAAAAAGTGGATGTGTGTGTGTGTGTTAGAGTGGGAGTTTAGGAGGGGCAATTTTTGTGGGCATCAAGAGTGTGCATGTATAAGACATCAGAAGTGTGTGTGTGTGTGTGTGTGTGTGTGTGTGTGTGTGTGTGGGTTCATGCTATACTAGATACTTACAATCGGAAGATCACTTTGATGCAGAGGAAAGACTCATGCTTTGGATGTCAAACTCAGGCAAATTTTTATCGATGGTGCAATTTTTTTGCTAGTGTAGTTCAGGCAGTGGCAGGATGCAACACTACCATGACAGGGGGAGGAGTAGTAGTGGGTTTAGCGAACAAGTTTGGGGTCAAGCTTGGTGGCAGTGCATAGGGGGTAGTGAGGGTTAGCTAAGGGCAAGGGCATTACTTACAGACATGCTGAGGGTGAGGAAGAGGCAACTTGAGTGGGGGCTTAGCTGTAATGAAAAAAGGGCGACAAAAGAACAAAGGGAGAGCACAAGCAAAAATTTATGGAAAATTGATGGGAGTATACAAAAATCAATGAAAAATAGAATGTGGGGCACATGAGGGAATGGGGAGTGGGAATTGAGAGAGGGGGAGTGGAGAGGAGAAAGAGATATGAAAGAGATGGGGGGGAATCTACAAAAATAGACAGATTGAGGAATTGGGGCACATGAGGGAATGGGAGTGGAAATGAGAGAGGGGGACCGGAGAGGAGAAAGATATATGAAAGAGGTGGGGGGAGGAAAGAGAAAGGGGGACAGAGGGGAATATAAAGGGTATGGAAGGGGGGGGGAGGATGGATGGAAAGGGGGTTGGTAAAAAATGAGGCGAATAGAAAAGAGTGGGGGAGCGGATGGAAAAGGCAGAGCGACGAAAAGAGAGGGGGGGGATTAGACCAAAACTGGGTAGAATAGAGTAGAGGGGAGAGGGATGGAAAGAGAGGGGGGGAACAGACAAAAGGGGGTGTTGATGGAAAATGGGCGCAATGGAAAAGAGAGGGGGGACAATGGATGAAAGGGGGGGATGATCAAAATTGGGCAAAATGGAAAAGAGAGGGTGATGGAAAGAGACATGATAGAAAGAGACAAGGATCATAGTCTGCTAGAAGCAGCAAAATAAAAACCCTTTTAAACCTCTCAGAGATACAGAAGAGAGCTTAGAGAATAGCAACAAAATCAGTCAAGAGGACAATATGGTGATTGAAGCTGGGTGGTCTTAAGAGTTTGAAGAGGATGTTAACAAAGAGGATGCTATGGAAAAGAGGATGAAACAGAGGAATATCAAGGGAAGGGTACTCCAATAATCTCAGCAAATCAAGAGGACACTAGTCAAGGTAAGGCCTTCACTTTAGTCCAACACAAAAGGAGGCAATCCAAAGCTGCTACAGTCCAAATGAACAATTCCAACCCCAGGGCTAAAAAGGGGCAAATAAAGAATGTCAGATAAAGTTTTTACCTTCTTGACTCTAAATGTTAGAGGGTTGATGGACCCTGGTAGGACTAAGGAGCTAGCTTTCTGGTTGAGAGCTGACTCCTTATCTCCTCTCTTCCTAGCATTACAAGAGATCAAGGCTTGTAGGGATACTCTAGAAAATAGACCAAAAACTGCAGATAAAAGAAGAGCTTGGTATTACACTTCACATGAGGAGGGTAAAGGGGGTACAGCCATTGGAATTTTATATCATTACAAGGATGGTATCTCACAAGTCATTGTAGATGACCACAATAGATGGATAATGCTGAAGTGTTGCATGAAGGAAATTAATTTCTTAGTCATTTCTCTCTATGCCCCTAACTCAGCTTTGGAAAGGAAAGGATTATAAGAATCTTTACAATGTGCAGATGGTAACTGTATTACAATGGGGGATTTCAATATGGTGGAATGCAAGGCGGATAGATGGCTTGGAAAGGGAATATGCATTAGAGGCACTGAGTTACTATCTTGGGAAGAGTGCAAGGAGCACTCGCAGTTAGTGGATGTGGGATCAGCTAGGGATTTCACTTGGTGCAGCAGTCAAATTTGTGAGAATAGAAGGGAGGCTAGATTGGATAGGTTCTATGTCTCTCAGGGTTTACTGAACAGTCGCCTATCCTTAAAAAGAGAAACTTTCTCTTCTTTAAGTTTATCAGACCATATACTTGTCTCACTTGGATGTGATTTTGGTTCTGGTGAGGGAAGCTCTTCTTGGTTTAAAGCTAACCCTAAACTCTTCTTATTGAAGAGTGTTCAAACTCTAATTGGTAAGGCTTGGCATAATGCTTTCTCTAAGCACACTTCAGCCTCAGAAGCTTGGGCATTAGCTGTGCATGATACTCAAATCATCTTAAAAATAGCTAGAACAAAAAGAGCTAAGATTAGGGCTTAGAGAATGGAAAGAATTCAGAGTAATATCAGTATTTTAGAACAAATGGAGATGTGGATGCCCAAATAGAATTGATTAGTGCTAAAAAGCACCTCAGGAAGCAAGAATAGATTAGATGAAATGATTTCAAAATGTACTTCAGGAAGACTGGTGGGCAGGGAAGATAGATAGACCCACTAAGGAAACTTTTAGAATAATCAAAAGAAAGAGATTGCAGGAGGAGACCCCCCTTCTTAAAAGAGTAAATGGCTCCTACTCTGTAACTACAGAAGAGAATGTTGATTTTATTTAGCAACATTTTTAGAATTTACTGTCTAGTATAGTCACCCCAAATGAGGACATCGAGAGAGCTAGACAGTTATGTCAAATTATAAGGGAGAAGGCTGTCAAACGGTTTGATCTACCCTATTTGAAGAGACCCTTTACATTAGAAGAGTTGAATGAAGATGTGTCGGCTATGGTAGATGGTAAGACATCTGGGGAAGATGGGCTATTGAGTTATATAAGTCTTTGGGAAATAGTTGGCCCTTATCTTTTACTGCTATGGCAAGAAAGCTTGGTGAAAGGTGCTCTCCCCCTACACATCAATGGGGGCATTATCAAACTAATCCCTAAAGAGGGCCCCAAAGATGAGCTTAAGAATTGGAGACCCTTAACAATGTTAAACTATATGGAAGGCATGGCAGGAAATCAGAAGAGATTTTTCCCTCACTAACCAAAATCACAGGGATTGGTCATGGGGAGATTGGACTTATGGAAGGGAGAAACTAGTTGGAAAGGAGGTTATGTCCTTTGCTTACATAAAGAATTTAGTTGGGTAGGGTTCTCCTCCTTACTGCCAATACCAACACCTACTATTGACATGGATGATCTCTTTAAAACCCTCAATGCCAGATGGAACGTGAAAGATGATAGAGCTATGTGGTATGCCAAGTTCCACAGAATAAGGGTTAGAATTGTGCTTGAGAAAATGTCTTGCCTTACTTGGCTTATTCTTCATAAAGTAGTTTGGACTAATGCTAGAGGACTCATAATTGGTAAGGGAGATGGCATGTGTCTAAGGTGCCTCGACTCTATGGAGGATGCTTTTCACTTATTTGTTGCTTGCCCTCATGCTAGAAGAGTATGGAAGTTCATTCAGATTGAGTGTGGAGAACTTGCAAATTGGAAAGCTATTTAACTAGGTGATGCGTGCAAAGTAAGGCATTAGCCTTGGTTCCAAATAAGGGCTCAAGCCCTTTGGTTCATATGGATCTCTAGAGATAATTTTCAGTTTAATAATAAAGATTTATGTATTGATGCTTTGTTTGCTTCATGGTGGGACAGGAGAAAAGATGTCTTGACTTCTTCATTAGTGCCGACAATCTTGAACACCAAAGATTGAATGCAGACATTGCAAGACATAAACGCCACTGTTTTATCTTAGATGAACATACCAAGTTGCCTAACTTCGTGTAGAGGAGAACATCAACAGCTGGTCCTTCCACTCAGAGTCCCTCTTTTGCTCTTAGCCCTTCCTCACAGTCTTTTGATGGCCCCCTCTAGGTTCCCTCTGATTTGGCTAGCTCCTCAGCCCAGGTTCCTTCTATTGCTGCTGTTACAGTTACACAGAGCCCCCTCGCTGTTGGTACCTACCTAGGTAGTTCAGAGAGCCCCTTTGCTCGCTCATCAACCTCTGCTGCTGCTACTTATACATAGTTCCCCTCGGCTGTTGTTGGTCCCTCTCTTAATTCTCTCTCATGTGAAGGGAGGCTTAAAGAAAGTCGTAATATATATATATATATTGTGGATGGTATAAATAATAAGGAGACCCAATCTTATTGAGTTGAAGATGGGGTTCTTCTTCAGTAAGAAGAGCGCACCCCCTCCAGATGAGTTTCTGAGGCCCGGTGCCAAGCTAAGAACTTGGCAGGAGCGATTCGACCAATTCGAACGCGAAGAATTGCAGCGCCCCGACTACACCAAACATCCCGCTGTCGATGCCGAGGTCCACCGTCCTCGCTACCTCGCCCACAAGGAGCTCCCCCCCGACGTTCTCGCAGAAGACCGCAAATTCGCCAACGATTTGCTCAACAGTAGCACATTTGACTTCCTCCGTCGTTGCCAACAGAAGCACCGTGAAAAGAACGAGCGGGCTATCAAGCGGAATAGCCGGCCTTACAGGCCCGAAGATGCCGAACTCTGGAAGTCGTTGCCTCACGTCACCGGCCCCGATGGCCTTCCCATGCCTCGTATGGCAATCAAGACGAAGGCGCAGGCTCAGAGAACTTTTTGGGATTTCTTCAAACAGTTCCATTTTGGCTTGTGGGGCTACAGGCAACGGCCCTATCCACCAGAAAAGCCGATGGACATTCAACAAGTGCTGGGCTTTAAGTGGTTGGACAAGCGTTATGCGGACTGTAAGTAACTCACATTCCTTCTAGACTGAAAAGTTAAACATTCAACGGACTATTTCGTAATCGTGTTCGCAATCATGTGGTTTGTGTTTGAATAATTGCTCGAGTGTTTACAGCCAACAAGGTTATACAACCGTTTGACGGTAGGTTTCTATGCAAGAAGGCGCTTCGAACTTCGATAAGATATATTCGCATAGCTTCAAACTTGTTTAAATTCACGTGTCTTCCTTTTGCAAGCCATTTGCAGGTCGCTGTATCCAGGCATTGTATTAGTTTTGTTAACGACGCTCTACGCTCTCTGCGCTATGTCTAAAAGCTACTATTTGGGATCTTGTTTCGAAGGTGCACGCAGTATATTCTGAGGATAATTTTCATGCATTCCTTCTTATGACATTTCCTTTGGGTAAAACAATGCACAAAGACCTGCTATAGGGGCACTTTGGAAATGCTGCAAAGCATATACCTTGCTTTGGGACACCTTGCAGCTCTACAACTTTTCTTTTACAGCCCTTATAGCTTCTCCCTCACGTTCTCTCTCTCTCTCTCTCTCTCTCTCTCTCTCTCTCTCTCTCGCAAAACCAACCCCCTCTTCCCTGCCCTATCCCAACAACGGGTTCTTCATTCCTCTTCCCCCATTGTTTAGTTACGTTATCCTTCTTTAAGAATATGTAGCAAACCGTATCTCATTCATTGCCAATGTGCTTATCACGTTTCTTCTCAACATGCACGTTTAGTGAAAAGGTAGTTTACATTTTGCATGTAGTGAAGCAAGTTGGAAGAAGTATTATGCTTCAGGAAAGCTTCCTAGGTGTAGGTGCACTCCAGCTTTTTCTTCCCGCTTGTAATGCAAAACATTGTATTCAGAGTAGGCATTTGGGGACGTAGAAGCTAGATCTACAGCTGTAATTGTCAATCTGCCTTTGGCAGTTCCTTGATTTTGTTGGATCTCTATTCCGATTGAATGGATTACAAGAGTTAGTCAAATGCTCTCTCTCTGTCTCCCTCTCCCTCCCCCCCCTCTCTCCCCTTCCCCCTCTGCGTGGCATTTTGTGTAAACATCACGCTTACAGTCTTAAGATTGAGCTCCAGTTTTTATGAGAGAGAGAGAGAGAGAGAGAGAGAGAGAGAGAGAGAGAGAGAACCTTGGTGGTGAGAAAGAGCACGAGAAGACCCATTCTGAAGAAGGCACGAAAGAGATATGCATGAAAAGATCTCACCCCTTATACTTCCTAAGATGATGCATCCAGGAAGAGTAAGAAGCCCCGCCATGAGGGCAAGAAAAAGAGGAAAAGGGATGATCATGAAGAAAAGTCTCATTCCAAGAAGGGGAGAACTAAGCATCATCACAAATCCCCAAGTTATTCTTCCTCCTCTTCCAGTTCTACCTCTTCATCTTCATCTACTTCATCTGGGTCACCTGTGCCCAAGGCTCAAAAGAATGGGATGATTAAGAACAAGCGAGCGCCTAAAGAGTTCAAAGAAGGTGGTAAATCTGTGAATTTTGTCACCTTTAACGGCCAATATGGTCACACAGAAAAGGCTATGTAGTTTATTAAGTAGTTTGATCCCACATTTGCTACATAAAACTTTTCTGAGCCTTCCAAATTGTGTACGGTCAGCTTGCATTTGACAGGGACAGCCAGTGCATGGTGGAGTGCCCAAACTACAGATGGTTCAGCTGATCCCACATTTGCTACATAAAACTTTTCTGAGTCTTCCAAATTGCGTACTGTCAGCTTGCATTTGACAGGGACAACCAGTGCATGGTGGAGTGCCCAAACTACAGATGGCGCAGCCCTTCCAAAGAAATGGAAGGGCTTCAAGAGAGCCTTCTATAAACAGTTTATTCCTAAGCAATTTCGAGACTACATCCTCCTTAGTTGGGAGAGCTTGCACAGGGATGCAGGGAACACAGTAGAGGTCTACAACGAGAAGTTTTGGGATACCTATTTGCTGTTTGCTCCTTTTAAAAAGATCTCAAAGAAAACCAACTTAGGAAGTACAGGGCTGGCCTAATGCCAAAGATACAGGATGTGGTTGACATCGAGCGTATAAAGGGCATACATGAGCTTTTGGAGAAGGAATCTATCCTCGTGACTCTTGTGAACTGAACTGCACTTCAAGAGGGGATTCTTGTATTTTCTTAGATCTTAGACTTTCTCAATCTACCATAGGATTAGAGGTTGATATATACGATAAACGTGAACAACCTGAATATAGTGGTTTACACATTATAAAAATGCCTCACATTGACTCAAACATTTCTGATTTGGCAAAATATGGAGTCATTTCTTCCCAATTCCATAGATTTTCCCACCTTTGTACAACTAAGGAGGCTTTTATCACTCAATGTAGTAATTTGATCACTTTACTATTACACAAGAGGTATAATCCAAGGAAAATAATGAAAAAAGTTCGCACATTCTTAGATATGAAGTCTTTTTTCTATGGTGTTTCGGCCTTAGGCTTGTTTAGAATGATTGAACATAAGCTGAAAACAAAAAGCGGGGAGCTGAATAGCCCGTTTTTCTTTTAGTTTCTAAAGAGAGTTTGTTTGAGTATACTTGTGCTTTCTAAGTTAGAAATTTATTTTTGCCTCTTTGCAGAAACGAGACATAAGTGTAAAGTGCCATTTAACTTTTTATGTTTTAAATGAGAGAGAGAGAGAGAGAGAGAGAGAGAGAGAGAGAGAGAGAGAGTTTTTTGGAAGTTTTTGTTTCTTGACTTGCTTGTTTATTTTTGCTTAAGTCACCTGCTTCGTTTCTTCTTTATTTCTTGTTTTCATTCTCTATTGTTTATTTGACGTATTTTAGTAAGCACTGGGTTTGCCCAAGAGACTCCGCGGGTCTTTAGAAACCCAGTATAGCTGCTTATGCTTGGGCACTGATGACGACATAAGTGTTGCTTTGCTTGCTTAGTATGTCTTCCTTTTGCTTTTCATAAAAGTTTTTGTTTACCTCTTTTTTCTTCTCTTTCATTTTCTCTCTCTCGTTTTTTTTTTTTTTTTCCTTTGTAGATTTTTGATCTTTAGAACAACAAAATTTCTAAATTTGTATGATTGGACTTATTCTAGTCTTACAAAGGTATATATATATACATGACATAATGTACTCAGCTTCTGTAGCCAGAGTCTCATGCACATGCAAGACCTTGCCACTGTGCCATCTTTGCAAGCAGTGACTACTGAAAGAAAGGAACCTGGGTCTGAAAAGAAAGAGTTCCCTAAGGCAGAGAAAAAATGACTTCTTCCTCAGAAGCCGAGGGGCACTACATGCCAAGAGCCTATAAGGGCAAGTACCAGTTTACCCCTAGGTAGATTGCTGTTTTTCGCAAAGAGGGGAGTGTTTCCGATGTGGAAATGAGGGGCATGTGGCTGCCTGGTGCCCTTAGAGGCCTTTGTTCTCAAGGGAGTAGGAGAAACCACAAGGATCGCTGAGGCCAGTGGCGAGAAGTCTTGGATGTTTTGGGACAAGTTAGTGACCAGGAAGTGAGAGAGATATGCCTTATTTGGGGAAAGATCAGAGATCAGCATGCACTCACCTTGTTTGATCCATGGGCAATAGATAACTTTATATTAGAGGACTTAGCTCTCAGACTGGGTATCAAGATTGAAGACTTGGGTAGGGCCTTGGATGCCGATCAAATGTTTCATGAGGATCCTGTGCTTGCTACTCCCTTGATTGGGAAACTTCATGTGCATGTACAGAGTTATGTGGATTAGGAAGACCTGTTCATTTCCTATCTCAAGCATCATGATGTATTTCTGGGAATGCCTTGGTTTCATTGCCAGGCAATGAATTTCTCTCTCCGTGAAAGAGTTTTAGATTTTGTACATAGGGGTAAAAGGCAACGGAATAGAGGGGAGACTATTCCCGTTGTATCTGATTTTTCTGCTAGTAAAGCAATGAAATTGCAGTTTCAGCATACATGGTTTTCATAAAGAAAAAGATTTGGAAGTGCATCCTGAAATGAATGATGCTGATAAAGAAAATTCTCAGTTTTTTGTAAGTTTTAAAGTTTGCTCTTCAGATGCCTTACCAAGGGAGCTACCCCTTGAGAGACTAGAGGATCATTAGATAGAGCTTATGCCTAGCAGTGAACCCCCCAATAGACGCCTTACAAAGTTAGTGCCACTCAAAGACGAGATTATGGCTTAGGTTCAAGACTTGTTGGCCACAGGGTTAATTCTGCCCAGCTCCTTTTCTTTCTGCTCCCCTGTACTTTTAGTGAAGAAGGATGGTTCCTTCTGTATGTGGCATGTGCACGGAGTACTGCACATTAAACAAAATGACCATCAACGCACAGATGATGTATTGGAGCAGCTCTGTGGAGCTTCAATTTTCAGCAAGATAGATTTAAAAAGTGGCTTTGACCAAGTCTGCTTACAACCACATGATGTGCACAAGACAACATTCCGCACTACTTTTGGTCTATATGAGTATTTGGTAATGCCATTTGGGTTGACAAATGCCCCTTCTTCCTTTAACCGAATGATGGATCGAATCTTCCGTCCTTAAAGGCACTTCAGGAGTACCTTCTTGATGACATCATAGTCTTTTCAAAGTCGGAAGAAGAGCACAGGGAACTGTCTTTCAAGAGCTGCATAATTATCAGCTCTATGCCAATAGCAAGAGGAGGGAATTCTTAGATCCATTCCCTGGGACATGTCATTTCCAACAATGGAATTCAGATGGATCCTGTTAAGATTCAAGCCATTCAGGAATGGCCCGACCTGAAAAGTGTTCATGGAGTACACTGCTTTTTGAGTCTTTGCTCATACTTGTGAAGGTTTATCAGGCATTTTACCGACATAGTTGCTCCACTTCATGACTGAACCAACAAAAATGCAGCCTTTAGATGGCATGAGCCACAAAGGATAACAAGCAAGCTGACTACAGAACCAATTTTGGTAGTCCGTGATTTGTACAAGCCTTTTGATGTGGATTGTGATGCTTGCAGAGAACGTGTTGAGGCTGCACTTCATTAGAATGGCCATGTAGTGGCTTATGAAAGCCGGAGATGCAGAGAGGTACCTGGGAATCTATGAGAAAGAATTGCTAGCTATGATTCATGCCATTAATATAGGAAAGCACTATCTCTTGGGTGCAGATTTTACTGTAAAGATTGACCACCAAAGTCTGAGATACTTCTTGACATAAACCAAGCTCTCAGAGAAGCACATAAATGGGAAAATATGCTGTCAATGTATCATTTTCAGATTGTCCACAGCGGGAGCCCAGAATAGAGTGGTAGATGCCTCGTCTTGAAGAGCCCAGGTCAATAATGTGACCATTGCCTACAATAGGGATCTCGAAGAGATGAGGGAGCAATATGTCAGTGACCCAGACTTTGGAGAGACAATGCAACAAATGCAGGACGGGCAGTCGACAAGTCTGTTTTCCATGAAAGATGGCTATTTAATGAAGGGTGATTGTCTATGGATCACCCAAGATATGAGGCAAAAGATTTTGCAGGAATGCCATGCATCTCCGTATGCTAGGCAGAGAGGAATTGCAGCTACTACCCAAGCTTTAGAGAGGCATTTTTATTTGCAAGCTATGCGTAACGATATACAGTAGTTGTTACAGAATGTCTCACTTGTCAAAAAGTCAAGTATGATAGATGGAAGGCACCTGGCCTACTGATGCCTCTTCTTGTGCTTCAGGCACCAGGGGAAAGCATAGCAATGGACTTCCATTGTTTATTTGCCACGATCAAATATTGGAAATGATGGGATATGGACCATCATTCCGGGTGCTACTGGTGAAAGTGACGAATCAAGTTGGTGGGGTTTATGGGGATGCAAACCACCCAATTTGTCATGTGCACGGATTGGTATCTGACGTGTACTGGGTACACAAGACTAGCTCAGGTAGCCTGGGGAGGCTTAGAGCTAGGCAGGCTTGATTCTCGGGTTGAGTGGCAAGGGTACGAACTAGTTAGAGGTATTCACTATTTTTGGCGCTTGGGGCCCGAGTCTATAAAAGGGGCCCAGGGGTTCAGTTCTCAGGAGAGCCGATGGGAGCAAGTTTCGTTCCCAGGTGCTAGGTCTGATCTTGGATTGAGTCGCGGACGCGCGCCTGCATCATAGCGTAGCCCAAGGCCCAGTAGCAGATCCGAGGCTTCACAGCGCCACCTGGTGGTATGGGACACCAAGCTGATTAGGATCTGGTTGGGAGTTCGTGCCAGTAGCTCAGCTCATGGCTCGGAGGGGACATCTCCTGATTCGGGATCACATCCCGTAGATGTCATGGTTGGGTGGTGAGTAGCCTGCTCAGTTTTCTCACGTTGTGTGTGTTCTTGCGTTTGCTTGCAGATCAGAGGTTTCAGGATTGCTGGGACGTGTCAGTTGGTATCAGAGCCAACTCCTGAGGTAGGAACTTCTGTTCCAAGAATTCTGGACGATTTGTTCCTCCAGGTATGCCCTAATTTCGAAATTTGTGCTGCAAGTTCTCGTTTGGTTCATTAGTTATGGGAAGTGGTCAGACTTTAGGGAAAAGGTAGGAAGAAGAGAGTGAGGATGAATTCGAGATTGCTGAAGGTTTAGGTAAGAGAGGGTGTGAGGTGTAGCTAGGAGAGAGTGGAGAGGATTGGAGGAGAGGCGTGAGAGGGGCTGTTGGGTAGACAGGAACCCTAGGGGATCCCGTGTTTTGGTCAGGGCTGCGCAAAGGATAGGTGACGCAAGTAGGTGAGGCTGAGGGTGCGCCTAGGGCTGGAGCGTGATTCGGCCAGGCAGGGGGGGTGCGCCGTAGGCTGGAGCAGGGTGCGGCCAGGTTGCTCGGGGAGGCTGATGTGCGAAAAAAGCACCACCCTCCAAGTTGGGAGGGTGGGGCGAGAAAAGCATCGACCCTCCAAGGTTAGGAGGGTGTGCATGCTAAAAAAAGCATCAACCCTCCAAGTTTGGGAGGGTGGGCTTTTCTAGAAAGCATAGCTTCCTAGATTAGCTGCACCGTCTCCTTTATAGCCTGGCGAGATCCCAAGCTCAGCCACAGCCTATGCTAGAGTGCGCCAGAAGACCTCTTCACACCTCTACCAGAATTTCGTCACCTAGGTACGGCTACTGCTGCAGCAGATTTCCGTACAGTACAGCCTGCAGGGGAACCAGCAGGGGGAGTCTCCGGGTTCACCTACTCGAGCTGATCGACAGCTTAGTACCCCTTCTTCTCGGCCAGCTTCTCTTCTTTTGTCACCTCCTCTTGGAACGGTTTTTTTTCTCTACTCCACTCTCCTTCCAGCTTCGATTCCACCAGTCACTTCTCTCAGTTCGCTACTCTTCTCAGATCAGATTTCAGACATGGCTGATTCTGTAAATCCTGAGTTTGTCATGGGTGACCAGGATTTGGACTACCCTGCGGAGGAAGACCAGGGTTTCTACGACGTTCGGATTACGAAGAAAGCCTTCAGTGAATTCACCACTGCTCTTCATGGAAAGTTTGAGCAAGTTAATGCGAATCAAACGGGGTTGACGCAGCAACTCCATGGGATTCAGACTATCCTCACACTTCTGACTAGCATTGTTCAGGCGCTCACGCATGTGGATGCCATGGCTTCAGTGTTAGGTCCGAACATCACTCCAGATCCTTTTCCCGGAGATCAGAAGTCTCGTACCAAGGAGGTTGTTGACACTTGGTTGCACAAGTGGCAAGTACACTTCCAGTTTCACCCGTACCCAGATGACAAGAAAATACAGCTTGCAGCCGGGTTGATGTCAGGAAAGGCTTTATTATGGTGGAAGGAACTCCAATCCAAGCCTACAACATGGATAGATTTCGAAGGGGTCTTCAGGAAGGAGTTTCTGAAGGAGGACGACTATGATATCGTAGGCAAGCTCAAAGCCCTCGATATGTCCAAGCTGGACTTGACTTTTGAGGTTTATCGTCAAAGGTTTCGGGATCTGCAGACCAGAGCTACAAAGATGGATCTAGTGACCTTGTTAGGTTTCTTTGTGGATGGTTTGCCAGACTCGTACAAGTTGCAGATCAAGAACAACAAGTGTACCACGTTGCAAGAGGCCATGAATTACGCGCGTATTTATGATGATACCATGGCCAGTGCAAAGGGCTATTCCAAGAGGGCAGACCTGTAGCTTTCGAGAGTAAGAAGCTAGACGACACCCAATATCGTTGGCCCACACTAGAAAAGGAACTCTATGCTGTAGTGTATGCCCTTAAGGTTTGGAGACACTACTTGTATGGTTCGAAGTTTCTTGTATTGACTGATCATCAGTCAATTAAGTATGTGTGTGATGGGTCTAAATTGAGGGGACGGAAAGCTAGATGGGCAGAATTAATGCAAGATTTTGATTTTGAAATACGTTATCGAAAAGGTTTGTTGAATAGTGTGGCGGATGCCTTAAGTCGAGTCAAGTTTGTAAATGCTATGTCATTTACGGAAATATCCTCAGACCTATTTCAATCCTTGAGAGGACTTTACGCAACTGATAGTCATTTCAGTTCTTATTGGCAGAGAGCCTAGGATGGGAGCTCCATGGTTGACCAGGACTTAGGGATTGTGCCATCTACGATACAGGCGGCGGGAGGTCAGTGGATGATTAGGAACGGCTTGCTGTTCCGGAATGGAAAGATTTGTGTGCCAAATGTTCTGGAACTTAGATCCAAGATTCTCTGGGAGTGTCATGATGCTCCTAGTGCTGGACATCCGGGTATACATCGGACTCTGTCTCTTGTGAAGCATACCTTTTATTGGCCTAAGATGCGTGCATTTATTGAGAACTATGTAGTAGGTTGCCGGGTTTGTCAGGTTACTAAGGCAGAACGCCTTAGAAGCGCGGGTTTATTACAGCCATTACAGATTCCAGGTAATAAATGGGAAAGTATTTCCATGGATTTTATTACTGGTTTGCCTCGAACGTGCAAGGGTCATGACTCCATTTGGGTCATAGTTGACCGTCTGACAAAAATGGCTAGATTCTTACCTACTAGAACAACTATTTCAGTTGTTCAGCTGGCTCACGAGTTTGTGGACCACTTATTTAAGCTGTATGGTTTGCCATCTGACATAGTTAGTGACAGGGACCCAAAGTTTACAAGTAACTTTTGGACACTTGTTTTTGAGAAGTTAGAAACTACTCTAAGTATGAGTTCCTCATATCATGCACAATCCGATGGCAGTACAGAGAAGGTTAACCAATTAGTTGAAGATATGCTTCGGGCATATGTATCTAAGAGACAGTCTTCATGGGAAGATTATCTACCTATGATAGAATTTGCTTATAACAGTGCAAAGCATTCGAGTACTGGTTACAGTCCTTTTATGCTTATGTACGGGTTTCAACCTAAGTCACCAGTTATGGTTGGGTTAAAAGGGATTCAAAATGATGCTGCAAAGAACTTCTTGCAAGACATGCAGGAAACGTTGCAGTTTGCCAAGGGGTCTATTAGAAGTGCCCAAGATCGGGACAGATTTATGCTAATAGACATCGTTCACCTAGAGAGTTCTCTGAAGGAACGATGGTATATTTGCGAATTCTTAAGGAATCCAAGAGCCTAAGTACTGGTTTGGTTCCAAAATTATCCCCCAGATAATGTGGTCCGTTCAAGATCATTAAAAGAATTGGACCAGTTGCATATCGACTAGAATTGCCTCCTGATGTTAAAGTACATCCAGTCTTTCATGTCAGTAGACTGAAAGAAGTCTTGGGTGCGGATGATCAACTTGTTTCTCCTCAAGAGATAATAGAAGTTACAGATTTGACTTTTATTCCACACGAACCTGAGTGTATTCTTGAATTTCGTGACAGACAGATTTGTAATCGATCTATCACGGAATACAAGATCAAGTGGAAGGATCGTGTTGAGGAGGATGCAACATGGGAGACATTACAAAACCTCCAAAGAACATTTTCGGGTTTTTTAGCGAACTCAAGAGTGAGTTCTTAGCGGAGGGGTAGTATGTCATGTGCACGGATTGGTATCTGACGTGTACTGGGTACACAAGACTAGCTCAGGTAGCCTGGGGAGGCTTAGAGCTAGGCAGGCTTGATTCTCAGGTTGAGTGGCAAGGGTACGAACCAATTAGAGGTATTCGCTATATTTGGTGCTTGGGGCCCGAGTCTATAAAAGGGGCCTAGGGGTTCAGTTCTCAGGAGAGCCGATGGGAGCAAGTTTCGTTCCCAGGTGCTAGATCTGATCCTGGATTGAGTCGCGGATGCGCGCCTGCATCATAGCGTAGCCCAAGGCAAATCCGAGGCTTCACAGCGCCACCCGGTGGTATGGGACACTAGGCTGGTTAGGATCTGGTTGGGAGTTCGTGCTAGTAGCTCAGCTCGTGGCTCGGAGGGGACATCTCCTGATTCGGGATCACATCCCGTAGATGTCATGGTTGGGTGGTGAGTAGCCTGCTCAGTTTTCTCATGTTGTGTGTGTTCTTGCATTTGCTTGCAGATCAGAGGTTTCAGGAGTGCTGGGACGTGTCACAATTCTAGCTATTTCCGGAATGAGGGAGGGAATCCCGTGAGTTATCGATAATCAATCTATAGGATTACCGTCTCAGGCGCATATTCACGACATTCTGTGGCATGTAAGCATAAAAGACAACCTGGATTTGGATTCTTTGATGGGAAATTGCAGAAGATAGCAAGGATGCGGGGTATCTCGATAACTGGAAGGGATGTAAGGATAATGAGAATCTGGATGATGCTTCGGAAGATTGGAATTATCCGCGCGGTGATCGTGGTTGTTATCCGAGAGGGGGAGGGGAAACCCCATAATTTTTTGATCGGTAAACATGACAGGGGAAAGAGCGACTCCGTGGGATGTCCCGATGATAGAACTGGCGGGATTGTATGTGGGTATGGTATTGATGAACATATCAATAATTTTGCTACGATGCGGGGACTTTTCAAACAACTTTGAGAATTGAATGCAAAGGATTTGGGGAGTTTGTTAGGCTGTCCCGACAAGTACAACGTGTCATTGGAGGTATGGCAAAAAATTGCACCTAAGAGATGGAGATCGGACATCGAAAATTTATATGAATTCAGAAGCATCGGGGGAAGTTTTCTTGCCGAGCATGAATATGTCTTTCGTGATAGACGAAACGATTATTCTATATATATTGAAATCCCTTTCCTTAGAGATCGAGTCAGAAATATCAATAAACGTCGTAAATACAGTTATTTGTTACATAGTTTTATTGATTCCTCACGAGATGTAGATATACAAAAATTTCCGGCAAGGTGGAATGCGGCGATAAGGGAAACTCGTTTAGGTAATCGTATCAGAGAACTTATTGCAGGGAAGGGAATTTCTCATCCACGAATACTTGATCCAAAAAGTGAGTTGAATCCGAAATCCGATTTGGTGTTGGTAATTCCCGATCCCACGGAAGCAAAGGATGTATACGAAACAAGATCAAAATTTGTACCTGGGACTTCTATTTTGTGTGATAGGGTTCCCGCTACCCCAAATGAAAAATTTCAGAGATTAGGCACGGATTACGGGTTACAGGAAGAAGAGATTGATTCGGATGAAATACTTCTAAGAGAGAGGGGGAGTCACTATTATATTTTTCAATGGAAATGGGAAATAGATAGATTCAGCAAGCAGGCCTATTTCATTCGAGTACGGAAGACAATCAAGGCAAATGATGTGGCTAAAGTTTTCCTGGCTCAAACATTCAAGCACCACAGTATGCCTAAGTCCATTGTTAGTGACCAAGATCCTAGGATGACCAGCTTATTTTGGAGAGCCTTATTTGACGATATGGGGACAAATCTGAACTTTTCTTATTCTTTCCATCCCCAGACAGATGGTCAAAGTGAAGTAGCAAATTCAACAGTGCTAGACCTTTTGAAATGGTACGTGGATGATCAAAATCCAGATTGGAAAGAGTACCTTCAGCTCGTGGAGTTTGCATACGATAATACAGTTTATACCTCCACAAGTAAAGCCCCGTTTGAGGTCATTATGGGAAAGGTGATTCTGCCACCAATATTGAGGACCAAAGATGAGATATTTGCAGCTGATGTATATCAGAGATCTCTAGACAGCATTCAGTCCAGTGCGAACAACAATAGAGAGATCTCAAGAGAACTGCAGATAAGTATAGGAGGCAACTAGACCTCAAGAGAGGGGATTGGGTACTTTTAAATTTGAGAAAGCCAGCCTCCACAAGCTTAAGGGCAAAGAGAAACTGTATTCCAAGTTTCTACCCAGTACTATGGTCCTCTCTGGGTTAGATGATGAGTTAGAGGAGATCCTTTAGCCAAAGTAGATTGTGTAGCATATGGTACACAAGGGACGTGGTCTTTCATAGATACCTTGTCGAGTTTAAAAATTATTTGGCATTGAATGCCAAATGGATGGATGAAGACATGTTGTTTGATTATCCACAAGTTCTGGATATTTACAAAGAGTCTTTTCAGTTAAGGTCAACTGATTAGGGACCCCCAAATTGAAATTGAGGCCCTATTAATGAATTTGTGCGCGGAAGGGGGAGGGCAAATGCCCAATTAACGTAAGCCAGTGGCGTGGCCCGAATTTTGAAATCCATGAATGTAAGGCAGAATTGAAATCGAGCAGCTTCTTGCAGAAGCTTTTACTCTCTCCTGAAGCTTCTGCAGCCTCTTATAAATACCAGGGCAGGCTGCTCTTGTAAATACCAGAGTAGGTTAGAGGAGGAAGAAGGCCTGTGAAAAGGCTTTCCACGAAATAAGAGAAGTGGGATAGAGGGGAGGGAGGGAGAGGGAGAGGCGAGGGCTGAGTGGAGGGAAAGAGTGAGAGAGAGAGAATGGAGGGAGGGGGGGAGAGAGAGAGAGTGCGCAAGCTGAGGGCAAGATAGAGCGGGGGGAATAGGTTAATTGACGATTAATCAACACGAATGAATAGGTTAATGTGAGCTGAGGAGGGCGGGGGAGTGAGAGGAGAAACTAATTAATAGGAGGGAGAGCGGAGAAGCGAATAGGTCAACTGATTAGAAGCCGAGGGGATGTCACCAAGCTGTAAATACTCCAAGTAAAGTACAAAGTTGACCTCTTATTTGGTCATAACTAAAGGGTTTCTCATTTATGATTAATTATGGTCAGGTTGTGCTCTTCTCTCAGAGTAAGAGGATCTTCAGGCGATCGTAAGCCTTTTCTCTCATCATAAGAGAATATCAGGGTATGAAATGATGATAATATCAGTGTTGGAAATAATGAGAATATCAGGATATGTAATGATCACACAATTGTAGCTATCGAGATGAGTGTGAAGTGGGTATAAAATGATTACATGAGCGTAGCTCTCGAGATGAGCGTGAAGTGGGTAAAACAAGGCCCACGATTGGGAATGTATGTTGCCTTTTTCTGAGAGAACAGAGGATCAACCAAGAAATGAAGTATGGGTGTGAGAATACACAAACCTGTCTCTCAAAGATGAGGCGAGTATACACAAACAATGTGTCTTCCCAAGGCTCAATGTGAGGCCCTTGTGCTTATCAAAATGTGCAAAGTGCATCCAAATGGTGAGGCTAAGGGGAAATACTCAATGGCAAGGCTTCATGTGCCTTACGAACACTCAAAACAAATAGAACACTAGACCTTATAATACCTTACTTGCAATATGCCAAAATTTGGTTACCATGGTACCATCTTTGTCTTTCACTCTATCAAAAGGAAGAGATGGACATACTTCCTTTTGATTGACTGAAAAAACATCTTGGAGGGACAGTCCCCCATATATAACCAAAGCTGCCTGCTTTTCACTCGAGCTTACTCTGCCTTAACAAGCTCCTGAACTTGCATAGCATTCTCAACCTTAGTGCACAAGGTGTTAACAAAGGGGTCTCGGGGGGAACTGTCTACTACAGCTAACTTCAGAGCAGCATGTATGTAATATAGAGCATTTTCATACCTTTTTTTAATAGCTCTTTCCCTTGCACACCAAGATCATGTTGGAAGCAGAATGGCACTATCCCACCGGATGCAAGGGACCCGCTCATTGCATACCACCTTTTTCCATGTATTCCGAATTATACAGCAATATTCTTATTTTTCAGAAGCTGATTGTCAAACTTAAAGGGGACGTCGTAAGACCCGTTAACCACACGGGGGAGAGAGAAGGTCCATTCCACTGAAAGATGATCAAATAAACAAGAAGAGGTAAAATATGAGCCACCAAATGGTCATTGAGCCACCAACCTTCTTCCGAAATATAGTATCTATCTAGTTGGGCAGCTCTAAACTCACCACCAGCCCTCCTATTATTCCAAGAAAACCCGCTTAATCTTGACTCATCAAGCTCCGCACAATCTATCAGCCCCCATGACATAACCAAATCATTCCAAGTATCCCTCTTCCCCCCAGAAATGGACTGACCTCCATGGGACCTATCTTTACCTCTCTTAGTCATGTTCCAATCCCCACCTAAGATCCAATTCTAACCCAACAAGGCATTGTTAAGAGTCGGCCAGCACAAGGTTCTTCCCGAGATAGAATTAGGAGCATAAATAGTAGCCACATTGAATTTAAATCTCTCACAAGTGATTTCCCTCTAATAGGACAATTGACAAACATGAGATAACCAAGCTTTCTAAAGGAGAACCACAATGCATCATTCCCTGCATATTTTAACTCCTACAACAATAGAATAATATCTGGACTCCTTTGTTGAACTAGATTGGAACAACCAACTTGCTTTGATTTATTACAAGAATCCCTCAGATTCCACGACCAATTTCATCGACCAGAGAGCCTTACCACAACTATCTCCCCTAGGTATATTGTTGAGACAAGGCAAGGTATGCACCTCTAAAAAAGTTGAACCTGTTTTCCTTACCCCCTATAGCATTTCTGGTCATATCCTTAAGCTTCTTTGACACCCCTTTGGGAATTTTGATGTTGCCCTTGGTAGAATTCTCTTGTGACAATGGCTGATCCTTGATCTTCTCTGCCAACGGCCTCTTTTTATGATAAACTTCTGGAATAATCTCGTTCGAGACAATAGGTTGGTGTTCATCGCATATTTCACTCCATGCAATCTTTGGATTCATAGGCATGTTATTAGATGGACTTTGCTTAACCACTTTCCAAGATGATTTTTTTGGATCTTTTGAGGATTTGGATTGAGATTGTTTGTAGACTTCAGAACCTTTCCACGGCATGTTCTCCTCTTGCATGTCGCATGCATAACCCTTATTCGTACTCCCTAGCACCTGCCGAGTGTCCTGCGAACTTTGAGGCTTCTCATCTTTCGTAGCATCAGATCTTTGGAGCCTAGACGGACAATTCCTTGCGAAATGAGTAGTTTGCTTACAGATGTAAGATGAATCGGGAAAAGCACCGAATCGGGCTTTGATCCGAATTGCAAGCCCATTTGGAAGACAGATCGGCAAAAAGTTCAGCGTATCTTGGCTTCGATCCCACAGAATCCATGCATTCTTGTACCCAAACTCAGACCTAGCCAAAGGAGGAATATGCAACTCACGAACCATAGACGCAACAATCCTCTCAATTGGAGAATCCACGCAAATAGGCAATCCTTGAAGATAAATTCGCCAATACTAAAGGAGAGTAGATCTCCTAGTACATCACATCACACATCACATCTCACACACTCTTTGGCTATGATATCTGCAACACCCCCCTTCAGAGTAAAGAGTGTGAAACCCAACGCGCAAGGAGTAGATTGATCCCCCCTCCACCGCAATATTGAAAAGAGCAAGTCCAACTATCCAACACCTCCAGTGTGATAGTGACTTCTCAGTCAGCTCGTGACCGGCAAGGGCAAACCATCACTCGTCACCCCCCCTTACTCTGAACTGGGTGGTCAATACCAAAGTAAAAGACAGTACATGCATTTTTGGGGGTCAACCTAGGGCAGAGTACCTCTTATTGACTCCAAATACATTCAGTTTAGAGGGACAACTCAAGGCTGAGAACCTTTATTTGACTCAACACAAACAGATAGAGCTAAGCATCATCTACCACCTCAGAGACGGATAGATCATGCAATATAGGAGATAAAGATTGCTCCTCATGTCTAGTAGATGTGTAAATGTTCTCAAGCTTGTCCAGGGTCTCCTTGGCTGAAGTAGTGAGGTCAAGTTGATGAAGGAGTTTGTTAGCCAACCTCACACCAATAAACGCCATTGCTTGATCATTTTGCTCAGGCCTAGTTGAGAGTGGTGCTGATGTGTCTTCACCACCAGGGCGAGCCTCCATAGTATCAATCTGAGGTAGCAAAGCCAGCAAGCTGAAATTGATAACCAGCAAATGAAGAGGCTGGTCTAGGGCTTTGAAATGGATCAGCAGCTTGAGAAATGCTTGAATAAACGTGTTCAGCAGTTGCTGGATGACCTCGGATGCTCCAAAATGCAAACCCTAATGAAAACACAGCAAGAATATTCACTGAGATGTAGAACTGAATCAGAAGAGAAGCTGGAAATGCTGCAGTAGGTCCGAAGTCAGCAAAGAGGTAGATGTAGGTGCTCCAAGTGCAAAGATAGGTCTCAAAATTTGTAAAGCGGCATAGCAAGTCAGCTCCAAGGTGCACCGAGGTGCTGTAGCAGGTGTGTAGGTGTACCAAAGTGCAACAGCAGGTCCGAAATGTAGGAAATGGCTCCCTAGAACAGTTCCGGAGTGCTGTAGCAGGACATCACAGTAAAAATGACTGCTGTAGGCGTGCTAAAGTCCAAAAACACCCCCGAAATATCTCTGTTGAAGGCAGCTATGCAGCAACAGCCTCAGAACAGGTCGGAAATGCAGCAGCAGCCTCTGAATAGGTCGAAAAATCCTTCAGAGACCTCTAACTTCTGCCAAAAATGCGTGCAGGTGGTTGGCTCTGCTGCAGTAGCCTAGGAACCCTAGGTTCGGCGATGAAGAATGGCTTCAGGGAACCACACGTGCAGGTACTTGTAAACCAGGGCAGGTAATAGGGCTGCCTATAGCCTCAAAATGACCCGAATAGAAGCGAAAGGAGGAGGGGAATAGAGGCAGCAGGTTATGGAGGTTGTAGAGAGGCAGAAGCGGAGGTGAAGTGGCTATGGTGGAGGCTGAATCAAGGCAGCAATGGAGGCAGAAATGAGAGAGGGAAGGAAAGAAGAAGATGGGAGGGCATGGGATAGGAGAGGGAAGAGTGGGATGAGGACAAGGGAGAGGGGAGAGGAGTGTGGAGGGAAAATGGGGACGTGGGAAAGGTGGGAGGGGAGGAGAGGAGAATGAGAGATTAGGATAAGGGATTGGGGGCCAATGACAAAGAGAGAAAATTGGGGAGTGAAGGAGGCAGCTAGAGACGAATTAGGATTAGGTCAGGAAGTTGATGACGTGGCAGGGCGCCTAGGGCAGGATTGACCTGCTCTGATACCACGTTAGAAACATTGTGAGAGTGAGAGAGAGATAAGCTAGGCAGTGAAGAAGTGATACACAAATGTGGAAACCATGAAAGGCTTTCATTCATTCATCATCATCACTAAATGAGACAAGTGAAGTACAAACCACCATAGTGACATGTGGCACTCACACATGGCTCACACATGAACTAGTACTAGATCTCCTAGTACGACACATCACACATCACATCTCACACATTCTTTGCCTATGGTATCTCCAACACACACTCCCGCTCCCTTTCCTGCTAACTTTTTTCCTTGACCAAAAACTTAAAACTATAGCGGAAAAAAACAGGAAAAATGTCATTGTCCATGATTGAATAGCAGGAAGAGTGGCAATGATGGGCCGGTGTATTCATGAGAGTGATAGCAATTGCTGAGGATAATTGTATTGATAAATCGAGTTTGCAAGTTTCTGAAAACTAAAGAAGAAAGATACAAAATAAAGATAGACTAGAAAGTTGGAAGAAGATGCCATAATTTCGTCTTTATGTCGCAGACATGCTGTTATGTAGGTTCATATATCCTCTCTAAGTCTTAATTATCTTAAAGATTTGTGTTAGCAAAGTCCGTTAAAGGATTTCATGTCATTGTATTTCCAAGAAGGTTCATATGTGCTCCTGTTAGAGGTTGTTTGAAATTGTAAGTTTGTATGATAAATGATAAAATACATCTCTTCCATTTAGTTTCCAGTGGATGTATTCAAAATTCATTTTTTTTCCCAGAGAAATATTCTAAACATATTATTCAATCTGATTGAGGAAGGATAATACCTTTTAAAAGTGATCAGAATAAATCACCAAATCTCAAACTTGAATTTATTTGGAGCTGAGTATGATAAAGAATAAGAACCTGCCTGATAACAATTTTACTTCTAAACTGTCAGGTGTGTCTTATGTAGTATTTGTCAGTCCATATCAAGTCAATGTTTGGTGGGCTAGTTTCGTGTTGGACTGTACATCAGGGCCTCTATTAGGCCTCTATTAGTTGTTTCGAATAAGGACATTACGGCATGTAATTTGGATGTTCAAGCTTGGGATTTAGCAAAGATTTAAGTTTTGTATAACAAGGTAATGCAATGCTAGTTGTTTGTACTGACTTTGCTCTTGTTCATGTCAACAGTTGTGATGAAATCAGGGGGGTGGTATTATAAGGATCGTTTGGGAAGAAGTAGGGGTCCCATGGAGCTCGTGAATCTCAAAACAGCTTGGGCTGTGGGCATAGTTGATAAAAATACCTTTATTTGGGGAGATGACATGGATGAGTGGGCTCCTATCAGTATGGTCTATGGCCTTGAGCCGTGCATTGCAACACCAGATAGTAAGTTGCATTAGCATTTGTGAAATTAAATGTGTTGTTTGTGCCCATTGAGAATCTATGAGAAATATCACCCGGAGACATAAAATATTCTTTTTGTTTGTATTAATTGTTGGTTGTTGTTGTTGTTGTTTGTGTGTGTGTGAGAGAGAGAGAGAGAGAGAGAAGAAGAAGAAGAAGAAGAAGAAGAATTATCGTCCTCTGAAGACCAAAAATCGGCCTATGGGACCTGAGCAATACAAAATCCTCGTACACAAAGACTCCTCCCTTGGAGGGGAGGGTATTAAGAGAAACTACCTTTATGTCTTAGGTGAGTTCCTGTGCTTGAAAAGCTTATAGACAAACGTTCCTAAAGCTGGGGGTGACCCGCTATGTAGCATATCAGCCAGTCTGTTATGTCCCTCGAGAAGAGAGCTAAATGCTTTCCGGATGTGAGTATAGTAAGGGCATATCATTACCATGTGTTCTTCAGTTTCTGCCATTCCCTGGTCACATAATTGGCATATTCTGCTCTCTTTTGGGATATCTTTCCATTCTCCTATTTCAATATGCAGCTGGTGTGATCGGGTGCGAAGTGAGGCCAAAGCTCTTCGCTTATGTATTGCCATAGGTGTGCAAATGTACTTCTGCGTGGTTGTTTCTCTTCCTGTATAAGTAGCCCAATATTTGGGGTTGATAAATGTACGGTAGTACTCAAACTTATCTCTGTTTTCAGCTGTTTGCCATTTCCTGTGTAGTGCATTCAGCAGGTCATGATGAAAGGCATCCTCATCTACCTCCTCTGGAGAGTAGTCCAAGTACCTCTCTACCTCCCATTTTTGGAACCATTTTTTTAAATCTAGTGCCCATCCAGATGCCAAAATCTTACCCTTATTCGTCTTTTGGGACTTTTGACTTTCTACCCATGCCCTCTTTGGCAGCCTTTCATTATTGATGCGCTTGACCTTTGTGATGTATTTGAGTACTCTCTTCAAGGCATGCAACTCTATGGGTATGCATCCTGTCTCTAGGAGTAGGAGAGAGTAGGGTGTGGTAGCCTTGATGCCAAGGTGTCTTCTAATGAAAGATTTCTGCATTTTTTCTACATCATTCCATTTTGATGATGGTATACTCCCCCCCCACACCTCTACCCCATAGAGCACTGTTTGTACCACATATGCCCCAAAAATCATGTTTCGTACTTGCCACCTTCTTGTGTTGGTATTGCTGCAGTCATTTTCAAATTGATAATACTTTCCCCATCCTGCATCAATTCTCCGTTGCACACAGCTGCTCCATTTGTTATTGGCTGGAATTTCAATGCCTAAGTATTTGAATGAGTGCACTGTATCAAGAAGTTGACCCATATATGAGATTGAAGGGGGATTACTTGGCTGTATAGTCTTGACTATCATGAGTTTAGTTTTGGAAACATTCACAGCCAGCCCACTTTCCGAACAGAACATGCTGAGGATATCCATCATTTGTTGCATCTTACCCTCACTATTAGTGAAAACAACCACATCATCCGCATAAAGAAGCAAGTGAATCTCAAAATCTGCTAGGTAGAGGCTGGACAACCCTCTTTTACCTGCTTCTGTGTCCTGCTTCTGTGTGCATTAGTTCCTCAAGTCTATCAATGCATAAACCAAACAGGGTGGGTGAGAGTGGGCATCCTTGTTTGACCCCCATATTGCTATAAAATTCTTGTGACATCCCATCCTTACATTTTAATTGACATTTTACTTTCTCATAAAGTTTAAAGACAGCAAACCTTATTTCCTGAGGCACTTCTATGCATTCCATTCTCTCCCATAGCACATCCCTAGGCACCGTATCGAATGCCTTCTTAAAATCAATGAAGCAACAAAAGAGTGCCTTCCCCTTAAGGCGGCTGTCCTCCATCAACACTCGGAGAGTAACTAGATGATCCACAGTGGAGTGTTTGGGCCTGAAACCCGCTCGTCCCATTGCCCTCTTCCTTTCTTTCTCTGCCCAAGCACTCAGCTTTGCCTCTACTATTGTACTATATAGCTTGGCTAGAGTAGAGCATACCATAATGGTTCTGTAGTTTGACACTTGATTGCGGTCACCTCCCTTGTAAATTGGCTTGATCCAGTTCTCTTGCCAATCGGTTGGGAAACTATACACGAATGCTTGGTTTAGTGCCATTACTATGTGCCTTTGCGTGTGTTCATTGGACCACTTAATGAGTTCTGCTGTGAGGTGTATAGTGTCTGCTGCCTTCCCATTTGCCATTTTCTTTAGGCCATCTTGCACATCTTCCAATGAGAAAATACCTTGAGTATTACCACTTAGAGACATGCTCGCCATGGGCCGAGCCTTGGGATGCATGTAGAGTTGTTGAACATACTCAAGCATCTCTATTTCTGTAAAATGTCCCATGATGTCATTTGGCTTTTGTTTAACTCCTTTCCATGCTCTTCTAGGGTTCTTGACAAAATCAATTGCATCTGACCATTCCTTTCTCTCAATATAAACACGCCTCTTTTTCGTGTGTGAGCATGGAACTGCTTCTCGGCTGCTCTTCTTTCATCTCCCATTGGAATCCCCTTTAGTGCACTCCTAACTGCCTTGCATTCAGCATCAAACCAGTCATTACATGGCAGCCCTTTCTTACGCTCTTTACTGCTCTTTTTGCACCCTAAAACTGTCTTAGCTGTGGTGAGAATGGCATTCTTCAATTGTACCCAGCCAAATTTCTGTTTTCCCAGCAGACATGCTTCTAAACTTTCAGCATATTCCACCTTTTTTGCCTTGTTCACCTGATAGCCACACTCAGCTGCTTTATGCTCCTCCAAAGTTGCCTTGGCCAGCAATATATTAAGCTCTACATAGAGTGGTATGTGATCTGAATCAAGAGACTTCGGGCCAAGTGAGAAATTGTGTATAAGATTGCAAGCTTCCAAATGAATCAATGCATAGTCAATTACACTAGCCCCCCCACTGGCAGGGAAACAAGTAGGGGAATTAGATTTTGGGAAAAGGGCTGTACCATTTACCACCAACATGTGCATACCATTCATCAAACGCTCCAATGCTGTACCATGTGCATTCACCACTTTATTCTTCGAGCATCTACACCAGCTGGGGTCAATGTCTATCTCATGCTCCTTCATGTATTCTTGCTGTGTGGGATATTGAAATTGTGAGTCTCCTATGCGTGCATTTAGGTCCCCAATAAGCATAACATTTCCTTGTTTGCTGAACATAGCAATATCTAAGCATAGGTCCCCAAATGGTTGGGATGGGTCAATCTCATGCCTCTGGTAGAAGGGGGATTCTCTATGAGGAATGTAGCATCCTGCAATATACAATGGCAAAGGGCTTCCTTTTACCACAACCCATATGTAGCGCTTATGGATGTCATCTTTGACCATAGAGATCTTGTCGTGTATATGGTCTTTGTATATGCATGCTACCCCTCCCAGCCCTCGTAGGCCTGATTGCTTTTGCCAGACGGAGTGCACCAAATAGCCATCCATTTTAGGAATCCTGCGTATATCCCTTTCCCAAGTCTCTGCAAGAAAGATAATGTTTGCATCATGTAACACTTCATTCAGACCAGCTCCTTTATGCCAAGGAAAGCCTCTACAATTCCAAAACATGACTTTCAGCTTCTTCTGGGTCCCATTGGCCTCGCGTTCCGAGAGAGAGAGAGAGAGAGAGAGAGAGAGAGAGAGTCTCCTAGATAATGTGGCATAGATTCTTCCAAGGTTGACATAGGGACAGCGTACCATGGAGGAGTAAGGAGACCGGAAGATCTGCAGGGTCAGTCAGGTTAACCATGTGGAATTTTTGCTGCCATGCAGGCAGGACATGGAGCAGCAGACACCAGTAACAGCTTACACAGACCGCCATGTCAGCCTCAAGGCAGCAGGCAGCAGACAATAAGGTGCCATGTCACCAACCCTGACTAGCCACGTAGGTGCTCAAGTTTGTTCTGGGAGCCGCCAGTTCTGTACCAGTTGGCCCTGGACAGCCCACAGCAGGCGAGAAAGGGGGGGAGGGAGGGCTGGTGTCAGCTGATAAACCTGTTCCTTGATTTGAACATAGCAGCTCAGCATTCAGAGAGCCTTTTGGTCCACTCCAACAAGTGCCTTACGATAGTATACTTGTATTCCAGCCCTGGTGGGCACTGGGTATCGTAGTAGTCTTTGTCCAGTTGGTGATTGCCAAGACCATAAGACAACACAGCAGTAGTATTGAGCATACATGCAAGCCTTTTACTGCCAAATGTAATCCATGTGCACGTGTTTTGCATGGTGGGCCTGTTGTATGTTATTGTGTGTGAGTGCTGCTAGACTCTAGGGAATGAGGGCTTATTTGTGGGTGTGCCCGCTAGACCTTCCTGTAAAGTATGCAGTCAGTTGGGGGCTGTGTCAGGGCATTTAGCTAAGGTATGTAGGCATGGTTTTGGCTGGAAAGAGGGCCGGGTTAGGGGCTGGTAGAGGGCTGATTAAGGCCTGGTAAAGGGCCACATTTGGGCTAGTAACAGCACGTCTGATTGAGGCCACTCAGGCCAGCCAACCACCCAACCAAAGGGTTGGGTCAGGCGATCAGACCAGGTCAGGTTAGCAAACCATCCCTGTCACATGCACCCCTGCACTTGGGTGCAAGGTGACACACTGGCTACATCGACAAGTGTATTATAATTCCCAGATAGGAGATTTTGTCGTATGCTGTGACCCCTTTGTGAGCCCTTGTCCAGGGACAGTCAGGCACAAGCTACATAGGTCAGTCTCTCAGCCTTAGGTCAAGTTAGTAGTCAGTTCTTGTTCACTAGTACCCACTGGAGAATAGTACGTTAAGTGTTTCAGGTTAGGAGTCCCTTTAGGGTCCCCAAAGGCTGGACAGTTAAGCAGGGAAGCAGGCTGCCCAAAAACTCCCCTGGCAAATGAGCCAGGGAGGGCTTTTTATAGGTTGGTTGTAGGCCAGCCAGTCTGTAAAACAGACTGAGTCTGTAAAACAGACTGAGTCAGTTTGTTTACAGACTGGGTTGGCTCAGTCCAGCGCTATAAAAGGGCCCCTTGGCTGCCCTGTTTTCTCATTCAGTTTGCTCCTGCCTTCAGTCCTCCTACAGCTCCACTTCAGCCTCCTGTGCAGCCCCTGAGATCCTCAGATCTGGCCCTGCTCTAGCCTCAGTCCCTTGGCCATCAGTTCAGCCTGATCTGAAGGTGACCACGCAGCACAACAGTCGGAGGTTTGGACACTGTTTCCTCAGCTTTCTCAGCTCTCTTTTACAGTTTACACAGCTCACTCTCAGCTCTATATTTCCGTCATCTCTCAGTTCTCTCATAGGATCTATCACTTCTAGTTTTTCACTCTCTTACTCACGCAGTAACCCTGCATTCCGCTAGACAGCACAAGCCTCTTCCTTGCCTTGCAGAAGCGTCCTGCATCGTCAGTGTGGACAGCATCAAGGTCTCGGTATTGGTCGGTGTTGCCTCTCAGGTCTTTGGGTCTGCTATACGTGTGCACAATGAGCTCTTCAGAAGCGTGTTCCGTGCTCTCTTGAAGAGTGTTCTTTGTATTTCTCAGTTCTCCAAGTATAAAGCAAATTCTCCCCTGATTGGGGGAGGGGGCCCTCAGTGGGTACAGGGACCCAATCGGTTGTCGACTCTACTCTCTCTCTACCCTCATCTCCTTCCTCTCTCTATGGTAAACAACGCTCATTCCTCGCTAAAGGTTTAAAGAAGGTCTTGCTGTGAATTACACGATCAGATAACCGTTGCATGTTACAATCCCAGACCAGGCCGTGTCGAGTCAGCCAGTCTGCTGCCTACCTCCTCTCCTATAAATAGGTCACTCTGGCCCATTGTTTGTATTTTGTAGTGGCGCAGTTTCTGCCACTGTTTATCCATTATGAGGTGCATTTCTACTTTAGTTTGCAGTTTAACATAGGCGCAGTTCCAGCGTGTGTGTGGAGTGTTCCAGGGTGCCCTGGGTTGTAACTTCCAAGTTGTGGTTTTTCTCATCAATAAACAGAAGAGTTTTCCCAGCACATGTAAGTTGCAGTCCTTGCAGTTTGTTGTGCAAATACATTCTCCCTCTAGTCGCACTCCATTCTCTCTCTAGTCTATCTCTCTCCCACTCACGTACAGATGCTGCATACTTTGACATGGTATTAAAGCCCAAGGTAGCCTAAAGCCTTGGACATGGAGAGAGCTCTCAGGGCAGTACATGTTGCTGCTACGACTCTGGCTTTGGGAGGGTCGGCCTTGTCGGGAGGTGCAGTGGGATCTAGGAGAATGGTTCTGGCCATCCTAAGTAGGCCATGCAGAGAGTGGAGGAGGTTCCCTTCTTCTCCTACACGACTCGGATAGGACGACAAATACAGATGGAGGCATCACCTTGGACCCTTCGAGGGAGAGACACTAGGCAGCACAGCAGGTATCTCAGGAGATCCGCTCACGTTTTGGATGAGGCTTCGGTCCAGTCTATGACCGCGGAAGATCTCGTACTTTTTTTGGTTGAGAGCCCATGGGGGCTTACCCATAGGCCCTAGGCTGGAGCAAATGTGGTGGATGGGCGCTGTCACAGCTGCTTGGAGGGTGTGTTGGAGATGATCCTGCAGTGCCTTTGGAGTTGCTTGAGCGCCCAGAGGATTGGCTAGGATCCCTTCGGATCGTAGCCCAAATGCAAAACCTCCACTAGGACTTCACCTTGGGCATGGCAATTTGGTTGACCGAGGGGGGGCCATGCCTTCCACATTGACGAGGTCTCCGTAGCTTACATGATACATAGGCATGATACATAGGCATAGCATTTATCGTATGGAGTTACATGAGGCGACCCCGCCAGCCTGACACTGGCTTCTCTTGGCTTCAGAGGATGGGGTGTGGGAGACAGTGGGCAGCATCAGAGTATGGAACATATGGGTTGCACGCTGCAGCCTAGTGATGGGGGGACATAGGGGGGACCATAGGGGGGACCATCAGCCACTCTAGTCGCTATTTGGTAGGATATCATCTATACGTTGTGTGCCTCTTGGGAGCACGGTGCATCGGATTCAGCGACTGCCGAAAGGCGGGAGTGTCCCTGCAAGGCATGGCTTGCAAGAGTTTTCTACATCATCACGTCACGAGGGATTCGTGGTTATAGAGTCTCCCCCCTGGTTGTTAGCCCCTATCCTTGAGACACCCTAGGCAGTGAGCTAGGTTCTCGGGAGGCAGTCTGGCCTTTGCCAGGCAGGAAGGGGTTTGTCTTTTCTAGTCGGCGCCTTTGAGACAGCCGACTTGCATTGTTTCTGTTTTTCCAAGCATTAATAGAAGCCTCATTTTTTTGTTTAAAAAAAACCTGCGAAGTTTGGAACAATGTGGAAGCACATCAACAAGTTGCAAGCTCTTCAGCAGGAGGTTCTTCAAAGTTGGGAAAGAGATATCATCAGAGGATATGGCCATCACATTGCTGTCCAATCTTTTCTTGCAGTACTCAGCGTTCATTGATTACCAATGGGAGACTCAAGACTCTCATGTGGGAGGAGCTTTTGCCGATGGTTCTGGGGCAGGAGGAGTGGTTCAACAACCCTCCATAGAGGAGAGGATCGGAAGCCTTGGCACCCCAGAGTCCAATGCACAAAGCAACAAGGGTAAAGGAAAGTCTTCAAACAAGAAGTCCGATGTGGATCGTGAGTCGTTGAAGGTGAATGGGAGCTATGATCACTGTGGTGAGAAGGGTCAGTACTGGAGCAAGTGACGTGAGCAGAGCCAAGAGAAGGCTACCCGTTCCTTAGTTGTAGTCGCAACAAGTACACGCGGAGATTATGGACACTGGAGTTCCATCCTCTTCAAGTAGGGAGGCAGTAGGTCACATAGCATGTTAGTTTTGGGAGTGGATTGTGGACAATAGTGCTTGCACATGACTCCTTCCCTAGAGCCGTTCTAGAACATTTGGTGGCAGTTAGGTGATATCTGCAGTGGTGATAAGTCCACGTTACCAGTTCCCGGTGAGGGTAGGTTGAAAATCATTGTTGATGGTTAAGGGGGAAGCATTCCTCCCAGGTTCTTTATGTTCCGACTCTTGGTTTCCACCTATTGTCAGTGCATGAAGTTTGCAAGACTGACAAGCGTGTAGACTTTGAAGGGAAGTTAGTGGCTATCAGGGACAAAGCAAAAGGCTGGGTGGTTTGGGAAGGAGTAGTTGACAATGGGATCTACAATCTCCCTATACTTTCTTCTCTTACAAAAACTCATCTTGGTGACTTGTGGCATTCCTGACATGGTGGAGCGGGAGTGAAGCCTTAAAGTTGGTGCGACGCAGATTGGGGAGGAGATTGAGGCACGAGGAAAGTTACATCAGAGTTCAATTGTACCCATGGATCGGGAGCAATCCCAAGGAGCGGCGAGAAGCGACCAGTTGTGGACGTGTCATAATTTGAGGCCCAAAACCACGTTGCTTGTAGGGCTGCGTACAAGAGGGTGTGGCTACGAACGCAACTTGGTGTGGAAGCAAGTTTGACGAAGGACATGAAGTATCTTTACATGCTCTGTCAACATACCAGCTCCCTAGGTTTGGTTCTACATTTAGGAGTTGAGAGGGTTCTGGGCATCTCTTGTCTGTACTATAGGGAGTGAGGGCTGATTTTGTTGGAAAGGTCACCTCCCCATCTGTAAGCCCCCATATGAGGAGAGCATGGGGGGGGTGAACCTAGGGTTTGAGGGAGTGCCACACGGGCAGCATTCTGGCTGCCATGTGGGTGCTAGTCAGACAACAAAGAGTGAATTACCTGGAGACATCAGCATGGCTGCATCGGAAGACACCTTTGTGAAAGGGAGATGGTGGGGACAGGATGTCTTGGATCTGCCCTGGCAGAAAGGATCTGATGAGGATCATGATTGCGTGGTGATCCAGAAGAAGAGGCGCTTGCATGATGGGGTCCTTGGCGAGGTATATGGGCAGGAGGTTTATGGCCTGCAAGCAGGGCTGGCAGGTGGCGGGGTAAGCAGTCCTAAGGGGCTGGGCCCTGCATGGAACAAAGGACCAGCAAATGGCCCTAAATAGGGCTGGATAGGCAGCCAACCAGCCAACCAACTGGTCGGTTGGTTAGGGCTGCTACAGACTAGCCAGTCGGTCCAATTAGGGCTGGCTGGTCGGTTGGTTCAAGGGGACCTTGAGCCCTATAAGAGGCCCTGGGCCTCATTTCACATCCAACATTCAGCAAGAAAGGGAGCAGACAGGAGCAGCCAGAAGCCACTCCCTTGGGCCTCACACTAGGGGTGAAGGAGAGTGGAAGGTGTGCTGCAGACTGAGTTCCCTAGAGGCTGGACCTTGGCTGTCTTCTAGGGCAGCAAGGTGTTGTGATCATCATATCATCTGGAGTAGTAGAGCCTCAGCAGACTGGAGCAGCAGATCAGTACCTATAGGGCCTACATCCAGGAGGTGTATAGGAGACTGAAGAGCTGCAGACAAGCTGAGTTAGGGCTGCACACCTAGGCTGACATCCAGGGCAGCAAGGTGTAGAGATCAAGTCTGGACAGAAAGGCTACAGACGCTCGACAAGGAGCACGTGGGCTCGAGTCTAGAGATAGCCATCAGATAGGAGAAGTACCTTGTGGTAAGATCAGAGGACCACACCATTGGTGGGACTTTGGATCTATCTCTTTTGTATTGTGTCCATAGTTTTGGACGGAAATATATTATTTTGGTGGTTTCTCTATCTGGCTGGTTCATTGTCTATTGATGAGTCTGCACATCTATTTTATGCACATAAGTTAAGAAGTTTGTGATTCCACATCCCACACGACATTGTGTGAGCTCCTGGGCATTACTATCAGTCTTCCGTTGTGCGTACCCTCTGTTGGGTCATTTCTATCATGGTATCAGAGCCCAAGTAGGAGGCTCACAGGTGTGGGAGCCTGAAGGCAGGGACCTTGTTGAAGGACGACCCTGATTCAGAAGCTCTTGGGAATTGACTTCCACGACTGGAGGATTGTGCCCTTGCGAGAAGAAGGGTGACTCAAGTTCAGCTAGGTGCGTTTAAAGTTCGTAGTCCAGGTTATCTGGAGATGTACTTTTGTTACAGACCTTGCCAAAGGAAGGACGGGTTGAAACAGGCCCTCAGAGCATGGTGCCTGGAAGACTCCAGGTTGTTCACTCATTATGAGGGGGACGATTGGCAGATCATAGAGGCTAGGTTGCTCGAGTTCGAAGGCGGAAACGTGATTGAAGGAGGTGGTACCAGCAGGTGCTACCAGAGATGGACTTGTGTACCAGGATGGTGTGCGGAAGCGGAACCAGACCTGGTGGAGGAGGAGCCATTGGATGGAAAGCCAGGAAGAGAACATCGTCATCGACGTGTTGGCATTGGGCCAAGATGTGTCGGTGAGAGGGGGTGTTGGAAAGGTCACCTCCCCATCTGTAAGCCCCCATATGAGGAGAGCATGGGGGGTTTGAACCTAGGGTTTGAGGGAGTGCCACACAGGCAGCATCCTGGCTGCCATGTGGGTGCTAGTCAGACAACAAAGAGTGAATTACTTGGAGACATCAGCATGGCTGCGTCAGAAGACACCTTTGTGAAAGGGAGATGGCAGGGATAGGATGTCTTGGATCTGCCCTGGCAGAAAGGATCTGATGAGGAGCATGATTGCGTGGTGATCCAGAAGAAGAGGCGCTTGCATGACAGGGTCCTTGGCAAGGTATATGGGCAGGAGGTTTATGGCCTGCAAGCAGGGCTGGTAGGTGGCGGGATAAGCAGTCCTAAGGGGCTGGGCCCTGCATGGAACAAAGGACCAGCAAATGGCCCTAAATAGGGCTGGCCAACTGGTCGGTTGGTTAGGGCTGCTACAGACTAGCCAGTCGGCCCAATTAGGGCTGGCTGGTCGGTTGGTTCAAGGGGGCCTTGAGCCCTATAAAAGGAGAGGCCCTGGGCCTCATTTCACATCCAACATTCAGCAAGAAAGGGAGCAGACAGGAGCAGCCAGAAGCCACTCCCTTGGGCCTCACACTGGGGTGAAGGAGAGTGGAAGGTGTGCTGCAGACTGAGTTCCCTAGAGGCTGGACCTTGGCTGTCTTCTAGGGCAGCAAGGTGTTGTGATCATCATATCATCTGGAGTAGCAGAGCCTCAGCAGACTGGAGCAGCAGATCCTCAGCAGACTGCACACCTAGGCTGACATCCAGGGCAGCAAGGTGTAGAGATCAAGTCTGGATAGAAAGGCTACACACTCGACAAGGAGCACGCGGGCTCGAGTCTAGAGATAGCCAGCAGATAGGAGAAGTACCTTGTGGTAAGATCAGAGGACCACACCATTAGTGGGACTCTGGATCTATCTCTTTTGTATTGTGTCCATAGTTTTGGACGGAAATATATTATTTTGGTTTCTCTATCTGGCTGGTTCATTGTCTATTGATGAGTCTGCACATCTATTTTATGCACATAAGTTAAGAAGTTTGTGATATCACATCCCACACGACACTGTGTGAGCTCCTGGGCATTACTATCAGTCTTCCGCTGTGCGTACCCTCTGTTGGGTAATTTCTAACAGATTTGTGGGTATGCCTGCCCAAATTGTAGTATATTCTTCTTGTAAAATATGCAGTTGGTTGGGAATTGTGCTAGGGCATTTAGCTAGGATATGTAGGCATGGTTAGAGGCTGGAAAGAAGCCCTAGCTAGGGGCTGGCCAGGGCCTGATAAAGGGCCATATTTGGGCCAATAATAATAGGTTTTGTTAGGGCCAGTCAGGCCACCCAACCACCCAACCAAAGGGTCGGGTTTTTAGGTTAGTTGACTTGACAAGGTCCGGTTAGTAGAGCAGCCAATCCAGACTAGGTCGAGTTAAGTCGGCCAATCTGCTGCCTATCCCCCTCCTATAAATAGGACACTTTGGCTGTAATGGCACAATTTCTGCCATTGTTTATTCATTATGAGGTGCATTTCTA
Source organism: Dipteris shenzhenensis (assembly GCF_047967505.1). NCBI lineage: Eukaryota > Viridiplantae > Streptophyta > Polypodiopsida > Gleicheniales > Dipteridaceae > Dipteris > Dipteris shenzhenensis. Next base: position 30,036,375 of record NC_141599.1, read on the forward strand.
CTTGAGTTTGTAGTCTAACATAGGTGCAGATTCCAGCATGTGTATGGAGTGTTCCAGGGTGCCTTGGGTTGTATCTTCCAAGTTGTAGTTTTTCATAGTAGTAAAGAATAGAGCTTACCCAGGACTTGCTCATTGCAGTTTGTTGTGCTGAACATTCTCTCTCTTTGCTTGTCTCTTGGACAATGAGAAGGCCCTCCACGATAGTCTCAGGAAGTCGATCTAGCTAAAACACTTGACTCGTTCTGGATAAGTGATGATCTGGAATGTTGAATAAGTAATGATCTGGAATGTTAGCGTCATAAGTAATGATCTGGAAAGGACCTTTAATGTGTCTGGGATCAGCAGCACATCGTTAGCAAAATAAGTCTGAGTGACCGTGCTAGGGTTGATCCTAGACCAAGTGTGTCAACAAAAAGGCCATCTCATCCATATAGAGGCCAGAGAGGATGGGTGAGAGCAGGCATCTCTGCTTCACCCCAATGCTACAGCTCACCTTTCTCCGACAAACTGTGTGTGGTTCTGTATGCCTGTAACTGTCTCATATGAAACTATGACTGTGCATAAAACATCATGTGTATTATCCAATGCTCAAAGTCATGCAATGAGGCAGGGTACAAAATCAAAGGCTTTTTGGAAGTTCGCAAAGCAGAAATAAACTCTGTTTCTGATGATTGGCTTCGTCTATGAGGGTTCTAAGGGTGAAGATGTGATCCGGTGTGGATTGATCTCGTATGAAAACCCGCCTGTCCAATTGTTGGCATGCCCACGCTCCTTGTGCTCACTTTTGTTTGTTGTTGGATATTAAGTAGTGTAGTGTGAACAACTCTTGTGGCAGTTTTAATTGCTAGTTAAGAGGGCTTTCCCCCCTTAATGTTAGGTTAGGGTCATGTTAATTCGTTTGTGGCTTGGCTATTTCGTATCAACTTCATGCACGTGTTTGCCACTCTTCTTCTTCCCAACAAATTGGCATTAGAGCAGGTTCAATCAAAGCCCCCCTTTTGACGAGATCTGGAGTCTCAGGCCTCTAAAGTACATGTGTCACAATCTACCTGTTGTGCACCAGCCATTGCTGTCGTTTGGGCGCCACCTACTACTACTCGTGTGCATTAATTTGCTGTTCGTGGTGCCACTCGCTCTTGGTGGTGCACCACTAGCTGTTGCGTATACGCTACTCTAACAAACAGTTTGTAGTTTGAGCTAGTGGTTGCAATTTGAAGCAAATAGCTCGACATTCAAGCTACCATAATGCCAACAGTGCGCACATTGCTTTTCTTCAATACAACAAGCCGCCTGTTTGTGCGCACAGCCACAAAGTGCAGCGAATGACGAACAGCCAGTGTTCGTCCATGTCGTCAATGATGAGCAACCGTATAGTTTGTTCACACAAATCAATGATGAACAGCCCTCGTTCCATATTTGCAATAGACAGTCCGTTGATACAGTCAGCGATTTATTGCCTTCATTCAGATCTACAAGAGCGGCACAAATACTCGGATAAGAGTCCGTATTGACATGATACGTACTGCTCCATTCCTACTTTGAAATCTGCAGGAAATTTGTGGCATTTTTTGGTTCTGTGCACTCTTTGCAAGTAGTGCGGGAATGTGCTTAGATTGAGGTAGCAAAACACACCCATAATTTGGGCCTTTTGCATTAGAGGTGTAGGTTTAGGTTTTGGCAGTAAGAGTTAGTGATTTCGGAGACTTTCGCACTGAGATTTAGGTGCAATCAGTTCATTCTGTCAATCATTTGGGGCGATCCGCATGTCTTTTGCAGAATTTGGCCTCAGTGTGAGTCAGCCTTTTGGTGCTTTTGCAGGCAGATTCAAGTACTATTTGCAGAGTTATTTTTGGGGAATTCAGATGATTTGGCGTCATTTTGAAATGGCTCAAAATGCAAACGATGTTTCTGGAGTTCTAGAACAGGAGGATAAGTCGGATGGTACCAACTATTCTATGTGGAGCTTTATGGTAAAAAATGTATTTGTGGCCAAAAGCTTGTGGAGTTATGTCAAATATGATGACACAAGGTACAAAACCCTTCCCAAGGAGGTGTAGGACGATGTCGTGGACAACAAGCACAGGTTGACTAGGATCAACCAGAAGCACCTGCTATGGCTACTTCAGATCTGCAGAGATGACATGTCTCTGCTCAAGCTATGTCGGTGATTGCTTTGTCAGCGAAGAGGTTTCCTATCTAGTCAGCAAAAATATCAAAGCAAGTGGGACACGTTAGAGACTATATTCCAGGCAAAAAATGAGGCTAGGATCTCTCATTTGAAGAGACAACTGGATGGCATCAAGATGCTTGAAGGGGAATTGATGTCGGAACACTTGACAAAGATCTAGGATCTTCGTGAGCCAGAAAATCAGTTTATCTCCAAGCGAGAGTTGTACTTGTCTTTTCACATGTCACTCGACTTGTCTATGAGGGCAATCCCAGCACACTTAAATTCCAGGAATCAGTCTATTGTTGCCGCAGGAAGAGCATACATGAAAGTACCCAAATCGAGAGCCAAGTGGAGTGCACAAGAGGCAAAATGCCCAAATTCTAAAGGCAAAGTACCCAAATCAAAAGTCACTACAATTAACAGCAAATCTGGCAAAAGCCCTAAATGTTGAGAGGGCAAATATTCACAAATTTGTAAAAGCCTCAAGATAATCTATAATTTTGTAAATGTGGTTCAATTTCTTGCCAATGTCATAGAAAAACCCTAAATTTCAGATCAAAGCAGCCAAATGTCACTGCAATGAGTGCAAATGTGACAAAAATATGAAAGTATCCTGCAACCTACTAGCAATAGATTAAAAAACTCACGATTTGGAGGTGAAATGGAGTTAGAAGAGGGCAAATACTGCAAAAGTCCCAAAATGTGACCAAAAGGAGCAAATGTCACTACAAAATCTGCAGATGTGACACAAAAGCCCCTATTTCTAGAGCAAAATCACCTCAATGTCATTGCAATGTGTGCAAATGTGACAAAAAGAGGGTGAAAAGCTTCAAATGCAATTGTACTAGGCAGATCTAAGTCAAGAAGGAGCAAATCCAAGCCAAATGTCGCTAGAGCTGGTTGAAGTGTTGGAGCATGATGCAGACACAAGATGATCGAAAAGAGAGTTGTTTATTTAGGAGTAGAAGACCCAAGATATAGGCATCAAGATACATCCAAGTGATCTCATAGATGATGTCAACCAGAAGCCACCTAGCTCCTTCAATTAGATCCTAGAATCTCTTAATCACACCTACTAGAACCTTCTACCACCTAATCTAGTCACACCAACCACACACACACACACACACACACACACACACACACACAATGTGGTCACACACTAACTCAAATGATCACACTCTACCATAGCTATCTTTGACTTTGTAACCCATACAATGATAAATGTCATGGAACATATGTTGTCCCAACAGTCCACCCTATAGATAGATGTTCTAATGCCTAGAGAATGATACATTCTAGACTCCTAGATGCTCACACTATAGGTACATATCTGGATACAATAGGGATTCAAATCTCCTTCGGCATGATACAAATTTGATTGGAAGATGCCTTTCAAATGCCTTTGGTCCTTGATGCAATAGTAGTCTAGAAAACAAAGTTAGCCTCAAGTGAGGCATCTGCTTCTTCTTCAACTTCTTCAAGATTGTCTTCAACTATCAAAGCCTTTGTCTTTTTCTTCAAGTAACAATCCTTTTCCTTATGATTCTTCTTGCCACAAAATCCGCATCCAATAGTGCCTTTGAAGTTCTTGTTGGTGAAGTCCTTGTTGTTCATGCAATGTGCTTCCTCTTCTTTGTAAATGGTGCTGGTGCTCTTTGCTTATTTTCCTCTCCTCTTCCAAAAGAGAAGCTTCAATATCCACCAATTTGGATGTTGGTAGATTGGTAAGAGTGGTAATAATGTTGCCATACTCTTCCTCTTCTTGACTCTTGAGCAAGACTGCAATAGTAATGTCTTCATCCATATTAAACTTGATACTAGCTAATTGTGCTAGCATGCTTTTCATGGTATTCAAATGTGAAGAGACCGATTCTCCCTTTCTCAAATTTATCCCAAAAAACCTAATCAGCAAGCTATACTTAGTACACTTCCCTCGTGCACCAAACACAGTGTCAAGGTGTACCCAAGCTTCATGTGAAGTCTCAATTCCATCAATGTGATGAATGTAGGAGTCACTCAATCCCAAAGCAATAATAGCAAGGGCCTTCTCATCTTTGACCAACCAAGCAGGTTCTCCTTCTTGAGTTGTCGGCTTCTTTTCCTTACCATTAGCAACATTCCATATGCTCTGTCTCATAAGGATGAAGTTCACCTTGGTTTGCCAAGTGTGAAAGCCTTCTCCTTCAAACTTATCAATCTTTTGAGTTGCCATGAGAGGGTCTTACCCACAAGTAGTCAAGTGTCTAATCTCTTACAAAATTGCAAAAAACGGATGAAAAATGCTTGAAATTGACTTTAATCAGTTCACTCAAACTGTTGACAGTGTTGCTCAGCTGTCCGCACAGGTTGGTACTGACCTCCGTACAGCTATAAGGACAAGTTGTACGGTGGGTTTGTCAAGTCGTTTGAAGCTTGCAGCAACTGTGCCTTTCCTAGCTCTGATTTGGACAAAAAATGACAACGTAATGAGGCTGAAATCACCAAAAAAGGTTGTTGGAAGTCGTCGTACTGTGTTGGAGCAGCAAATGGTACATAAGAGAATGCGCAAGGGGAGGCACCAAAAGCAATGAGAGGCTCTGATACCGATGTTGGGTGCGGGGGGCAATGGAAATGCAAATGAAATGCTAGGGAGCAGACAATAAGTGAGAGTACTGGAGTACTTGCAAACAGATAATGAGAAATTACAAGTGTATATGGCCCCAAAGTCAACTGGTTGACCAAGGCAGGACAAAATGTCCCAACGAGCCTACAAGGCCATATTGGGGCTAAGTGATAACAGTACGGTTGGGCAGTCCATTCATTTATTGTCTAGGTCCGCTGGTGCCTCAATTTGGGCTGCATTTATAGCAGGAATCAGGCAGTACAGCCTGCAGATCACCTACAGGGTGAAGAGCATATACATTGCACACTTAGAGTTTGCAAGATCAAGGCTGGTGGAGCACTTAGCCAGGTCTTCATCAGGAAGAAAAGCAACAAGGAGTGTTCAGAAGCACATCACTACGAAGCCCATTGAAGCTCTAGGAGAGGCTGACAGAAACTCAGTACAAAGACTTTGTATAAATGGATGCTCAAGTATGTGTGGGTGTGTGGATTTGTATGTGTATGAGCATATTTTTATACTATGGTCTACACCCACTGTTGGGCGCTGATGACGTCAGTGGGGATGTCATAGTAGCTAGTCCCTGCTATGCGTGATGGAGTTTATGGTTTTCAATCTTATGAGTGACTATCGTGAGATTGAAACTGCACTATGTTGTGTTTTTAGAGGATGAGTTTGGGATTGTTCCTGGATTCATCTAGGTATATAGAGGCTGACAGAGGTTGAAGGTGCTAGGAGGAGGTAGATGACAATTCTGATTGATCAATTGTCAACATCAAGGAAGCACCTTGGCTGCTAGATGGTGGCACATCGAGGACACCACCCTTTTGTATCATGTTTTCTCCATTTGTTAGGAGCAATATATAATACATGATCATGATTTACAGTTCTATTCTACTGGTGCATTGTTAGTGATCCAAGTGCATGTCTATCTCTTTATTCTGACTTCTGTACACATTAAGGAAAAGATTGGATTCGAAATAGCATTGTGTGGCTTTCAGGCTAACATCTTCACACTTTTCAATTGTGGGGAGTGTTGGCTGTAGCAAGCAACCTTCACCTCTATTTTCTAACATTCTGGACTCCATCATGACTCCCAAGCTATGACGTAAGTTTCATTCTCAGCAGTTTTGCAGATCCTAATGCCTCCATGCCAGATTTTCACCGTTGGTTCCATTTTGTTCACCTGCTTCCATACTGTTCGCCTTCCAGGATAGTGTTTTTAGGGAGTAACCGAAACCCTTTGAGCACGATGGTATAGACTAGGCTTACCGCTCTCACTCTTTGTGTCACCACAATGTAAATATCCTAAGTCAAAGTACAGTTGACCATTTATTTGATCATAATTAAAGAGTTTTCATACGTGTTAATTATGGTCAAAGAATTGACTACAGTCAAAGATACTTGACTCTGGTCAAGTAAGCCTGACTTCGGTCGGAAAGACTTGGTTTATTACGGTTAACTAGAGAATCACAGAGCTGACTACAGTCAGAGAGTGTTGACTTGGGTCAACGAGACTTGGCATACGCCAAGAGGGTTAACTACAGACTACAGTTAACCAAGTTGTGCCAGCTTCGGTTGGAGAGATGTGCCAGCTTCGGTTGGAGAGACTTGGCCATAATTAAGGCGCCACGACGGTTGATCAAAGCCCCTTATTTACGACCAAGAGGGTTGACTTTGGTTGACCAAGAATTGTGTTCAATGTTTTGTTCACATGTTTGTCTAGTGGGGATGCCCACCTATGACTAGGATTAGTCCACTGTTTATTATTTGCATGCAAAGCGCTAACAATTAATGGGTACCATAATGGTGCGCTTTAATTAATTGTTGCAGGTACTATGAGGGGCTAAAGACCTAAGCAATTTGGAGCGTAGCAAGTATTTTTCGGAGGCCACCTGCGTGACCAAGTGCTACAAAGACCCTAGAAATTGCCCTTTAGACAAGTGGCATGTTGCCATTCTGGAATGAGCTTGAAGCTCTTGTAAAATTTGATTCACGTTGGAATTTGTATTAGAAAGCTCTACGCTGAAATCTTGTAACAGATTTCTCTCTTCATGAATAAAACCTTTGGGGGGGTCCAGCCCAACGATTGTCCTGGGCCCTAGTATGTTTGTAAAGAGAGAGAGAGAGAGCATAAGCGAGAATATTTGCAGTAATTATATCAAAGAGGTTGCATTGGTATCAGAGCAAGGCTCAAGGCTTTCTCAAGCCTTTGACGATCCAAGCGGATTTCATTGGTATGGTACACATGAGAATTGATGGAGCACTAGGAGAGTCCATGGCTTTTATCAACAGCGTGTGACGAAATGAACGCAGGATGCTGGAATTTGGCATTCACGTCGATTGCGCAAGTCTTTTTGGTGAATGAATGGAGGAGCTACATCCGACGTTAGTGCAGCCCATCGTGTTGGCGTTCGGCAATTAAGCGTAGTTGCAACGCCTAATTATCTTCAATGCAAGCAGAGATTTGGGGGTGCAATTCTGAAGATCGGGTGCAGGCGCACAAGTGTCTTGACGTAGCGATCCGATGAGGTGGAGTTTTACTTGAAACTCGGGCATAAGAGATACGTGAGGCGAAATCTTTCCGTCAAAGCATTTCGCAGAGCAACGTCATTTCTTGTGCAAAGGTTCAGCAGGATGTTGACGTGGAGCGCTTACGTCATTTGTTGGCGTGGCGTTTAGATGACGTGGCAGCAGACAGGCTATCTAGGTGGCTAGTCTGGTTAGTGTAACCAGGCTATCTAGGTGGCTAGTCTGGTTAGTGTAACCAGCCGGTTACCCATCCAGTTAGTGTCTCCCCCCCCCCAAAAAAAAAAAGAAAAAGAAAAAAGAAAGACAGTTGCAGAGATTGTTTCTGCCAGTAGATTTCACCTACCTGCCAGACTTTTACTGTCAGAAAAGCAGCAGAAACACAGTAAAATCAGAGATTTGCAGAAAAGAGAAAATGCATGCCTTTGTGCATAGGAAAGATGAACCAAATGCATTCTGAGTGCTTTTTGCAGCAACCAGGAAAGGGGCAACACGGCCGTTGATGCTTTGGCCACTTTGTGGGTATATGCTTTGAATTGACAGCCCATTACTAGCACAAGTTGTGAATGCAAGACACCTCTTGTTGAGGTACTTTCTCTTGAAAAGCAAAGGCTGAGTGCATCAGTTGCTTACACAATGAGTGTGAGAGAGTTGCAGATCTCAGACAAGTTGCAGAGATAGCTTCACATCAGCATGCCCAATCATCCCATGAGGGAATGGCAGAGTCTAACTAGGTACAGCAGGCTGAGGCTATACAGATAAATAAAGAGAATACAGGTTGATTACTCAGTTGGGAGAGGCAACAAGCGATCCCTTGTTTCGCAGGATGGTACAACTTTTTTTTTAGGGAAAGCCAGAGAAGCCTCCCTCTGGAGCAGATCAGGAAGGAGTGGTGGGCAAAAAGAGAAAAAGAGCAGGTCCTCTTCCCAAGAAGAAAAAGGCATTACAGTTCATCCAGTTCGTCTTCATCTTCTAGCTCTACCTCTTCATCCTTGACATCACCTTCTTCTTCGGGATCTTCAGAGTCAAAGAAGAAGAAGAAGAAGAAGAAGAAGAAGTCCAGCAGGAAGGCCGAGACTAAAGAATTCAAGGATGGTCGGGAAGTCCGTAAGATTTGCCACTTACAATGGCCAAGCTGAAAAGGCTATGCAGTTCATAAGGCAGTTTGATGCTGCCTTCAGTCTGGAAAATTTCAGTGAGTCCTTAAAGCTTCGTATGGTTGGTTTACACTTGACTGGTACAGCCAGTGCATGGTGGATAGCTAAAACAGCCAACTATGTAGCCCCCAAGAAATGGAAGGACTTCAAGAAAGCTTTCTATAAACAGTTTATTCCCAAACAGTTTCGGGATCATGTCCTTCTGGGTTGGGAGAGCATTCATATGGAAGCACAAGGGTAAATGCTTCAGGTGCGGCAAAGAGGGGCATGTGGCTGCCTAGTGCCCAGAAAAGCCTTCAACTTCGAAGGGAAAAGAGGTAGAGAAGCCATGGGGACCACAAAAGCCAATGGCAGGAGGAATTCCTGACATACTGGGTCATGTTTTAAACCCAGAAGAACGAGAATTGCTGCTATCATGGGGCAAAGTCAGAGACCAGCAAGTGCTGATTTTATTTGATCCAGGGGTTACTGATAACTTTATATCAGAGGATCTAGCCGTGAGGTTGGGAACTAAGACGGAGAAGTTGGGCAGGGCTCTGGATGCCGACCAGATGTTCTCTGGGAACCCTGTGCCAGTCACTCCCGTGATAGGGAAGCTCCGTCTTCATGTGCAGAGTTATGTGGATCAGGAAGACTTCTTCATTTCTCCATTGAAACATCATGATGTAGTCTTGGGTATGCCTTGGTTTTATCACAAGGCAGTGAAGTTGACTCTTCCTGAAAGAGTGTTGGAGTTTGTACATAGGGGCAAAGTACATCGTGTGGTTGCTAGGAATAGAGGGGGAACTATTCCCATTGTATCAAATAGTTCTGTTGGAAAAGAAATAAAGTCTGCAGTTTCAGCTTACATGGTTTTTGTAAAAGAGAGAGATGGAAATGCATGCTGAAATAAGTGAGGCAGATCAGAATAAATTTCAGTTTCGTGAAAATTTTAAAGATTGTTTTTCTGACGCTTTGCCAGGGGAGCTACCCCCTGAGAGACATGAGGATCATGGCATAGAACCTATTACTGGCAACGAGCCACCCAATAGGCCCCCATACAGAGTTAGTGCAACTCAGCAAGAAGAGATTATGACTCAGGTGCAGGACTTGTTGTCTAAGGGGCTGAACCAGCCGAGTTCTTTTGCTTTTTGTTCCCCTGTACTGTTAGTACATAAGAAAGATGGCTCATTCCGTATGTGCGTCGATTACTGTGCACTAAAAAAAATGACCATCAAGAATAGATTCCCTATTTCACGCATTGATGATGTGCTGGATCAGTTAAATGGAGCTTTAGTTTTAAGCAGGATAGACTTAAAGAGTGGATATCACCAAGTGAGGATACAACCTCAAGATGTGCATAAGATAGCGTTCCACACTACTTTTGGGTTATATGAATATCTGGTGATGGCTTTTGGATTGACAAATGACCCGGCTACTTTCAATAGGATGATGGATTGTATCTTCTGACCCTATAGACAGTTCACTGGTACCTTCTTCGATGACATAATTGTCTTTTCTAAGTCCGAAGAAGAGCACAAGGAACATCTTGCTATAGTGTTTTAAGAGCTGAGAAATCATCAGCTCTATGCAAACAGCAAGAAAAGTGGATTCTTTCTGGAAGATATCCATTACTTGGGGCATATAATACTCAAAGATGGGATACGGATGGATCCAGCAAAGATCTGTGCCATTCAGGAATGGCCAGAGCTGAGAATTGTGCATGAAGTTCAAAGTTTCCTAGGCCTGTGTTCTTACTACATAAGATTTATCAGGCATTTTGTGGATATAGCCGCTCCACTCCACGATCTTACTAAGAAAAATGCAGGGAATTCCTCAAAAGACAGCATTCATCACACTCAAAGAGAGGCGCTGACAGAACCAATCTTGATAGTTCTAGATTTATATCAGCCATTTGATGTGGATTGTGATGCTTGTGGGGAATGTGTTGGGACTGCATTGCATCAGAATGGTCATGTAGTGGCCTATGAGAGTAGGGGACTCCGGGATACAGAGAGATATCTGGGAATCTATGAGAAAGAGTTATTGGCTGTAATTCATGCCATCCATACATGGAAGCATTATCTTTTGGGTGCAAATTTTACAATTAAAATAGATCACCAAAGTCTGAGATACTTTTTGACTCAGACAAAGCTTTCCGAGAAGCATATGAAATGGGCAAACATGCTGTCAATGTACCATTTTCAGATTGTCCATATTCCAGGAGTTCGGAACAGAGTGGCAGATGCCTTGTCCCGAAGACCCCAAGTCAACAATATGACTATTGCTTATCATTAGGACTTGGAAGACATGAGAGAGCAATATGCTAACGATGCAGATTTTGGTGAGTTTTTACAGCAAATGCAAGAGGGGCAGTCCACCAGTCACTATTTCCTGAAAGATGGGTATCTTATGAAAGACGACTGCTTATGCATCACTCAAGAGATGAGGAAAAAGATTTTGGAGGAATGCCATGCACCTCCCTATGCTGGACATAGAGGAATTACAGCAACAACTTAAGCACTAGAGAGGTATTTCTTTTGGCCAAGTTTGTTACTGAATGCCTTACGTGTCAGAAAGTGAAGTATGATAGACGAAAGGCACCTGGCCTACTTATGCCTCTTCCCGTGCCTGAGGCACTGTGGGAAAGTATTACAATGGACTTCATTTTTTATTTGCCAAGATCAAAGTCAGGGAATGATGGGATTTGGACTATCATTGATAGATTCAGCAAGCAAGCTCATTTCATTCCGGTTTGCAAAACCATAAAGGCAGATCATATGGCTAAGCTTTTCATGGCACAGATCTTTAAGCATCATGGTATGCCTAAGTCCATTGTCAGTGATCGAGATCCCAGAATGACCAGTCTATTCTGGAGAGCTTTATTTGATAATATGGGACGAATCTGAATTTTTCTTCTTCTTTTCCTCCTCAGACAGATGGTCAAAGTGAAGTAGCAAATTCTACAGCATTGGATATGCTAAAATGCTACGCGGGCGACCAAGGTTTAGATTGGGAAAAGTACCTACCATTGGTAAAGTTCGCTTACAATAATACAGTACACAGTTGTACAGGGAAAGCCCCCTTTGAGGTCATCTATGGGAAGGTGATTTTGCCACCTATTCTAAGGACCAAAGATGAAATTTTTGCAGCTGATCAGTTTGTGAGAGACCTCAAGACAGCTTTCAGCCAAGTCCGGACAGCAATTGAAAGGTCTCAAGAGAAGCATAAAAGAGCTGCAGATAAGCATAGGAGATAGTTAAATCTCAAGGGAGGGGATTGGGTACTTTTGAAGTTCGAGAAAGCTAGGCTCTGCAAGTTTAAAGGCAAACAGAAAGTGTATGCAAAGTTATCTTCCAAGTACTACGGCCCTTTCAGGGTTACATAAAGAATAAATGAGGTTGCATACAGGTTGGCATTGCCAGAGCATTGGAGGATTCACAATGCATTCCATGTGAGTCTTCTAGCCTACATAGCCAATATCATAGATCCTTCAAAAGAGCAGATTGTGTATCATACTGTATGCAAATATCAGAGGAGGTCCTTCAGCCAGAGCAGATTGTGTATCATACTGTATGCAAATGCCCTCAGGGCAAGGAGTTTTACATATATCTTGTAAAATTCAAGAATTATACGGCATTGGATGCCAAGTGGATGGATGAAGACATGTTGTCCGATCATCCACAGCTTTTGAATGTTTACAAGGAAGCTTTTCAGTTGAGGTCAACTGAATAGAAGCCGAGGGGATGTCACTGCAATGTAAATATCCTAAGTCAAAGTACAGTTGACCATTTATTTGATCATAAGTAAAGAGTTTTCATATGGGTTAATTATGGTCAAAGAGTTCTTTTAATGGTCAAAGAATTGACTATAGTCAAAGATACTTGACTCTGGTAAAGTAAGCCTAACTTTGGTCGGGGAGACTTGGTTTATTACCAAGAGGGTTAGTTGCGGTTAACCAGAGAATCACAGAGCTGACTACGGTCAGACAGTGTTGACTTCGGTCAACGAGACTTGGGTACCATAGTGGTGCGCTTTAATTAATTGTTGCAGGGACTATGAGGGGCTAAAGACCCAAGCAATTTGGAGTGTAGCAAGTATTTTTCTGAGGCCACCCGCATGACCAAGTGCTACGAAGACCCCATAAATTGCCCTTAGAGGCATGTAATAGGACTTAGTCTAGATTTTAGACAACCATCCTGGAATGAGCTTGAAGCTCTTGTAAAATTTGATTCACGTTGGAATTTGTATAAGACAGCTCTACACTGAACTCTTGTAACAGATTTCTCTTTTCATGAATAAAACCTTCGGGGAGGTCCAGCCCGACGATTGTCTTGGGCCCTAGTGTGTTTGTAGAGAGAGAGAGAGAGAGAGAGAGAGAGAGAGAGAGTTTTTGCAGTAATTATATCAACGAGGTTGCACTTTGATTGGCAATTATATCTTCACCACAACCTCTTGCAGCCCATCCCATTTCTATACACACAGCTTATATGGAGGCATCCAATTCTCCTCTTGACAACTTATAATAAACACACAAACTCTTGAAGCAGCAGGTCTCGCAATATAGGAAAGTATGGCTACCCTATTGGCTCAGTTTAGTAACTCTAGATTTTGAGAGCCAATTCAGTACATGAAAACTACTTTGGATGCTCAAGCTGACACAATTCTCCTAGAGTTAAGAAACAAAAAACTGCATGTCCTCTATTGTCTCTTGCAGACTTGTATTTAAAAAAGAATTTAAATCAAACTTCTGAAACCCTACACTAGATAGAGAAATCAGAGAATTCACAAATAGTGGCTCGCGAAGATGCATTTATACTTTGACACAATTGAGCTTTCCAATAGCAAGAAGATATCTCGTTGCCTGTGTATTGAAAGACAGTGCCTTTCTCTGGTGACAAAGACACCTCAACGATGACAAAGATGTAATCTCATTGGATCGTTTTGAGCGATTTGTGCAGCCAACAGGGACTTCCAAGCATATCAAAACTTGAACAGTTGGAGTAGACTGGCTGGTTGTGCCTATATCAGATATCTCCTAGTTCATCACATTGTTATTGGAGATTGATGGCTTAACTGAGGGTAATAGTCTGCATGCCTTAATGCCTCATAAAATACCGATGTCCTCAAGGCAAGTCTCTTAACCACTTCAAAGGCCATTGCTTATGTCAAGCGATTACTGATTTCCAAGGGTCATTCAGACGTGGTTCTACACAACAACAGAACCCTACCTCAGTCAATACTTCTTGCTCTAAGGATGCCAAAAGATCCCAACAGCTATTCAGAAACCAAGGATCTTGAACTAACTAGGTTCCGACAGCCTTATTCAGGGCAACCATAGAAGCATCCTTCACGATTGCACTTCTTCTTCTTCAAATCGATCCAAACATAGCAATGACCAACCCCGATACTGTAAAGTTGCTGCTATTGGATCAACGAAGAATAATGGAACTTCTTTCAAAGGACTATGTAACCTTTGTATGTCCTGAAAATTGAAACACAATATACTCAAGCTGAAGATACACCTCCTTCACAAGATAAAAAAGGGAAGCCACCTTGAGTAGCCCATACTATATACATGAGCCTCGTCAACAATTCTGGCCACAGTTCTATGCTTACGAGGATCAATCTTGATGATGGTTCTGAGTGACAGTGGCTGCTCCCATAAATTTCTTGCTAGATCTTTGGTCTCAAATTGCACACAGGCCTAAGTCAAGTCGATTATCAAATCAAACTTGCCAATGGGGCTGGCTAACCGAAATATTTTCGGTGTGCTGGAATCAGGTATTCTTATAGAAGTATACGGAATATCTTGCCCTTCCCTTCATTCTTTTGGGTTCCCATTCCCCCATTTTTTGTATTTGAAGAAATTGTGAGTGTAGATATTTGTGCCTAGACCGTATGCACGATAGGGTTGGATCACGTAGGCAGGTTTTCTCATCCCGAGGCTGGGCTGACCCCTTCTTGTGCAACACAAGGGTCAAAGAATTGTCCTTTTGTATGCAACGATACATGGAGAAGCTAGGTTAAAGAATTGTCCTTTCGTATGCAACGATAAAAAGGGTTTTGTCAAATTGGCTAATGCTGAGTTCTCCTAGATGGTTATGAAAATGGCGCTAGCAGCTTGATGAGATTGTATGTTGCTTATTAACAGGGTTGTGCCTGTGCTCTTTCATAATTTAAAACTCAGTCCTGTTGATCCTTCGATATGGTATTGCATTTGATCTTAGTTGCACATGTTTTATTGTTATCTCCTCATGAATGTACTTGGTTTCAAGTTCACTCTGGTCTTACAAAAATATATTCTGTGTACAGTGAAGCTGGCAGCTATAGGATCTGATTTTGTGCACAGGTTGGCAAGAGGAATATCTCTGTGGGGACCAAGAAAAGGGCATGAGAAGAAAAGCTACAAACAGCTACAAGCCGAGGGTCTTGAAAAGAAGGAACGTGAAAAAGCTGTGTTGAGACTCAATAATGATGTATGGCCAGGGGAACGTGCCCCAAGCCATTCTCTCTTTCTTTGGGCAGGTGGGTCAGAGCTTACTACGATCCTAGAGGAAGATGATAAGATTTTGCCGGACAAGTTCATTCCATACCATATACGGTGAGTTTTCTCACATTTGTTCTGGCAAAGCTAATTATGCATGTGACATTGTTGACTCTACGAGTGCATTCATTAGCTTGTCTTGTTAATTTGAGGGAGATTTATGAACTTTGATTACTGGATGTTTTGCACGTTTTTAGCAAAATTTAAGGAGTTTGAAGCAGCCATCAAATTACAGGAAAATGGAAATTGTCATAGTTTGACATTGGGCTTTTCGGAAGTTTGGTCACTCAAATGTGTGAATCTTCATAAGGTTTGTAATTCCGTACAATCTTAGCATATGTGTGAGCATATTTAATAATCATTAAGATGGCTACCAATATCCCCTTGCTAAAAGGTATGAACTATCCTAGCTGTGTACATTTTGGGTCTTGATGTATGCAAGCGGTATTTTCCCAAGATCAATTGCAGGGTTATTGGATGCCTAATCACCTTGGATGACCTTGGATACTACTGCACCATCAATTACACTGCTTTGTCTTCAAAGCGTCATCCACCTTGAGCAATGGTAAGTGATTTTAAGGCTAGGAGGTGTAATGTGCTATGGCAGCTTGTAGTGCATGCTCTATACGGACTTGACAATACAATTTTCTGTATTCAAATGACTTCAATTCTGGAAGGTTGTACTTGCTACTAATTTTATTGGCACACGAATGCATTGTGTACTTCTAACATTACAGATGCCCTCCTTATTCCCGGTCTCCTTTCAAAGTCCTTTATGGTTTTGAAACCCAGTACTGAGGCAGCCTAGAACATGGGGGTTGGATCAATGCAAGGGGCCAAATTGCTCACCCAAATGATTTTAGACCACACTATATAAGCCTCCTTGTCATTGGAGGACATGTCCCTTGGGTGATGAGGCTTTCACAGATGGGGTTTTAGCAGTACTGAATCATACCTCATATGTCCCAGATATTCAGCATACTGTTAATGGAGCTAGCACACGGCATGCCTTACTTTGGCAATGTCTACCAAGTAATGCACAATAACGAATGTGTTTACCTGAGAGTTAGTAAAGTGAGCAAATTGTTGAATTGCTCGTGCAAACACCAATGGCTTTAAGGTATGAATGGAACCATATTACACGGAAATGCTTTTCAGCCCTGCTGAAATGTTGAATAGTTTCATGAAAGAAGGTTTTCATGCATGCATTTCAATGCAAAACAATCAACGTAAAACCTGAGCAAAACTTGCCGTTTCTGCTACTGGAATGTATCCGGCTCTACCTATGACCTTTTTTCTTGCCATTTCTGCCTCCTTTGCTCTCCCTTGCATTTGCTACCGCCTTACCTTGCCCTTTGCATTCCTTGTGCCCTCTTCAGGCCTTCCTTGCCTTCTAGGCTTCTTGGCCCTCCAATCTATCCTCTTCAGCTCGTCATCCCTGGCCACTCTTTCTTTTCCCCTCTCTTTGAAACTTTTCAGCCTGAACCTTGCTAACCTCTTCAGCTCTGCCCACTCTAAGATCATACTTTCTCCTCCCTCTGAAACACTGCAGACTGCAGCAGCCTCTACATCTGTCCCCCTTCTGGTGCTCACATACTACATTCCTCTCCATCCCTCTCTTGCCTCTTGGCTCTCCTTTGCTTCATGTATGACGTAGCATGTATGGATCACAATGATGTTGCATGTATGACGCATATAGAACAGCAACTGTACTATGATGTTACTAGTTAGAACTTAGTCTTTAGGATTTTTATATTATTGGGGTTTCAACTTTTAAGTAATAATTTCAAGTTAACTAGTGTCTAGATAGTTGTAGGTTTGATGTCTCATCAAGTTTGAAAGGTTGAGAGTTCAAACAAGCTACAATGCATATTTTTAACTACTTTTAACTCTCCCTACTTTCTCAACTCTTTAAACACACACTTTTAAATATTTTTGGGTAATACTTATATTACTGCGTGTGGAAACCTCGAAATGAGGTAAAAACCCACCATGAAGTACCAGAAAGAATAGTATGAAATCAATGCTTGTCAAAAGAGATAGGAAGTCAAGATAGAAAGAGAAAAAAGAAGGAAAATATGAAATTACATGCCAGTAGTGGCAACATAAAGATAATAAAAAGTTGATCCCTTTTGAACTAGAAAACCATTGAGCGATGTAACGGTGCCATCAATAAAATGCAATTCTTTTGACCCTTTCGATTCTTCTTAACATAAGCAGGAAGACGAAACCTTTGTGTCACTGGCTCAGATCCTTGTTGCGCATAGGATGCATATCCTCGAGTGAATTTTTTTTTTCAAGTTCATGAGAAGATACCTGATTTCTCTCTCTTAGCTCGAGGTCTGATCCTTAGTACCATCACTAACTATATCCGAAGGAGAGATATCCATCTGCAAGTCTTTTGACTGCAATTGAATAACCCTAGAGGCCGGTTGAGACTCAGAATCAACCAAAAGAGATTGCCGAACTGAAGGGGGCTCCTGAGATCGGAAGCATCAATGTCAGAAGATGTTGAAGCAGTGGAGGATGAAGGAACATCAAGAGGAGCCAACCGAGACATCATTGGTGAGGCGCAAGCATAAGGGTGTCCTTGAAAGCCTGGAAGGGATTAGACAAAGTTACTGAAGGAGACAGTGTCCCAAGCTTTCCCATGAGATTGCACCCGTCTTCATTCTTTGTTATGCTTTGGCTGCTGTAACTTATCTGATTGGAGAGAAGTCGAAGGAATAGGCAAAGTGCCCTTCACATTATTAGATTGTCGTGAGGGTGAAGAGCAGCTTTGAGCAAAGTGACCAATTTGCCTGCACTTGTAACACGCATTCGGGAAGGAAGAAAACTGTAAAGGAATGCGAAATGGACATGCCAAGCCATAATCATGATCCGAACACGAATGTATGGGCTGCTCCATATCCCAGAGAATGCAAATTCTGATGTCCTACTCATGACCAAGTAATCCCACTTGGGAAGATGCAACACTCTCCCTAAAAGAGATGCAAGAGAGGAAATATGCGGAAGAAGAAGTACTGGCAAAGCTTTTAGAGTGACCCGGACAGGACAAAAATCCA
The DNA here is from genome assembly GCF_047967505.1 of Dipteris shenzhenensis. Classification (NCBI taxonomy): domain Eukaryota; kingdom Viridiplantae; phylum Streptophyta; class Polypodiopsida; order Gleicheniales; family Dipteridaceae; genus Dipteris; species Dipteris shenzhenensis. The sequence continues at coordinate 30,054,424 of NC_141599.1, forward strand.
TGAGGTTCTTGGCTGGATCGAAAAGGGGATCCCACGGCATAGCATATGCAAAATAACCAGCACCATGAACCCTGCCATACTAATCAATTGGTACACAGTGTCCAGTGCAGGGAGCATTGTAAAATCCCTTGCCAAGAAGAACCAAAGATTCAATTTTATCCATACCAACCGCTGTTGTCGACCATGCCCACAACATAGAGACATTCATGATTCTCCCCATGAAATAGAGGCACACCCCATGCTGCTGCGTCTGGCAAATACTACTACGGAGGGACTCAGGAGAAAGAAATTAAGATAACCGCAAACATGAATCCTGAGCTTCCCCCACAAATTCCTCACACAGACGTCGAAGAAGGTCTAATTGAAGAGGTGATGAAGGACAAGTCGAGAAATCGAATCTGGCTGTCTTATCAGGCTGAACGGACGTGGAGTAGTGAGAAGCTCTCTTTTTTCTGCCTGAATCTTTGAAAGGCGAAGTCAGAACTACTTCAACGGTTAAAACGAGTTTTTGGGTAAAAAGATTAGAAGATGCCTTCAGCATCAAAGGAGGTGCTGCTGCCTTCAGCATCAAAGGAGTAGAAGCTGCCTTCGGCATCAAAGGAGGTGCTGCTGCGACAGACTGCAAGGAACAAGAGGCCATGGGGTCCACAGGAACAGAGGATGCCTGCAACAACGAAGGAGAGGGAGATTGGAAGCTACAGTCTGCATGAGGGTCCAACAGGGCAGGGAACGGTACCGACAAAGAAGAAGCTGTACAGGGCCGTGGGGATCCATGAAAACTTGAGATGCCTGTAGCAACGAAGCTGTACTGGAGGGCTGGATATCCAAAGGAGCTGTACATAGGGGTTGAGCACTCGAATGATCGTTTGGAGATGCATGTTTCCTGAAAGCAAGACACAATAATGTGCTGTCGTCTAGTCCTTGAAAACATGCAGTATCATGGATGGAAAGCATAATGAAGCCCCATCTTATTTTGCAGCATACTATATAAGCTACAGAACATACGATATGAACTTATTATTGAGGGAGCATATTATGTTTCGAACTTTCTTATTCTTATACAATAGTTTTGAACCTTCTTATTGGCGGCATATTATAGTGTTAGTTGTTTCGTGCATCTATCGTTGAAGTATGCTTATGTTCTCAATTTGTGTGTCCAGGAAGAGGTTGGCCCAAGAGATTCCTGGGCTCCGTCCATGGGAAGTGCTGGATATAGAGCAGCTAATGGATTTTATGACATACGGTGGGCGATGGTACCGTGGAGACCTGGGCTCTTTTACAACTAGAGCTGATTATGAGAAGGAATGGTTTGAGGATTTCAAGGTATGTTGTGTGGCTTTAGGACCCTGGTATAAGAGAGAAAGAATTGTAAATGAAATCTGGATTTTAGTCATTGTGTTGAATGTATAGCTTCAATTTAATCTTTGTCTGCATTGAATTTCAGGAAAAGTGGGATGGTTTATATGAAGATGTCCAAGATGTCTTTTCAAAGACAGATAAGAAGGCGTTTGCTGAAAATTACCGGAAGTTAACGAAGAAGTACAAATAGGAAAGGTATACTGGATTTGTAGGTTGTAAGCTGATGCTACTTCTGAATTCTCTTCTTAGCTTGCCATTAACAACTGCTTTCTTTAAGTGCTTCTAGTATATGTATGCATTGATGACTTGCATATTAGAAGAGATGTTATTTTTATCATAGAAAACCTTCTCCAATGTTAAATGTTTTTTTGGAGATTTTCTTCTGATTTTCATTGTAGCTTCATTCCTGTCATATGTCTGCTAGACTATGCTTTTTTTTTTAAATTTCCCCCCTAAAAGAGATTAAACCCTTTTGCTTGCCATTAATCCATTGTGCACTTATCCCAGCCTGATCCCACACACAGCATTATTACTTGTGCCACTTAATATTGTGATGAATTTCATGATGGTATTCTTCATAAGCAGAGCTCGTGGCTGAAGTACATTGACGAATACCAACCTCGACTGTGGACACTGCTCATATGATAATGCTTATTATGTTACTGTATCAAATAGTCGGTGTACCAAGGGAGTTAATATGCAAGAAGCTTCTCTTTTATAGGTTCGATGGCTGCTTCTCACTATTGGTCCAAGTCATGGGAGACGGTCTGGAAGAGAATAGCTGCATGCTAATTTACAACTACCTTACAGTGCAAGAAACTGCCAGTGCTCAATTTTTGTACCGAGTTTTAAAATAAGGAATGGATTTCAATTTGCCTCATAAAAATGGCATGACATGAAGACAATCAGCTTCATGAGGCTCCTTATTTGGACTGACAAAATGGCATAAACTGTGAGTATAGTATAGCTTTGCCATAGTCTTCCTCTTGTGAATGCCTGCTTAATTCAACTCGTGGTTGCACTTTGCCATCATAACCCCTCACAGAAGATGCTTGCTGCCTTTAGGTGTGCAGAAAAATGATGCTGAAACGATAAAAAGAGTTTTGAGCTGTTTAAAATCAGACGTGATTTCAGTATATGCTAGTATCACTCTTGTGGCGTCAAACATGGCATATACAGACCCCAACTAAGACATTAAAGAAGGCCTTACATTTATATGAAATAATATAAAAAAATTGGGGCGTCAAACATGGCGCATACAGACCTATCTATTTCCAACTAAGACTTTAAAGAATGCCTTACATTTATGTGAAATATTATAAAGAAATGAGGCCTCTATTTCTCTATGCACAAATGATACCATTGTTCTCAATGGTTCAGGAGTTGGTGATCTGTTATACACTTTTAAACGGCTAGCATTAGATGGGCGCTGGTTTCTGTTGGCCCATCATCCTACTGAGTTGAGCATTGTGTTTTCGGTTTGACAAGGAAAGTGTATCATCACAATGTTAGAATGTGGCTTGCTTACATTTTTGTTCTTCAAAAACATGCTGAGTGTTCTAGTTCTGCCAATTCACCATGGTGTCACTCTTTCTAGTGTTGCACCTCTAGTAGACAAAAAATCTGGTTATTTGCTCGTAGCTTTGATACATGCATTTTGTCTAGGTAAAGTTGATATGTCTATGGGATTTCTTCATATCTGTTGTAGATTGTTACTTGCTTAAAATATGATAAGTGGTGTAGTAAAACACGTTCATTAATTGATTGGTTTATGTTGGAATGGTTTTTATTTTCAAATTTCGAAGTCATTGCATACATGTGGTGTGCTTGTAGGATTTCTCTTTAATCTTAAAAAATAAAATTTTATTGGCTTGGTATGCACATAGGGAGTGCAAATGATCACTTTTCATCTTATTATGAGCTAACACAACAATTTTGCTTTGTTTTCTTGTGTATTGTTTGTAATAGGGATCACACATATTACAATATTGAGAGAAATATGGAGGATCCACAAAAATCAAGAGCCATTGTACTGATTATGTTGAATAATATGCTTTCAAAGCCCATAAAACATAATTCTTGAGTATCTAGCTCACTTTGTCGAAGTATGTGTGCAACCTTGGTAGGTTCTTTGATGACTAAATTTATTTCGTGTTTGAAAATGTCAACCAATTTGTTGCCCATAACAATGCTTTTACAATACCCTTGGACCCTAGAAAATGAATAAAAGTTATTGCACAAGCTCTACACAGGTGGTTAGCTAGAGACGATTTCACAAATTTTAAAAAACACGTGAAGGCCATATTTGAAGACCTTGTGGTTACAAAAGTGATGAAACTACAACTCTCATATTAAAGAAGCTTTGTGTCTAACTAAACAAGGGAATCGTAGCACAACTAGATCTTAGTTAAGTAAAAAAGTTTAACGAAGGACACGACTTTGAATATCAAGGGTTACTAGAAGACTATTCTTTTAAAGGATTCAATAAGTCTTACCTCGTCGTATTTTGTGATGTTGGGGTGGAGGTAGTGAGAAAGTTTAAAAACTAATTTTACATTCTTTCTAAATTAGCATAGTATGATTAAGCAAGTTGTAGGACATAGGTACTCCTCCTATAATAACAAAGAATATATTCCTTCATCAAAATGCGCTTTTGAAAGAATGTGGCTATGAAGAATTCTAGGTGAATTTGGTACAATCTAAGGAAAATCCATATGATCTTTTGTGATAGCATGAGCCAATTTCTTTATCAAAAAATCCAAAAGATCATAGGAAGGTGAAGCATATTGATATTTTTTAGTCCATCCATTTGAATCAAATTGAGGAAGGAGAATTTTGCTCCTTCCACTATTGCTTTGAAGAAAATTTGGCACAACTATTTATCAACGCATCGTCGAGGGGTAAATTTCAAGATTTCAAACAAAATCTACATAGAAATGATACCTTTGCTAAAGGAAAGCATTAGAATAGGTTATTTATATGGACTCATTGTGTACATAGGCTTGTGTGTGGATTATATTACTGATAAAGGGTATGGGGACCAAATCTATCTTATTCGTATGAATAATTTTCTCTCTCTTAATCGAGATATACTTGTAGGTTTTTGGTATATGTACTATCCATCTCTTGTGTGACCTACATTCTCTCTCTCTCTCTCTCTCTCTCTCTCATATCTCATTTTCTATCGAGACATTGCACTTAATCTCTGACGTATGATGAAGCATTTGCAACATTTGTAATGAGCACAATGGAGCATGGGAAGACAACATTCCATGGAGCATGGAAAGAGGACACTCCATGGATGGAAATGCTAGTATGAGAACTATCATATAGCTATGCTCACCAACAAGTGGTTGCTTAGTTATTCCTTCCTTCTTACACTTGAGGGTGTGATATGTTGGATTCTTGGATAAGACTTGTACCGATTGATTATCATAGTATATTGTCGTCGGTTTTGTGTCATCAAAATAATCTATTTTTGACAATAGCCTTACCACACATAGAGCTTCACATGCATCTATTGTGAGTGCTCTATATTATGCTTTTGTTGAAGACAAAAATAATTGGCTATTTGTTTGATAGTGATATAGCACCTTGGCCAAAGAAAAATGTGTATACTTGTGTGGATCTCTTGATCTCATGATCTCCTACATAGTCTTTTTAATAGTATCTATGCAATCTTAGATGACTTCCTCTAGATTTTATTCAAAAACTGGTTTGTACCTATACCTCAAGAATCTCTTGGCTACAATCCAATGAGACTATTTTGGATTTGCCATGATTTGTGCTAGTAAATTTATTGCATAATAAATATCTAGCCTTGAGATAATCGAAAATGTAAGGGATTTGATGAACTGCTAATAGTATTGTCATTGATTTTTAGGAATTTCTAGATCTTTGGTAAGTTCAAACTCCTCTCCATGGGAATGGGTGCAATCTTGCAATCTACCATATGAAGCTTCTTTTGGAGAATATTCACGTATTTTTATTGGCTCATAGAGGTGTGAGTTTCTACAAAACTCAATGCCAAGAAAATAGCAACTAATAAGTCCAAGATCTTTCATGGGAAACTCAATGCCAAGACAATAGTGGATAAGTCCAAGATCTTTCATGCGAAACTCTATAAATAAATTTTTCTTTAGTTTGATTATAATGAATCTCTCACTACTTTCTATCACAATCCGATAATCTACATACAAAAGTGCAATGGTAAGATCTTCCATGTGAACTTTATAGGAGAGAGAATGATCGATCTATCCTAGATCAACCACATCCTTGCTAGTTCTATTGTACCAACTTTTAGAAGCTTGCTTTAAGCCATAGAGACTTTCTTAAGGTGGAAAATTTCATCCCCTTTTCCTAATCAACATACCTTGATAGTTTTTGCATGTAAACTCCGTCTAAGTAACCCTTGAGAAATTTGACATCTTGTTGGTACACAATATGGCCAGAGATATATCTTTTTTTTTTGGAAATCCATCTTTGCTATTGGTGCATAAATCTCATCATAATCTTTAAAAAATTCATAAAATTTGTAGGCATATATTTATCTCGTATAACTTATATGAGAATATATGCATCTCGTATAGATTTGTAGGCATATATTCATCTCATATAATCTAAAAATTTTTATTTTTTTATTTTTTTGGTTTCTACAATGTCTTTGAATTCTCTAAATTTGTCAAAGACTCTAAGTTTAAATTTTAAAAAGTAGGTATCAAACAATATCTGCTATAGCCATCAATGAATAATAAGTGATCCATTCACAGTATTGGTTTGTGCATACCCTCATACATTGGAGTGCACCAAGTTAAGAGTTCCTCTTGCTCTAGTTTGTGCTTCTACCAAAGTTCTTTTTGGCTCACTTTCCAAAACAATACGCTTCACAAAACTTTTCAAGAAAGCCGAGTCTCAAAATTCCACTTGCCATATTCTGACGTTTGAGTTGTGTTGAATTTTGAAGTTGACATATCCATATCCTTTATTCACTAATTTTGAAAGTTGCATTGCTTGGCAATCTATTTTACATTGCATAATGATCTGATATTGATGCTAGTATTTTGAATAATCTACCTTCTTTAATTTCTTTTGCAACGAGTTGATATCCTTTGATTTTGTCTCTGATTAGGCATTGATTTCCATCAAAGATAACCCTATAATTTATTCTTTTCAATTGTCCAACTGACAAGAGATTCTTGCTAAGACTTTGAACATAGGGTACCAAATCTATGAATCCTTTGTGTCTTGTAAAGCTATCCAAGGGAATTTCCTTTTCCTTGCGTAGGAGGTGGTATATTATTAATTGCATAGATCACATTCTTGGATCCTTTCAAACCATTATTTATGTCTTGTCATATGAGATGATTAATCACTACCAATATACCCTTGGTCATGACCAATTTCTTATGCATTGTTTGACATGATGACTACATTTGCCTTTTGATTTTTTTAAAGGATGCATTTTTCCATCCATACTTTTAGTATGTTGACGTTCAATTGTGCACACTCCCCAAGGACTGATAACTTAGTGCTTGGTGACCGATGCGTGCACAGTGCTCAGTAGAAGGATGCTCTCTCTTGCACTTTGATGATTGCTTGGCTAGCGTTCTTACGGATGTAGAACCACATCAGAGAACTGATGGGGTTTGTGTTGCATGGGTGAAATCGTATGAAGAGAGCATGCAAACAACCAATATGAGCATTACTTGATGTGGCAGCAATGGAAGTAGAACTATTGGCAAAAGTTGAGTCTTGACAGTACAAGAACAAGGATAGGAGGCAAGGCAACTGGGGTAGGATCTTGAGCGATCTAGCATTCAAAGGGGACCAAGGAATCTAGCCAGATGCCAAGTGATACCTGGTCATGTACAACTATGGGCCAAAATCTCAATGTGCTTTCCCGTTGAAGACTTGCTAGAGTTGGTGGTCAAACGCTTTGGTGAACACCAATAGTAGACAATACATTGCGTGTTTAGTTGAATAACTAGCAACAACTACTAGCTATGAGTAGTTGTGGGGTATGTTGCCTGCACTCTTCTTGACTCCAATGAACTTTGACAAAAAACAAAAGAAGGGACATTCTAACTTGCAAAAAAACTTTTCCAGAAATGCTATCAAATGCTACATGTTTTGGTGATGTTTAGGAGGAATTGAATATAGTTTCTTGTAAATGGTGATATGAGAAGGGAAAAGTCTCAAGGAAAAATTATGATGATGTTAATGTTACTGCAAATTGGGCACATTTTTTGTGTAAACATGGTCACACCAATGCATTTGGAGTGACCCGAAACCCTCCAAAATTTTGATGCAAAATGTGGATCTTCCAACATCAGCAATGTGTCTGGAGGGCCCTTAAACCCCTAAAACAACTTTTTTTTTTTTTGCCTAGATCAAGCCTAATTTAGGCAAAAAAACCCCTTGAAAATGTCATTTCTCCCTCATTTAGAGTCCGATTTTGGTGATTCAAAAGTTATTTTTGGGGTTTGGAGTCTCTCCGGACGCATTAGCGATATCAAAATATCCAAATTCTACATCAATTTTTTGCTCCATGTTAGGGAAATTTTTTCGAATAACAAGTCATGCTAGCACATGTTCTAGCCTGCAAAAGAACTTTCCCATAAATGCAATGAAATGCTACATGTTTTGGTGTTGTTTAGGAGGAATTGAATGTAGTTGCTTATAGATGGTAATATGAGAAGGGAAAAGTCTCAAGGAAACATTATGATAATGTTGCATGTGATTTTGATAGATAGATTAGTCTTTTAATGATCATTATAATGATCATGTAAATTATTCACATGGCATTCATGGCAAATTTGAATGAAAAGCCTAAAATAAATGAATGGAAAGAAAAATGTTTAAAGTATGAGAGAAATGCACATTCTCATGTTTTGTCCCTCTTTCATGCATTAGACCTTTGTTCAAGCCAAGAAATTTTGCATTCGTTTTCATGCAAAATGAGGAGACAAGCCCCAAAGATAGAGGATGCCCTAAACATTCAATAATTTATGAGACAACTAAGAGTCTTCAAACTCAATGATGGTGATGATGCATGCGTCAACATATTGTTGCTTGTGAATGTAGTCCATCCATTTTTCTTGCTGGTTACAGACCGAGTAGTATGCCAACTCAGATATAGAAGACACTCTTTGCTAGCTTCAAGGATATACCTACTTGGCTACACCTATCAGAGACTTTGCCCAAGTATCCAAGCTATGTAGACATTAACGTGTACACACACAAATCATCCAAGTAAATAGTAATGAACTCAGTCAAGTTGTGTCAAAACATTTCTAACATGAATCTTTGGAAAGTTGATGGCATATTCTACAGTCCAAATGGCATGAACTTCGTGGTATACACATCCCATTTTGTAGTAAATGCAGCCTTTGATGACTGGTCCTTGGTGGCAATAGATATCTGACTATAGCCACTGTAGCCATCCACAAACAAATACATCTCGTGATCGGCAACTTGGTTCAAGATTCCATCTATTAATGAAATTGGGAACGGATGTGGTACAATTTGGGCTTTGAGTTTCCTATAGTCCATAAAAACTTAGAGTTTACCATTCTTCTTGGGTACTGCTATAATAGGAAATAATCAATCACTCATGTCAATGGCATAAATGAAACTTGTTCGAATTAGCTTGTCAAGTTTAGCCTTGACTTGCTTGGCATAATTTGGATTCATGTAGTAACATTGTTGCCTAATCTCTCCCTCCTCCTCCTCCTCCTCTCTCCTCCTCCTCCCTCCTCCTCCTCTCTCCTCTCTCTTCTTTCCCCCATGCTCTTACACCTTCTCTCTCTCCCACTCCTATGCTCCCCCTATACCCTTTGTTCCTCATTCCTTAAACTCCACGATCTATGAGGGAGATGAGTTCTCCACCATGTACTCTACCCTGAACCTTGGAACCTCCTTCTAAACCCTGGAACTCCTTCTAAACCCTGGAACTCCTTCTAAACCCTGGAACCTCCTTCTGGACCCTAGAACCTCCTTTTGAACCCTGGAACCTCCTTCTGAATCCTGGAACCTCCTTCTAAACCATGGAACTCCTTCTAAACCCTGGAACCTCCTTCTAACCTTGGAACTTGCTTCTGAACCCTGGAACCTCCTTCTAACCCTGGAACCTCCTTCTAACCCTTAAACTCCTCCTAAACCCTACAACCCCCAATGAAGGCGAAAGCCTTCATTACCTCAACCATGATGATACACGTTCCTTTTACACATGCATGCACTTTGTTTGCTTACCACACTTAAGCCTACGTCTCTCACCGGAACACGACTTGAGGTCCTAAGTTACATGTATACTACAACGACAACCCCAATATATCTGTAGGTGACAAAAAGCCTCGGAACCCTGCATACTGAGAGAACCCAGCTCTTCCTACGAAAGTAGTAGGAAAGAGCCAACATTTGGCGCCGTTGTCGGGGAGACTAGCGTCTCAAGTAGCGAGTAAACATACGTAGATATGTGTAAACAACAAACTACTTCAAACTTTCACGAACATAACACTCAAGGGCAAGGAGAGTAATTTTTTTTTCCCATTTCTAGCCAACCATATCTGCCCCAAGCATCAACCTTGGGTTAGTACCTTAAGAAATTTTCTTTATTTCTTAAATAGAAGCCACATGATAAACAATCATGCTAGGTATTGTACAGAAATGCGTAGAGCTTGCAATTTCGATCATTTCACCTTTTTGCAGAAAAGCAAACCGAGCTATCCATAAAGAGTTATGGCTCGGGAAGAGTTTGGGGTTAAACCCTAAACCTAAACCCTAAACCTAAACTCAAATCCTATAAAAACCAACTCCACCCCCTCATTGTTCATCTTTCACATTTTGCCTCCATTCTCTTCTTCATTCTGAGCCCTACGCAAGACACTCCTCCCTCTCCATCAACCACCACCTTACTCCCATCCTCACATTGTAAGTGACTTCGAGCCCATCTCACAGCGATAACCTAGCCATCCACCCACCGTCCATTGTTCCTCAACAATCCCATTAGATCGAGAAAGACTTGGAGAGCGTTCAGGTGACCACCTCTCCCTCCCTTTCGATTTTCGTCCGTTAAGTTTTTTATTTCTTCTCTCTCTTTTTCCCCCCCTCCCATTTCCACCTCCCCCTCCCCCTCCCCCCTCCATCTCCCCCTTCCCCCTCCATCTCCAACACCCCCTCCCTCTTTCCCTCCCCCCCCCCCTCTCTCTCTCTCTCTCTTTCCCTCCCCCCTCCATCTCCACCACCCCCTCCCCCTCCCCCTCCCCCCTCCATCTGCACCTCCCCCTCCCCCTCCATCTCCACCTCCCCCTCCCCCTCCCCCCTCCATCCCCACCACCTCCTCCCCCCTCCATCTCCACGTCCCCCTCTCCCTCCCCCCTCCGTTTCCACCACCACCACCCCCTCCCCCCTCCCCCCTCCATCTCCACCACCCCCTCCCTCTTTCTTTCTCTCTCTCTTACACTCTCTCTCTATTTCTCTCTCTCTCTCTCTCTCTTTCTCACTCTCTCACTCTCTCTCTCTTTCTCTCTCTCTCTCTCTCACTCTCTCTCTTTCTCACTCTCTCTCTTTCTCTTACACACTCTCTCTCTCTCTCTCTCTCTCTCTCTCTCTCTCTTACTCTCTTTTCCTCTCTCTCTTGTCTCTCTCTCTACTCTCTCTCTCTCACTCTCTCTCTCATTCTCTCGCCCTCCCCATTCTCCTGGGGCTTATTGGAGAACATGCTCAAAACGCCAACAACAAAATTGATGTCCGGTCTAGTGTTGCATAGATAGATGAGACTGCCGACCAACTTCCTATACCTCCCGATGTCTGCTGGTGGTGAGGCATCCTCCATAGATAGCCTCGCATTTACCTCCATAGGTGTAGCTATCCCCTTGCACTTGGACATACCAAATGCCTTCAAGATCTCCCTTGCATATTTCTGCTGAGAGATGAAGATCTTGCCTGGCTTTTGCCAGACTTCAATCCCCAAACAGTAGTGCATCAAGCCTGTCTGTCATCTCAAACTCTGTACTCAACGCCTTTCTAGTCTGCTGGATCATCTCTTCATAGTCACCTGTAATAAGGAGATCATCCATATATAGAACAATAATAGCGGATTTTCCACCTTTCCTATACACATACAAGTTAGCATATGAGGCACATCTTTTGAAGTTTAATTTATGAAAGAATTTGTCTATCCGTTAGTACCATGCTCTTGGGGCCTACTGTTTCAGCCCATACAAAGCCTTCGTTAGCTTACATACCTTGTTCTTAGAATGGGGGACCTCAAACCCAGGTGACTGAGCCACGTACACCTCCTCCTTGAGGTCACCATTCAAGAATGCTAATTTAACATCCATTTGATAAACTGGCCACTTTTTATGAGTAGCCACCGATAGTACTGTGCGAATAGTCATCATTCTGGCAGTTGGAGCAAAAGATTCCTTAAAATCAAACCCTTCAACCGACAAAAATCCTTGTGCAACCAATCTGGCTTTGTACTTTTGCAAAGTCCCATTGGCCTTGTACTTTACCTTCCAAACCCACTTGGTGCCAATAACCCTTCTATTAGGTGGTCGATCTACCAGCTCCCAAGTTTCATACTTCATGATGCTATCATATTCTATTTGCATAGCATTTTTCCAATCTCAGTCTGCAAGTGCTTCCTCCAAACTCGCAGGCTCCTTTACTTCTGCAATAATCTCAGCCATCAAGGCCATATTGACTATGTGAGCAGAAGCCTTCCTTTGCTCCTCGATTCTCTGAGACTGCCTTGGTCCATCTGCATGCTACTCAATAGACATAGGCATCTAGTTATCATGGTCGTAGAGTTGCCTTCAATGGCTTTTTCGGTGGTGTAACAATAGGTTGGTGACTTATACCTTCATTATCTGATATTTCCTTCTCCTTTATAGCTTTTGGGATAGGTCCATAGTGAATTACCTCTTCGCTTGATGATAAAGTGGAAGAGCTCTTCTCTGCCTCCACTACATGTGGCACACCACATCGTGGCTCGCTATGATCTTCTTTGCCTCTCGGTCATACAACTTATAGGCTTCTTCACAATAGCCTAAAAAGATACATTTGGTGCTTTTTGGTTGTAGCTTGTTTCTCTCTTTGTCTGGTACATGCACAGAGCATTCACACCCAAACGTTCTGAAATGGGAGACAGATGGCTTCTTACCACTGTAAGCCTCATGTGGTGTTTTACCTTTGAGTGCCTTTGTATAGTTGGTGATTAAGGATGTAAACCGCATTATTGACAACCTCAGTCCAAAAGTGGTTTGGCAGTCCAACACCTTTCAACATACACGTCCCCATCTCCACAGTGGTCTGCATTCAACGTTCAACAACCAAATTTTGCTGAGGCATATGTGGTGTCATCGTTTGTCACTTGATCCCTTTGCTCTTGCAAAAATCTCCAAACTCTGTAGAACCAAACTCACCACCATCATCCGATCTAATTTTCTTCACTTTTCTCCCTGTTTCATTTTCAACAAGCTGTAGCCATTCTTTAAATTTACCAAAAGCTTGAGCCTTTTCACGAAGAAAGTACACCCACATCTTTCTACTATAGTCATCGACGATCAATTGAAAATAGGAAGATCCCCCCAACGCCTGTGTAGGCATCTTACTGCACAAGTCAACATGCACCAACTCTAGAGGAGCGTTTGCTCTATTATTGCTTTCTTGTGGGAATGCCTTTCTCTGTTGCTTGCCCATCATGCAAGTTTCACATGGTTCTTTGATTTCTTCTACTGCAGGTAAGTGAGTAACCATACCTTGCTTTTGCATCTCCTTCAGCACTGCAAATCCGATGTGGCCGAATCTTTCATGCCAAAGTCTACTTGTGCCCACTCCAACGGTGGTTGTAAGAGCACTTAGCTCATACAGGTTGTTCCTCCTTACTCATGTGCCAACAAGATTGCCTACACTATCCAGAATTTTTGCTCCTGTCTTGTTGAACCTCACCTCATGGTCAAGGTTAGTTATGGAAGCAACTGATAGAAGATTTCTCTTGATTTGTGGAACATACAGCACATTAGATAGTTTCTTAACATCTCCATTTATAGAAACAAATGAAACTGTACTTGTACCCTCAACATGGCATTTTGCATTATTTCCAACCGTCACGATGATGGGTTCCTATAGAGGCTGCATGGAACAATATAGACCCTTCTTGTAGGTCATGTGATGGGAGGCACCACCATCCAACACCCATGAATCACTTGTGGACGCTTCTTGAACTGAGAAACACTCTTCCTCAATGGGTAGAAATAGATCCAACTCTACTTCCGCTGTGTTAGCTGTCTCTTTCCCCTTATCTGTCTTCTTCAGGGTACCATTCTTTTCATATGCTTTCTTGACCCGGCAATCTGCAATCACATGGCCCTTCTTCTTGCAGTAGAAGCATTCTCCCTGAAACTTCTTCTTGCCGCCCTTCTTTTTGTCACCACTAGTAGAGGACTCACCTTTGGTGGAGGAACCACCTTTGCCTTTTGCAGTGGCAGAGAACGCAACATCCCCATTGCCGCCTCCATCTCGAGCTTCAAGCCTCAATTCCTCCTCCATAAGTAAAGCACAGAACTCCTCAAATGACAATGGTTGGGGTCTCACCTGAGTGTTAAAGCATTGTTACCACTCCATCAATCCTTGGTGGACATATCCAGAGACCCTACCAAGCTAGCTCTTTGCTAGTCTTTTGTATCCCAGCACGAACCATCTGGTCATGCAAATTTTTGATTCGGATTATGAACACCTCCGTTGTCTCTCCTTCATTAAACTTCTCAGCTCTGCGAGCTGATTCTCTAGGTTCTGGATCCTTGTCTGATTCGCGTCTCATACTGACTCTCCAATATGTTCTAGGACACAGTTGCCTTAAATGTATGCTGAATCAAGGTCAAAACACTATCAGTAGTACTTGTAACCAGGGCACACAGAGCATCTACGTTCCTGCATTTCCAAGCTCATAGAAGGTCAGCATTAGGAGGTCTCATACTCCCCAGATTTGCTGGGTCGGGGGTTCCTTGTGGTTCTGGGTCTGGTTCTGGGTCAGCAGTCCCCAATACTGTCTCTAGAAGCTCACATGAATCCAAAATAGCAGTAATTTTAAATTTCCATAGAGTGTAGTTCGTACCATCTAGCTTGCCTTTAGTGAAGGCTGGTGGACGAATCCTCAATGCCTGGATTGTTGGTGAAGCTAGTGCAGCTGCGGCTGCTAAACTCGAGCCGCTTCTTGTTGCCATCACTCTGTATGCTGTTGAAGCCCTTGCCTCTCTTCTAGTCTTCAATCCTTAGAGCCACCTGGGCTCTGATACCATGTTAAATTACACGGCATAGTGGAACAGAACCTGAACAAAGAATAGAGAGTACACAGCAAACTGGAGATGAATAAAATTTTCCTTCAATACTGATGTAGTACAGATGATGGCTCCATCCACCCGTGTGCTCCCACAATGGAGCTTAGATGGCGATCTAGACAGATAATGGGTGAAGAGCTACTAGCTGGAAGATCTCTGCTGGTGCAATGGGCTGGGGAGGTCACCTCTTTATAGCTATGAGGGCGGTGTCGGATCAATGTAGTTGGTGGAACCGACCAGTTAACCTAGTCGGTGAAGCCGACCAGTCAACTTAGTTGGTGGAACCGACTAGTCCATGGAATATTCAAGGAATATTTCCTATATTGTCGCAAGAGGGCTCTCGCCCCCGAACCCCCACCAGGGGGGCTAGTTGGCCCCCAAGCCCCAGCAAGAATAAGGGGCTCCCACACAATCACCTTTCTACCATCAACGGTCTTATTGATAGACCTCATCTAACATGCAAGTCAGGCTTGATCCATCGAGTGTCCCGGGCTCACACATGGCTTCTCCTCATATGGGGGCCTTATAACTTGAGCACCTTGGATCACTGGTGGTTACCAGATGGGTGGGGCATTGAGCATATCTAACATACCTCCACCAAGAAATGAGCAACCAAGCTCATCCACAATGCACATCAGCTCCTAATCCTTAAATAAAAGAAGCTCCATACCCTAATGCAAAAGTGGAGAAGGCTCGATTTCAGGCACTTCAACAATGGGTGCAAAAAGAACAAGCTCAATTCGAGGCTGAGAAGAAAGCACAAGATTCAATCCTTGACCTGGCCCCACCAAGTATCGACACTGTCCTCGAGCCTCTGTTCCAGCAACAAGATGCACAACATATGGTACCGCCATGCCAATGTGAAGGTGCTGCAGTCTCTAGCATTCTAAGTTGCCCAGTGTCCATTCCCATCGGAATCCTCTTACAAAAATGTCCCAATATTTGGGAGAGTTTCAATGGATGGATTGAACTAGCAAATCCCCCTCCCCCTATGGAAGACATCGGATATATCCCTGTGCAGATGGGTGAGAGAGATGACATACACAACATCATTGTGTCTTTGATCCATAAAGCATATGATGAAGTACAAGTTATAGTGGATCATGGAGCGAGTGTGAATGTCCTATCCAAGGAGCTCTATGACGAATGGGGTCTCCCACCAATCCAAAAGGCTAATTTCAACATATGCCTTGCAGATGATTCACATGCAAAGCCGTTGGCAATGGTGAATGGAGTGTCCATAAAAGTTGCAGGAGTCCTCTTTACTCTTCAATTCACAATCTTGGATCTCCCCAATAAATCTTATTAAATCTTGCTTGGACGTCCTTGGTTGCGTGAAGCATCAGTTCTTCATGATTAGGGAATTGATAGATTGACAATCCAAAATTGCAACACCGTAGTAAGAGTCAATGTGAGGATAGGAGAAATAAAACCCATTGTGCCTAGAGCATTGGATGAAACCTCCTCAATGATGATCTCAAGCAAATCAGCCCCCGTGCAACAACATGCCTTAGCAGGAGATACACAAAGCAATGTCAACAATTGGATCCAAGCATTGATGACCATTGACAATTGCCATACACTAGATCCCATCTACTCACAAATTGATGCTAAGGTCATGCAAGTAAAACCTCCACTCGCACATGAAGAACCAATCGATCCAGAAGTGCCATTATTTATGGTTGACCTTGAATGGAATAGTGAACCTGAAGAAACTATTCATGATAATAACAACTAGGATTTTCCTTGGGACCTTGAAATAGAGGCTGAAAATGCACAGTTAGAAGACTATTTCTTTACAATGATTTAGCCATTCTCCATGCCCTAATGGTGATTGAGCTTCCTAAAGTGGTAACTACAAAGCTGAATAATAGCAGAAGATCTTGTAAGAAAACCAAAGGAGGACATCGCCATTGCAAAGCCAAGGCCGATGACTTCAATGAGTTCAAACGAGTCCAAACTAGGATCGTTGAGTTGTATCTTACAAGGCCAGCTCTCCCAAAATCTGAGACACCTCCTCTTGGACATCAAATGAACCATTACTTGGAAATACTTTGCCAGTGGAAAAGTTGCCCCACAGTTCCCGACGTAAAAAGTTTTGAAAGTTTAAGCCACATGTGCAGATGAAGCTTGATAATGAGATAGCAAAAAAAGAAAGTCCACAAGAGCCTCAAAAATTGGTTAATGATCCTACGCCACCTAGTGACCATAGCACATGTCAGGCTAGTTCAACACCATCAGAGGCTGATCTTTGAGAAGTGCCAAAGTACTTCAAGAACTACATAAGTGGTAGTGTCCCCATAGCAATGCCAAGGCCAGTAAGAGAATCTAAAGTGCAAGAGACCGATAACATTGAAGAGACTCCAATGTATGAGGGATTGGCAAAACTCGCACAATAAACCTCGACCTTGAAGGGGAGGAAGAAAAATTGGTATTCATTGGAAAATAGCTCACACAAGAAGAGGAAACAAAGCTGAAACCACTCCTAATGGAATACCAAGACTGCCTAGCATGGTCATACAAGGAAATGAAGGGAATTTCATCAATAGTGGCAGCACACACAATACCTGTTAGGGAAGGTTCCCACCCTAAGGTATGTGGACCATATAGAACAAATCCAAAATATGGCACCATGGTCTATGATGAATTGGAAAAACTCTTAGATGCAGGATTCATCTATGAGATAGAGCACACTGATTGGGTTTCACCCATCATCATCGTGCCTAAATGCAACAAGACGCTAAGAATATGTGTTAACCTAAAGAATGTGAATGTTGCCCCACTATCACAGATCACTATGATCCCCTACCCTTAGCAGAAATAGTGTTGGAAAAGGTGGCTAGATAAGAGATCTACAACTTCTTGGATGGCTTTTGTGTCTATAACCAAGTGAAAATTACCCCTACCGACCAATCAAAAGTAGTATTTGCTACAGAATGGGGCATATTTGCCTATAGAGTCATGCTGTTTGGCCTATGTAATGCCTCGGCCACATTCCAGAGAGTCATGTTCACTGCTTTCAAGTCATTTCTGAATAAATTCCTATAGGTGTTCTTGGATGATTTGTGCATCCACTCGAACAAGAAAGACCACTTAAAATGTCTTGAAGTAGTTTTAATCAAATGTAGGGAGTATTATATCTCACTAAATCCAACAAAATGCCAGTTCATTGGTCACCCACAGAGTTGTTTTGGGACACATTGTTTCTCAACATGGGATTGCAACTGACATGGACAAAATCAAAATCATCATGGAATTGCCTCCTCCTATAATTTCAAAGGTGTACAGGTCTTTATGGGACATGATGGCTACTATAGAAGATTTATCTTGCGGTATGCCATGATAGCCAGACCACTTTACAAACTGGTGGAATTCTTATGGACAGAAGAGTGTGACCAAGCCTTTGAGCTTTTAAAGTGGTGTCTAATCATAGCACCCATCCTTATATCTCCCAATTGGGATATTGATTTTCATGTTCATACTGATGGCTCCAAGTCCTTTTCTGTCATTCTTGTACATTATCTTTGGTATGCAATCTTTGGAACATTTGTAACAACCATTCTTGATCAGCATCCTGAGATGTGTAATGCCACATGAGATCATTCCAATCCTCAATGAAGTCCATGAAGGCATTGTAGGTGGACACTTCTAAGGGGAAGCCACAGCAACAAAAGTCCTCCTCGCAGGCTACTAGTGGCCAACACTTTGGGCAGATGCCTATGAATATGTAAAAAGCTATGATGTATGCCAATGGACTACTAAAGCACATCACAAGGACTTCAATCCCCTAACAACAATTGTTGCACAAAAACCATTTGAAAAATGGGGGATTGATTTTGTAGGTCCCATCCATCTAGTGGCAAAAGGAACACAAGCACACTATATCATTGTGGCCACTGATTACTTTACCAAATGGGCTGAAGCTAGAAAGGCAAATGCTAGAAGCATAGCAAGGTTCTCATACAAGAATGCCCCATTGAAATTGTGTCGGATAGAGACACGAATTTTGTCAATGAGGTTGTCCAAGAACTCTTGTCTAGCTTTATGGTAATCCATAGAAAAAGCACACTTGACTACCCCCAAGGAAATGGACAGTAGGCCGAATCCACCAACAATTCACTAAGGTAGTACAATAATTTGGTAGAGAAACTAAATACAGCCTTATGGGCATACCGAACCACACTCAAGGTAAGTATAGGGACACCTTTTCAATTGCTGTACGGTCTTGAAGATGTGGTCCCATTGGAATTTGTAATACCAAGCCTATGCATAGTAGTACAAGAACACATGGGAGATCATGCACCTCTGAAAGAAAGACTCTATTAATTGGAGAAGTATACACAAACTAGATTAGTTGCCTACCATGCCAGATAGCATAAAAACACAGAAGAAAGGCATGATTTGACAAAAACCTTAAAGCCAAAGACATCAAAGAAGGTGACCTAGTTTTGCTATACAATGCCAAAGTCCACAAGGGTAAACTAAAATTTCTAGGTCAAGGACCTTATAGAGTTAAAAAAATGAATACCATCAGAGCTGTGCTGCTAGAAACATTGGATGGAGTCCAATTCAACAAAACCATAAATGGGAGCCAACTGAAGCGCTACTACATCAACACGCAAGCCATCCCCAACAATAATGAAGATTTGGAAACCCCAAGTATTCAATAGTTGGTGCTAGATTGTTACACACGCACTCACTAGCATATGCACATTTTTGCACATATAGTTTGCACTAGATTGTTACACGCACACTCATTAGCATATGCACGTTTTACACATATAAGTAGACCTAATCAGTTTCCATCTAGGGATGATTGAGTCTTAGTTGCCCTATGAAATCCCACAAACAAGCATATAGTAGTCCTAGCTAGTCGACAGATCACGTGCACTCACACGATTTTGCATAAGTGCATAATAGATTGCATCAATAATAGTATCACACACTTTCATTCCATACTCTCAAAGCATGCATTGAATTCACAAGCAAGACAAGAAGGTATCCAAATCTCAAGATGATTCAAAAAAAGAGTCTACAGCCTCAACAAGGAGATCCCCGCCAAACATCAACTTTTAAAGAGTACCTGAGAGATTTCCTAGAGGTATTTCTAGACGCCCTCTGTGTACATCCTCTGTGTACATTCCACATGGGATGATCACCTTAAATACCTTTGACTGATTTTTAAGGTGTCACCCCTACATGATCTCCCTCAACCATCTCAAATGCCGATTCTAGGTCAATCATGGGGTTATACTAGGACATGTTGTGTCCAAGAATGGAATCTCCACAGGATACAACAAGATCAAGCTCATTGTGGAGCTACCTCCCCACAGTAATGCAAAGGGTTTATAGAGATTTATAGTGCAAACCAGCTATTATCCTAGATTTATCTACAACTATTATCATAGATTTGTATACAACTATGCTAAAATTGCTCACCCTTTGTATAAGCTATTGCTCATTTTCCATTGGATAGAGGATTGCCAAAGCTCCTATGAAACACAAACTTACTCTGGCTTACGCCCCGATCTTGCAAGTGACAAACTAGGATTTACTATTCCATGCTCAAATAGATTCCTTGAAGTTCGCAATTGGGTATGTATTGGCGCAACCAGGTGAGTATAATTTGGATTATCCGATATATTTTGCAAGTCACCAACTAAATGATGTAGAAATGAATTACTCAAAGAAGGCCTTAGGATGGTATATGTTGTAAAGATGTTTTGACAGTACTTGTTGGCAAACATATTTGTGTTCTTTGTTAACCACCATGCCGTCCTCTATCTAGTGAATAAGGCTTGCATGACTAGATGCATTATGCGGTGCATGCTTATTCTTCTAGAGTGTGATTTTATCGTAGCTATATGAAAGGGATGCACCCACTTTATGGTTGACCATTTGTCCCAAATTCCAAATGAAGAACCGACAATAAAAGGGGACAATGATCTTCCTGATGCCCCGTTATTCCTTGTAGGTCTGATTTTGGAGTGGGCTTATGAGATTGTACACTTTTTGGCCAATGGGTTCCCATAATACAAGGCCCTCAATCAGGATAGGCACCAAAGACTCATTAAAGTCATGGAACCATACCAATTGATATCCGGCCAACTCTATCATATGGGTAAGGATGGTAAAATGTGCCACTGCTTTCACAAAAATGAGTTCGTGGAGGTGCTAGATGAAGCCAATTCGGGCATCACATGAGTTCATTTTGTAGGAGATCTTACGGCCCATAAGGTGCTACAAGCAGGTGTATGGTGGCCCACTCTTTCTACAGATTTTAAGCGTATGAACCTTGCTAAAGTGAGCCTCCATACATTTTAAGCAAGATTATATGCCCCTAACTAGAGTTTCGTATGCCGCTCTTAGCCTTGTCTCATCAAGATTTTTGAGCTCTATGAGCTTTCAAGATAGCCTTATTCGATAGTCTATCTCTGACAACAAACTTGAGGCTTGGAACTATGAATTCCATAGGCATGATAGCTTCAACCCCAAACATAATGCTAAAAGGTGTGCATTTATATTAGCGACCTTGTACGCTATCCAATATGCCCAAAGTGCCACGGTGAGCTTTTGCTCCCAATCATTATGACAAACCAAAGCAAAACATTTAAGGCTTGTAAAAATTCGAAAGGCATCCATGGAAGGATTAAACCCCATGGATGATTGCACCGTCCAAGGTACAGCTGGATGATTGCACCGTCCAAGGTACAGCTAGATTTTCAATTGTGAAGGGAGACTTTCTGCTCCATGAAAGCCTTTATGGACCCCAGGGCAACAAGCCACAACCTGATATCCTATAAGGTGTGCATCCAGCTATTGACATTTGAGGTAACGCTTGAACCTGTTCCTATCATGGTATGTGCAGTAAATGGTCAGATCTCACCCACCATTATAGGTTGTGTGGAATTTCCAATAGTAGTAAATAACCATAGCATGGCAAGTAGATGCTATGTGATGCCTGTAGGCCATGGATGAACACGTAATCCTTGGAAGAACTTGGTGCTTGGTAGTCAACTGCCAAATCGATTGGCAGCAATGCACCACAACATTGACAAATGAATGTGTTAATGGGGGTTTGTTGCCACGCTAACTGGTCGAATCGATACAACATTTCTTCTAAACTATAGGTGCAAGGTTGGAAACAAAGCAAGTGGATTGAGTGTTGAAACTTGGGCAGTACAAATTCCAAATGGGTTTCCTGAATCAAACACATCGATATAGTATCTAAAAGAAACACAGCAAGAAAAAACAAAGGAAGACAAGGTTGGAAGCCAAAATGCAAAACTTTGAAGAATACAACGCTCAAGGAACCCCATAGAGTGCCACAGCTCAATCCACGAGCCCTGATGAGCAATATCACTTGTATTTTAGAATTCTAGAATCAAGAACTTACAATAACTTACATGGAGGGGCAAGGTTCCCCTTTTAATGTCTACTCCCGCCAACGATCATCATAAGGTGCTGTGGGATTTGACTTAATTGGCGTATGCTAAACAGCTATGGTTGCACAAGTGATGTAGTAATAACTAGGGGCACCACCACATTGAACAATAGTGGTCTCTCTCTTAACTTCCCCGTAAAGGCCTTATCAAAGCCAAGTATGGGTCTGGAGACTCCAATGGTTGGACCTATTGGTGGTGTTAGAATGCCTACCCAATCGGGGGGGTTGGACCGGTTACCACTTTGGCATCCCCAAGGGAATGGTTTAAAAAACAAGAATCCACAAGGCCTGAGGAGAGGTTAGATGCATTACAAGGGAGCTAAACCTATATCACAACACGACTCAGAAAAATAAGTTACATCAATTTATGGCATGGCCAGGGTTGAGAATTTGAATAATGACTTGGAAGATGCTTGCTGAAGGAGAACTTATGAAGAAGTATTGTGAAGATGTGCCCCGCACTATTCTCCTAATTACTCAAAAGATGATCCTCCATTGCATTTTTCTCCTTTGGGCTACATATCATCGTATGCCCATGAGAGAGAGAAGGAGCTTTTGGCAACACATCATGGCATGTTACTCCGCATCATTTTGGAGCTTGCCAAGGCGTTGAAGGAGCAGGAAAGGCAATTGAAGAGGGCCCAAAGATGAACCAAGAACACGGATCTTCATGGGGGCGAATGGTATCGTCTATATGTCATCGCTGGAGAAATGCAACATCCACTGCATAAAAGACTAGGTGTCATCCAACGATCTCTGATCCCCCATTATTGGCTAGATTTGGGCTATTGGTTGATTAGACTACTAGTGGAGCTATAGAGGGACCTTTTGGCGAGGCACAATGGTTGGAGGATTCGATGCTATTGGTGGGGGGGGGGCAGTGGTGTTGGGTAGGGAAGAGCGGCCCAGTTGCACATGTTTACCTAGGAGAACTTGGAGAGCAATGGATACCACGGGGGTTTCAAAATCCATGACTTTGCCACCAATTGAAAAAGGCACTAGATACCCAAGTAGCTGCTACACTCACTTCTATGGTGTAGAGGGAGGAGCTTTCTTTGCTGGATGGACTAGGGGTGACTCATGGGCTAGGACGTCTTCTGAAGGATCCAAATTTCCTTTGCTTTGTGTCTGTGCTCTTCTCTTCTGGAGGATACTCACGCTTTGCTCGAGCATCTTCATCTACGTCCTGAGCTCATACTCTTGCTCTATCCAACTCTTGGACTGAAGCCCAAAATGTAACTTGTCTGGTCCTTGATGTCATCCCAATGGCGTTGCAAGGCAAGGATGTGTTCTTGAAGGAGCCAGAGTCGAGGGGACTCTACTTCTTCAGCCAATCTGGCAAGGCAGAGGAGTCCATCAATTCGTGGAGGCTCTATCATAAGAGGCTTTTCCCTTGGCAAGGGATAGGGTGGAGGCTCTATCGTAATAAGAGGCTTTTCACTTTGCAAGGGATAGGGTGGACTAGTCGCTTCTAGCTTTTGGAATCTGGCACAGGCATCATCTCTTAGCCATGTATTGAAGGTTGGCCGGTTGGTTCGATGCTGCCTAGTGGTCCTTGTGGTTGGAGAGTGGAAGCACTAGCCACATATGCATCTAGCTTTAACTCATCTTTCCTGAGGATGGCTATTTTCTTGTAGTTGGATGCCAGGAGAGCTGTAGGCACTCAATGTGCTATCTCCACTACTCGGCCTGCTCTACCATGACAAGTACTTAATAGCTTAATCTATGTGGCATTGTCCATGAGGACTACTCTATCCGACTGGTTTTCGGTAGTGCGGAGCTACATATCCAGAGAAGGGCTTAGCCTATCATATCTGCTGGAAGAGGCTCTCTAGAATTTGAACATGCTCCTCCTCAACTTGTAGTTGCATATGCTTGAGGAATTCCACCTCTTATTACAGCTGGGAACCCTACTCCTAATCTTCTATCTTGCAGTAGCCATGCTAGTGCTTGGTCCTACTGTTGTAGCTTGCTATTGGCCTATGTATGCTCCTATCACAACCTCTCTGTTTGGTTGATTTCCAAGTACTCTATGAAGTATTGGGCACAGTGCTAGGCCACCTCAATGCTTCCTAACAGAGGAAAACAAGAAAAATTCCACTGGTCTAGCCAACTGAGTGGGAGGCATGGTAATGGCAAGCTTTGACTGCACCTCCTAATCCGTGTTCATCCCCAAGCATGGTGGCAGACATCTCGATGATAAGGACTTGCTAAGACTTCCTTTTGAACAATGTCTTGATGGGATCGCTAAGCTTGGGGATCACCCTTGTGCTAGGTGTGACAACTGTGGTCACCGAGGGAGGCAGAATAGACACCAAGGTGGGTGGTATGATCAGAACTATGGAAGAGGTAGGCAAGGGTTGCAAGGGTAAGCCAAGGTATTTGAGATAGGGGGAAGGGATACAAGAGAGTTGGGCTCGTCAAGGAAGTTGGTGGGGTTCCCTGAGAGAAGGTCACCATTTTGAGACCCAAAGGCAGCGCGAACGAAGTGATCGGCTCAAAGTCATCATTTGTAGATGCTTTGGAGCCAAGGGTCGGGGATGTTATCCTCCACATCTGTGACTCTTCCTATTGCATTTGGTGTTATTATCTAGCTTGCACTTTGAATGGAGATTTCTTGTCTTCTACGTCTCTGTGAGATTCGTCGCCTCTAACTCTCCGACTGTTGGAGATATTGAGTACAGGAATAGGATGGAATACACCTGACCATGCCGATGTGGTTATGTGCATTGTTTTGCTCAATGAGACAATTCACCTTGTGGAGGAAGTGATCTATGAATAGGTGTGCCCATGCCATGGGCATTTTGTCTTCTACCTACATTAACCACCTTGTTGCAATAGCTGAAATATGAGTAGGCTTTGCTTGCAATCAAATTAACTTAAGAAAAAAATTGCAGTTAGGGATGACAGGAGGTTTGGCATGGTTACTGAGGAGGTATTCTTGAGAAAAAATTGCAGTTAGGGATGACAGTCTCGCGATTTCTCGAGGAAGGGATATGGCAGCATGGAGCCAAAATAAGTCGTAGGGTGTTAGCCATTAACAATCTTTTTGAGATTTTTTCCCTTAAGTATGTCGAGTAAAAATGTGCCATTGTAGAAGCAATGCATGAGCGAGTATGGTCCGGCCCATTGGAACTTTAGCTTGCTTGGGTGGGGGCCCTGTTTGGACTAGAACAACAACATTGCATGTTTCTCTTTGAAGATGCGGTTCTTGGCATGGCAGTCAACACATTACTTCCAAGGAGGTTGCATTATGTCAACAATATTGGCTGCAACAATGAATCTGGTCTCAATGTGTGAGTGACTCGTCTAGGCTTAGTGATGACTGCCATTCCAAGGCTTGGAAACAAGTACTTGATGGGAACCACCGCGTTAATTCCATAGACCATCTTGAAAGGGGTGAGGCTTGTTGCTACCTTACAAGCTGTCTGGAAAGCTCATAGGACCAAAAAAAGTTTTTGGTCCAATCTATGCGGTTCTTGTTGTTGACAATGTAGTAAGAAAAAGAAGGCATCCAGAAGGAGAATTAGCCAGTCAGATAGGACAAGGCATTGGAAGCTATGACTTGTTGTCCGACCTTAAAGAAAAGGAAGCTGAATGGTGAAGGATTGCACTAAAATCCTAAAAATGTTTGCTCATAAGTAGCTACTTGTATAAAAGAGGGGGACACAGTCCTCTTACAATGTGTCTTTCCACACAAAAGAGTGATCATCATGGATGAATCCCATCAAGGGTTAGCTAGTCATTATTTCTCCATTGAGGTCATGGTATGAAAAATCGTAAGTGTAGGATTATGGTGAAGCACTATCTACATAGATGTTGCAAAACATTGCAAAAGCTGTAATGCATGTTAATGAATTGGAATCCAACCTTCCAAGACACGGTGCCATTACAATTGAGCTACCCGTGGGATCCATTCCAAAAATGGATATTGTATTCCATTGGTGAATTCAATATGGCCGCAACAGATTAGGTTGCCAAATGGGATGAAGTAGAATTTCTCAAGAACAACACAGCTCAAAGCACTCCGAGATTCTTGTGCTAGAATATCATTTGTATATTTGGGTGGCCCATTGAAATCATGTTCGACCAAGGGTCCACTTAATCAATTCAATCACATCAATGCCATGATGAAGGAATTCTTGATTTAGCATAAGAAATAACAACACGCTCTCCATTTTTGAATAGTCAAGCTAAAGCAACAAACAAGGGGCTGAAAAGAATTCTCCACAAGATAGTAAATGAGCATGAAATGATTGTGGCCTACCAAATCACATTCAAGGTGACAATCAAGCATACTCTGCTCTAGTTGTCCTTTGGTCTCAAAGCAATTGTATGAGTGGAATCCCTTATGCCAATCCTAAGGGTGGATGTATGACACATAAATGGCCAAGAAGAAGCCATCATGAGTAGACTAGATGAACTATCTAGTCTTAAGTATGGTCTTAAATGGCCTTGATTCCATGGGGAGGATTTAATGATTGGAAGAAATGGAAAGAAAAGGGTGGTGATCTGATAGTTAACAAGCCATTGGGAAGAAAACCCTAGAAGCCCTCATATATAAACCCCTCCAAAGCGAGAGGGCTCACTTTTCTCATTCATGATCTGAGCAGCCAAGACTCCCTTGCCTCCATAACCTCCAAACCCCCACTTGAAGTCTCTAGCCCTCACCCCACAAATCGGATGGCATCAAACCAACCCCAAGAGTGAAAGGGCACAAATACCAAAGGGCTTGCACGGAAATAATCCAAAGCCAAAGAGACTAAGGGACCCAAAAATCAATGCTTCCTCCCATTTCCAATGGCCAATAATCTTACATCAACCATAATTATGAAGGCCACAGCTTAGTTATGGTGCGGTGAGAAACCAAGAGGTCTCAACAGTGCTTGCATCAATGGGAGTTTAGAGGGTTGGTGTCTAGGGACAATCCTAGGCCTAGGTAATAGAATGGAGTACAAAGGCAATGCCTAAAGAGGCATAGAGGTTCTAAGGTCCACATGGGACACTTGCTACTCAAGACCACTCCATGTGGTAAGAATTGGGCTAGGGGGAGGATTCTAGAGCAAGCTTGAAGAAGGGGTCTCACGAAGAAGACCTCACGGAATGCAGAAAGAAAAAAAGGCTAACTTGTCTGGAATCAATGGTGGTTAGGTGGTAATTGGCAAAGATCCCTCTATTGCAGTAGATGTTACACTAGTATCAGATCCAAACATACAAGAGCCGTTCTCTCAAGAAGGTGAATCTTGAGCCACAACAAGCGCTCAGAGAGGAAGGAGATATACACCAAATAGACATAGCCACCAAACCAAACAAGAATTGTGTGGTCGGATTTCTTTTTCGCCCCACAAACTTTAAAGCTACAAATCTCTCCTAAAAATCACACCTGACTCATCAAATGAAGGATCCACTCGGATTGTTAGGCAAGGTACCTGGACTTGGGAGAAGATTGCAATGACTTTTTGCATAGAGAAAAGAGGATGATCTTTCAATGAGCAGCAAAGATTTTGGTTTTTACTATCGGCGTGGTGATGTAAATCATTCGGTTGAAAACTACATAATTCACTAATCCACACAATTTGTCATTGAGTACTCTTGAGTTTACAAGAGAGCTTGAAACTGTGAGCTATGTCAAGCCAAAAGCTCGAGCTATGGGGCTATGATGGAGTGTAGGAGACAAAAGGAAGTTTGAGGTGCTAAAGACAAAACATTGCGAGCAACATCGGTAGACATCAAAGGCCGAGCTCATAGGAGTCAAGGAAGCAATCACCGATAGGAACTTAGGGAGCTTGTAAGGTCATAGCGACAGGCAAGGAGCTTGGAGCAAGAGCCATTTGCTTAACTCGCAGCTCACTGTACAATAGCAAGTGCAATTAAAGAAGAGATAGAAAAGCATGTTGACCTATAGATATCTAGAGAAGAAGACATGGAGCCACATCATCATCTAAGGTTCTTAGACCTTAGTAAAATCCACATCACAATTTCTTTAACACCCCTCTCCCTTCTAAGGGTCATTTTCCACGTCTTTTTTTTTTCAAAGATCCCTCTCTATCCCTCTTTTCCTCCAAGGTGTATTACCCATAAGCTCCAAAACTCTTTAGCCTTGCCATAATCAAAACAAGAGGATTGGAATTCTGGACCAAGCTTAGGGAAGCAAAGAACCAGGATCGAAAGGCGAGAATGAGAATTAAAGAAAAGCGAGATGACTTCGAATCCAAAAATCCAAAACCTCGAATAAATCCCAGGGAAGTGGCCCATCATATTTTTCTCCCAATAAAATCTTTTTTGCTTTATATTATTTGCAAATTTCTCATTTTTAAAATGATGAGCCCAAAAAGAGAGGAGACGAATAGGGAGAGAAAGGAAAGGCGGTTATGGAAGAGGAAATACATGAGGAAGCGCATTAAAGAATTCAAGAGGATAGTACGGAAATGGAGGATGTTCATTACGGGTGATTACAGAATTCCATATTCATAATTCATTAAACATGAAAGTTGAACACAAAATATAGAAAACCACTTAGGGACAATTAATGATACATTAAAAATCCTAACTAAATCGATATCTAAACTATCCAATTCTCAATTGGTAATGCCTGTGGCACAATCATCGACTCCTACTTATCAACTTGAGAGGTCCACCTCTTCGCTTAAAGAAACCTCTAACATTCTTAAGGACTTGAAACCATCAATTTTCAATGGGAAAGAAAACGAACACAACAAGGACATGATAAATATGTTCTTGCAAAAATGGCAAGACTTCCATCGACTCAAGAACACCCCTCCTAAAATTCAAGTCGTGGAAGTGAGTCTTTCCCTTTGAAGTAAGGCTTATAAATGCTGGATGAGCCTCAGGGAAAATAATAGGATCCCTAGGTATTGGGATGAATTTGAACAAGCCTTCTTAAAAGAGTTTTTAACTAAAAAAGAGTTAGAAAGAGCGTGAGAGGTTTGCGACAATTGTACTATGGGTAAGAACACTCTAATCCAATACATAGCAAACTACAAGGAGGTAGTCCTTAAGTTGAAAGGAATTGACAAATTCCAAAAGATAAGGGGTTTTGTGAAAGGTGTGAAAGACACAAGGTTGACGTGAGAAGGAATTCTCCCAAGACCTTTGAACAAGTAATTAAATATGCCCAAATATACGATGACAGGACGGGGAAAATCCAAAGCTGTAACTTCAAAACAAAAAGGTTTTGCTCCTAAGTTCAACAAATTCCCCAATTTGAAAAGGAAGGAGGAAAATCTCCAACACAAAAATATCCTCTCCTGAAGAGAAAGTGCAAGCAAGGAAATCTTTGCTTCAAATGTTTGGGCAATGATCGTGCTACTTGGAACTAACCTAGAAACAAACAAGCAGGATCTATAACCCCAAATAAATTTCCACAAAAACAAGTACACGCAGTGCAGGTGCTGTCTCTTAATGGTACTAAAAAGTACACTGAGGTAGAGTTTTATCATGGGGATAGCATGTTGCCTATCATCGGCAATGTGACAGCCCACCTTTGTTCCTCGTGACTTAATGAGGATGCATGGAAAATTAAGGGGCAAAAGAGTGTTGGTTGGTGATAGTGCCACACACAATTTCTTAAACTAATCGCTAGTTAAGACATTGAAGTTTCCAAAGGATCCAAGTGCCCATAAATATGTGGTCTCTCTAGCAAAGGCCAATGATAAAAAGGTTTGGGACACCATGATTCATGGTCTAGAGGTGGATATCCAAGGTTATCAGGATGCCTTGGATTTCCATATTATGCATCTCAATCGAACAGATGTTGTGCTTGGTGAAGAGTGGTGTATAGTCTTTGGCATAGCTTACAGTGGAGTTATTTAAATAACTCCATTATGTTTGAAAAATATGGTAGAGTCTTTCAGATTCAGGGAGAACATGATGTGCCCAATTGTGCCCTTATTTATTCGATGGAATTGGAGCGACTTCTACAATAACAGTAATGCGAGGTATATCTTTGTGAACTTTCATTTATTGGTGATTTTATTTCTACTACATCTGAAAAGAATAAATTTTCTATTGATGTGATTAAAAAGTATGAATCTTCATTAAGGATTTAATGGTTGAATTTAAAGATGTTTTTCCGAGTGATTTGCTTGATGGTTTACCTCCCGAGCGAGATGTAGATCATAAAATAGACATAATTCCTAGATCTACCCCTATTTTTAAACCACCATACAAACTTACTCAAATGGAATAATGTGATGTTGAAATACAATTAGTTGAATACGTTAGGAAGGACCAAATTCAACCTAGTAATTCACCATGATCATCACCAACTTTACTGATAAAGAAAAAAGATGGTACTGTGCATTTATGCATAAATTACAGAGCCTTAAATAAACTCACAATAAAAAATAAGTATCCTATGCCTCGCATTGATGAGCTCTTTGAATTAGAGAAGAGTATGTCCCTAAGACATCATTTTATACTAGATATGGGCATTATCAGTTCAAAGTAATTCCATTTGGTTTAACTAATGCTCCAACAACTTTTATGACACTTATGAACAATGTCTTGAGGCCATATTTAGGAAAACATGTTATAATATTTTTAGACATATCCTAATCCATAGCAAAACGAGGAAAAAGCATCTAGAACATTTGAGGAAAGTGTTCCAATTACTTAGAGATATTTCTCTTTTTGCAAAATAATCCAAATGTGAATTCTTTGCAAAAGAATTGAAGTACTTGGGACATACTATATCCCAAAATGGGATTTGTATGGATCCCAACAAGGTTAGGACCATTGTGGAATGGCCACATCCTACAAGCCTACAAGAATTACAAACATTCTTAGGTTTGTCTGGATTTTATAGGAGATTCATCCAAGATTATGTAAAGATTGTTGTTCCGATGATGGACCAGCATAAGGGGAAGGGAAGTGCATTCATATGGGATGAACCTCAAACGAATAGTTTTGAGAAGCTAAAAGTGGCTATAGCGCCTGCTCCTATCTTAAAGGTAGTGGATCCCAATGAACCATTCATAATTGTAACAGATGCCAGGGATTTTGTTGTTGGGGTGGTTCTATTACAAAAGGGTCGACCAGGGGCTTTTGAAAGAAAAAAGTAACCAAAAGAATCATTATTGCCTTCTACTAGTTGACTTTTATTAATCACTATAGCAAATACTGTTTGGTCTACTTTATCAAAGAAAACTCCAAAGTCTTTGACAAGTTCAGATAATTCAAAGACATGGTTAAGAACCTACTAAAATGAAAAATCAAAGTCCTCCAATTAGATAAGGAAGAGCATACACATCTTTAGCATTCACGAATTTATGCAAGGATCATGGGATTAGAAAAAGATACTTTACTTGCAGATAGAGTGCAACAAAATGCCATAAAAGAAATAAAGAATAGAACTTTAGCAAACAATGCTAGAGCAATAATCAATGAAAAGAACTTGCCCACTCAATATTGGCCAAAATCCATCAATACATCAAACTACTTATTGAACAAGGTACCAATAAAACAAATACAAGGAATGACTCCTTATAAAGCATTTGCAAGATACAAGCCAATGACTAGTCACCGTAAAGTTTTTGGATGCACAGTATATGGACATATATATGATGATCACAGAAGAAAGCTAGATCTGAAATCTAGGAATTGTATTATGGTTGGAAACATAGCAAAACCTATAAACTATGATGAAATCAACAAAAAAACAATTGTCTATAAGGATGTAGTATTTGATGAAGAGTCAAAATGGAAATCAACAACTTCACAAGCGATAATTGTACCCACAAGCCAAATACCCACTAAAAAATAATTGCTAGAGCCTTTAGAAGTACAAGAACTTAGAAGATCCAACAACGAAAGAAAACCACCATGGATGACATTTCCAAAAGGAAAAGCTCTTCAAGTTGAGAGTACCAATTTCGCTCTCATGAAATAGAAGAGCGAAGTCATCTATTAAGTTCCATACCTAGCAAGAAAATGTACTTCATGAGGATACCACAAAGAGAGAGAGAGAGAGAGAGGGGGGGAGGGGGGGGTGGGGGGGGGGAGAGAGAGAGAGAGAGAGAGAGAGAGAGAGAGAGAGAGAGAGAGAGAGAGAGAGAGCATTTGTGTATGTCTGCACGCATGTAAGCATGTGTGTGTGTGCGCGCACACACGTGCGTGCTACGTGCATGTATGCATGTGTGCGTGCTACGTGTATGTGTGCATGTGTGTGTGCGTGTGCGTGCATGCGCACGTACATGCTACGCACATGTATGCATGTGTGCGTGCTACATGCATGCGTGTGCGCACCGATATCCAATCACCTCAAAAATGAGAAGGAAGGTGGTAGGGCCCTCCTTACAAGACAAACTAGAATTCAAGGTGGATCTAGAGCTTGGGCTTAGATTTTGCCACCTCGAAGGTCTTTCGAGAATAACAACAATATTGATAGTTTTGGTCTTTCTATTTTGCTGATGTGCATGGGCCGAATACCAAATCTTTGAAGAAGAAACAACTCAAAAATGGCCATGCAAAATGGTAAATAGAAGGGCGAATAAGAACAATGAAACTGAAACAACATTAGCCGAGAAATGCAACACTAGGGTCATAAAAAGGGTTGCAAGTATAGATGGTTGTAAACAATGACATTGCCTTATGTTGAGTTGTTGATCATGAAATGGTTTTGAATGTTGAAGGAAGATTGGAGGCAATGCTTCGCTAATCATGTCAATCAGGTTTATACCATATTAATGTTAGTCTTTCCCTTGTGATGTCGAGCAAAATGTTTTACTGCATGATGCATCCAAAATTTAGGTTAATGAAAGCCAATGTTCATCAACTATGTAAACGTGATGCGATTTGCAAAAGGCAAAGTAAGGCTTCCAACATAGATCTTGTTTCACATTTGGCTAGAAAAAAGTAGAGACCAAAAGGACAATGTGAAATATTGAGATCTCATCCACAAAGAACGATATATTCATGCAATACATAGACTGCAATCTTAAAAAGAAGAGAAAAAGATTGAGGAGGATGTGGGTATAGATGAATTTATTGTGGATGAATAACACAGCCACACATGCAAGTTAAAGTAGATGCATAAAATGTAGCAAATGGTATGTCTTTTCATTGCATCCAAGTTTTGTTCACACAAACCCCTATGCCATCATGTCAAAATGTCTAGGATAGATGTGGCCCAATGGCACCCCATCAACCAACAATAACTTATGGAAAATTGTTGGATGCGATGTAGAAACTCTAAATTTGACATTTCTAGATCGTATTTACAGGAGCAAATGGACTCCACTAGTGGTTTGGCCTTGCAACAACGTTTCTCCCATCATGTTCTAGTTCCTTGGATATATGTAAGCCCAATTGGACAACATCGACCCACTCTAGTCTAATCATGTGTGAAAAATTGCTCAGCGCATTGCAAAATGTTCACATTGGATAGTTCTAGGTCATATTCGTGGGACAAAAAAACTCCCATGGGATTTTGCCTTACACAAACCTTCTTTCCATCATGTCCTAGCACCTTCAACGTCTACAACATAACTAGCCCCCTAAATCTAAATTGTATAGTTATAGGTTGTTCTCAATAGTGAAAATGGACTGGTTTGGCATTTCAGAAACCTTTCCCCTAGCATATAAAAGAGCCTTGGGCCTTTATGGCCCAATTGATTCCCTCAAACCAATATACAATGATCATTTATGTAAATTGCTCAAGGTGACATGAAAACGTAAGTTTGATAGTTTGGTAAGGCAAACAAACTCTCAAGGTGGTGTTCTCATGTCGAAGTGCCTTGCACATCCATATCCCAATCGAACCCTTCAACCTTTGGACAATTGCGCTCATCCATATTGCAATTAAATCCCTTAACCTTCTCCACACTAATCACAATGCAATTTCAAAACTAGCAAATTGGAAAGTTCAAGGGTGATGATGATGGCAAGGGACTCCCATGGTAACTTGGCTAGGGAAATCTTTAGACTCTTCCAATATGTCTCCGAGTGATAACATGGCTAACTATTTTAAGGGGGCACATGATGTGACATGTCCTCATACATCCCTTGTATACAAAAGGTATATGGTAGGATTACCCAAGCTAGAGTTCATGCCATGCACAATGAAATGTATGTCGAATGGTCCTCGCCAATGATGAATGAATGGACGGTGCAGGAAGAGAGCGTTTGTAAGATTGACAAGATCTCAGCCCAATGTATGTTCGGAAATAAAAATGCCTTAGTGATGGCCAATAGAAGCTAACAAACAAGCATGGAAAGCACAATGGTTCAAAGCACTTGCTTGCCTCTACTTTACTTGGGGCAAAGCACCTGCTACAAGGATTTCTTCCAAAGAACCACTAGTGAAATGCATGAGTTTGGTAAGACTTTGAGTACTACCACTCAATGAGGAAGGATCTCTCGAAAAGTTATAACAATGTACATAAGCATCTTTTTTTGTTGTAGCAGACCAGAATAGCTGTGCACAATGTTGTGTCAGAAGGAAAACACAAATGCTCCACACAAAAAAATCAGACTCTTTCCAAAATTCAGAAATGGAACATGGCTTCATAAAGAATGATCTGATTTGAATTACGCGACACAAATTTTTACATGACATATCCGTACCCCTCGTCAGGGCCAGTATAGATTTCTGCTGATATATGCATTGCCTGCTTCTACTTCCCATTTAGTACAAGGGAAGAGATATTTAGGGCTTTCCTTTGAGAGCCTCTTTACTTTGTTAGATTGTGCAGCTTTGATTGTCTATCAATTGCAAATAGAGCAACTAGCTTGGTCCTCTCTTAACAGGTTACCTTTGCCTGTAAAAATGACGGGGACCTCAAAAAGTTTAATTTCCCTCTTAACAGGCAATCTTCCCATAATATGCTGTTACAGCCTTGAGTTCATCATGAACATAATTTCTCTCAATCTGCATGGCACAGCTTCCAAAATAAGGCCCATGGACAAATAACTCCTCAGGGATATTACAAAGATTGACATGTTGAACAACGACAATCCATGTAATGAAAAAATGACCTTTCTGTGGACTTGCACAAAGTTGATTGGAGTTTCCAGTTAAACAACTTCAAATCATGATTATAAACAGATAAGAAAATCTTGTGAACTTAAAGTACTACCTCATAAGCAAGCGGAGGGTTTGACAGCCATGACAACTGTGCCAGTTGATCTGAATCAACAGTCCGAGGCAAGAAGAATGCAATACTAGGGGCAATTGACAGAGCTACTTTAAAAAGAGAAAATCTGCACATAACAATTGATCATTAACGAACTAATAGCTTGATCAGGATCACAAAGGGACTATTGGACCATTGAGAACCATGATACTAATAAAACTATTTCAAGTCCTGTGAAAGGCGTGATTCTTGGAATGGAAGTTAAAGGCCAATTCTTAAAAGAAACAGTGATTTCTGAAGAAGGAATCAGGAAATTAAAAACCTATGAACCATATAGCATTTCAGTTATAAGGAATCATTTTCTGAAACTTTTATCAATGCTTCAAGAAGATTGCGAATACGGAATGCAGCTACATCAGGGAAGAGAAAGAAGAATACCCATCCTTGGGCTTCAGCATGGTCTCGATGTTGTACTTTTCTGCTTTTATGTATTCTGGACCTCCCCATGGTGGAGAGAGAAAAACAACATCTGCCTGTTACAGGATTTAACAAAAACCGACATGGACCTTCAGAACCCTTACAAACCCTAAAGCCAATGGAATTTATAGGACACTTCTTACTGCAAAGTCCTATAATCATGGTTGGATTAAAGGACAAAACTAAGAATATTTATAGCCTCTCAACATGATGAGAAAAACCAAAAAAGCTCCACCCACTCAATAAGCTTGTGAATCAAAACCCACAAAGCATAGCATGACAACAGCTCAGAATGCTGCCAAAGCATCTATTATGAGGATCCATATTTAGAGAGAACTAGCCTTGAAATTGTAGACCTACACCCCCCCCCCCCCCCAAAACAGCAGCATGTACATACTCCTTTGATTAAGGAACTTCTAGAATGCTCTCGACTTGTCATCCCACTCATATACTACAATTGTTTTTCAGGAATCAGAAGGCATGGTTGTAAAGTGCAAGCAAACCTGAAGAGAGGGAGCCAGCTGGAAAAAGTCCCCAACAAGAAAGTCTATTCTGTCCGCAACACCATATATCTCCGCATTGTGCCGGGCATATTCAATTTTCTTTGGATCGATATCAATTGCTATGACATGGAGGTTCCTGGAAAAAAACAGAACATCCTAAAAACTTTGCAAAACACTTTCACTCCTGCTTTTACAAGAATAGATAATGGTATTCCAACCTTCTATGACATACGTATACGGAGACTAAAGAGATAATATCCTTTCATTCAAACTTTTCAAGGTCATATTTGTAATGACTTACTGGCAAGCAAACTGGATGGCATTACCACCCACTCCGGTGAATGCATCAATCACAGTACCAGAACCACAATGTGCAGCCTGGTGTTTTGCAATCTCTTCAGGTGTGACAGAAAACAAGCCTTCCTCATCCAGCTTGATTCCATGATCAAAACGAGAGAAAAGACTATAGCGCCGAAGCCAGTATTTAATGACATCTGTGCGAATCTCTTCAACCATACCAGGTAAAAGCACCTTGTCACTTTCATTACACACTGTCATAATTAACCAAGGTACCATGAAAAGTAGTATCAGAATCTCTTGAGTCAGGATTTTCTAACTTTGAGCTGAAGAATCTGGTGAGAAATAGAGAGCATAGGTAGGAATACTTACATCTT
Organism: Dipteris shenzhenensis; assembly: GCF_047967505.1. Classification (NCBI taxonomy): domain Eukaryota; kingdom Viridiplantae; phylum Streptophyta; class Polypodiopsida; order Gleicheniales; family Dipteridaceae; genus Dipteris; species Dipteris shenzhenensis. The sequence continues at coordinate 30,091,315 of NC_141599.1, forward strand.
TTCATGACCTCAACCTGTGCCAGTAATTTATTTCCTTCTCGCTCATGAAGAACTTTCTTGCTGGGAATTCCATCTACGTCAAACGAGTATAAGAGTCAAGCAAAGGCTAGGCAAGATAAAGTGCCCTACCCACACAGAAAGGCAACAGAAAATCCCTGCGACATTAATGAAGGCTGAAGCATGTAATAAGAGAACTGTACCTCGTTTGAATTTTACTGCTCCTTCTGAAACTTTGATTTGTCTTTTCTTTTGTTTCCCCTCACACAGACCCATTACCCGACCAACTTTCCAAAAAAGAAAACCAACCGGCAAAATCTCACTTTGATGATTAAATAAAATATACGCGTCAACCTCATGAATTGAATCCTTTTCTTGCAAGCATTGCTCTGAATGGTTCAGTCAAAATTTCAGAAAGAAGAGAGATACTAAATAGCCTCTGGCTTGCAGTGAGAACACCTACAGCTTTTAAAGAGGGTGGCTTTGATCAAGTGCTTCAACCGCTCTTTTCTTCCCTGCACCTGAAGTAATACCCTTCCATTTTCTGCAGAAACTGCATATGGCAAGGCGTTACATAATGAGAAAACTCAAATGAACTTAATCTCTTCTTTGAACACCAATTTAGCTATTGTAGAAACAAAGAAAACTCACAATGCGTAAAGGCACCATTTTTGACAATCTGCCGCCTCTGACACTTTTGAATAGAAAGTACATCCATGACTCCAGCATCCTCCAGAACAGACGCTTGAGTTTTCATCAGTCACATCACAGGAGAAGTTTATAGTGAGTTACATTGGCAATTCTACTCTCAGTTCAAAGGGTAGGAGACAAGCTCACCCAAATCAAAATTTCTGACTAATGGAATTTCCAGTGGCTGTGCAACAAGTACAAAAAGAAAACGGGATTTCAACAGAAAGAAGTTGATTTCACATTTAAGGCTGGCCAGGTAGGCTGTATGATCACATCGGATTTGCAGGTAGCAACAGAACAGAATAATAAAGAAATGTGGCCTAGGTGCAAACAACTGAACACGAATCTAAAAAGCTTTAATGACCAGCTAGATATTCTGTTTTAAGCTTAAAAACTTACAAATTTCCTTGATGGTCAAAGGCTCCATGTGTCCACAATCTTCAAGATCCACTTCATAACCATTTTCCTCGAGTTTTGCATCCAACAGCTCAGACCTCACACTAACTTGGAGCTCCAGAATGCTTTTGTCTTGGCCAAGAGGCCTTTTGAGGCATTTCTCAAATTTTTTTGCCATTGAGTCTATGACTTCTAGTTCAATAGCTGAGCCTTGAAAGCTTAAACGAACCCTTCACCCTCTGTTTCTCATGCTACTTCTTGTAGTGCAGACTAAAACCACAACTGCATCAATTCACATGCACAACTGCACATTTCAGAGTTCTGAGGACTTGCAGGGAGACGATGGTGGAGTCATACCTGTAAGCCATGATGGGATCGATGAGCACAATAATTTAACAGCCATTTATTATATTTACCACTGAAGGCACCATGCCAAGTCCACTCACTGTCCTTATAACAAGCTGTGTCAAAAGCAACAGTAATATAAAGCACATGCAGTGGAGATGCGTTTCTCCACACCAAACAAAAAACACATCTCTCCTGAGCTGGCCGTTTCCGATATGGAGAAAATGGGTTCGCGGAAATGGAGAAGACAGGCTCGGGGGGGGGGGGGGGGGTGTTCCAAGGTAATGGATTGGCTTTACAGCAAACTGGGCTCTCACATGCTGCAACCATTTTCACTCCCTTGAACAGCTCGATCAATTCCATCCACCAGTTCCTCTCCGCCACCTCACCCACCAAAATCCCCCTTTAGCTGCTCTAAAACCGCCCCGGTATAAAGATCTATGAACAATGAAGATTAGATTTTGATGAAGATTTGTCTGATCACCGCAGATACAAATTTTATTGTTTTTGTTAATCTGTTGCCTCCCCTTCAGCACTACCCAAGAAACCCCTTCAGCTGTATTTTTAAGCACTTCTTGCAGCTCAAATTAACTAAACCACTAGTCGTAACATTAATAAAAAATAATTTATAAGTTTCCAACCTGCAGCCTCTTTAATACTGCAACGAGTCTGGGCCTAGGCTCTCTCTCTCTCTCTCTCCACAAAGCTAACGCCAAAATACTACTCTCTAGTAGTTAGCTTACCGTTGATGCCGCACTGCACAGGTCATTAACTCATGCAGTATCTCTTTCAAGGCAATTAAGTCTAGGAGATGCTAAAATCCGTACACTCTTTCATGATGCTTGTAAAGAATAGATTTTGCAGGAGTTAAGGTATCGCTGGTTCCAACCAATGGCGTCATATTGTTTTCCTGACAGGGAAGCAAATTCATGCAAACACTTTAACCTATTCCAAGGGCACTAAAAATCATAATTGATGGTTTAAGACAAGGGTCTACGTAGGGAGTCAGGGACTCGAGATGTGTTTGTCTTTAACTTCTTGTTAGCCTTGCGCAAGCGTTCACGCTACTTGAAAGCACCTTAATACTTGGGGACCTACCGCCACCGAGCACTAAAGTGTATTATACAGGAACATGGATCACATGACTGACCAGTCGAAGATTCGATTCAAAGTCGTTTTCCTTCTAGTTCTCTCTCGCTCGCTCTCTTGCCCGCCCCGCCCCCCGGCGGAGAACAATCCTTAAGGCACTCATTAAACCTGCCAGGAGTGCAGGGGCACGAATCTCTCAAAGTATGGACTATACCGAGCCTCGCTAATCGAGGCGCAGTACAGATTATCCATACTAATGAAGGCCACACAATCGCACGCTGCCCTTCGACAACCAAAAGTCATCCCGATTCCCGCATTCTAAAAGTACACGTACGATCAATCGCCTAAGCTTAAAAGTGGTTAAATGAAGTCCACATTGGTCTTCGTCACTAGAAGCAAAATCGCAACCTGTCCCGTGCTTAGAAGCAAGTTTTAAAAACAGGGGAGAAAAAAAGCTCTACGTAATCTACATTCGAGACAGTTCAAACAATTGCTTTGTAAGGCTTAAGGCTATATGTAGGAGTTTCGAAGCTGACCTTACACCCCTTAGCTTGTTCGTCAGAAATCGGTGCTTTCCTTAGCTGCATCTCTGGAAAAGAAATAGTTGGGCATAAAATTCCTATCCGCAGCATCAACCAGGAAAGAAACAGCCAATTATGAAGTGTGATATACACTAAACGTTAGTGCTTCTAAAGGTATCAATTGCCACAAAAGAAGCGCGTACGTTGTGGCAACAGAGGATACCCCGCAATATTCTTCAGATGCAAGTAACTTATAATATCTCATGCAGAATGAAGCCAGTCACTGGACAATCCGAGACAAGAAATGCATAAATTTGAATTTTAACTCATATCGACACGACAAACAATCTCTAAAAACATAAATCACATAAGTTATCGGCTAGCCGGAAGAACCCAAAATCGGACCTTTGACAGATTGTTACATATGCTCCGAGTGAGTTGAATTACACAGCAAAAGATTCAAAACGCCATATCATGCAGAACCAAAACTCATCTACGATTTTGTCTATCGAAGCCAATCTGTGTGTGGCACAAAGTAGTGCGAAGTTTTTGGATCGACTCTGTTGGGACCCAGTGGATTGTCGTAGCAAGACGAAAGTAAAGCTATGGCTTTGAGTGTTGAATAACTGCTAATACGTCTGATTGTGTTCACAAGGAATTGGCCAACGAGATCCCAAACAAAGAAGATTGCATCAAGAGGGCTTCTCTGTGAAGGGTCCTTGTTCTGAGAGTCTCTATATTATCTATCAAGACGAACAATCTTTGAGGTAGTGGGTGCATGGAAACCTGCCTGGAGGCGAACGCTCCCAGTGCATGGCTGTGATTTACTATTAATGTCTAGCTAAAAAAGTTTCCCCTGCGCCAACTACTTCGCCTCTAATATATCCCAAAGACGTACATTTTACCGAGCTCTATCGATCTGCCAAACTACAGCCTTGATCAAATTACCACGATAACAATGCTGCGGGAACGGGGATAAACAAGCTGTAGCTAGGTAGCGCTGTGAGAGGCAGCTTACATCTTCTGCCAGTGTCCCCGATCAAGCGAGCAATACAAGCTCCTGCATGCAAAAGGCGAAGGCTGAAGGAGCTGGGAAAGGCAACTGCCGCATTACCATATTAAGAGGGAGACGAGATTGAAATAGTTATATAGTCCGCCGTCAATGCAAAAAATCTTGATTTCTGTCCTCTTAAATATGTTTTCGAGAGGTGGCGCCCTCGATACAGAAATTGAGGGGTGGAGTTTTTAAAAAACCCAAAACCCCTCGTTAAAGGAATGTAGGTCCAGATGAATGCGGGGTTGTGCGGATAATGATGATGGCCGGGAGGCTAAGTAATGCAGGCACCATAAAGCGGGAGCCCATTAAGCATACTTTTTTACAAGAAAATGAGGGGAAGAAACTTCGTTGCAGATGCTGTGAGGGGATGTGGGACGAGGAAGGCAGAGAATTATGGAGCTATGGAGCAAGCCGGGGGGGGGGGGATTGTGCAGGGGGGGGGTGAGTGGTAACAGTTGAGAGTGAGTAGCAATAGTGTTTAAGAATGCTGTGGCGAGAGTGAGGGAAAGCTGTGGCAAAAGAAGGTGATGATGATGATGATGCAGCAGAGTGTGGCAAAAAAGAGGGGGAAGAGGCGAGAGAAGCAAGCAAAGGGGAGGAGGACTTACGACTGAGAGGGAGGGAGGTGGGAGAGAGTGCGAGGGAGTGCAGAGGGGTTGAGCTGAGTGTTTGAAAATTCAAAAAGGAAGAGGGGAAGAAGTCACGAGCTCCAAGGGGATTGACGTGGGTGGTAAGAGGAGGAAGGAAGAGGACAGAGGAAGAAGGGAAGGGGAGGGGAGAGGAGGAGGAAGAGGAAGGGGGGGGGGGGGGGGGGGGGGAAGGAGGAAGGTTGGTGTTGTGTAGTGTGGAGGGTGATGAGGGGAATACTTAGTAAGTAGGGGGAAGGCTGGTTGGGCATAAAAAGGGTGCGGGGGAGAAGGCTGGATTCCTTGAAAGCAAAGCTGGCAACTTTCTTTTAGGGAGAGAGAGAGAGAGAGAGAAGGTGAAGCGTGTGAGATGTGCAAGGGAGAAGGCCAAAAAGCAAAGAGCTCACAGACACACACACACACACACACACACACAGACAAAGAGAGAACAGTAGAATATAGGCCCTGCCTCTCCTTGCTTTCATCCATCACCATCTTTCTCCCATAGAGCCACATGATCCAGCTCCACTTCCAGCTCTGCATGTATTCCGACTGCTCGTTCGTGTGGCCTCTTTGGCGAGCTTTGTGTGCCTCCCTTCCTTCCCCTCTCAGTCCTCTCCCCCTTTGCATGTTCCACCTTGCCAGCTCATTACATTTCACCCAGAAAAAGCTCTCCCCCCCCCCCTCCGCTTTTGCCCTGCCTCAACGTCGATGCAAAAAAGAGCTTTGCCCGAACCAATTTGTCTATGCCAAAAAGGGTTCCCCCTCCACACCACACACACACTATTGCTATTATATACTCTACATAAACTAACACAGAAAACTCACCCACAAACGCACCTTGTTTCCTGGCTTCATTGTTCACGTCCCCATATCACGCCTTTATACACCCGTTTTTTCTCTCTTGCCAATCATGAGGATAATAAATCTCTCTCTCTCTCTCTCTCCACCACTAATACTACAATGGATGATGCTAACAATGGACACACTCTCTCTCATGAAGGATCGTGAACACCATCTCTCTCTCTCTCCATCACTATAATGGACACTCTCTCTCTCGTGAGGGATCATGAACACCATCTCTCTCTCTCTCTCTCGGTTTACATCAAGTTGTACTATAATGGATGATGCTAACAATGGACACTCTCTCTCTCGTGAGGGATCATGAACACCATCTCTCTCTCTCTCTCTCGGTTTACATCAAAGTTGTACATTCTACACCAGCCCTCTCGCAGTCTTTCTATGCTCCTCTCGCAGTCTTTCTATGCTCCTCGGATTCATGATGCGATGGTTGATGGCTAGAAAAACGTCCATATGCAACCCGGTTTGAAAAGCCCTCTCCTTAGTAAAGCCCTCCCCCCCCCCCCCCACCTTTCTTTTTCCCTCTCTCTCTCTCTCTCTCTCCCCTACATCTCTTCTCTCTCATTCTCCTCCCCTGCAGACTCTTTGCTCCCTACCTATCTAGCCACTTTAGCTAGCCATTCCCTCGTGCGACTGACGATGGGATGGTATTAAAGGGGGGGAAAAAGAAACAAGCGGACCAAATTCTCTCTGTCTATATGCTGCTGTCAATTGATAAATTGATGATGTGACGCCCACAAAAGGCCAATTGAGACTTCTTTCTCCCCCCCTGTCGCTTCTCTCTAAATCTATGAGCCCTATGAGCCTATTACCGAGCTCTCCGAATAAAATTGACAAGGATGGCGGAAATATGCGGCTGCAGTGTTTCTTCTGGATTCGGTCGAACATCCTGGATTTGTCGCTGTATCTCAAAACTGGAGTTGTACTTCTTTTTAAAATTTCAATTGCAAATGTTGCTGTTTTGTCTCATGGTGTGTGTGTTCTATGAAAAATGACTGTCCGAGTAAAGTTTTCTTGATTTACTGCGCGATGGTGGTGTGCTGATGAGGATTTGCAATTGCATCTTGTCTTTGTTCCCACCCTCTCCCTCGTGTTGCTGTGTTTGATGATAATCTCCACTCGCTAAAAACGGCCCACTTCCTTCTCACGCCTCTAAACTCTCAACCGACTGCTCCACGTCCCCACACAAAGGCACACAGTCAAGATGATAAAATCACTCTCCCCAAAGCCATCCATCCTTCAAATGCTGTCAAACAATTTCTGTTATCATAAGGAGACAGTGTGCCATTAACATGCTCATTTTTTAATCTGTGCTCTGATATTCCAGCCTATCGTCTCGCTGCTGCTCTTGACCACTTTTGGTCCTCAGCCCACTACGCCCACCCGGGCCAGAAAGGATTCTGGAGTTAAAAAGGCAACACCTCGACCCTCGCTCTTCATACGCTTTTCCCACGAGCTTCTTCGTAGCTTCTCTGGCCGTGCATCCCACTATAAAAATATCACCCCTCCACTTGCATTAAAGCATACGAAATTGGCATCCGGATGCTTGCTTTTTTGCCCTCCCCGCAGCCATGCATCGGACCGGTCTGACTGCAGAAAGAAAATGTCCCCGGTGCCCCACCCGTCTCCACTTGCATTTCAGAGCACGAAACTTTCACCATGCATTTCATCAGGATGCAGAATTCAGAGCTGAGGTTTTCATTCATGAAACCGCCCTCCACTTGCATTGCAGAGCACGAAACTTTTCACCGTGCATCAGAATGGTTTTCATTCATTTCATCAATCAGCTCACCCCTCCCAAATGTCACAGCCAAGGTCGCGCACTTGCACGCTCCCGAATCGACATACACCTAAATCGTCCCACTTATGACATCTCGGTTCCCGATCAGCCATCCTCATTCCCAAGTCAGACTCTAGACCCCTGGTCTACGGTCAGCAGAGCGTTCCAATGTGTATCACCTTCGACGGAAATGTGCTGCCCACATCCCAGAAATATGCTGCCTACATCCCAGGCCCCGGTGCCCAGGGTACTACCTTTCGAGTCAGTCAGGCTGAGCCCCCATCATGGATACTGAACGTCGGGACGAACTTCAACGTCTGCTGAAATGGTCAGGACTCAGGAGTCACCCGGTAGCATCTCTAGCCTCGCAGTTTTCACGATAGAGAGAGGAACAGAGGACCACCGATCCCCTGAAATTGATTGATCCCCGTACGTAGCACCTGAACAGGGAGTCTCACCGTTAACCAGCACCAAAATCACGCCTTCTCACGCTTGCACACTCCAGTTTCAGCTGGTTTATTATTTGCAGCATACCCGGGAGTTGAGCCAATACCCCCAAAAGTCCAGACGAATTTGCAAAGCGTCTGCAGTGCTCACACAACTCTCCAGGAGAGGCAAGCATGATGTGAAAGCAGTCACCCAAATATTCGCCGGGGGTATAGAAGGCTCCTCAAGTTCTGAAGCACACTATTCCGAGAGGGGTAATCGCAAGTTTCATGGGTGTGCAGGTTCCCAGGGCTGAATGCGCGGGGATAGGGACATGAGCAACGACTCTAGAAAGGACCAACCCAAAGACTACACAAATCTCCAAGGCAAAAAGCTTGACTACTGCTGAAATGGTGGGAAGCAAATTCCGAAAGGCATAAAAAAGGACAACGTCTCCAAGGAAGACGGCGCGAAATACAAAAGGGTGGTGGAGACCTGCGGGCAAAGGGCATGAGCAGGGGAGCAATGCGTTGGGAAAGGTAAAGGGAAAACCAGGGAATATGGAAGGAAAGGTGGAGGGAAAAGGCAAAGGAGATGGCAGGCAAACAGGGAATGAGTGGAAAGGGGAGACGCTACGGCATGCCAGATTCTTGCGAGTGCTCTCTCTCATCCATCTGCGAGTTCCACGAGCAAACAAAAAACGTCCATCTTCCCTCTTTCCTTCCCTTCCCTTCCCTTGCACTGCCTGTGAATCTGTATTTTCTATTGCCCTCGCCTTCCCTCTTCACCTTGTCCCTTGCCGACATCTCGCTCTCCTCGCTACACGTGATTGGCTTATCCCAACTCTTTCCATGTGTGTGTGTGTGTATGTGCGAGCTTGTGTGCTTGTGCGCATGTGTCATTTCACTAAAAACGAGTGTGTGCGCATGTGTCATTTCACTAAAAACCAATATCACCGCTCTAATCCAAGTGCTCCTTTCTTGATTTCCTTATCCATAGTTCCAAACCTTGGCCTCTTATGCTCACATGTCCTTCCTTTCCACCAGCTATCATGAATTTGGCAACATAATTAAAAGTTAATCAAAATCTCCCTTGTCACTAATCTTTAAAACAATTTCACATCAATCCACAAAAGAAGGCCCTCATGGATGCAGGCAATCATGGTTGGCCATATGATCCACAAGTACATGGGAGTGAGATACACATCAATGGATATGTTGAGTTGAGGGTATGTGAGATATAGGCCAAGCATGCTTCAAATGGGATCACCTCACCTTAAATCTATGTAAGATATAGGCCAAGCATGCTTCAAATGGGATGACTCCACCTTGATCACATCTTCACACTCCATACCATTATAAGAAGGCCGAACATTAACATAAACAAGAGCATTATCAACAATTAGAGTAAGAGTCTATGGGTAGGACCTGCTAGTACTATTTGTAAGAGTGAGCACCAATGCCACTCTCAAAGGCACTATGTTCATACAAGGGATATCGATACCCACCTTTGGGAGTCCGTTGCTTGCCCTCCCTCCCCCATCAAGCAATAGACTCTTAAAGAGATTGGCTTGCCCTTCCTCTAAGGATTACACTCCATTGCATGTGGGTGCTTGGGGTCATCATAAGATTGTTAGCACCATATGCAAGCAAGTCCTTCACATATGGCTTACCACGTGCCCCCTTGAATTCATAGTGCTCTCTCTCTCTCTCTCTCTCTCTCTCTCTCTCTCTCTTATGTACACACACCCATGCACATGCGCATGCACACACGCATGCATATGTGCATTTTCATGTAAGAAAAACCACAATTTAATACCCACCATCTATGCCCATAAAGGCATGCAAAAGTGTACCTCTTTAAAACCTCTCTTTTTTCTCTAGTCAATCATGTTCCTTTAATAACTCGAAAAATGAGTTTGAATTTTAACAATCACAAATTTGTCATGCTAAAAGAAGTAAATGCCATATTTTAACTCTAATGTATTTACCTTCACTTGCTTTCATGTACACAATTTAATATATACATGACATTTGGTGTGCACGCTTCATATAATCTTATTTTTCCTAAATGTATATGAACGATCACTTCCATATATAGGTTGGTCAGTCGCCAATTACATCATTGGACTTGCTAGCAAAACCTCGTGTTGCTGCAATGAATGTATTATATGGAAACTTGTAAAAGAGCCATCTTGCTAGGCTCAGTCTTCTAGAACATTGACCACAACAAAACGTGTACTCATGTTGTTTCACAAGGATCAAGCTAGACACTACAACGATACATTCCGTTTAGATGTTCTATCACCATTTATAGAATTTTATTTCCTCTATCATGGGGAATGTCAAAGTTTTCTAATGTCTTGGCCATATATATTATCCTAGCCAATCAAACAACCTTTTTGTGATGTATGAAACCATTTAAGAACATGACAGATATACAATCAATGATTGAGAAGCACCAAAATTATTTTATCTCTTTCAAACTTTTAAAATGTTTGTTACAAAGTCATGATAATTTCTTAGAAAGATAAAGCCAATTCCAACTTGTTTAGAGACTTGAGCTTTCATGTCAAATATCTTTATAATGTCAAATTATGAAACCACTTAGCATTGTATTGAATCAGCTAGAAGAACATCTTACTAGATTACCTTTTCACATAAATACCAAAGAACAAATTAATTCCAATCCTCTTGTACTCTTGGAATAAGACTATTATTTCCCCCCCCCTATTTATTAGTTCCTCTAAACTATTGTGAGGGTTCACCAAAGCATCAAGTTCATATGGTAGAAATGGAACTAATATTTACAATGACAATGGGGGATGTAACATTCTCAATCATTTTTATATAGGGATTTTTGCGTACACTTTTCATTCATGGTAGTGGCCATAAATTCTTTATTCCATATTAGGACATCCACATGAGTCAATTCTCCACTAATAAAGTGATTATGAACATAAACCCCAAATTTAAAGACAAACCCAATAATGCATATCTTCAAAATATCATCATTAAGCTTTGAAAGTCCAAAAGGGCAAAGGATGCCATGTACCCCACCCAACCGCAACTTCGCACAAATAAAACATTACACTGATGACTAATTGTACTTACAATGTGAATATTGAAGGACATATCTTATTCATAGGTTTTATTACTAGAAAGGTGTCTCAAAAAGTAGTTCCCCACATATATGTAGATGGCTAGCTTTTTGTGAGTGAGAAGCCCAACAAGGGTATATAGATGGCACTGGGAATTAACAAGACCAAACTTTGCAACCTTCCATCCATTACCGATAAGAAAATCAATCACATGTATATTTTACTCTCATGAGAGATTCGCTTTTTTTTTTAACAAGAAAGATTCTTATTCCCATATGTGTCATCTTATTGTTGAAAAGTTAATAAACAAATCATCATTATCTTCCATGCACAACATAAGATGGCTAATCTATCAATTCACCAAAGATCTATCTCTCAAATAGTTGGATGATGCACATCATAAAATTGGTTGAGACATCTATGTGGAATTTCCTTGGATGTCATCATCCCTTCATAAAGTCACTTTGTTTTCTAACCAATTTTAAAAACCTATTAGCATCATCTTATAAATCATTTTATGGATCAAATAAAAATCCTCACTTTATATGTTTATCAACAGCATATTTATCAATTTGCAAAGGAGTGTCTTGGATCCCTTTGGAATTGTACTCCTATGCTCTTTTCTAGTGAACAATATTTTCTTCTACTATTCTTTCCTATAAATAAGGGCTTCAATGGTAAAAATATAGAGGTAATACTAGATTGAAATTAAAGAACATATTGAAGCTTAAATGAAAATCCTTCTTCTTGAATGGTGTTATCATAAGTACCAATTAAAAATACAATTTCAAAATGCTAGAGAATCTTTCTCAAAACAAGATTTGAACCCAAGTATTCAAATGAGGGATTTTGCACAATTGTGCATGAGTTAATGATAAATTGCACTAAACTAAGCTTAATGATTACACAACTCCTTTATATTCATCATGGCATGCAATCAAGCATGAAAAGCAAGATGAAAAGGATAATTTCAATTAGAGATATAAAAGAAGCCCATTCATGTCAAAGCATGATCAAGTGTATCCATTTCTTTTAAGGTTTTGGGAATATATTGCACATGGGTAGCTTATTGGAGCCATTAGTTATGCGCTGCTTAACAAACTTATTGTTTAAACTAATCTACACATTCCAAAAATGTGATGCACAAGATTACAAACAACCCAAATCACACACTACACTAACATTTGGAACTTAGTCTCAAGAAAGTATGTTCTATAAAATGCCTTGTCTAACTACTTCATCATTGCTGTAATAAAGATGTCTCAAAAAATATCACTCTACATAGCTAAAGTTTAGAGCTTTAAAGCTAATTTGACATTCCATTGCAAATTTATTTGCATTCCTCAAGTTTATTAAAGGTCTTATCAGCCCAAGGAAGCTTGGGATAGAGGTTTTGTAATAATTAATACTTCCAATGAATGAAATCAAATCATTATGGGATTGGGGAGCAATGAATAATTCATCAGCAGCCATGCGTGCCATGCTTGTGTCCCTCTTTGTTTCATACCCATGCGCATATGCATCCTTCCCATGAGAGCACTTAAAATCCATGCAATTGATAATAATTTTTATGTTCTTTTCAATAGCTAGAACTGCATGCATAATCAAACAAAGCATATGACACTAAGTAATTCTCATTTTTGGATTAATGTAATCCAATCTATGGATATAAAGTTATAAACTTGAGAAGGGTGGATCTAAAAAAGGTTAAACAAATGTGGAAACTATGCAACTCAAGGTTCGTGGGTTACTTAGGTGGTTTGAGTGCTATGATTATATAGAGGAGTCACGATTTCAATTCTTCTGTAGAAACTGGAGGCTATCCTTTTTGCCATGTCCTCCAACCTTGCAGAGTAACACAACACCAAACCAAGACAAACTGAAATCATCCTAAGAAATCCAACCCAATAGATTGACCAGGACTCCGAATGAATGGACTACCAACTAATGAGACCCAATTCTGATGACTACCTCCACATGTCTCTGGCTCTAAATGCAAACCACACTACACTCCAATTGTAGGTGCACACATGCTGACCAAGAGAACCAACTCTAACCAAAGGTACTATATAATGAGCTAAAATACCACCCACTAAATTGGTTGATTGTACCCCCACAATGACTGACCATGGGACTTTCAAGAAGACTAACCCCTATTCAAATGAACTAGGAATGTCTGTGTGGAGAGATGGAGGTGGATTATGGAGGGACAGAGCTTCCCTCCAACTTAGCCTCAGCTTCCAAATCTAGCCATACCTCGACTCTTGCGAGCTTGGCATTGACTTATGGGACTACTCGTGCGCATGAAGTTCCTTGTCATGCAATCTATAGCTCTACCAACTCTGTACCCGAGATGTTGGCTGATGAAAGCAACCTTTGTTTCCCAAGCTTCACTCCAAACAAGGAACTCTTCTCGCTTCTGAACTTCCCACCCCTCCCTGAGTAAAAAGAGATATTTGATGGAGAGGAACAATTATCGAAGCACCGCATTCATGGAGGAGAGTGAGCAAGCCCAACTACTTGAGAAGAGGGTAGACAAACCTCAACCAAGACCGCATGGCCCTTGTACTCGGGCATGGGTTCAAGAATATGTCTCCATCTCATGATTGTAATGTGCATTTCTTGTCACAAGTGAATGCAACAACACAATTAATCCCTTCACGAAGATTGGGACCTCAGGAGAATGAATTCCCATGGAAGAAATCCAAACCAACACACCTACCAAGAACAAGCCCTAACCCTCTCAACACTCCATTTCTTATCTCAATGGTAGAAATAAACTCCTCACAAGGACTTTTTATCATCACTCAAGCAAAATCCCAACCCCCTTTCATCACTCAATGGAAAACCTACTACTAAGCATACCACATAATAAATCCCAAAGGTGATAAGTGCCTTTGTTCCCAAAACAAGTGAGTGATACCCATATGTGTTGACACTAATCATCCATCAAATAAATAAGCCCAATACACACAAATAATGATTAGACAAGTGAAGTGCAAGTGCTAAATAAGTGAGAAAGCCTTTTTAGTGAGTACACAACCATGGTAGCCGCTTATATGTGGAGCTCAGACCCTCATGGGTTGTGTAACCCATGAAAATAACAAGCAGGCAAACCACCTGACCCTCTCATCAAGTCCTTAACCCTCAATTGCAAGTGAGAACTCTACGCAAGTGCAAAACTCACCAACTCTTGGGATATCCACCACCCTCACACTCTCTAATAGGATCAATGGCGAAACCCATAACAAAACTCAAAACTCCAAAGATAGAGACAAATGCCATGTTTGATCTGAAAGAGAACCATTATAAAAGTTAGTGACACAACTCATCCCTATTATAGGGGGAGCATAGGAGTGGGAGAGAGAGAAGGTGTAAGAGCATGGGGGAAAGAAGAGAGAGGAGAGAGCAGGAGGAGGGAGGAGGAGGAGAGAGGAGGAGGAGGAGGAGGGAGGAGGAGGAGGAAGAAGGAGGAGGGAGGAGGAGAGGGAGAGGGTGGGTTGCAAGGTTGGAGGAGAGGGGAGGAGGAGTTGCAAGGTTAGGACATGCTTTTGGACGTGGAGTGCAAGGAAGCATGGAGACTTGAGACAAATGCTTGGAATACCAAAGCAGACTCAACACAATGCCCCAAAGAGTGTGGGCTTCATTCCATTATGGGGTATTTATACAAGTTGGAGAGCTTCTCTCTTTGCATGTAGGAATTGTAACACAAAGTTATAATACAAAGTTGTAACACAAAGTTGTATCACAAAGTTGTAACATGAAGTTGTAACACAAAGTTGTATCACAAAGTTGTAACACAAAGTTGTAACACATTCTCTTTCTACATGCAGAAGTTGTAACACAAAGTTGTAACACAAAGTTGTATCACAAAGTGGTAACACAAAGTTGTAACACATTCTCTTTCTACATGTAGAAGTTGTAACACAAAGTTGTAACACAAAGTTGTATCACAAAGTTGTAACACAAAGTTGTAACACAAACTTGTATCACAAAGTTGTATCACATTCTCTTTCTACATAAGTTCATGTTGGCACAGAGTCAACATACTCCCGGATCCATTTTATTACCCGTCCTCGGGTTATGGCTAATTGCAAGCATGTACCTGGGTTGCCATGTTTTTAGTACAGTGGCTGTGGAACTTGTGTTGTGCCAGTCGATCCTGCTGTAAAGCCTTAGCACCATACAATTTTTGCACAGTTTCCAGGTAGCCTGTATCCACCATTTGCTCGAATAGAGATATGTGGCATGCCTCTAAGAAGATCACTCTTTGATAGAGCCAGCTTGTAATCTGAGCATCAACCCTTTCATTGGGATTAAAGCTGAGTGGAGGCAAATGGGAATCAAGGTAACATGGGACCTCCAGAATGAATTCCAATGTTTTACAGAATATAGCACTTTGGGGAAGGAAGCGATCAATATTGCTGCGCATTATTTGTTCATGCTGCTGAAGTGCTCGGACCATTGTGCCTTGGATATTCCATTCTACACCAGAGTAGGGTTCGATCATTGGCCAATGAATGACTCGATCTTCAGCCAAAGTGTGTATGTTGGCTTCCCATTTTTTACGCCGTGGAACTGCATAGAACTTGGGATGGGTTCTGAGACATGGAGGTGCCCATAAGTACTCTTTTAAGAAGATTACATCAAAGAGCTTGGGAGGGTGCCAATCAGGTTGTGGATCCAACTTGCTAATCCAACCTTCACTAATTTGATGCTGACGAAGGTTGGTATGAAAGTTGTCCAGGGTCCATCCACCTCGAGTTTTCATATCATGATATTTGCTCCAAAATTCCTTGATGGGGTTACTGGGAAGTGGTATCTCATCAAAATCATACCCATCATTGGAACTTGGCATGGGCATACGAATTGGATTATCCGGATCCTGATATTCAAAATCAAATACTGTGTCATTTTCTGCTGATGGAAGCACCAGAAGTGTCGGAGGTGAAGATGAGGCAGGGAGAGAATTGGGGGACATTGGGGAGAAATATGGTAGAGTGATAGTGGTGGAAGGGGGAGCAGAGGGGAGGGGGGGAAGAACTGGACAAATGGTTTGAGCAGCTTGGTAATCCTCAAGGGTAGGATTAGCAAGGGAGGGGAAAAAGCTAGGTGTGAGGGGCTCGTAAGTTTGTGAGTGTTGGGTTAGTTGAAAATAATGAGAGGCATGAGCATAGAGACGATGGAGGGAATAGATGTTAGGATGGAGCTCGGGAAGGTTAAGAGGGTGGTAGCAGCAAGGGTAAGTGAGGTTATGATGTTGGCTGAAAGAGTGGTTAGATATGGAAAGTTGGATGTGAGATAGGCCTTGTCATCTTTCAACACTTCTTTTTGCTGGTGCGATGTACTCTACCTTGAACCTTGGAACCTCCTTCTAAACCTGGAACCTCCTTCTAAACCCTGGAACTCCTTCTAAACCCTGGAACTCCTTCTAAACCCTAGAACCTCCTTCTAACCCTGGAACCTCCTTCTGAACCCTAGAACCTCCTGAACCCTAGAACCTCCTTCTAAACCTTGGAGCTCCTTCTAAGCCTTGGAACCTCCTTCTAACCCTGGAACCTCCTTCTGGACCCTGGAACCTCCTTTTAACCCTGGAACCTCCTTCTAACCCTTAAACTCCTCCTAAACCCTACAACCCCCAATGAAGGCGAAAGCCTTCATTACCTCAACCATGATGATACACATTCCTTTTACACATGCATGCACTTTGTTTGCTTACCACACTTAAGCCTACGTCTCTCACCGGAACACGACTCGAGGTCCTAAGCTACACGTATACTACAACGACAACCCCAATATATCTGTAGGTGACAAAAAGCCTCAGAACCCTGCATACTGAGGGAACCTAGCTCTTCCTACGAAAGCAGTAGGAAAGAGCCAACATTTGGCACCGTTGCCGGGGAGCTGATTTGCTAGAGATTGTCGTGGAAGATGTGTCATCCAATGCTCTAGGCACAATTGGTTTAATAGCTCCTATCCCCACATTCACCCTGACTGCAGTGTCTCGATTCTAGATTGTCAGTCTATCAGTTCCCCAGTCATGGAGGACTGATGCTTCCCGTATCCAAGGACGTCCAGTAAGATTTGATAGGATTTTTTGGGGAGATCCAAGATTGTGAATCGAAGGGAAAAGCAAACTCCTGCGATCTTTGTGGACACGCCATTCACTATCCCCAAGGGTTTAGCCCGTGAATCATCGGGAAGGCGTATGTTAAAATTAGCCTTTTGCATTGGTGGGAGACCCCATTCTTTGTAGAGCTCCTTGGATAGGACATTTACACCTGCTCCACCATCCACTATGGCTTGGACCTCATTATATGCCTTGTGGATCAAAGGCACAGTAATGTTGTGTATGTCATCTCTCTCACCCATCCGCACAGGGATATCTTCAATGTCATTCATAGGTGGAGGGGGATTTGCGAGTTCAATCCATCCTTTGAAACTCTCCTAGAGATTGGGACAATTCCGTAAGAGGATTCCAATGAGAATTGACACAAGGCAACTCAGGATGCTAGAGAGTGTGACTCCTTCAAGTTGACGTGGTGGTACATTCTGTTGTGGATTTTGTTGTTGGAACACAAAGGCTCGAGTATAGCATCAATACTTTGCGGGGCCAAGTCATGGATTGGGTCTTGAGCTTATTTCTCAGCCTCAAATTGAGCTTATTCATTTTGGACCCATTGTTGAAGTACCTGAAAATGAGCCTTCTCCACCTCTGCATGCGGGTATGGAGCTTCTTTTATTTGAGGCTCGAGAGTTGATGTGGATGAGCTCGGCTGCTCATTGCTTAACAAAGGTGGAGGCACTTGTGCTTTCTTTTTCAGAAGGCGCTTTGGTTGGATTAGAATGTTAGGGTCCTTGGTGGCCTCTTTCTGTTGGCATGTAATTACATTGACAGGTTGTGACTTTACACTTGCCGGACCCAGACTTTGATGGTCCACCCCAATGATGCCGATGGGGACATCAAGCTTAACCTCTGTTTGTTCTAGGATCTTATTTTTCATGGGACAATCCATGCACGCATGTCCTATGCCACAATCTCTGCAGAGTGGTTGGAAAGTAGCTGGGCTACCACGATGAGGGCACTCTGCGATTCGATGATTTTCTCCACAACCGTAACACTTGATTGGTGCTCGAAATGTGTTGGGTCATACTTGATTTGCATAAACTGGTATTAGACCCTCTGCACCTTCTACATAGTACACTGGGTACTCTGCTTCATACTCAAATGGCGAGTCTACCTCCTCGGCTTGTAATTGATGTATTGGAATTGCCTGAGGAGCTAGATTTGGTGCTCTTGGGTATGGTCATGGATTTGGATTCCTGAGTAGTTGTGGGACTTGTGTCCGAATGGGTACAGGATTTAGCCTTGGAGTTGGGGGCGCTTGTGCAAGTGTCGGTTGCCTGTACACTGGTATGGGTGCCGCTTGGTATTATTGAGGTCGAGGCGGGTTGTTGCGCCGTCGATGATCAGATATGGCACCACAACCTTGGTGGTGGATTTGCTTGTGCAGTGATCCTGGATTTGAGGACCGGGCACTCATTTGCTGTATGATTTGCTAGGCAGTGTGGACACCAGACATTTTCTCGCCGTGGATATGTCTAAGTTGGCGGTTGAGACAAG
The DNA here is from genome assembly GCF_047967505.1 of Dipteris shenzhenensis. NCBI lineage: Eukaryota > Viridiplantae > Streptophyta > Polypodiopsida > Gleicheniales > Dipteridaceae > Dipteris > Dipteris shenzhenensis. Next base: position 30,109,827 of record NC_141599.1, read on the forward strand.
TGGAGTTTTTGATCCATGGCTTGCATCATATCTTCTTTCAGCTTCATGGTCATGGCCTCTAGGTGATGATCTTCATTGGATGTTTCGGCAGTGTCCTTTGATTTACCCTTTTTCGAGCGCTTATCTCGTGTATTAGACTTGTTGTCATCACTGCTAGTGTCTGAGTCGGTCATGCCATCCTCGATGTCAATGGCTGCCGCATGAGCAGCACTAAACATTTCATAGCTGCTTATCTTTTTCATATCCTTTCGGATTTTCTTTCTGAGTCCTGTAATGAACCATGCCGTGAGGTACTTTGAATCTAGGCGTGGGTCACATTTGGCGATTAATCGTTTCATCTTACCAAGGTACGTGCGTACATCTTCTCTCCGGCCTTGTTCGATCTTGCTGAGTTGGAGAGCGGGATCATCTTGTAGCCTCTCCGTTTGAAAGCGTCGTTTGAATTCGGTTTGAAGTAGTTCCCATGTGGTGCGCTCTTCCACTAGAAGGTCTAGGTACCATTCAGGCACTTCATCAGTTAAGGCCATGGGAAACCAAGCCACCTTGGTTTCATGGGATTGATCTCCACCTGCACGGCATGCGGCATCAAAATGCTGGAGGAATCGGTTGGGTCTCCCGTACCATTATATTTGGGAAGTTCCAGTTTTCCCAAGGGGCGTCGGTCTTGATTGTTGTTATTTCTTCAATTGAAGAAATTGTCAGCCTCGGCATTGAGGTCGATATCCTCATCATTGTCATGATGGCGTCCAGCCATGTTGGGTCGTGGAGGAGTTAAAGGGAGTGGTTGAATCTCAGGGGGGGATTCGGGGTAAAGGATTGGTGGGGGCGGTTGTTGCAGAAAAGTTATTTGCAGATCTGGCAAGCATTGGAGTCGAAGGCATTGGCCGGAACGTAGCTGCATGCAGATTGGGTGAGATTTGCCAAGGGTGTCTCTGCCACAAGTGCGGGTGTGGATGTAGTGTTGTTGGGAGGGTTAGAGTGGTGTTAATTTTTGTAGTGACCGTCATGTTAATAAAGTGCCTAAGATTGTCCTACGTGTGTAGGAAAATGTGCTGGTGTAGACGGATCGTTAATCAGAGGTTACGGCATGAAGATATGAGCAAATTTGTGCGAAACGGGGCCCACACGGGGGCGTGAATGAGCGAGTGTTAGGGATGCCAAAATGGTGTGCAAATGGTTGGAAAAATACCCCGTAGCGTGGTGTTTTTGTGTGTGAAATTTGGGTTCAAACGGGGTTCAATTTGGGTCCCAAACGAATGAGTTACAAGGGGTTAATGTAGGGGTAAAATTGACCTTGGGGGGGGTTCTAAAGGTGGTGTGAATGGACTTGAATTCCAACTGAGGGGTTGGAACCAAGTTAATCCAGTTAGGTTAACTAACCTAGTTGTCTAGTTAGATGCCTAACAGTTAGTCTAACCTAACCTAGTTAATGTTAAACTGGCCACAGTTAGTGCAACTAACCTAGTTAGGGTAACTAACTAACAGTTATACTAACTGAGCTAAGGGTAAAACTAACATAATGTAGGTTAATACTAACCTAACTGAATGCACTAACTATAGTTAGTGACTAACTGAAGGTTAGGTATATAACCTAAGGTAAACTAAATCGAGGTTAGACTAACCGAACCTTAATGGGATTAACCTAACCTAGGTTAGGCTAATCCGAGGGTTAGGTTAGGGCTTTTTTTTTTTAATATGGGTACTTTGGGGGGGGGGCTTCCCCAACGGCGATGCAGGGGGGTGGGTGGCGGGGTTTTGAGCAGGGGGGGAGGGGAGAGGGGAGGGTGAGAGGGGGGCGGCGGGACGCGATCGGGGGGTGGGGGGGTTAGAGGGGAGGGTGAGAGGGGGGCGGGTGATGGGCGGGGCGGCGGGCGGGGGAGGGGGCGGGTGGTGATGCAGGGGAGGGGAGGGGAGGGGAGAGGGGAGGGTGAGAGGGGGGCGGGTGGTGGGCGGGGCAGCAGGCGGGGGAGGGCGCAGGCGGGGCGGCGCTGCGGGGCAACGCCGTGGGAGTGGGGAGGGTGCGGGCGGGCGTCGGGGCGGGTGCGCCAAGCCGGCGCTACCGCTGGCAGGGCAGGGCACCATCGACGCGCCACCTTGGGGATGGCACCGCTGCGTGAGCGCCGCATGGCAGGGCGGCTCTGCAGGGCGGCCGGGGGTGGGGGGGTTACAGAGAGGGGGAGGGGGGTGGTAGAGAGAGGGGGCGAGAGAGAAGAGGGAGGGGGGTCGTAGAGAGAGGGGGGGTAAGGGGGAGGGGGAGAGAGAGAGAAAGGGGGGGGGAAATAGAGAGAGGGGGGGGAAGGAGAGGGAGGACGAGAGAATGAGAGAGAGAGAGAGAGAGAGAGAGAGAGAGAGAGTTTTTTACTTCGTAGGAACAATCCCAAGGAGCCAATTCTGACTCATCCGAAGTCGATCACAAAGGATCGAACACCACACACACAACGACACAAACCAGAGCCTCAACCACCAAAATTCACGTGGGTTTTACAAAACTTGATGGGGAAGGATGGCTTATACATGGAGAGAGAGAGAGAGAGGATTTTACTTCGTAGGAACAATCCCAAGGAGCCAATTCTGACTCATCCGAAGTCGATCACAGGGGATCGAACACAACACACACAACGACACAAACCAGAGCCTCAACCACCAAGACCCACGAGAGAGTGAGAGAGAGAGTAGAGAGAGACAAGAGAGAGAGGGAAAGAGAGTAAGAGAGAGAGAGAGTGTGTGTGTGTGTGTAAGAGAAAGAGAGAGAGTGAGAAAGAGAGAGAGTGAGAGAGAGAGAGAGAGAGAGAAAGAGAGAGAGAGAGTGTGAGAAAGAGAGAGAGAGAGAGAGAGAGAGAGAGAGAGATAAATAGAGAGAGAGTGTAAGAGAGAGAGAAAGAAAGAGGGAGGGAAAGAGGGAGGGGGTGGTGGAGATGGAGAGGGGAGGGGGGGAGGGGGTGGTGGAGATGGAGGGGGGAGGGGGGAGGGGGTGGTGGTGGTGGTGGTGGAAATGGAGGGGGGAGGGAGAGGGGGAGGTGGAGATGGAGGGGGAAGGGTGTGGTGGGGATGGAGGGGGGAGGGGGAGGGGGAGGTGGAGATGGAGGGGGGAGGGGGAGGGGGAGGTGGAGATGGAGGGGGAGGGGGAGGTGCAGATGGAGGGGGGAGGGGGAGGGGGAGGGGGTGGTGGAGATGGAGGGGGGAGGGAAAGAGAGAGAGAGAGAGAGAGAGAGAGAGAGAGAGAGAGAGAGAGAGAGAGAGAGGGGGAGGGAAAGAGGGAGGGGGTGTTGGAGATAGAGGGGGAAGGGGGAGATGGAGGGGGGAGGGGGAGATGGAGGGGGGAGGGGGAGGGGGAGGGGGAGGTGGAAATGGGAGGGGGGTAAAAAAAGAGAAGAAATAAAAAACTCTCCTCGGCAACGGTGCCAAATGTTAGCTCTTTCCTACTACTTTCGTAGGAAGAGCTGGGTTCTCTCAGTATGCAGGGTTTCGAGGCTTTTTGTCACCTACAGATATATTGGGGTTGTCGTTGTAGTATACGTGTAGCTTAGGACCTCAAGTCGTGTTCCGGTAAGAGACATAGGCTTAAGTGTGGTAAGCAAACAAAGTGCATGCATGTGTAAAAGGAACGTGTATCATCATGGTTGAGGTAATGAAGGCTTTCGCCTTCATTGGGGGTTGTAGGGTTTAGGAGGAGTTTAAGGGTTAGAAGGAGGTTCCAGTGTTAGAAGGAGGTTCCAAGGTTCAGAAGGAGGTTCTAGGGTTAGAAGGAGGTTCCAGGGTTTAGAAGGAGTTCCACGGTTTAGAAGGAGGTTCCAGGTTTCAGAAGGAGGTTCTAGGGTTCAGAAGGAGGTTCCAGGGTTCAGAAGGAGGTTCCAGGGTTCAGAAGGAGGTCCAGGGTTTAGAAGGAGTTCCAGGGTTTAGAAGGAGGTTCCAGGGTTAGAAGGAGATTCCAAGGTTCAGGGTAGAGTACATGGTGGAGAACTCGTCTCCCTCGTAGATCATGGAGTTTAAGGAATAAGGAACAAAGGGTTTAGGGGGAGCATAGGAGTGGGAGAGAGAGAAGGTGTAAGAGCATGGGGAAAAGAAGAGAGAGGAGAGAGGAGGAGGAGGGAGGAGGAGGAGAGAGGAGGAGGAGGAGGAGGGAGAGAGTAGGCAACAATGTTACTACATGAATCCAAATTATGCCAAGCAAGTCAAGGCTAAACTTGTCAAGCTAATTCGAAGAAGTTTCATTTATGCCATTGACACAAGTGATTGATTATTTTCTATTACAGCAGTACCCAAGAAGAATGGTAAACTCTAAGTTTTTATGGACTACAAGAAACTCAAAGCCCAAATTGTACCACATCCGTTCCCAATTTCATTAATAGATGGAATCTTGAACCAAGTTGCCGATCACGAGATGTATTTGTTTGTGGATGGCTACACTGGCTATAGTCAGATATCTATTGCCACCAAGGACCAGTCATCAAAGGCTGCATTTACTACAAAACGGGATGTGTATACCACGAAGTTCATGCCATTTGGACTGTAGAATATGCCATCAACTTTCCAAAGATTCATGTTAGAAATGTTTTGACACAACCTGATTGAGATCATTACTATTTACTTGGATGATTTGTGTGTGTACACATTAATGTCTACATAGCTTGGATACTTGGGCAAAGTCTCTGATAGGTGTAGCCAAGTAGGTATATCCTTGAAGCTAGCAAAGAGTGTCTTCTATGTTTGAGTTGGCATACTACTCGGTCTGTAACCAGCAAGAAAAATGGATGGACTACATTCACAAGCAACAATATGTTGACGCATGCATCATCACCATCATTGAGTTTGAAGACTCTTAGTTGTCTCATAAATTATTGAATGTTTAGAACATCCTCTATCTTTGGGGCTTGTCTCCTCATTTTGCATGAAAACAAATGCAAAATTTCTTGGCTTGAACAAAGGGCTAATGCATGAGACAAGGGTCTAATGCATGAAAGAGGGACAAAACATGAGAATGTGCATTTCTCTCATTCTTTAAAGATTTTTCTTTCCATTCATTTATTTCAGGCTTTTCATTCAAATTTGCCATGAATGCCATGTGAATAATTTACATGATCATTAAAAGACTAATCTATCGATCAAAATCACATGCAACATTATCATAATGTTTCCTTGAGACTTTTCCCTTCTCATATTACCATCTATAAGCAACTACATTCAATTCCTCCTAAACAACACCAAAACTGTAGCATTTCATTGCATTTATGGGAAAGTTCCTTTGCAGGCTAGAACGTGTGCTAGCATGACTTGTTATTCGAAAAATTTTTCCTAACATGGAGCAAAAAATTGATGTAGAGTTTGGATATTTTGATATCGCTAATGCGTCCGGAGAGACTCCAAACCCCAAAAATGACTTTTGAATCACCAAAATCGGACTCTAAATGAGGGAGAAATGACATTTTCAAGGGGTTTTTTTGCCTTGATCTAGGCGCAAAAAAAAAAGTTGTTTTAGGGGTTTAAGGGCCCTCCAGACACGTTGCTGATGTTGGAAGATCCACATTTTGCATCAAAATTTTGGAGGGTTTCGGGTCACTCCAGATGCATTGGTGTGACCGTGTTTACACAAAAAATGTGCCCAAAATTGCATTAACATTAACATCATCATAATTTTTCCTTGAGACTTTTCCCTTCTCATATCACCATTTACAAGAAACTATATTCAATTCCTCCTAAACATCACCAAAACATGTAGCATTTGATAGCATTTCTGGAAAAGTTTTTTTGCAAGTTAGAATGTCCCTTCTTTTGTTTTTTGTCAAAGTTCATTGGAGTCAAGAAGAGTGCAGGCAACATACCCCACAACTACTCATAGCTAGTAGTTCTTGCTAGTTATTCAACTAAACAGGAAATGTATTGTCTACTATCGGTGTTCACCAAAGCGTTTGACCACCAAGTCTAGCAAGTCTTCAACGGGAAAGCACATTGAAATTTTGGCCCATAGTTGTACATGATCAGGTATCACTTGGCATCTGGCTAGATTCCTTGGTCCCCTTTGAATGCTAGATTGCTCAAGATCCTACCCCGGTTGCCTTTCCTCCTATCCTTGTTCTTGTACTGTCGAGACTCAGCTTTTGCCAATAGTTCTACTTCCATTGCTGCCACATCAAGTAATGCTCATATTGGTCGTTTGCATGCTCTCTTCATACGATTTCACCCATGCAACACAAACCCCATCAGTTCTTTGATGTGGTTCTACATCCGTAAGAACGCTAGCCAAGCAATCATCAAAGTGCAAGAGAGAGCATCCTTCTACTGAGCACTGTGCACGCATCGGTCACCAAGCACTAAGTTACCAGTACTTGGGGAGTGTGCACAATTGAACGTCAACATACTAAAAGTATGGATGGAAAAATGCATCCTTTAAAAAAATCAAAAGGCAAATGTAGTCATCATGTCAAACAATGTATAAGAAATTGGTCATGGCCAAGGGTATATTGGTAGTGATTAATCATCTCATATGACAAGACATAAATAATGGTTTGAAAGGATCCAAGAATGTGATCTATGCAATTAATAATATACCACCTCCTACGCAAGGAAAAGGAAATTCCCTTGGATAGCTTTACAAGACACAAAGGATTCATAGATTTTGTACCCTATGTTCAAAGTCTTAGCAAGAATCTCTTGTCAGTTGGACAATTGACAAGAATAAATTATAGGGTTATCTTTGATGGAAATCAATGCCTAATCAGAGACAAAATCAAAGGATATCAACTCGTTGCAAAAGAAATTAAAGAAGGTAGATTATTCAAAATACTAGCATCAATATCAGATCATTATGCAATGTCAATAGATTGCCAAGCAATGCAACTTTCAAAATTAGTGAATAAAGGATATGGATATGTCAACTTCAAAATTCAACACAACTCAAACGTCAGAATATGGCAAGTGGAATTTTGAGACTCGGCTTTCTTGAAAAGTTTTGTGAAGCGTATTGTTTTGGAAAGTGAGCCAAAAAGAACTTTGGTAGAAGCACAAACTAGAGCAAGAGGAACTCTTAACTTGGTGCACTCCAATGTATGAGGGTATGCACAAACCAATACTGTGAATGGATCACTTATTATTCATTGATGGCTATAGCAGATATTGTTCGATACCTACTTTTTAAAATTTAAACTTAGAGTCTTTGACAAATTTAGAGAATTCAAAGACATTGTAGAAACCAAAAAAATAAAAAAATAAAAATTTTTAGATTATATGAGATGAATATATGCCTACAAATCTATACGAGATGCATATATTCTCATATAAGTTATACGAGATAAATATATGCCTACAAATTTTATGAATTTTTTCAAGGAATCTACATTCTCTTATATTGTGTTTTTGCAAGCTACCATTGCTTTTGGTAGAAACTCTCCCAAATCTATCTACCCAATGAGAAGTGAGGATTCTCCCCTCTTGTGTGGAGATCTCAAGAAGCAACCATGAGTGGTAAAATGTCATGGGGCTGCTACAAATGTAGCATTTGAAGGGGATAAACTAGGGACATTGGATCTTATGCCTTGGATTAATGACACTTGTCTTCATGATACTTCTTGCCATTTCACACCTCTTGAGGTATAATTTCTTTTTAAACCATTTACTTTCAAGGTTTAAAGAGTAAACCATGTATTTTCAAAGCTTAATAACTCTCCATTGGTATCTACAACCACATTGAATAAAAAATAGGAATCTTTAATTGATATATCTTCATGACTATGTTTAATATTTAGTTAGTTCTCATTATCCATGATTGGCATAGCTTCAACTACCTGTTAAAAACATGCAATGATTAGAATATTTTACCCTAGGATTAGTTTCCATTTCAATACTAGGGATACTTTCCTATGTATGTATTATTTTTTATATGTGCAAAACAATGTGCTAGTTAGGGCATCTACCATGTTCATCCTAATTTTCAAAACATTAGGTAACACTTTTTTTAAAACCAAATCTTGAGATTTATGTGACTTGCCACCAAGAAAGAAGGCAATCACAACAACTGGGTGTACAAAATCAAGTACACTCTAGATCGCAATATTTAAAGGCACAAAGCCAAACTAGTTGCAAAAAGGTTTTCACAATAGTATGGGAAAGATTATGATGAGATTTATGCACCAATAGCAAAGATGGATTTCCAAAAAAAAAAGATATATCTCTAGCCATATTGTGTACCAACAAGATGTCAAATTTTCTCAAGGGCTACTTAGACGGAGTTTACATGCAAAAACTATCAAGGTATGTTGATTAGGAAAAGGGGATGAAATTTTCCACCTTAAGAAAGTCTCTATGGCTTAAAGCAAGCTTCTAAAAGCTGGTACACTAGAACTAGCAAGGATGTGGCTGATCTAGGATAGATCAATCATTCTCTCTACTATAAAGTTCACATGGAAGATCTTACCATTGCACTTATGTATGTAGATTATCGGATTTGATAGAAAGTAGTGAGAGATTCATTATAATCAAACTAAAGAAAAAATTATTTATAGAGTTTCGCATGAAAGATCTTGGACTTATCCACTATTGTCTTGGCATTGAGTTTCCCATGAAAGATCTTGGACTTATCGGCTGCTATTTTCTTGGCATTGAGTTTTGTAGAAACTCACACCTCTATGAGCCAATAAAAATACGTGAATATTCTCCAAAAGAAGCTTCATATGGTAGATTGCAAGATTGCACCCATTCCCATGGAGAGGAGTTTGAACTTACCAAAGATCTAGAAATTCCTAAAATCAATGACAATACTATTAGCAGTTCATCAAATCCCTTACATTTTCGATTATCACAAAGAAGAGATTCTTGAGGTATAGGTACAAACCAGTTTTTGAATAAAATCTAGAGGAAGTCATCTAAGATTGCATAGATACTATTAAAAAGACTATGTAGGAGATCATGAGATCAAGAGATCCACACAAGTATACACATTTTTCTTTGGCCAAGGTGCTATATCACTATCAAACAGATAGCCAATTATTTTTGTCTTCAACAAAAGCATAATATAGAGCACTCACAATAGGTGCATGTGAAGCTCTATGTGTGGTAAGGCTATTGTCAAAAATAGATTATTTTGATGACACAAAACCGACGACAATATACTATGATAATCAATCGGTACAAGTCTTATCCAAGAATCCAGCATATCACACCCTCAAGTACAAGAAGGCAGGAATAACTAAGGAACCACTTGTTGGTGAGCATAGCTATATGATAGTTCTCATACTAGCATTTCCATCCATGGAGTGTCCTCTTTCCATGCTCCATGGAGTGTCCTCTTTCCATGCTCCATCGTGCTCATTACAAATGTTGCAAATGCTTCATCATAGGTCAGAGGTTAAGTGCAATGTCTCAATAGAAAATGAGATATGAGAGAGAGAGAGAGAGAGAGAGAGAATGTATGTCACACAAGAGATGGATAGTACATATACCAAAAACCTACAAGTATATCTCTATTAAGACATAAAAAATTATTCATACGAATAAGATAGGTTTGGTTCCCATACCCTTTATCAGTAATATAATCCACACACAAGCCTATGTATACAATGAGTCCATATAAATAACCTATTCTAATGCTTTCCTTTAGCAAAGGTATCATTTCTATGTAGATTTTGTTTGAAATCTTGAAATTTACCCCTTGACGATGCGTTGATAAATAGTTGTGCCAAATTTTCTTCAAAGCAATAGTGGAAGGGGCAAAATTCTCCTTTCTCAATTTGATTCAAATGGATGGACTAAAAAACATCAATATGCTTCACCTTCCTATGATCTTTTGGATTTTTTTATAAAGAAATTGCGCTCATGCTATCACAAAAGATCATATGGATTGTACCAAATTCACCTAGAATTCTTCATAGCCACATTCTTTCAAAAGCACATTTTGATGAAGGAATATATTCTTTGTTATTATAGGAGGAATACCTATGTCCTACATCTTGATTAATCATACTATGCTAATTTAGAAAGAATGTAAAATTAGTTTTTGAACTTTCTCACTACCTCCACCCCAACATCACAAAATACGACGAGGTAAGATTTATTGAATCCTTTAAAAGAATAGTCTTCTAGTAACCCTTGATATTCAAAGTCGTGTCCTTAAACTTTTTTACTTAACTAAGATCTAGTTGTGCTACGATTCCCTTGTTTAGTTAGACACAAAGCTTCTTTAATATGAGAGTTGTGGTTTCATCACTTTTGTAACCACAAGGTCTTCAAATATGGCCTTCACGCGTTTTTTAAAATTTGTGAAATCGTCTCTAGCTAACTACCTGTGTAGAGCTTGTGCAATAACTTTTATTCATTTTCTAGGGTCCAAGGGTATTGTAAAAGCAATATTATGGGCAACAAATTGGTTGACATTTTCAAACACGAAATAAATTTAGTCATCAAAGAACCTACCAAGGTCGCACACATACTTCGACAAAGTGAGCTAAAGAATTATGTTTTATGGGCTTTGAAAGCATATTATTCAACATAATCAGTACAATAGCTCTTGATTTTTGTCGATCCTCGATCTTTCTCTCAATATTGTAATATGTGTGATCCCTATTACAAACAATATACAAGAAAACAAAGCAAAATTGTTGTGTTAGCTCATAATAAGATGAAAAGTGATCATTTGCACTCCCTATGTGCATACCAAGCCAATAAAATTTTATTTCTTAAGATTAAAGAGAAATCCTACAAGCACACCACATGTATGCAATGACTTTGAAATTTGAAAATAAAAACCATTCCAACATAAACCAATCAATTAATGAACGTGTTTTACTACACCACTTATCATATTTTAAGCAAGTAACAATCTACAACAGATATGAAGAAATCCCATAGACATCAACTTTACCTAGACAACATGCATGTATCAAAGCTGTGAGCAAATAACCAGATTTTGTCTACTAGAGGTGCAACACCAGAAAGAGTGACACCATGGTGAATTGGCAGAACTAGAACACTCAGCATGTTTTTGAAGAACAAAAATGTAAGCAAGCCACATTCTAACATTGTGACGATACACTTTCCTTGTCAAACCGAAAACACAATGATCAACTCAGTAGGATGATGGGCCAACAGAAACCAGCGCCCATCTAATGCTAGCCGTTTAAAAGTGTATAACAGATCACCAACTGCTGAACCATTGAGAACAATGGTATCATTTGTGCATAGAGAAATAGAGGCCTCATTTCTTTATAATATTTCACATAAATGTAAAACATTCTTTAATGTCTTGGTTGGAAATAGATAGGTCTGTATACGCCATGTTTGACGCCTCAATTTTTTTATATTATTTCATATAAATCTAAGGCCTTCTTTAATGTCTTAGTTGGGGTCTGTATATGCCATGTTTGACGCCACAAGAGTGATACTAGCATATACTGAAATCACGTCTGATTTTAAACAGTTCAAAACTCTTTTTATCGTTTCAAAGTTGACCATCATTTTTCTGCACACCTAAAGGCAGCAAGCATCTTCTGTGAGGGGTTCTGATGGCAAAGTGCAACCACAAGTTGAATTAAGCAGGCATTCACAAGAGGAAGACTATGGCAAAGCTATACTATACTCACAGTTTATGCCATTTTGTCAGTCCAAATAAGGAGTCTCATGAAGCTGATTGTCTTCATGTCATGCCATTTTTATGAGGCAAATTGAAATCCATTCCTTATTTTAAAACTCGGTACAAAAATTGAGCACTGGCAGTTTCTTGCACTGTAAGGTAGTTGTAAATTAGCATGCAGCTATTCTCTTCCAGACCGTCTCCCATGACTTGGACCAATAGTAAGAAGCAGCCATCGAACCTATAAAAGAGAAGCTTCTTGCATATTAACTCCCTTGGTACACCGACTATTTGATACAGTAACATAATAAGCATTATCATATGAGCAGTGTCCACAGTCGAGGTTGGTATTCGTCAATGTACTTCAGCCACGAGCTCTGCTTATGAAGAATACCATGCATGAAATTCATCACAATATTAAGTGGCACAAGTAATAATGCTGTGTGTGGGATCAGGCTGGGATAAGTGCACAATGGATTAATGGCAAGCAAAAGGGTTTAATCTCTTTTAGGGGGGAAATTTAAAAAAAAAAGCATAGTCTAGCAGACATATGACAGGAATGAAGCTACAATGAAAATCAGAAGAAAATCTCCAAAAAAACATTAAACATTGGAGAAGGTTTTCTATGATAAAAATAACATCTCTTCTAATATGCAAGTCATCAATGCATACATATACTAGAAGCACTTAAAGAAAGAAGTTGTTAATGGCAAGCTAAGAAGAGAATTCAGAAGTAGCATCAGCTTACAACCTACAAATCCAGTATACCTTTCCTATTTGTACTTCTTCGTTAACTTCCGGTAATTTTCAGCAAACGCGTTCTTATCTGTCTTTGAAAAGACATCTTGGACATCTTCATATAAACCATCCCACTTTTCCTGAAATTCAATGCAGACACAGATTAAATTGAAGCTATACATTCAACACAATGACTAAAATCCAGATTTAATTTACAATTCTTTCTCTCTTATACCAGGGTCCTAAAAGCCACACAACCTACCTTGAAATCCTCAAACCATTCCTTCTCATAATCAGCTCTAGTTGTAAAAGAGCCCAGGTCTCCACGGTACCATCGCCCACCGTATGTCATAAAATCCATTAGCTGCTCTATATCCAACACTTCCCATGGACGGAGCCCAGGAATCTCTTGGGCCAACCTCTTCCTGGACACACAAATTGAGAATATAAGCATACAACGATAGATGCACGAAACAACTAACACTATAATATGCCGCCAATAAGAAGGTTCAAAACTATTGTATAAGAATAAGAAAGTTCAAAACATAATATGCTCCCTCAATAAGAAGTTCATATCGTATGTTCTGTAGCTTATATAAGAATAGTATGCTGCAAAATAAGATGGGGCTTCATTATGCTTTCCATCCATGATACTGCATGTTTTCAAGGACCTGCCCTGTTGGACCCTCATGCAGACTGTAGCTTCCAATCTCCCTCTCCTTCGTTGTTGCAGGCATCCTCTGTTCCTGTGGACCCCATGGCCTCTTGTTCCTTGCAGTCTGTCGCAGCAGCACCTCCTTTGATGCCGAAGGCAGCTTCTACTCCTTTGATGCTGAAGGCAGCAGCACCTCCTTTGATGCTGAAGGCCTCTTCTAATCTTTTTACCCAAAAACTCGTTTTAACCGTTGAAGTAGTTCTGACTTCGCCTTTCAAAGATTCAGGCAGAAAAAAGAGAGCTTTTCACTACTCCACGTCCGTTCAGCCTGATAAGATGGCCAGATTCGATTTCTCGACTTGTCCTTCATCATATCTTCAATTAGACCTTCTTCGACGTCTGTGTGAGGAATCTGTGGGGGAAGCTCAGGATTCATGTTTGCGGTTATCTTAATTTCTTTCTCCCGAGTCCCTCCGTAGTACTATTTGCCAGACGCAGCAGCATGGGGTGTGCCTCTATTTCATGGGGAGAATCATGAATGTCTCTATGTTGTGGGCATGGTCGACAACAGCGGTTGGTATGGATAAAATTGAATCTTTGGTTTTTCTTGGCAAGGGATTTTACAATGCTCACTGCACTGGACACTGTGTACCAGTTGATTAGTATGGCAGGGTTCATGGTGCTGGTTATTTTGCATATGCTATGCCTTGGAATCCCCTTTTCGATCCAGCCAAGAACCTCATGGATTTTTGTCCTGTCCGGGTCACTCTAAAAGCTTTGCCAATACTTCTTCTTCCGCATATTTCCTCTCTTGCATCTCTTTTAGGGAGAGTGTTGCATCTTCCCAAGTGGGATTACTTGGTCACGAGTAGGGACATCCGAATTTGCATTCTCTGGGATATGGAGCAGCCCATACATTCGTGTTCGGATCATGATTATGGCTTGGCGTGTCCATTTCGCATTCCTTTACAGTTTTCTTCCTTCCCGAATGCGTGTTACAAGTGCAGGCAAATTGGTCACTTTGCTCAAAGCTGCTCTTCACCCTCACGACAATCTAATAATGTGAAGGGCACTTTGCCTATTCCTTCGACTCCTCTCCAATCAGATAAGTTACAGCAGCCAAAGCATAACAAAGAATGGAGACGGGTGCAATCTCATGGGAAAGCTTGGGACACTGTCTCCTTCAGTCACTTTGTCTAATCCCTTCCAGGCTTTCAAGGACACCCTTATGCTTGCACCTCACCAATGATGTCTCGGTTGGCTCCTCTTGATGTTCCTTCATCCTCCACTGCTTCAACATCTTCTGACATTGATGCTTCCGATCGCAGGAGCCCCCTTCAGTTCGGCAATCTCTTTTGGTTGATTCTGAGTCTCAACCGGCCTCTAGGGTTATTCAATTGCAGTCAAAAGACTTGCAGATGGATATCTCTCCTTCGGATATAGTTAGTGATGGTACTAAGGATCAGACCTCGAGCTAAGAGAGAGAAATCAGGTATCTTCTCATGAATTGAAAAAAAAAATTTACTCGAGGATATGCATCCTATGCGCAACAAGGATCTGACCCAGTGACACAAAGGTTTCGTCTTCCTGCTTATGTTAAGAAGAATCGAAAGGGTCAAAAGAAATTGCATTTTATTGATGGCACCGTTACATCGCTCAATGGTTTTCTAGTTCAAAAGGGATCAACTTTTTATTATCTTTATGTTGCCACTACTGGCATGTAATTTCATATTTTCCTCCTTTTTTCTCTTTCTATCTTGACTTCCTGTCTCTTTTGACAGGCATTGATTTCATACTATTCTTTCTTGTACTTCATGGTGGGTTTTTACCTCATTTCGAGGTTTCCACACGCAGTAATATAAGTATTACCCAAAAATATTTAAAAAAGTGTGTTTAAAGAGTTGAGAAAGTAGGGAGAGTTAGAAGTAGTTAAAAATATGCATTGTAGCTTGTTTGAACTCTCAACCTTTCAAACTTGATGAGACATCAAACCTACAACTATCTAGTTACTTAAAAGTTGAAACCCCAATAATATAAAAATCCTAAAGACTAAGTTCTAACTAGTAACATCATAGTACAGTTGCTGTTCTATATGCGTCATACATGCAACATCATTGTGATCCATACGTGCTACGTCATACATGAAGCAAAGGAGAGCCAAGAGGCAAGAGAGGGATGGAGAGGAATGTAGTATGTGAGCACCAGAAGGGGGACAGATGTAGAGGCTGCTGCAGTCTGTAGGGTTTCAGAGGGAGGAGAAAGTATGATCTTAGAGTGGGCAGAGCTGAAGAGGTTAGCAAGGTTCAGGCTGAAAAGTTTCAAAGAGAGGGGAAAAGAAAGAGTGGCCAGGGATGACGAGCTGAAGAGGATAGATTGGAGGGCCAAGAAGCCTAGAAGGCAAGGAAGGCCTGAAGAGGGCACAAGGAATGCAAAGGGCAAGGCAAGGCGGTAGCAAATGCAAGGGAGAGCAAAGAAGGCAGAAATGGCAAGAAAAAAGGTCATAGGTAGAGCCGGATACATTCCAGTAGCAGAAACGGCAAGTTTTGCTCAGGTTTTACGTTGATTGTTTTGCATTGAAATGCATGCATGAAAACTTTCTTTCATGAAACTATTAAACATTTTAGCAGGGCTGAAAAGCATTTCCCTGTGATATGGTTCCATTAATACCTTAAAGCCATTGGTGTTTGCACGAGCAATTCAACAATTTGCTCACTTTACTAACTCTCAGGTAAACACATTCGTTATTGTGCATTACTTGGTAGACATTGCCAAAGTAAGGCATGCCGTGTGCTAGCTCCATTAACAGTATGCTGAATATCTGGGACATATGAGGTATGATTCAGTACTGCTAAAACCCCATCTGTGAAAGCCTCATCACCCAAGGGACATGTCCTCCAATGACAAGGAGGCTTATATAGTGTGGTCTAAAATCATTTGGGTGAGCAATTTGGCCCCTTGCGTTGATCCAACCCCCATGTTCTAGGCTGCCTCAGTGGTTTCAAAACCATAAAGGACTTTGAAAGGAGACCGGGAATAAGGAGGGCATCTGTAATGTTAGAAGTACACAATGCATTCGTGTGCCAATAAAATTAGTACCAAGTACAACCTTCCAGAATTGAAGTCATTTGAATACAGAAAATTGTATTGTCAAGTCCGTATGGAGCATGCACTACAAGCTGCCATAGCACATTACACCTCCTAGCCTTAAAATCACTTACCATTGCTCAAGGCGGATGACGCTTTGAAGACAAAGCAGTGTAATTGATGGTGCAGTAGTATACAAGGTCATCCAAGGTGATTAGGCATCCAATAACCCTGCAATTGATCTTGGGAAAATACCGCTTGCATACATCAAGACCCAAAATGTACACAGCTAGGATAGTTCATACCTTTTAGCAAGGGGATATTGGTAGCCATCTTAATGATTATTATTAATGCTCACACATATGCTAAGATTGTACGGAATTACAAACCTTATGAAGATTCACACATTTGAGTGACCAAACTTCCGAAAAGCCCAATGTCAAACTATGACAATTTCCATTTTCCTGTAATTTGATGGCTGCTTCAAACTCCTTAAATTTTGCTAAAAACGTGCAAAACATCCAGTAATCAAAGTTCATAAATCTCCCTCGAATTAACAAGACAAGCTAATGAATGCACTCGTAGAGTCAACAATGTCACATGCATAATTAGCTTTGCCAGAACAAATGTGAGAAAACTCACCGTATATGGTATGGAATGAACTTGTCCGGCAAAATCTTATCATCTTCCTCTAGGATCGTAGTAAGCTCTGACCCACCTGCCCAAAGAAAGAGAGAATGGCTTGGGGCACGTTCCCCTGGCCATACATCATTATTGAGTCTCAACACAGCTTTTTCACGTTCCTTCTTTTCAAGACCCTCGGCTTGTAGCTGTTTGTAGCTTTTCTTCTCATGCCCTTTTCTTGGTCCCCACAGAGATATTCCTCTTGCCAACCTGTGCACAAAATCAGATCCTATAGCTGCCAGCTTCACTGTACACAGAATATATTTTTGTAAGACCAGAGTCAACTTGAAACCAAGTACATTCATGAGGAGATAACAATAAAACATGTGCAACTAAGATCAAATGCAATACCATATCAAAGGATCAACAGGACTGAGTTTTAAATTATGAAAGAGCACAGGCACAACCTTGTTAATAAGCAACATACAATCTCATCAAGCTGCTAGCGCCATTTTCATAACCATCTAGGAGAACTCAGTATTAGCCAATTTGACAAAACCCTTTTTATCATTGCATACGAAAGGACAATTCTTTAACCTAGCTTCTCCATGTATCGTTGCATACAAAAGGACAATTCTTTGACCCTTGTGTTGCACAAGAAGGGGTCAGCCCAGCCTCGGGATGAGAAAACCTGCCTACGTGATCCAACCCTATCGTGCATACGGTCTAGGCACAAATATCTACACTCACAATTTCTTCAAAGACAAAAAATGGGGGAAGGGGAACCCAAAAGAATGAAGGGAAGGGCAAGATATTCCGTATACTTCTATAAGAATACCTGATTCCAGCACACCGAAAATCTTTCGGTTAGCCAGCCCCATTGGCAAGTTTGATTTGATAATCGACTTGACTTAGGCCTGTGTGCAATTTGAGACCAAAGATCTAGCAATAAATTTATGGGAGCAGCCACTGTCACTCAGAACCATCATCAGGATTGATCCTCGTAAGCATAGAACTGTGGCCAGAATTGTTGACGAGGCTCATGTATATAGTATGGGCTACTCAAGGTGGCTTCCCTTTTTTATCTTGTGAAGGAGGTGTATCTTCAGCTTGAGTATATTTTGTTTCAATTTTCAGGACATACAAAGGTTACATAGTCCTTTGAAAGAAGTTCCATTATTCTTCGTTGATCCAATAGCAGCAACTTTACAGTATCGGGGTTGGTCATTGCTATGTTTGGATCGATTTGATGAAGAAGAAGTGCAATCGTGAAGGACGCTTCTATGGTTGGCCTGAATAAGGCTGTCGGAACCTAGTTAGTTCAAGATCCTTGGTTTCTGAATAGCTGTTGGGATCTTTTGGCATCCTTAGAGCAAGAAGTATTGGCTGAGGTAGGGTTCTGTTGTCGTGTAGAACCACGTCTGAATGACCCTTGGAAATCAGTAATCGCTTGACATAAGCAATGGCCTTTGAAGTGGTTAAGAGACTTGCCTTGAGGACATCGGTATGTAATGAGGCATTAAGGCATGCAGCCTATTACCCTCAGTTAAGCCATCAATCTCCAATAACAATGTGATGAACTAGGAGATATCTGATATAGGCACAATGAGCCAGTCTACTCCCAACTGTTTAAGTTTTGAAGTGCTTGGAAGTCCCTGTTGGCTGCACAAATCACTCAAAACGATCCAATGAGATTACACCTTTGTCATCGTTGAGGTGTCTTTGTCACCAGAGAAAGGCACTGTCTTTCAATACACGGGCAATGAGATATCTTCTTGCTATTGGAAAGCTCAATTGTGTCAAAGTATAAATGCATCTTCGCGAGCCACTATTTGTGAATTCTGTGATTTCTCTATCTAGTGTAGGGTTTCAGAAGTTTGATTTAAATTCTTTTTTAAATACAAGTCTGCAAGAGACAATAGAGGACATGCAGTTTTTTGTTTCTTAACTCTAGGAGAATTGCGTCAGCTTGAGCATCCAAAGTAGTTTTCATGTACTGAATTGGCTCTCAAAATCTAGAGTTACTAAACTGAGCCAATAGGGTAGCCATACTTTCCTATATTGCGAGACCTACTGCTTCAAGAGTTTGTGTGTTTATTATAAGTTGTCAAGAGGAGAATTGGATGCCTCCATATAAGCTGTGTGTATAGAAATGGGATGGGCTGCAAGAGGTTGTGGTGAAGATATAATTGCCAATCAAAGTGCAACCTCGTTGATATAATTACTGCAAATATTCTCTCTCTCTCTCTCTCTCTCTCTCTACAAACACACTAGGGCCCAGGACAATCGTCGGGCTGGACCCCCCCGAAGGTTTTATTCATGAAGAGAGAAATCTGTTACAAGAGTTCAGTGTAGAGCTGTCTAATACAAATTCCAACGTGAATCAAATTTTACAAGAGCTTCAAGCTCATTCCAGGATGGTTGTCTAAAATCTAGACTAAGTCCTATTACATGCCTCTAAGGGCAATTTATGGGGTCTTCGTAGCACTTGGTCATGCGGGTGGCCTCAAAAAAATACTTGCTACGCTCCAAATTGCTTGGGTCTTTAGCCCCTCATAGTACCTGCAACAATTAATTAAAGCGCACCACTATGGTACCCAATTCTCGTTGACCGAAGTCAACACTGTCTGACCGTAGTCAGCTCTGTGATTCTCTGGTTGACCGCAGCTAACCCTCTTGGTAATAAACCAAGTCTCCCCGACCAAAGTTAGGCTTACTTGACTAGAGTCAAGTATCTTTGACTATAGTCAATTCTTTGACCATTAAAAGAACTCTTTGATCATAATTAACCCATATGAAAACTCTTTACTTATGATCAAATAAATGGTCAACTATACTTTGACTTAGGATATTTACATTGCGGTGACATCCCCTCGACTTCTATTCAGCTGACCTCAACTGAAAAGCTTCCTTGTAAACATCCAAAAGCTGTGGATGATCGGACAACATGTCTTCATCCATCCACTTGGCATCCAATGCCGTATAATTCTTGAATTTTACAAGATATCTGTAAAACTCCTTGCCCTGAGGGCATTTGCATACAGTATGATACACAATCTGCTCTGGCTGAAGGACCTCCTCCAGCTCATCCACTTCTGGTGGATCCTCTGATATTGGCTATGTAGGCTAGAAGACTCACATGGAATGCTCTGGCAATGCCAACCTGTATGCAACCTCATTTATTCTTTATGTAACCCTGAAAGGGCCGTAGTACCTGGACGATAACTTTGCATACACTTTCTGTTTGCCTTTAAACTTGCAGAGCCTAGCTTTCTCAAACTTCAAAAGTACCCAATCCCCTCCCTTGAGATTTAACTATCTCCTATGCTTATCTGCAGCTCTTTTATGCTTCTCTTGAGATCTTTCAATTGCTGCCCGGACTTGGCTGAAAGCTGTCTAGAGGTCTCTCACAAACTGATCAGCTGCAAAAATTTCATCTTTGGTCCTTAGAATAGGTGGCAAAATCACCTTCCCATAGATGACCTCAAAGGGGGCTTTCCCTGTACAACTGTGTACTGTATTATTGTAAGCGAACTCTACCAATGGTAGGTACTTTTCCCAATCTAAACCTTGGTCACCCACGTAGCATTTCAGCATATCCAATGCTGTAGAATTTGCTACTTCACTTTGACCATCTGTCTGAGGAGGAAAAGAAGAAGAAAAATTCAGATTCGTCCCCATATTATCAAATAAAGCTCTCCAGAATAGACTGGTCATTCTGGGATCTCGATCACTGACAATGGACTTAGGCATACCATGATGCTTAAAGATCTGTGCCATGAAAAGCTTAGCCATATGATCTACCTTTATGGTTTTGCAAACCGGAATGAAATGAGCTTGCTTGCTGAATCTATCAATGATAGTCCAAATCCCATCATTCCCTGACTTTGATCTTGGCAAATCAAAAATGAAGTCCATTGTAATACTTTCCCACGGTGCCTCAAGCACGGGAAGAGGCATAAGTAGGCCAGGTGCCTTTCGACTATCATACTTCACTTTCTGACACGTAAGGCATTCAGTAACAAACTTGGCCAAAAGAAATACCTCTCTAGTGCTTAAGTTGTTGCTGTAATTCCTCTATGTCCAGCATAGGGAGGTGCATGGCATTCCTCCAAAATCTTTTTCCTCATCTCTTGAGTGATGCATAGGCAGTCGTCTTTCATAAGATACCCATCTTTCAGGGAATAGTGACTGGTGGACTGCCCCTCTTGCATTTGCTGTAAAAACTCACCAAAATCTGCATCGTTAGCATATTGCTCTCTCATGTCTTCCGAGTCCTGATGATAAGCAATAGTCACATTGTTGACTTGGGGTCTTCGCGACAAGGCATCTGCCACTCTGTTCCGAACTCCTGGAATATGGACAATCTGAAAATGGTACATTGACAACATGTTTTCCGATTTCATATGCTTCTCGGAAAGCTTTGTCTGAGTCAAAAAGTATCTCAGACTTTGGTGATCTATTTTAATTGTAAAATTTGCACCCAAAAGATAATGCTTCCATGTATGGATGGCATGAAGTACAGCCAATAACTCTTTCTCATAGATTCCCAGATATCTCTCTGTATCCCGGAGTCCCCTACTCTCATAGGCCACTACATGACCATTCTGATGCAATGCAGTCCCAAAACATTCCCCACAAGCATCACAATCCACATCAAATGGCTGATATAAATCTAGAACTATCAAGATTGGTTCTGTGGTCAGCGTCTCTCTTTGAGTGTGATGAACGCTGTCTTTTGAGGAATTCCCCATTTGAAAGCTGCATTTTTCTTAGTAAGATCGTGGAGTGGAGCGGCTATATCCGCAAAATGCCTGATAAATCTTCTGTACTAAGAACACAAGCCTAGGAAACTTTGAACTTCATGCACAGTTCTCAGCTCTGGCCATTCCTGAATGGCACAGATCTTTGCTGGATCCATCCGTATCCCATCTTTGAATATTATATGCCCCAAGTAATGGATCTCTTCCAGAAAGAATCCACTTTTCTTGCTGTTTGCATAGAGCTGATGATTTCTCAGCTCTTAAAACACTATAGCAAGATGTTCCTTGTGCTCTTCTTCGGACTTAGAAAAGACAATTATGTCATCGAAGAAGGTACCAGTGAACTGTCTATAGGGTCGGAAGATACAATCCATCATCCTATTGAAAGTAGCCGGTTCATTTGTCAATCCAAAAGCCATCACCAGATACTCATATAACCCAAAAGTAGTGTGGAACGCTGTCTTATGTACATCCTGAGGTTGTATCCTCACTTGGTGATATCCACTCTTTAAGTCTATCCTGTTGAAAACTAAAGCTCCATTTAACTGATCCAGCACATCATCAATGCATGGAATAGGGAATCTATTCTTGATGGTCATTTTTTTTAGTGCACAGTAATCGACGCACATACGGAATGAGCCATCTTTCTTATGTACTAACAGTACAGGGGAACTAAAAGCAAAAGAACTGGGCTGAATCAGCCCCTTAGACAACAAGTCCTGCACCTGAGTCATAATCTCTTCTTGCTGAGTTGCACTAACTCTGTATGGGGGCCTATTGGGTGGCTCGTTGCCAGTAATAGGTTCTATGCCATGATCCTCGTGTCTCTCAGGGGGTAGCTCCCCTGGCAAAGCGTCAAAAAAACAATCTTTAAAATTTTCAAGAAACTGAATTTTATTCTGATCTGCCTCACTTATTTCAGCATGCATTTCCATCTCTCTCTTTTACAAAAACCATGTAAGCTGAAACTGCAGACTTTATTTCTTTTCCAACAGAACTATTTGATACAATGGGAATAGTTCCCCCTCTATTCCTAGCAACCACACGATGTACTTTGCCCCTATGTACGAACTCCAACACTCTTTCAGGAAGAGTCAACTTCACTGCCTTGCGATAAAACCAAGGCATACCCAAGACTACATCATGATGTTTCAATGGAGAAATGAAGAAGTCTTCCTGATCCACATAACTCTGTACATGAAGACGGAGCTTCCCTATCAAGGGAGTGACTGGCACAGGGTTCCCACAGAACATATGGTCGGCATCCAGAGCCTTGCCCAACTCCTCCGTCTTAGTTCCCAACCTCAGGGCTAGATCCTCTGATATAAAGTTATCAGTAACCCCTGGATCAAATAAAATCAGCACTTGCTGGTCTCTGACTTTGCCCCATGATAGCAGCAATTCTCGTTCTTCTGGGTTTAAAACATGACCCAGTATGTCAGGAATTCCTCCTGCCATTAGCTTTTGCGGTCCCCATGGCTTCTCTACCTCTTTTCCCTTCGAAGTTGAAGGCTTTTCTGGGCACTAGGCAGCCACATGCCCCTCTTTGCCGCACCTGAAGCATTTACCCTCTTTCTTGAAAGTTTCAATCAGTTCAAGGGTAAACTGTGGTCTTCCCTTATAGGGCTTTTGCACTTGGTTTCCCTTCGACTTCTGAGGCTGAAATCCCCTCTTCTGAGCCTTGGGAAACTCTCTTGTTTCAAACTTGGGGGTCACTAGCCTTTTATCCACTGGTAACCCTGCTTGTAACGAAGGCACACTAGTAGGATCCTGCATGTACATGAGACTAGCCACATTGGCTGAATGCATGAGATCTGATATTTCTTTAATATCTTTAGTGTTCACTTGGGCCTGTATCTTTGGAGTGAGTCCGGCCTTGTACTTCCTGAGTTGAGTCTTATCAAAAATATTCTTGAAAGGCGAAAATTTCTGGTTGTAAGACATCTTGTGCTTCCATATGAATGCTCTCCCAACCCAGAAGGACATGATCCCGAAACTGTTTGGGAATAAACTGTTTATAGAAAGCTTTCTTGAAGTCCTTCCATTTCCTGGGGGCTACATAGTTGGCTGTTTTAGCTATCCACCATGCACTGGCTGTACCAGTCAAGTGTAAACCAACCATACGAAGCTTTAAGGACTCACTGAAATTTTCCAAACTGAAGGCAGCATCAAACTGCCTTATGAACTGCATAGCCTTTTCAGCTTGGCCATACTGGCCATTGTAAGTGGCAAATCTTACTGACTTCCCACCGTCCTTGAATTCTTTAGTCTCGACCTTCCTGCTGGACTTCTTCTTCTTCTTCTTCTTCTTCTTCTTCTTCTTTGACTCTGAAGATCCCGAAGAAGGAGGTGATGTCAAGGATGAAGAGGTAGAGCTAGAAGATGAAGACGAACTGGATGAACTGTAATGCCTTTTTTTTCTTGGGAAGAGGACCTGCTCTTTTTCTCTTTTTGCCCACCACTCCTTCCTGATCTACTCCAGAGGGAGGCTTCTCTGGCTTTCCCTCAAAAAGAAGTTGTACCATCCTGCGAAACAAGGGATCGCTTGTTGCCTCTCCCAACTGAGTAATCAACCTGTATTCTCTTTATTTATCTGTATAGCCTCAGCCTGCTGTACCTAGTTAGACTCTGCCATTCCCTCATGGGATGATTGGGCATGCTGCTGTGAAGCTATCTCTGCAACTTGTCTGAGATATGCAACTCTCTCACACTCATTGTGTAAGCAACTAATGCACTCAGCCTTTGCTTTTCAAGAGAAAGTACCTCAACAAGAGGTGTCTTGCATTCACAACTTGTGCTAGTAATGGGCTGTCAATTCAAAGCATATACCCACAAAGTGGCCAAAGCATCAACAGCTGTGTTGCCCCTTTCCTGGTTGCTGCAAAAAGCACTCAGAATGCATTTGGTTCATCTTTCCTATGCACAAAGGCATGCATTTTCTCTTTTCTGCAAATCTCTAATTTTACTGTGTTTCTGCTACTTTTCTGACAGTAAAAGTCTGATAGGTAGGTGAAATCTACTGGCAGAAACAGTCTCTGCAACTGTCTTTCTTTTTTCTTTTTCTTTTTTTTTTGGGTTGGGGGGGGGGGGGGGGGGGACACTAACTGGATGGGTAACCGGCTGGTTACACTGGTATCGGAAATCTATTTTTGATGGTCATCTTATTCAATGCACGATAATCAATGCACATTCGAAAAGAACCATCTTAGCAATGCGCTTCCTGCATTCTGAAATGTCATGTCCAGGCTTGTGACAATAGTTGCATCTTTTCTTCTTTCCCTTATCTGCTATATTTTTAGATGCATGGGAGGAATTGCAGCTGCTATGCATTGAAGAATTGCAGCTGCTGTGTGCAGATTTTGGCTTGCCCATAGGCTTGGAAGCCTTGCCTCTTCCTGTCTGCTGTGAAGCAAATGCATGATCAGGAATAATGGCTTGTCTGTTAGCTCTACTTTGCTCTTCTTGCAAAAGCAAAGTAACTAGCTGGTCAAAAGAATAGTGATCTGGATTACCCATGGCCACTAATCGAAGGGTTGTAGCAAACCCTTGATATGTATCTGGCAGTCCATTCAATGTGGTACTGACAAGCTGTGAATTTGGCACCACCTCATCAATGTTGGCAAGCTGTTCCATGAGGTCCTTGACCTTTGTCAAATATGCATCCATTGACTCACTATCATTCATATTCACTTCCTGTAATTGCCTTCTCAAATATGCAACACGAGCTTCATTGCGAATCTAATATAGAGAAGCCAATTTATCCCAAGCATCCTTTGCTGTCCTGCAAGACCGGATGTGTGGAATAATGATTCTCTTGCATGATAAAGCAATGCATGAATGTGCATTTCCATCTCTTGCATCCCATCTTGACTGTTCTTGAGTTGGAAGAGCAGCAGCAGGAGTGCTAGAGGAAGAGGCATCAGGAGGAGTACCCCCTGCAGAAGAACCAGTAGTAGAAACAACCACTGAAGGATTGGCTGGCCTCAGATCAGCCCCAGAAACAATATTCCACAAATGCTTTGCAACAAGAATATGTTTCATGAGATAAGACCACATCGGATAGTTGGTGCCATCCAACTTATCATCTTCACGGAGAACTCCAAATAAATCTTGATTGTTCCCAGCCATAGCAACTGTGATAACCTGTAAAAGACTTGAAAACCCAAAAGCCTCAAGGCTATCACTGCAAAAAGCTTGCTGTCCCAAAAAATGACAGAAAATATCTGCAAATTTCTGACCCAAATCAAAGGGCAAATGCAGATCTGACACAAATGTGACTGTGACAGGCAATGTTCACTGCAAAAACAGCAAATTTGGCAAAAGCCCCAAATTTATTGAGGGCAAATAGGCCAAAAAGAGGGCAAATTCAGAAAAGCCCCAAATTTTGCTGAAATTTTTGCAAATGTGACCCAATGTATGCAAATCTGACTCAATGTCCTACAAATGTAACTTAATGTCCTGCAATCTGACCCAAAGTACTCCAATTTAAACAAGAAATTGCAGACTAAATCCCAAAACTCCAATATTCTTGCAAGAAATTGCAATCAAAGGAGGTGAAAGGAAATGAAAGCCCCAAATTTGCCAATGTCCTGCAAAATCCCCAAATCTGCAAATGTTTATAGATGACTGCAGTGAGACCAAGAACCTGATTCAAGCCAATACCAAAACAGGTACGGAACCTGTGGTGAAGCTGTACGGAATACCCAGATGAAGTACAAGTTGTACGACTGAAGGTACGTGTGTACGGGAAGCTGATACAGACTGCTAACCACTGAAGGTACGGTGAAAGTACTTTGTGCTCCTACGCAAGTACAGTCGTACGGTGTAGGTACCTTGTACGGCGAAGGTATACGAAACGGCGTACGGAAGAGCGCGATGTACGGATGGAGTACGACGCAACGTACGGTACAGCGTACGAAAGAGCACGATGTACGGATGAAGTACGTGCAGTGTACGATACACGTACGGCGATGCAGGTACAGCGATACAGTTCTGCTTACGTACGGACTGTATGGCGCAGATCCTGCTGATACCACTGAATGTACGAACAGGCTCGGAATGTGTCGACCAGCAAGGCAGAGAACTCCCAATGAGCAAATGGAAGACTCGGGGGCTGAGGAGAGCTGGAAGAGTAGAGCAATACCTGCTCTGATACCACTGTAGATACGAAACGAAGAGAGTGCAGGTACAAGACGAGTCGATAGAGTAGTCACGTCAAAACTTAGATAGATATGAAAACACAACAAAGTACTTGTACCTAGACCTAGGACTAAGTGTCCTAGGTGTCACATAGGTCTAAGTGTCCTATGTGGCCTAAAAGGCACTAGCACTATAAGTGCCTACACTTATGCCTACAAGGCACATACCATGGCCTATAGGGCATCACTAGAACCACCAGAAGATGACCTACAAAGGCAACGCCGACCAATACCGAGACCTTGATGCTGTCCACATTGACGATGTAGGACGCTTCTGCAAGGCAAGGAAGAGGCTTGTGCTATCTAGCGGAATGTAGGGTTACTGCGTGAGTGAGAGAGTGAAAAACTAGAAGTGATAGATCCTATGAGAGAACTGAGAGATGACCGAAATATAGAGCTGAGAGTGAGCTGTGTAAACTGTAAAAGAGAGCTGAGAAAGCTGAGGAAACAGTGTCCAAACCTCTCTCCGTTTGCTGGTCCAAACCTCCCACTGTTGTGCTGTGTGGTCACCTTCAAATCAGGCTGAACTGATGGCCAAGGGACTGAGGCTAGAGCAGGGCAAGATCTGAGGATCTCAGGGGCTGCACAGGAGGCTGAAGTGGAGCTGTAGGAGGACTGAAGGCAGGAGCAAACTGAATGAGAAAACAGGGCAGCCAAGGGGCCCTTTTATAGCGCTGGACTGAGCCAACCCAGTCTGTAAACAAACTGACTCAGTCTGTATTACAGACCCAGTCTGTATTACAGACCCAGTCTGTTTTACAGACTGGCTGGCCTACAACCAGCCTATAAAAAGCCCTCCCTGGCTCATTTGCCAGGGGAGTTTTTGGGCAGCCTTTGCAGGCTGCCTTCCCTGCTTACCTGTCCAGCCTTTGGGGACCCTAAAGGGACTCCTAACCTAGGCTAAGACCTAAACTATAAGATGGAAACACTTAACCTACTATTCTCCAGTGGGTACTAGTGAACAAGAACTGACTACTGACTTGACCTAAGGCTGAGAGACTGACCTACGTAGCTTGTGCCTGACTGTCCCTGGACAAGGGCTCACAAAGGGGTCATAGCATCCGACAAAATCTCCTATCTGGGAATTATAATACACTTGTCGATGTAGCCAGTGTGTCACCTTGCACCCAAGTGCAAGGGTGCATGTGACAAGGATGGTTTGCTAACCTGACCTGGTCTGATCGGCTGACCCAACCCTTTGGTTGGGTGGTTGGCTGGCCTGAGTGGCCTCAATCAGACGTGCTGTTACTAGCCCAAATGTGGCCCTTTACCAGGCCCTAATCAGCCCTCTACCAGCCCCTAACCCGGCCCTCTTTCCAGCCAAAACCATGCGTACATACCTTGGCTAAATGCCCTGACACAGCCCCCAACTGACTGCATACTTTACAGGAAGGTCTAGCGGGCACACCCACAAATAAGCCCTCATTCCCTAGAGTCTAGCAGCACTCACACACAATAACACACAACAGGCCCACCGTGCAAAACACGTGCACATGGATTACATTTGGCAGTAAAAGGCTTGCATGTATGCTCAATACTACTGCATACTATCGTAAGGCACTTGTTGGAGTGGACCAAAAGGCTCTCTGAATGCTGAGCTGCTATGTTCAAATCAAGGAACAGGTTTATCAGCTGACACCAGCCCTCCCTCCCCCCCTTTCTCGCCTGCTGTGGGCTGTTCAGGGCCAACTGGTACAGAACTGGCGGCTCCCAGAACAAACTTGAGCACCTACGTGGCTAGTCAGGGTTGGTGACATGGCACCTAATTGTCTGCTGCCTGCTGCCTTGAGGCTGACATGGCGGTCTGTGTAAGCTGTTACTGGTGTCTGCTGCTCCATGTCCTGCCTGCATGGCAGCAAAAATTCCACATGGTTAACCTGACTGACCCTGCAGATCTTCAGGTTTCCTTACTCCTCCATGGTATGCTGTCGCTATGTCAACCTTGGAAGAATCTATGCCACATTATCTAGGAGACACTCTCTCTCTCTCTCTCTCATCTATGCCACATTATCTAGGAGACTCTCTCTCTCTCTCTCTCTCTCTCTATATCTCTCTCACACACAAACAACAACAACAACAACCAACAATTAATACAAACAAAAAGAATATTTTATGTCTCCGGGTGATATTTCTCATAGATTCTCAATGGGCACAAACGACACATTTAATTTCACAAATGCTAATGCAACTTACTATCTGGTGTTGCAATGCACGGCTCAAGGCCATAGACCATACTGATAGGAGCCCACTCATCCATGTCATCTCCCCAAATAAAGGTATTTTTATCAACTATGCCCACAGCCCAAGCTGTTTTGAGATTCACGAGCTCCATGGGACCCCTACTTCTTCCCAAACGATCCTTATAATACCACCCCCCTGATTTCATCACAACTGTTGACATGAACAAGAGCAAAGTCAGTACAAACAACTAGCATTGCATTACCTTGTTATACAAAACTTAAATCTTTGCTAAATCCCAAGCTTGAACATCCAAATTACATGCCGTAATGTCCTTATCCTGATGTACAGTCCAACACGAAACTAGCCCACCAAACATTGACTTGATATGGACTGACAAATACTACATAAGACACACCTGACAGTTTAGAAGTAGAATTGTTATCAGGCAGGTTCTTATTCTTTATCATACTCAGCTCCAAATAAATTCAAGTTTGAGATTTGGTGATTTATTCTGATCACTTTAAAAAGGTATTATCCTTCCTCAATCAGATTGAATAATATGTTTAGAATATTTCTCTGGGAAAAATAATGAATTTTGAATACATCCACTGGAAACTAAATGGAAGAGATGTATTTTATCATTTATCATACAAACTTACAATTTCAAACAACCTCTAACAGCAGCACATATGAACCTTCTTGGAAATACAATGACATGAAATCCTTTAACGGACTTTGCTAACACAAATCTTTAAGATAATTAAGACTTAGAGAGGATATATGAACCTACATAACAGCATGTCTGCGACATAAAGACGAAATTATGGCATCTTCTTCCAACTTTCTAGTCTATCTTTATTTTGTATCTTTCTTCTTTAGTTTTCAGAAACTTGCAAACTCGATTTATCAGTACAATTATCCTCAGCAATTGCTATCACTCTCATGAATACACCGGCCCATCATTGCCACTCTTCCTGCTATTCAATCATGGACAATGACATTTTTCCTGTTTTTTTCGCTATAGTTTTAAGTTTTTGGTCAAGGAAAAAAGTTAGCGGGAAAGGGAGCGGGAGTGTGTGTTGGAGATACCATAGGCAAAGAGTGTGTGAGATGTGATGTGTGATGCGTCGTACTAGGAGATCTAGTACTAGTTCATGTGTGAGTCATGTGTGAGTGCCACATGTCACTATGGTGGTTTGTACTTGAATGAAAGCCTTTCATGGTTTCCACATTTGTGT
This sequence comes from Dipteris shenzhenensis, assembly GCF_047967505.1. Lineage (NCBI taxonomy): Eukaryota > Viridiplantae > Streptophyta > Polypodiopsida > Gleicheniales > Dipteridaceae > Dipteris > Dipteris shenzhenensis. The sequence goes on from NC_141599.1 coordinate 30,139,865, forward strand.
ATCACTTCTTCACTGCCTAGCTTATCTCTCTCTTCACTCTCACAATGTTTTTAACGTGGTATCAGAGCAGGTCAATCCTGCCCTAGGCGCCCTGCCACGTCATCAACTTCCTGACCTAATCCTAATTCGTCTCTAGCTGCCTCCTTCACTCCCCAATTTTCTCTCTTTGTCATTGGCCCCCAATCCCTTATCCTAATCTCTCATTCTCTTCTCCTCCCCTCCCACCTTTCCCACGTCCCCATTTTCCCTCCACACTCCTCTCCCCTCTCCCTTGTCCTCATCCCACTCTTCCCTCTCCTATCCCATGCCCTCCCATCTTCTTCTTTCCTTCCCTCTCTCATTTCTGCCTCCATTGCTGCCTTGATTCAGCCTCCACCATAGCCACTTCACCTCCGCTTCTGCCTCTCTACAACCTCCATAACCTGCCGCCTCTATTCCCCTCCTCCTTTCACTTCTATTCGGGTCATTTCGAGGCTATAGGCGGCCCTATTACCTACCCTGGTTTACAAGTACCTGCACCTGTGGTTCCCTAGAGCCATTCTTCATCGCCGAACCTAGGGTTCCTAGGCTACTGCAGCAGAGCCAACCACCTGCACGCATTTTTGGCAGAAGTTAGAGGTCTTTGAAGGATTTTTCGACCTATTCTGAGGCTGCTGCTGCATTTCCGACCTGTTCTGAGGCTGTTGCTGCACAGCTGCCTTCAATAGAGATATTTCGGGGGTGCTTTTGGACTTTAGCACGCCTACTGTTATGCTCTAGCTGGGATAGCATGACCTCGGATAGATCGGTGGGCATTTTCTCTTAGATGACCAACTTTTGTAATAGTTAATGTGCGTAATTAAATGGTCAAGAGAAGTAACTGCCAAGGTCCTAGGTGAGGGCGTAATGGCATTGACTAGGTAGTTCTAATAGGGCTAGGGCCTAGGTGCATCTAAATGTGCAAATTGCCAAGGGGCAATTGTTTTTAAATGAACTCCAAGAGAGGGGTAAAAAAAGGATGCATCTAAGAAGGGGCCTAAAATGAAGACATGTGGCCAGGAACTATCTAGGGAATTGAGGGTCTCAGGGATAAGGTTGAAGAAAAACAACGATGGATATATGTAATATGATGCATCAGGTCCCTGAGAGTTGGCTGGGAGGAAAAACAAAAAGCCATCGCCCGTGATAATTACCAGCGACGTGGAGAGATTTATCTTGTGAGCAACAACGAGTAGTAAGAAGACTTTTACATTTGGTATCAGAGCCGAGGCATGGAAGAGTTCGATGGGCTCAACCTCACCTAGGATTTTACGAAAAGGGATGACGGAAGGCTGCGTAATCAGATTCAACGTCGAGGGAAGAAAAAGGGATGACGGAAGGCTGCGTAATCAGACCAGTGTCGAGAATTCCATTCTACTGAAGTTTTCGTTCATCGCTCTTCAAAACCAAAATTTCGACGGGTGGTTGTGACAATCCTTCACCTTTCGTTCCACAACGTGAACACGCTCGCTCCGTTTCGCCATTACACAAACGCCCACCTGCGTAAACCAACGACAAGTAAATATAGTAAGCAGCAAAGGGGCCACGGGTGAGGAACGTAACGGCGACCTTGAGTTGCAGGGAGCGAGTCCCGGGAGATCCTAGCTGAGAGCGGGATAGCAGAGCAGGAGGCGACGATGAAATCCCGGAATGATGGCCACGAAAGACCCGAAGTTTTTTCCCAACATCCCTTGGGTTTGTCGATCAGCGCACACGTGATGGCAGACTTCTCACTACTTTAGATTGACAGACCGAATATACAATAGGGCAGAGTCTTTTGCGAGTTTCAAGGATATCCAGGGGGCATCTCTTTCCCTTTAGGATATATATTTCAAGTTTTCAGTTTGCAGTAGTTTGTTCCTGTACAGGAAGGGATTTTGAAGTGCTGTACTTTTGGAGTTTTCGCATAAGAAGAGAAGAAAGAAATTTATTTTTATTATTTTTTTTTTTTAAAGGGGAGAAAGAAAAAAAAAAAACCTTTTTTTATTTCCCTTTTCAACAAATGGAAGCAGAAGGACAGAATTCAAGAGTGAATCCTAGCGAGTCTAGAGTACAGTCTACACAGCAGATGTCACATCATGCGGTACCTACTTTGATTGGTAGGATTTCGATATTAGAGGATGCTTTATAACAGATTATGAACCAGCAGCTTCAAGTGAACGCTGGTCAAAATGAGATCAGGGAGATGGTGCAAGCCTTGTCGGCTAGACCGTCTAGGATTGATAAGGGCAAAGCTCCAGCAGAGCCAGAGCCCAGTATACATTCCTTAGAGCGCGCAAGGGTCAAAGTGCCTAATATCGCTAATTATAGATCGGAGAAGTACGCTGGTCGGATGACCGAGCGCAGCTCTGATGATGTGATCGAGGTTTGGTTGCACAAGTGGGAAGAAGCCTTCGCCATTTGTGAGATTAGATCCGATCTAAAGAAAATCCGCGAGGCCACACACCTGTTTATTGAGGCAGCGGACAGATGGTGCGGACAGATGGTGGATAAAGCAACAGAAGGATCAAGTTGCTCCAACCACCTGGGAAGGGTTCAAAGCTGAGTTCAAGAAACACTTTCTCCCACCTGATGAAGAATCCCGAGCTTGGGATGCTTATAGAAATCTTCGTCAGAGGAGTTTGTCAGTGGCAGAGTACACTGACAAATTCAGGGAATGTGTCATGAAGATAACAAACCCTCTCCCTATGTCGGTTCAGTTAAAGGACTATATCTATGGACTGAACGACAAGATCAAAATGGAAGTTCGGGCTAAATATGTGACTACACTAGATGAATCTATAGCAGTAGCCCTGAACTATGAGGATGCCAGAGGCAGATCTGATGGATTTGTGCAGGCAGGGACTCAGTATGAGCACCCGAGAAAAGGGGGATTTCAGAGGAAATGGGTTTCAAAGACAAGTGTCTCGCAGCCAAGTGGCCAAACCAAGCAGGTGAAGCCGGTTGAGGGACCAGTAAAAACAAGTACCACCGTTGGGGTGAAAAGAAAAATAACTCCAATGGCAGCCCGGGCTTGGTCAAAGTCCTCGTTGACCCCTGAACAAAAGGAGAAAGCTAGAAAAGAAGGATTGTGCTTCGGCTGCCTTCAGCGACATCAGTGGAAGGATTGTCCACTCAATAAAGACCGTCGCACGGCTAATATGATAATATCTGAATGCGACGTAGAAATGCAGGAGAGTCCCAGTGCGGAACATATGCAGATGCAACTGGCGGGACCTTCTCAGAGGTTAGTACCTTGTTTGTTATGTGTATCTGTTGCTAAGTTAGTGACGAGTGCACCCGATAACATCCTATCTAAGCCCGCAGCAACAGGGTATACGGCCTTTAATGATACGGAGTTAATTAAAATGAAAGGGCAAGTGGCCAGTCATGATGTCATTGTGTTGTTTGACTCGGCGTCAACTCACAATGTGATTAACTCCAAGCTCGTGAAGAGGCTGAAACTAAAGACAAGTCCATCTAACTATGCGTATACAGTCAGGATGGCCGATGGAAGTTCAACTGAAGTATGGGACCAAAGGGTTACCCAGTTGGAGCTTCGGATTCAGGACTATGCTGAAAAGCTTGATTTTGAAATGACCAAGCTTGCTCATGCAGATATAGCCCTGGGAATGGCGTGGCATTCTAGGAAGAATCCAGCCATTGATTGGAAAAAGCACGTATATCAATTCAAGATGAATGATGTGCTTTATGTCTTACGAGGTGAAAAAGATATACCTCAGGGACCGTTGGTTTCCGTGATGGAAATCAGAAAGGCTCAAGTTGAGTTTTTATTCCTTTGCACAGCATCGGTAGAGCCGGTGGATGAGTCTTCGGCTAGCACTGAAGTTACGCAAAGTGGTGAAATGGCCAAGCTGGCTAATCTTATAACAGAGGGGTTCTCTGAATGTTTTAGGGATGAACTACCTTATGGGTTACCTCCAGAGTGGAAAGTTCAGCATAAGATTGAACTGATCCCGGGGGCAGAACCTGTAAATAGACCTCCCTATAGAATGAGTTTTGCTGAAGAAGCGGAGGTGCGTAGACAACTGGAAGAATACCTCAAGTTGGGGCAGATTCAACCAAGTTTCTCACCTTTTGCTTCGCCAGTGATATTACAGAGAAAAAAGAATGATACGTTTCGCCTCTGTATAGATTACAGAGCATTGAATAATATCACTGTTAAGCACAGGTATCCGATGGCTCGGATTGATGATTTGCTAGATGCATTACATGGAGCCGTGATTTTCAGCAAGATAGATCTTAAGTGCGGCTACCATCAGATCCGGATTAGAGCCGAGGATGTGCATAAAACCGCTTTCAGAAGCAGGTTTGGTCATTATGAGTTTTTGGTAATGCCCTTCGGACTTACCAATGCTCCAGCAACCTTCGTCATGCTTATGAACGATTTACTACGTCCGTATATCGGGAAGTTCGTAGTACATTTTATTGACGATACCTAATATTCAGTAAAAGTATTACTGAGCATCATGAACACTTAAGGATAGTGTTCAGTACTTTGAGGAAAGCCAGTCTTTACGTGAATAAAAAGAAAACTATACTGTGTATGGTTAGACTTGAATATTTGGGTTTCATAATCACTCCACAGGGGGTAGAAATGGATCCGAAGAAAGTGGCTGCGATACTAACTTGGCCAATCCCTCAGAGTCTGACCGCGTTGCGATCATTCTTGGGATTTGTCCAGTTTTATAGAAGGCATATCAAAGGATATTTCGGAATAGTATCGCCATTGACTGATCTGACCTCAGATAAAGTACCCTTTATTTGGGGACAGAATCAACAGGAAAGTTTTAACACCATAAAACAAGCTGTGGTCTCAGGACCGGTGTTAAAAATAGTTGATCCCCAAAACCGTTGTTCCTAGAAACCGATGCAAGTGGCATTGCGGTAGGAGCAGTTCTCCTTCAAGAGGGAAGGCCAGTAGCCTTTGAAAGCAAGAAGCTTTCTCCCTCTCAAAGGAATTGGCCAACTCATGAATTAGAGTTGTATGCAGTTATCCATGCTTTGAAAACATGGAGGCATTATTTGTATGGTTCAGAGTTTTATGTGGATGTGGATCATGATACTCTGAAACATTTTTGTAAACAGCCTGACTTGAGGGGCCGCCAAGCTAGGTGGGCAGAGCTCATGCAGGAGTTTAATCTAACGATTCGGTACCGAAGAGGAAAAGACAATAAGGTAGCTGATGCGTTGTCTCGCATTATGCACAACCTGAGTTTCACGGTATTAGAGAGTGCTCTAATGACCGAGATAAGAGAAACTCAAAAAGTGGACGAGTTTCTCCAGAGCTTATGGCCTAAGGCTCATGTGTTAAAACCCGGGAAAAATGAAAAGGATGACCTGGCATCCAGAAAAGGCCAAACTTATGCAAGATATACCATAAGGGATGGTATGCTAGTTAGAAATGGCAAGGTTGTAGTACCTGGTCAGAATGATCTCAGGCAGAGAGTCATTCGACAGTGCCATGATAGCCCGGGTGCGGGACATCCAGGAGTCGAGAAGACCTATGATCTCGTGAAGCGAGATTTCTTTTGGCCAAAGATGAAAAAGCATATTCATGAATATGTGACACGATGTTTCTCGTGTCAGGTAAGTAAGGCCGAGCGGGTGAAGCCACCCGGACTTTTACAGCCCTTGGAAATACCACTAAGTAAGTGGGAGAGCATTTCCATGGATTTTATTGTAGGGCTACCTGCAACACAAGGAGGGTATAATTCTATCCTTGTGGTGGTTGATCGTCTAACCAAGATGGCTCACTTCATTCCGACTAGAGAGTCTGTTAGTGTCCCGCAAGTGGCGGATTTGTTCATTAGACATATATTTCGTCTGCATGGATTGCCTAGATCCATAGTGTCAGACAGAGATGTTAGATTTACCGGTCATTTTTGGACAGCGGTATTTGAGACACTAAGGACTGAGTTGGGAATGAGTAGTGGGGATCATCCTGAGACGGATGGTCAGACGGAAAGAGTCAACCAGACTTTAGAGGATATGCTGAGGGCTTATGTGTCATTGAGGCAACATACATGGGACAAGTGGTTGCCATTGTTGGAGTTTGCCTACAATGATAGGAAACATTCCTCTACCGGGTTCAGTCCGTTTGAGCTGAACTATGGTTATAGGCCAGCCAATCCAACTATAGTTGGAGTACCTCAGAAAGTGCCTAGTGCCGCGAACTTTGTAGTTCAGATGCGGGAGATGCTAGCACTTGCGAGAGCTAATATCCGCCAGGCTATGGATAGAGCCAATGTATGCGGATGAAAATCGGTCTATAAGAGTGTTTGAAGAAGGAGAAAAAGTTTTTCTCAGAATTCCTTCGCACTCGAAGTCGTTGACTTCAGGAGAGTGTGCTAAGTTATCACCTCGATACTGTGGGCCGTGGTTAATTCTAAAGAGAATAGGCAGTGTAGCCTATAAATTAGAATTGCCACAGGGGTGTAAGGTGCACCCAGTTTTTCATGTTTCGCGCTTAAAGAAATTTTTGCATACAGGTGACTCACTAATCGAAGGTGTGGTTTTGTTACATCAGCACCACTCTCAACTAGGCCTGAGCAAAATGACCAAGCAATGGCGTTTATTGGTGTGAGGTTGGCTAACAAACTCCTTCATCAACTTGACCTCACTACTTCAGCCAAGGAGACCCTGGACAAGCTTGAGAACATTCACACATCTACTAGACATGAGGAGCAATCTTTATCTGCTATATTGCATGATCTATCTGTCTCTGAGGTGGTAGATGATGCTTAGCTCTATCTGTTTGTGTTGAGTCAAATAAAGGTTCTCAGCCTTGAGTTGTCCCTCTAAACTGAATGTATTTGGAGTCAATAAGAGGTACTCTGCCCTAGGTTGACCCCCAAAAATGCATGTACTGTCTTTTACTTTGGTATTGACCACCCAGTTCAGAGTAAGGGGGGGTGACAAGTGATGGTTTGCCCTTGCCGGTCACGAGCTCACTGAGAAGTCACTATCACACTGGAGGTGTTGGATAGTTGGACTTGCTCTTTTCAATATTGCGGTGGAGGGGGGATCAGTCTACTCCTTGCGCGTTGGGTTTCACACTCTTTGCTCTGAAGGGGGGTGTTGGAGATATCATAGCCAAAGAGTGTGTGAGATGTGATGTGTGATGTGATGTACTAGGAGATCTAGTACTAGTTCATGTGTGAGTCATGTGTGAGTGCCATGTGTCACTATGGGACTTCTCCCATATGCAATTGGTGCAAGTGTGTGAGTGTGTAGCCTATATAAGGCTTATACTTCACTTGTCTCATTTAGTGATGATGATGAATGAATGAAAGCCTTCCATGGTTTCTACATTTGTGTATCACTTCTTCACTCTCACCGTGTTTCTAACAGTGTGCATGCAGGCTGAGGTCACTGAACATGGCGGGTCTATGAATGTTCGTAGGAGAGGGAAACGTCCTCGAGAGATGGTAAGTGAGAGTTTCGAGGGGGGTAGTATGAGCATTGAGGAGTGGGAGTGGGAATCCCGAGGTTGAGCACGTATATGGGAAAGATGGCTCAATGTTGAAGGACAAGGGAAAGACTGACACATCCTTGTACGCTACGACTTTGACCAAGAAGCTACAGGGGGGCTTCGTCCTGTTGGATGAGAAAGATGCTTTGAAGCTGCTACATGCGGAAGTGAGCTGGAGGAACAAGGAAGCTGAGAGAAAAGGGAGGTTTGATGCGAGGAAACAGCACGCTGTGGAGTGTGAGCTGCCAATGGAGGTTATCAAACCCGAGCTTGAGAGGCTGGTGCGGGGAGGTCTGTACCTTTTTCATGGGAAAAATCCCTTCAATGGTTGAGCTGGGTGAGCTTATTTCTTACGAGTTTGAACTCTGGTAAGTTTATGGGTAAAGAGTAGTTTCCTCTCGTTGTGTTTCGAAGGCAATCAGCGATGAGTTAGCTGCTTGAAAGGTGTCGTTTGCGGGGCGGCAGTCCTGCCCATTCCGTGGAGCCTCTCCTTTAGTATTGGCGAATTTATCTTCAAGGATTGCCTATTTGCGTGGATTCTCCAATTGAGAGGATTGTTGCGTCTATGGTTCGTGAGTTGCATATTCCTCCTTTGGCTAGGTCTGAGTTTGGGTACAAGAATGCATGGATTCTGTGGGATCGAAGCCAAGATACGCCGAACTTTTTGCCGATCCGTCTTCCAGATGGGCTTGCAATTCGGATCAAAGCCCGATTTGGTGCTTTTCCCGATTCATCTTACATCTGTAAGCAAACTACTCATTTCGCAAGGAATTGTCCGTCTAGGCTCCAAAGATCTGATGCTACGAAAGATGAGAAGCCTCAAAATTCGAAGGACACTCGGCAAGTGCCAGGGAGTACGAATAAGGGTTGACAACCTTGATGATGATTTAGTGGCCTTACCTTTACGATTGCATGGACATGCTCTTGGGATATAGCTTATATGAGGATATTGTAGCCTCTTGTAGTTGCCACAATCCCTAACCCTTACCCTAACCCTAAGGAGTAAAGATGTATATGTTCATCATCCTGGTTAATATAACATAGAGTATAGTTAGTCATTCGTTGTGCACTCTCTCTCTCTCTTTCTCTCTCTCTCTCTCATCCTCCAACATGGTATCAAGCCACTCATGCTCCATTATTTGTGTGAGAGTGCAAGCCCTTGCTTTGTGAAGACACAAGCCTTTGCTTCCATGAAGGCACAAGCCCTCCTCCTCGAGGCATTCTCATCTTTGTAGATGTCGCATTGTAGAGCTTTAATCATCTTTCTCCATTTTGACTTATAGAGCTTAATATATTCCTTTATGAATGATTGTGTGTTCTTTGATCGATTGATGAGGTTGCAAGTTTCTATGAGAGATTTTGTAAGGTTTCTAGTGTTTGAGGCTCCTTGTGTGAGACGAGAGAGAAATCTTGAGACACGAGTTCTTTTGAGAGGTTGAGAATGTGTCTAGTTTAGGAGTGCTTTTCTCGACATGCAAGAGGAGAACATGCCGTGGAAAGGTTCTGAAGTCTGCAAACAATCTCAATCCAAATCCTCAAAAGATCCAAAAAAATCATCTTGGAAAGTGGTTGGTAAGAAAGGTCAGGTTCTCACGTTGAGCAATGGAGATCCTGGCCCAGATGACGACGATTCTAGCGGGGAGAGGGTATCAAACAATTCTGATAACCGTGCCAAGTCTACGACTTCTCGTAAGGCGGGTGAAGATGTTGATAAGCAAAGTCCATCTAATAACATGCCGATGGATCCAAAGATTGCATGGAGTGAAATATGCGATGAAGACCAACCTATTGTCTCGAACGAGATTATTCCAGAAGTTTATCATAAAAAGAGGCCGTTGGCAAAGAAGATCAAGGATCAGCCCTTGTCACAAGAGAATTCTACCAAGGGCAACATCAAAATTCCCAAAGGGGTGTCAAAGAAGCTTAAGGATATGACCAGAAAAGCTAGAGGGTGTGAGGAAAACAGGTTCAACTTTTTTAGAGGTGCATACCTTGCCTTGTCTCAACAATATACCTAGGGGAGATAGTTGTGGTAAGGCTCTCAGGTCGATGAAATTGGTCATGGAATCTGAGGGATTCTTGTAATAAATCAAAGCAAGTTGGTTGTTCCAATCTAGTTCAATAAAGGAGTCCAGATATTATTCTATTGTTGTAGGAGTTAAAATATGCAGGGAATGATGCATTGTGGTTCTCCTTTAGAAAGCTTGGTTATCTCATGTTTGTCAATTGTCCTATTAGAGAGAGATTTAAATTCAATGTGGCTACTATTTATGCTCCTAATTCTATCGGTCAGTCCATTTCTGGGGGGAAGAGGGATACTTGGAATGATTTGGTTATGTCATGGGGGCTGATAGATTGTGCGGAGCTTGATGAGTCAAGATTAAGCGGGTTTTCTTGGAATAATAGGAGGGCTGGTGGTGAGTTTAGAGCTGCCCAACTAGATAGATACTATATTTCGGAAGAAGGTTGGTGGCTCAATGACCATTTGGTGGCTCATATTTTACCTCTTCTTGTTTATTTGATCATCTTTCACTGGAATGGACCTTCTCTCTCCCCCGTGTGGTTAACGGGTCTTACGACGTCCCCTTTAAGTTTGACAATTGGCTTCTGAAAAATAAGAATATTGCTGTATAATTCGGAATACATGGAAAAAGGTGGTATGCAATGAGCGGGACCCTTGCATCCGGTGGGATAGGGCCATTCGTGCCATTCTGCTTCCAACAAGATCTTGGTGTGCAAGGGAAAGAGCTATTAAAAAAAGGTATGAAAATGCTCTAGATTACATACATGCTGCTCTGAAGTTAGCTGTAGTAGACAGTTCCCCTTGAGACCCCTTTGTTAACACCTTGTGCACTAAGGTTGAGAATGCTATGCAAGTTCAGGAGCTTGTTAAGGCAGAGTAAGCTCGAGTGAAAAGCAGGCAGCTTTGGTTATCTATGGGGGACTGTCCCTCCAAGATGTTTTTTCAGTCAATCAAAAGGAAGTATGTCCATCTCTTCCTTTTGATAGAGTGAAAGACAAAGATGGTACCATGGTAACCAAATTTTGGCATATTGCAAGTAAGGTATTATAAGGTCTAGTGTTCTATTTGTTTTGAGTGGTCGTAAGGCACATGAAGCCTTGCCATTGAGTATTTCCCCTTAGCCTCACCATTTGGATGCACTTTGCACATTTTGATAAGCACAAGCGCCTCACATTGAGCCTTGGGAAGACACATTGTTTGTGTATACTCGCCTCATCTTTGAGAGACAGGTTTGTGTATTCTCACACCCATACTTCATTTCTTGGTTGATCCTCTGTTCTCTCAGAAAAAGGCAACATACATTCCCAATCGTGGGCCTTGTTTTACCCACTTCACGCTCATCTCGAGAGCTACGCTCATGTAATCATTTTATACCCACTTCACACTCATCTCGAGAGCTACGCTTGTGTGATCATTACATATCCTGATATTCTCATTATTTCCTACCCTGATATTATCATCATTTCATACCCTGATATTCTCTTATGATGAGAGAAAAGGCTTACGGTCGCCTGAAGATCCTCTTACTCTGAGAAAAGAGCACAACCTGACCATAATTAATCATAAATGAGAAACCCTTTAGTTATGACCAAATAAGAGGTCAACTTTGTACTTTACTTGGAGTATTTACAGCTTGGTGACATCCCCTCGGCTTCTAATCAGTTGACCTATTCGCTTCTCCGCTCTCCCTCCTATTAATTAGTTTCTCCTCTCACTCCCCCGCCCTCCTCAACTCGCATTAACCTATTCATTCGTGTTGATTAATCGTCAATTAACCTATTCATCCGCGCTATTAATTCGACCTCCCTCCCTCCGCTCTATCTTGCCCTCAGCTTGCGCACTCTCTCTCTCTCCCCCCCTCCCTCCACTCTCTCTCTCTCACTCTTTCCCTCCACTCAGCCCTCGCCTCTCCCTCTCCCTCCCTCCCCTCTATCCCACTTCTCCTATTTCGTGGAAAGCCTTTTCACAGGCCTTCTTCCTCCTCTAACCTACTCTGGTATTTACAAGAGCAGCCTGCCCTGGTATTTATAAGAGGCTGCAGAAGCTTCAGGAGAGAGTAAAAGCTTCTGCAAGAAGCTACCCGGCTCTCAATTTCAATTCTGCCTTACATTCATGGATTTCAAAATTCGGGCCATGCCACTGGCTTACATTAATTGGGCATTTGCCCTCCCCCTTCCGCGCACAAATTCATTAATAGGGCCACAATTTCAATTTGGGGGTCCCTAATCGGTTGACCTTAACTGAAAAGACTCTTTGTAAATATCCAGAACTTGTGGATAATCAGACAACATGTCTTCATCCATCCATTTGGCATTCAATGCCAAATAATTTTTAAACTCGACAAGGTATCTATAAAAGACCACGTCCCTTGTGTACCATATGCTACACAATCTACTTTGGCTAAAGGATCTCCTCCAACTCATCATCTAACTCGGAAAGGACCATAGTACCGGGTAGACAGCTTGGAATACAGTTTCTCTTTGCCCTTAAGCTTGTGGAGGCTGGCTTTCTCAAATTTAAAAGTACCCAATCCCCTCTCTTGAGGTCTAGTTGCCTCCTATACTTATCTGCAGTTTTCTTTTGTTTCTCTTGAGATCTCTCTATTGTTGTTCGCACTGGACTGAATGCTGTCTAGAGATCTCTGATATACATCAGCTGCAAATATCTCATCTTTGGTCCTCAATATTGGTGGCAGAATCACCTTTCCCTTAATGACCTCAAACGGGGCTTTACTTGTGGAGGTATAAACTGTATTATCGTATGCAAACTCCACGAGCTGAAGGTACTCTTTCCAATCTGGATTTTGATCATCCACGTACCATTTCAAAAGGTCTAGCACTGTTGAATTTGCTACTTCACTTTGACCATCTGTCTGGGGATGGAAAGAATAAGAAAAGTTCAGATTCGTCCCCATATCGTCAAATAAGGCTCTCCAAAATAAGCTGGTCATTCTAGGATCTTGGTCACTAACAATGGACTTAGGCATACTGTGGTGCTTGAATGTCTGAGCCAGGAAAACTTTAGCCACATCATTTGCCTTGATTGTCTTCCGTACTCGAATGAAATAGGCCTGCTTGCTGAATCTATCTATTTCCCATTTCCATTGAAAAATATAATAGTGACTCCCCCTCTCTCTTAGAAGTATTTCATCCGAATCAATCTCTTCTTCCTGTAACCCGTAATCCGTGCCTAATCTCTGAAATTTTTCATTTGGGGTAGCGGGAACCCTCTCACACAAAATAGAAGTCCCAGGTACAAATTTTGATCTTGTTTCGTATACATCCTTTGCTTCCGTGGGATCGGGAATTACCAACACCAAATCGGATTTCGGATTCAACTCACTTTTTGGATCAAGTATTCGTGGATGAGAAATTCCCTTCCCTGCAATAAGTTCTCTGATACGATTACCTAAACGAGTTTTCCCTTATCGCCGCATTCCACCTTGCCGGAAATTTTTGTATATCTACATCTCGTGAGGAATCAATAAAACTATGTAACAAATAACTGTATTTACGACGTTTATTAATATTTCTTACTCGATCTCTAAGGAAAGGGATTTCAGTATATATGGAATAATCGTTTCGTCCATCACGAAAGACATATTCATGCTCAGCGAGAAAACTTCCCCCGATGCTTCTGAATTCATATAAATTTTCGATGTCCGATCTCCATCTCTTAGGTGCAATTTTTTGCCATACCTCCAATGACAGGTTGTACTTGTTGGGACAGCCTAACAAACTCCCCAAATCCTTTGCATTCAATTCCCAAAGTTGTTTGAAAAGTCCCCGCATCGTAGCAAAATTATTGATATGTTCATCAATACCATACCCACATACAATCCCGCCAATTCTGTCATCAGGACATCCCACGGAATCGCTCTTTCCCCTGTCATGTTTACCGCCATCAAAAAATTATGGGGTTTCCCCTCCCCCTTTCGGATAACAACCACGATCACCGCGCGGATAATTCCAATCTTCCGAAGCATCATCCAGATTCTCATTATCCTTACATCCCTTCCGGTTATCGAGATACCCCGCATCCTTGCTATCTTCTGCAATTTCCCATCAAAGAATCCAAATCCAAGTTGTCTTTCATGCTTACATGCCACAGAATGTCGTGAATATGCGCCTGAGACGGTAATCCTATAGATTGATTATCGATAACTCGCGGGATTCCCTCCCTCATTCCGGAAATAGCTAGAATTGGGTGGTTTGCATCCCCATGAACCCCACCAACTTGATTCGTCATTTTCACCAGTTGCACCCGGAATGATGGTCCATATCCCATCATTTCCAATATTTGATCGTGGCAAATAAACAATGAAGTCCATTGCTATGCTTTCCCCTGGTGCCTGAAGCACAAGAAGAGGCATCAGTAGGCCAGGTGCCTTCCATCTATCATACTTGACTTTTTGACAAGTGAGGCATTCTGTAACAACTACTGTATATCGTTACGCATAGCTTGCAAATAAAAATGCCTCTCTAAAGCTTGGGTAGTAGCTGCAATTCCTCTCTGCCTAGCATACGGAGATGCATGGCATTCCTCCAAAATCTTTTGCCTCATATCTTGGGTGATGCATAGACAATCACCCTTCATTAAATAGCCATCTTTCATGGAAAACAGACTTGTCGACTGCCCGTCCTGCATTTGTTGCATTGTCTCTCCAAAGTCTGGGTCACTGACATATTGCTCCCTCATCTCTTCGAGATCCCTATTGTAGGCAATGGTCACATTATTGACCTGGGCTCTTCAAGACGAGGCATCTGCCACTGTATTCTGGGCTCCCGCTGTGGACAATCTGAAAATGATACATTGACAGCATATTTTCCCATTTATGTGCTTCTCTGAGAGCTTGGTTTATGTCAAGAAGTATCTCAGACTTTGGTGGTCAATCTTTACAGTAAAATCTGCACCCAAGAGATAGTGCTTTCCTATATTAATGGCATGAATCATAGCTAGCAATTCTTTCTCATAGATTCCCAGGTACCTCTCTGCATCTCCGGCTTTCATAAGCCACTACATGGCCATTCTGATGAAGTGCAGCCTCAACACGTTCTCTGCAAGCATCACAATCCACATCAAAAGGCTTGTACAAATCACGGACTACCAAAATTGGTTCTGTAGTCAGCTTGCTTGTTATCCTTTGTGGCTCATGCCATCTAAAGGCTGCATTCTTGTTGGTTCAGTCATGAAGTGGAGTAACTATGTCGGTAAAATGCCTGATAAACCTTCAGAAGTATGAGCAAAGACTCAAAAAGCAGTGTACTCCATGAACACTTTTCAGGTCGGGCCATTCTAGAATGGCTTGAATCTTAGCAGGATCCATCTGAATTCCATTGTTGGAAATGACATGTCCCAGGGAATGGATCTAAGAATTCCCTCCTCTTGCTATTGGCATAGAGCTGATGATTATGCAGCTCTTGAAAGACAGTTCCCTGTGCTCTTCTTCCGACTTTGAAAAGACTATGATGTCATCAAGAAGGTACTCCTGAAGTGCCTTTAAGGACGGAAGACTCGATCCATCATTCGGTTAAAGGAAGAAGGGGCATTTGTCAACCCAAATGGCATTACCAAATACTCATATAGACCAAAAGTAGTGCGGAATGTTGTCTTGTGCACATCATGTGGTTGTAAGCAGACTTGGTCAAAGCCACTTTTTAAATCTATCTTGCTGAAAATTGAAGCTCCACAGAGCTGCTCCAATACATCATCTATGCGTTGATGGTCATTTTGTTTAATGTGCAGTACTCCGTGCACATGCCACATACAGAAGGAACCATCCTTCTTCACTAAAAGTACAGGGGAGCAGAAAGAAAAGGAGCTGGGCAGAATTAACCCTGTGGCCAACAAGTCTTGAACCTGAGCCATAATCTCGTCTTTGAGTGGCACTAACTTTGTAAGGCGGTCTATTGGGGGGCTCACTGCTAGGCATAAGCTCTATCTAATGATCCTCTAGTCTCTCAAGGGGTAGCTCCCTTGGTAAGGCATCTGAAGAGCAAACTTTAAGACTTACAAAAAACTGAAAATTTTCTTTATCAGCATCATTCATTTCAGGATGCACTTCCAAATCTTTTTCTTTATGAAAACCATGTATGCTGAAACTGCAATTTCATTGCTTTACTAGCAGAAAAATCAGATACAACGGGAATAGTCTCCCCTCTATTCCTGGCCACGATCCGTTGCCTTTTTCCCCTATGTACAAAATCTAAAACTCTTTCAGGGAGAGAGAAATTCATTGCCTGGCGATGAAACCAAGGCATTCCCAGAAATACATCATGATGCTTGAGATAGGAAATGAACACGTCTTCCTAATTCATATAACTCTGTACATGCACACGAAGTTTCCCAATCAAGGGAGTAGCAAGCACAGGATCCTCATGAAACATTTGATCAGCATCCAAGGCCCTACCCAAGTCTTCAATCTTGATACCCAGTCTGAGAGCTAAGTCCTCTAATATAAAGTTATCTATTGCCCATGGATCAAACAAGGTGAGTGCATGCTGATCTCTGATCTTTCCCCAAATAAGGCATATCTCTCTCGCTTCCTGGTCACTAACTTGTCCCAAAACATCCAAGACTTCTCTCGCCACTGGCCTCAGCGATCCTTGTGGCTTCTCCTACTCCCTTGAGAACAAAGGCCTCTAAGGGCAGCCACATGCCCCTCATTTCCACATCGGAAACACTCCCCTCTTTGCGAAAAACAGCAATCTACCTAGGGGTAAACTGGTACTTGCCCTTATAGGCTCTTGGCATGGAGTGCCCCTCGGCTTCTGAGGAAGAAGTCCTTTTTTCTCTGCCTTAGGGAACTCTTTCTTTTCAGACCTAGGTTCCTTTCTTTCAGTAGTCACTGCTTGCAAAGATGGCACAGTGGCAAGGTCTTGCATGTGCATGAGACTCTGGCTACAGAAGCTGAGTACATTATGTCATGTATGCCCTTTATACGCTCGATGTCAACCACAGCCTGTATCTTTGACATTAGGCCAGCCCTGTACTTCCTAAGTTGGTTTTCTTTGAGATCTTTTTAAAAGGAGCAAACAGCAAATAGGTATCCCAAAACTTCTCGTTGTAGACCTCTACTGTGTTCCCTGCATCCCTGTGCAAGCTCTCCCAACTAAGGAGGATGTAGTCTCGAAATTGCTTAGGAATAAACTGTTTATAGAAGGCTCTCTTGAAGCCCTTCCATTTCTTTGGCGCTGAGCCATCTGTAGTTTGGGCACTCCACCATGCACTGGCTGTCCCTGTCAAATGCAAGCTGACAGTACGCAATTTGGAAGACTCAGAAAAGTTTTATGTAGCAAATGTGGGATCAGCTGAACCATCTGTAGTTTGGGCACTCCACCATGCACTGGCTGTCCCTGTCAAATGCAAGCTGACCGTACACAATTTGGAAGGCTCAGAAAAGTTTTATGTAGCAAATGTGGGATCAAACTACTTAATAAACTACATAGCCTTTTTTGTGTGACCATATTGGCCATTAAAGGTGACAAAATTCACAGATATACCACCTTCTTTGAACTCTTTAGGCGCTCGCTTGTTCTTAATCATCCCATTCTTTTTAGCCTTGGGCACAGGTGACCCAGATGAAGTAGATGAAGATGAAGAGGTAGAACTGGAAGAGGAGGAAGATAACTTGGGGATTTGTGATGATGCTTAGTTCTCCCCTTCTTGGAATGAGACTTTTCTTCGTGATCATCCCTTTTCCTCTTTTTCTTGCCCTCATGGCGGGGCTTCTTACTCTTCCTGGATGCATCATCTTAGGAAGTACAAGGGGTGAGATCTTTTCATGCATATCTCTTTCGTGCCTTCTTCAGAATGGGTCTTCTCGTGCTCTTTCTCACCACCAAGGTTCTCTCTCTCTCTCTCTCTCTCTCTCTCTCTCTCGCATAAAAACTGGAGCTCAATCTTAAAACTGTAAGCGTGATGTTTACACAAAATGCCAAGCAGAGGGGGAAGGGGAGAGAGGGGGGGGAGGGAGAGGGAGACAGAGAGAGAGCATTTGACTAACTCTTGTAATCCATTCAATCGGAATAGAGATCCAACAAAATCAAGGAACTGCCAAAGGCAGATTGACAATTACAGCTGTAGATCTAGCTTCTACGTCCCCAAATGCCTACTCTGAATACAATGTTTTGCATTACAAGCGGGAAGAAAAGGCTGGAGTGCACCCACACCTGGGAAGCTTTCCTGAAGCATAATACTTCTTCCAAGTTGCTTCACTACATGCAAAATGTAAACTACCTTTTCACTAAACGTGCATGTTGAGAAGAAAAGTGATAAGCACATTGGCAATGAATGAGATACGGTTTGCTACGTATTCTTAAAGAAGGATAACGTAACTAAACAAGGGGGGAAGAGGAATGAAGAACCCGTTGTTGGGATAGGGCAGGGAAGAGGGGGTTGGTTTTGCGAGAGAGAGAGAGAGAGAGAGAGAGAGAGAGAGAGAGAGAGAGAACGTGAGGGAGAAGCTATAAGGGCTGTAAAAGAAAAGTTGTAGAGCTGCAAGGTGTCCCAAAGCAAGGTATATGCTTTGCAGCATTTCCAAAGTGCCCCTATAGCAGGTCTTTGTGCATTGTTTTACCCAAAGGAAATGTCATAAGAAGGAATGCATGAAAATTATCCTCAGAATATACTGCGTGCACCTTCGAAACAAGATCCCAAATAGTAGCTTTTAGACATAGCGCAGAGAGCGTAGAGCGTCGTTAACAAAACTAATACAATGCCTTGATACAGCGACCTGCAAATGGCTTGCAAAAGGAAGACACGTGAATTTAAACAAGTTTGAAGCTATGCGAATATATCTTATCGAAGTTCGAAGCGCCTTCTTGCATAGAAACCTACCGTCAAACGGTTGTATAACCTTGTTGGCTGTAAACACTCGAGCAATTATTCAAACACAAACCACATGATTGCGAACACGATTACGAAATAGTCCGTTGAATGTTTAACTTTTCAGTCTAGAAGGAATGTGAGTTACTTACAGTCCGCATAACGCTTGTCCAACCACTTAAAGCCCAGCACTTGTTGAATGTCCATCGGCTTTTCTGGTGGATAGGGCCGTTGCCTGTAGCCCCACAAGCCAAAATGGAACTGTTTGAAGAAATCCCAAAAAGTTCTCTGAGCCTGCGCCTTCGTCTTGATTGCCATACGAGGCATGGGAAGGCCATCGGGGCCGGTGACGTGAGGCAACGACTTCCAGAGTTCGGCATCTTCGGGCCTGTAAGGCCGGCTATTCCGCTTGATAGCCCGCTCGTTCTTTTCACGGTGCTTCTGTTGGCAACGACGGAGGAAGTCAAATGTGCTACTGTTGAGCAAATCGTTGGCGAATTTGCGGTCTTCTTCGAGAACGTCGGGGGGGAGCTCCTTGTGGGCGAGGTAGCGAGGACGGTGGACCTCGGCATCGACAGCGGGATGTTTGGTGTAGTCGGGGCGCTCCAATTCTTCGCGTTCGAATTGGTCGAAACGCTCCTGCCAAGTTCGGAGCTTGGCACCGGGCCTCAGAAACTCATCTGGAGGGGGTGCGCTCTTCTTCCTGAAGAAGAACCCCATCGTCAGCTCAATAAGATTGGGTCTCCTTATTATTTATACCATCCACGACTTTCTTCAAGCCTCCCTTCACACGACTCCTGCAACTCGCACGAGTCAGCAGCCATAGCGTTGAAAACTAAGCATCGATGCCTTCCATAAAATAATCAACCTGGAGACCCCCTGCATCCTCTCCACTGTGCAAGAAACTGGTACATCCCAAAGCATCCAATGTAGCCTTCACACCGGTTCTTCCAAGGCCCGGCTGGAGATGGAGATTTTGGGAAGGTTGGCTTGGCAGGCAAATGCTGAGTCCAACACGCAATAATGAAAGTCCAACCTCATGGGGACTTGGAAACAAGCTGCTAGCAGGGTTGGGTTGGGATACCCCTACTAGCTCACGCAGGTAGCTACTCTTAAAGCCCATCCCCATAGTCTTTCTAGCAAAGATGCACAGCTACTTTGTAGTGTGCTATTAGATGGAGGGGAGGCGGTGGTCTGATGGAAGGAAAGGATCTATTACATGACCTACTCGTATCCCGAGTACATTCTTCAATTGAGCCAAAACCCCATATTCCCTTTGTGTATAGAGTAGATCTATATAGAAGAAAACAAGTACCTTGAGACAAGGCCATAAAGCTGCCACCATAGAAGAGAATCCATAAGGATTTCGTGTATGCAAGCTACACGAGCTATTGCCACGTCCATCATTGCACCTTGCTGATGTGGTCAAGCAAAAAAAGATGTGCTTGATGTATTGATGTGTCACATAACATCTCATCCAACTCCTGTACTTGAGTAGGTAACACCACAGCAAGTTCTTGATTCTGATAGGAAAGGGCAGAAGGTAACTGAGTGGGGAAGCCAGCACAGGGAACTTGAGTGCAGGAGCTAGGAGAAGAAAAAGGTAACTGAGTTGAAGTGTCAACATCCATAGAGGGGGACTGGTTGAAGAGGCCAACCACATGAGAATGAAGAGAGGGACCAACAACAGCTGAGGGGAACTATGTATAAGTAGCAGCAGCAGAGGTTGATGAGCGAGCAAAGGGGCTCTGTGAACAGGTAGGTACCAACAGCAAGGGGGCTCTGTGTAACTATAACAGCAGCAATAGAAGGAACCTGGGCTGAGGAGCCAGCCAAATCAGAGGGAACTTGGAGGGGGCCATCAAAAGACTGTGAGGAAGGGCTAAGAGCAAAAGAGGGACTCTGAGTGGAAGGACCAGCTGTTGATGTTCTCCTCTACAAGAAGTTAGGCAACTTGGTATGTTCATCTAAGATAAAACAGTGGCGTTTATGTCTTGAAATGTCTGCATTCAATCTTTGGTGTTCAAGATTGTAGGCACTAATGAAGAAGTCAAGACGTCTTTTCTCCTGTCCCACCATGAAGCAAACAAAGCATCAATACATAAATCTTTATTATTAAACTGAAAATTATTTCTAGAGATCCATATGAACCAAAGGGCTTGAGCCCTTATTTGGAACCAAGGCTAATGCCTTACTTTGCATGCATCACCTAGTAAAATAGCTTTCCAAGTCGTAAGTTCTCCACACTCAATCTGAAATAAAATATAGCCACTTTAAAAGTAAAATTTGATGTTTTTTATTGAAACATCAGCTCCATAGAGTCCAGGCACCTTAGACACATGCCATCTCCCTTACCAATTCTGAGTCCTCTAGCATTAGTCCAAACTACTTTATGAAGAATAAGCCAAGTAAGGCAAGACATTTTCTCAAGCACAATTCTAACCCTTAATCTGTGGAACTTGGCATACCACATAGCTCTATCATCTTTCACATTCCATCTGGCATTGAGGGTTTTAAAGAGATCATCCATGTCAATAGTAGGTGTTGGTATTGGCAGTAAGGAGGAGAACCCTACCCAACTAAATTCTTTATGTAAGCAAAGGACATAACCTCCTTTCCAACTAGTTTCTCCCTTCCATAAGTCCAATCTCCCCATGACCAATCCCTGTGATTTTGGTTAGTGAGGGAAAAATCTCTTCTGATTTCCTACCATGCCTTCCATATAGTTTAACATTGTTAAGGGTCTCCAATTCTTAAGCTCATCTTTGGGGCCCTCTTTAGGGATTAGTTTGATAATGCCCCCATTGATGTGTAGGGGGAGAGCACCTTTCACCAAGCTTTCTTGCCATAGCAGTAAAAGATAAGGGCCAACTATTTCCCAAAGACTTATATAACTCAATAGCCCATCTTCCCCAGATGTCTTACCATCTACCATAGCCGACACATCTTCATTCACCTCTTCTAATGTAAAGGGTCTCTTCAAATAGGGTAGATCAAACCGTTTGACAGCCTTCTCCCTTATAATTTGACATAACTGTCTAGCTCTCTCGATGTCCTCATTTGGGGTGACTGTACTAGACAGTAAATTCTAAAAATGTTGCTCAATAAAATCAACATTCTCTTCTGTAGTTACAGAGTAGGAGCCATTTACTCTTTTAAGAAGGGGGGTCTCCTCCTGCAATCTCTTTCTTTTGATTATTCTAAAAGTTTCCTTAGTGGGTCTATCTATCTTCCCTGCCCACCAGTCTTCCTGAAGTACATTTTGAAATCATTTCATCTGATCTATTCTTGCTTCCTGAGGTGCTTTTTAGCACTTATCAATTCTATTTGGGCATCCACGTCTCCATTTGTTCTAAAATACTAATATTACTCTGAATTCTATCCATTCTCTAAGCCCTAATCTTAGCTCTTTTTGTTCTAGCTATTTTTAAGATGATTTGAGTATCATGCACAGCTAATGCGCAAGCTTCTAAGGCTGAAGTGTGCTTAGAGAAAGCATTATGCCAAGCCTTACCAATTAGAGTTTGAAAACTCTTCAATAAGAAGAGTTTAGGGTTAGCTTTAAACCAAGAAGAGCTTCCCTCACCAGAACCAAAATCACATCCAAGCGAGACAGGTATATGGTCTAATAAACTTAAAGAAGAGAAAGTTTCTCTTTTTAAGGATAGGTGACTGTTCAGTAAACCCTGAGAGACATAGAACCTGTCCAATCTGGCCTCCCTTCTATTGTCACCAATTTGAGTGCTGCACCAAGTGAAATCCCTAGCTGATCCCACATCCACCAACTGCCAATGCTCCTTGCACTCTTCCCAAGATAGTAACTCAGTGCCTCTAATGCATATTCCCTTTCCAAGCCATCTATCCGCCTTGCATTCCACCATATTGAAATCCCCCATTGTAATACAGTTACCATCTGCACATTGTAAAGATTCTTATAATTCTTTCCTTTCCAAAGCTGAGTTAGGGGCATAGAGAGAAATGACTAAGAAATTAATTTCCTTCATGCAACACTTCAGCATTATCCATCTGTTGTGGTCATCTACAATGACTTGTGAGATACCATCCTTGTAATGATATAAAATTCCAATGGCTGTACCCCCTTTACCCTCCTCATGTGAAGTGTAATACCAAGCTCTTCTTTTATCTGTAGTTTTTGGTCTATTTTCTAGAGTATCCCTACAAGCCTTGATCTCTTGTAATGCTAGGAAGAGAGGAGATAAAGAGTCAGCTCTCAACCAGAAAGCTAGCTCCTCACTCCTACCAGGGTCCATCAACCCTCTAACATTTAGAGTCAAGAAGGTAAAAACTTTATCTGACATTCTTTTTTTGCCCCTTTTTAGCCTTGGGGTTGGGGTTGTTCACTTGGACTGTAGCAGCTTTGGATTGCCTCCTTTTGTGTTGGACTATAGTGAAGGCCTTAACTTGACTAGTGTCCTCTTGATTTGCTGAGATGATTGGAGTACCCTTCCCTTGATATTCCTCTGATTCATCCTCACTCTCTTCTATCTCTTCCATAGCATCCTCTTTGTTAACATCCTCTTCAAACTCTTAAGACCACCCAGCTTCAATCACCATATTGTCCTCTTGACCGATTTTGTTGCTATTCTCTAAGCTCTGTTCTGTATCACTGAGAGGTTTAAAAGAGTTTTTATTTTGCTGCTTCCAGCAGGCTATGATCCTTGTCTCTTTCCATCACGTCTCTTTCCATCACCCTTTCTTTTCCATTTTGCCCAATTTTGATCATCCCCCCCTTTCATCCATTGTCCCCCCTCTCTTTTTCATTGCGCCCATTTTCCATCAAAACCCCCTTTTGTCTGTTCCCCCCCTCTCTTTCCATCCCTCTCCCCTCTTCTCTATTCTACCCAGTTTTGGTCTAATCCCCCCCCCCTCTCTTTTTCATCGCTCTGCCTTTTCCATCCCCTCCCCCACTCTTTTCTATTCGCCTCATTTTTTATCAACCCCCTTTCCATCCATCCTCCCCCCCCTTCCATACCCTTTATATTCCCCTCTGTCCCCCTTTCTCTTTCCTCCCCCCACCTCTTTCATATATCTTTCTCCTCTCCCCTCCTCCTCTCTCATTTCCACTCCCATTCCCTCATGTGCCCCAATTCCTCAATCTGTCTATTTTTGTAGATTTCCCCCCATCTCTTTCATATCTCTTTCTCCTCTCCACTCCCCATCTCTCAATTCCCACTCCCCATTCCCTCATGTGCCCCACATTCTATTTTTCATTGATTTTTGTAGACTCCCATCAATTTTCCATAAATTTTTGCTTGTCCTCTCCCTTTGTTCTTTTGTCGCCCTTTTTTCATTATAGTTGAGCCCCCACTCAAGTTGCCTCTTCCTCACCCTCAGCATGTCTGTAAGTAATGCCCTTGCCCTTAGCTAGCCCTCACTACCCCCTACGCACTGCCACCAAGCTTGACCCCAAACTTGTTCGCTAAACCCACTACTACTCCTCCCCCTGTCATGACCAAACTCTACCCTAAACCCGCATAGAGGTAGTGTTGCATCCCGCCACTGCCTGAACTACACTAGCAAAAAAAATTGCACCATCGATAAAAATTTGCCTGAGTTTGACATCCAAAGCATGAGTCTTTCCTCTGCATCAAAGTGATCTTCCAATTGTAAGTATCTAGTATAGCATGAACCCTCTGACACACATCTTTGCACCACTACCATGCGACCATTCCCTAGTGTGCCGCTCTTCGACCCTTCCACCTGTACACCTTCATCTCTTCCCTCACATCTTCCTCTCTAGCACCATCTCAACCCCTTGCAACCCAACAACCACAAAGACAGGAAATAGCACTGCCGCTTGCCAAGCAGGCCAAAAAACACATAACTACTCAATTAAAGCCCAAACTCAAACCTATCAAAGCCCCCCTTGCACACACTGAAAGAGCATGTTTTTCATGAACTTTTTAATACATTTGAACTAATTTTGGACATCGTTTACAAGGCCA
Organism: Dipteris shenzhenensis; assembly: GCF_047967505.1. Classification (NCBI taxonomy): domain Eukaryota; kingdom Viridiplantae; phylum Streptophyta; class Polypodiopsida; order Gleicheniales; family Dipteridaceae; genus Dipteris; species Dipteris shenzhenensis. Next base: position 30,164,172 of record NC_141599.1, read on the forward strand.
ATCATTGCACAAATTTAAGGCTCATTTTGAAGGAAAAATCATCATGACCTCAACAAAACATATTAGAATTGTTTACACTCTTCACTAAAAGGTTTGGCCATTAAAAGGCAACATTTTTATAGAAATTTTGAATATTATTGGGCAACTTTTTCAAAGTATTACTCAAAAGGGTAACACTTCATTAACAGATGGGCATTGTTTTTTTTTCCCAACAAAGAAAAGGAACTTCTATTAATGTTGGAAAACCCCCCCAGTGCTTTCAGCCTCCATGAGGAACTGAAATAACCAGTAAATACAATAAATAGGGTGTTAAAAGAAAAACCCCAACCTATTCCTAAGGCATCAGTTCACTGCCTAGGTTGCCTTTGGAACATGGGCTAACAACCATAGAGGTGGTCTATACATCCAACGGATATCTCCCACGAAAAATCCCTTTAAAACTCTCCTACAAGGCATAGACCTGACTAGAGTAATAGCATACAATGGAACCTATATGCAATCAGGTTCCAAAAGAATACCCCCAATACATCAATATGTATACCGACAATACCATGGACCAATTGGAGGAATCCCACATGAACTTTGCACCCAACATGATCCACTTGTACACATGCCTATGCTCTCAGGCAGAGGTAATCCTAAAGAACTCATTGCTTTATTTGAGCACAAAAGGTTAGGAGACACCTCAAGGTAGGAGGAAGATTATTTAGATAGATTCTCACAAGCTCTCATAGGAGAACCATTTCATTGGTACCTCAAAGTGGATGTCGAAATACAAAACTCATGGCCCATGCTATGGCAATACTTTATAATACAATTTGCATTAATAAATGGAACAATGATGGATCTCAATTAGAATTTGTCATCCACAAATTTTGGCAATCATGAAAGATCAGACAAAGGAATTCAAAAATTGAAATTACCAAGGGTAGTTCAAAAGAATCGGGATACTATGACAGGTTATTTCAATAGGCTAAAAAGTGCCATCATAGACGAAAATTTGTCACTAAAAGAGCACCCGTTAATTTTGCATGAAAAAATTAGAGAGAAATTTGATCATTATAGGTGTAAAACAATAACAAAGATACATGATGTTGTAATGATGATTGAAGAATCAATTGACAAGGATCAAGAAATGAAGCAAGATCAAAATAACAAACTTACTTTATATCATGTAGAGTAAAACAGGGACATAAAGACTTAAAAGAGGAGCTCATTAAATTCAAACAAATACTAGCAATTGACACTGACCCCTGCCAAAGATCTACAAACTCTGTATTAGGGAATTTTCAAATTTTAAATAGTTTTGGAATCCCAATATGATTGACATGTGGCCACATGTCAAATCTAAGAAACCCGTTACTTGAAAGTGGAATCCATCCTAAACACCATATTAGGGAATCGTCCCAAGTCCCACTTTCAAACAACAGTTCAAGTTTGGGCCACATGGTCAATAGCCCCTTACTTGAAAGTGGGACTTGGGAGATTCCCAAATTCTCTAATACACACACACAATCTCTCTCTCTCTCTCTCTCTCTCACACACACACACACACACACACACACACACAAACTTCTGATGTCTTATACATGCACACTCTTGATGCCCACAAAAATTGCCCCCTCCTAAACTCCTACTCTAACACACACACACACACAGATCCACTTTTTCCAATTTACTAAGTCTTACAAACCCCAACCCCCCCTCCCCTTCTCATATTTCTTTACCTACTAAACCAGTTTTGTAATGTTTAAGTGTTAACCTAAACCCCCCAGTCCCCTTTTATAAATTTATTAAATGACTCTAATTAAGAGAGATATATATGTATAGTAACCTTTTTTATTTTAAAGCCTCTTTTGCCCCCCTTGACTTTCTACCCCCTTACTTCCCCCAAATAATCCCCCCTAACTAATCCCTCTTTAATGTTCCATTTTATAAACCCCCCCTCTTCCTCTCATTTTTCTTTACCTACTAACCTTTTTTTTGCATAAATGTTACCCTAAACCCCCTAGTCCCCATTTATAATTTTATTATTTGACTCTAATTAAGATATAGGTATGTATATTAAACTTTTTTATTTACATTTCAAACCCCCTCTTTTTTATTTTAAATATTTTTTATTATCCAAATGATTGAATTAATTGTATGGTTCATTTATTGATGGGATTATTAAATCTAAACGCACACACTTAATTATATTAGATGTTTATTCTTCTATTTTTTGCTAACATTTAAGGATTTTGCCCTAATTTTCATTTATTTATTCCTTATTAAATTGTCTCAAATCTTTCCTTCTTATTTCCATCTTTCTTCTTTATTTCCTTTAAATTATAATTAATGATTTTTTTGAAAACTCTAATCTATGTATTTGATTGCCTTTTTTAATTTATAAACACTTAATTGCTTGTGGACTACAAGTGGACGTAATGTTTTTTCCTTCTCTTTAGATGGGGATAACAAAGAGATTTTCCACCTTCTACCAAAATTGCTAATCATGGGTGCGGAATACCCCCCAGGGTTCTATTCACTATGGGTGCGGACTACCCCCCATTGTACAATAATTTCAATTCTTTCATTTTTAAGGGTGTGGAATAACCTCCCTTTTATCTTTTTTAAAGAAAAGAATCTAACTATCTCTTGTATGGATGTGGGATCCCCCCTTGTTAATTGTATTCGGATGCCCCATCTTTTCTAATCATTTAAGAATCTTGATAGGTGTCTTGTTCAGTGGTATAAGTGATAACAAGCTGGGGTTTACAGGCATTACCTGTCTTCCCTTACAAAACTCTGATGTTCTAACACATTGTTTTGTATGGATGGTGGTAGGTAAGCGGACCTTGACCTGATGGATTCGACACATTTGTACTATTTCTTTGCTTAAATTTGCAACCTTAATATAAAGAAAAATTCTATTGCCAATCCTGTTACTCAGGTCTAAATTATGTCAATTTTGGTTTTCTTAAACATTTCAATCCATTTATTATATGCAACTTTTTATTATCCAAATGATTGAATTGATTGTATGGTTCATTTATTGATGGAATTATTAAATCTAAACACATGCACTGATCTCCCACCAACTAGCCTTTGGTGGGCTCGTACCATACAATTAATTCATAATCATACGATAATTTTAAGCTTGGCTAAATCTTTTTCTTTGCAAGTATTTTGAGTCCCTTTCCTTTGTGTACTAATTTGTTTTGTGCAGTAACATTGTTACCAAAAACTGGATTATGCATATACTCATGGCATTGTGCTCTTAAAACACTTTTACACTTATAATAGAAATCCATTTTTCTAGCAATTACTATTTGGTTGGGAGTAAATTCCACATGGTGGGCTTACTCCTTACCATGTGGTCTTACCTCTGGGTTGGGGGTGGGCCACACACACACACACACACAGAGAAACTTCCCATGTCTTATACATGCGCACTCTTGAAGCCCACAATAATTGCCCCCTCCTGAACTCCCAACACACACATACACACATCCATTTTTTCCAATTTATTGAGCCTTACAAACCCCAACCCCCCCTCCCCTTCTCATATTTCTTTACCTCTACTAAACTCGTTTTGTAATGTTTAAGTATTAACCTAAACCCCCTAGTCCCCTTTTATAAATCTAATAAATAACTCTAATTAAGATATATGTATATATACATATATGTATGTATAGTAACCTTTTTTATTTTAAAGCCCCTTTTCTTATTTTGTATTTTTCTTTTTGCCCCCTTGATTTTCAAACCCCTTTCTTCCCCCAATTAATCCCCCTAACTAATCCCTCTTTAATGTTTCATTTAAAAAACCCCCCCTCTTCCTCTCATTTTTCTTTACCTACTAACCTTTTTTTTGCGTTAAGTGTTACCCTAAACCCCCTAGTCCCCATTTATAATTTTATTATTTGACTCTAATTAAGATATAGGTATGTATATTAAACTTTTTTATTCACATTTCAAACCCCCTTCTTTTTTATTTTAAATCTTTTTTATTATCCAAATGATTGAATAAATTGTATGGTTCATTTATTGATGGGATTATTAAATCTAAACACACACCCTTAACTATATTAAATGTTCATTCTTTTATTTTTGGCTAACATTTAAGGAGTTTGCCCTAATTTTCATTTATTTATTCCTTATTAAATTGTTTCAAATCTTTCCTTCTTATTTCCTTATTTCTTCTTTATTTCCTTTAAATTATAATTAATGTTTTTTTTGAAAACTCTAATCTATGTACTTAATTGCCTTTTTTAATTCTTAAACACTTAATTGCTTGTGGACTACAAGTGGACATAATGTTTTTTCCGTCTCTTTAGATGGGGATAACAAGGAGATTTTCCACCTTCTACCAAAATTGCTAATCATGGGTGTGGAATACCCCCCAGGGTTCTATTCATTATGGGTGCAGACGACCCCCCATTGTACAATTATTTCAATTCTTTCATTTTTAAGGGTGTGGAATAAACCCCCTTGTATCTTTTTTAAAGAAAAGAACCTAACTATCTCTTGTATGGATGTGGGATCCCCCCTTGTTAATTGTATTCGGATGCCCCATCTTTTGTAATCATTTGAGAATCTTGATAGGTGTCTTGTTCAGTGGTATAAGCGATAACAAGCTGGGGTTTACAGGCATCCTTACAAAACTATGATGTTCTAACACATTATTTTGCATGGATGGTGGCGGGTAAGTGGACTCTGACCTCGGAGCTTGGACTACCTAATGGATTTGACACGTTTGTTCTTGCACAGTTAGTCTTCAAGGTTATGCATGAGGGCTTCAAAGATGCTAGGAAACATTGGAAGGAGCCTATCCCAATGGTGGGCATCTCTATTGAGCTTGATGAAATTATTGATCCAATTTGGGAATTAAAATGTTGTATTTTTTAAATTCCCAGACGAGATGCGTGCTTTAGCAAATGTGGGAAACTCGCTAACATAGACATTTCAGGATTGTTTTGTGCAAAAAGTGCAGAGACTTATCATGGTGGCTGATGAACAACATAAGAAAATGCTTTTGGAACCTTATATATATAGTTATTTATTTATATTTATATTTATATATGTGTTTATATGTATTTTAGGTGTCTTGATGGTGGCTGCCAATCAGTTAGGCAAAATTTATACATAAAAAGAGAATCTCAACATAAAAAGCACAAACATGTAATGGGTGAAGATGACCCTATTCATGCCTCTCATGAAGCACAATTAGTCTTCGAGGTTCATGAGGGCCTCAAAGATACCAGGAAACATTGGAAGGAGCCTATCCACAATGGTGGGCATCTTTGTTGAGCTTGATGAAATTGTTAATCTGGTTAGGGAATTAAAATGTTGTATTATTTTTTTCATAGGCCAGATGCTTGTTCTAGAAAATGTGGGAAACTCACTGCTGATACAGACACTTTGGGGTTATTTTGTGCAAAAGTGCATTATGTAGCCAAGAGAATGTTATCATGGTGGCTGATGAACAACATAAGAAAATGGTTTTGGAACATTATCCTCTTTAATACGGGCAACACATGGTTCATGTCTTGCCTTGGTCTCCCACCAAGACTATCCATAATTGGTTGGGTGTGGGTAGAGGTTGTGGGTTTTCCTCAGTGCTCAAAGCTATTTAAAAAAATCGCATCATCTTTCGATAAGGTGGTTTGCCAACCTGGGAAAAATGGAAGTTCTAATAGATTTTGCATACTGTGGGACACATATGTGCCTATGTTGGCATCCTCTTCCATTTCTGTGAATAATGGTGCAATATAAACTCAAATGGAGTCTTTTTCTAGGTGCTTGCTTTGAATGTAGAAAATTTGGGCACATGGCATCACAATGTCCTTTGGCTTTACACAAGATGCCTCCAAAAGCTATGCCTCCCTAGTGTGGAACAACAAGGATCCTCGTGGGACTTTAGGGTGCCTTCTACATCTCAAGCAAAAGCTAAGGACAAATTTTCAAATGAAGGTTGGCAAACCTCGAAGAAAATTGTATCAGCCAGGAGGGCCCTACCATCTTGTACATGGACCGGTGCATCCTCTAATGGGCATACCCCTACTAAGGGCCTTTACACACCAAGCCCCCAAGTGCCCAAGTTGCTATTTTTCCCTCCATGGTGGGCGAGGATCATTACACACTGCCATGAAGATGTGGCAAGGTATGGGAGGTTCAGGCATTACTGCTATACCAAGATAGTAAAGCCGCAAGCATTCTATCCAGTGATCTTACTCATGAATGGTCTCTTTCTTGTTCAGTATGCCCTCTTAGTGCTTTGCTATATACCATAACTACTCATTTGATGCTTCAATACATGGATCTTTCAGCAGCTGCATGTGCTTTACATGGGTTATCGATACACGGAAGAAGGTCATTGCTTGCAAGCTTATGTTGATGATTCCTTCTTCACTCAGAATACTAAGAGGAATCTTTCATGCCTTATGGGTGCTTATCTTTATATCTTCAAAGATTCTTCAATTGCACGTGAAAGATTGGAATCATATTTTACCTATGCAATTGGTGCGTCATCATGGTTACCCTCTGGGGTGGACAATGGTATGGGTGATCATAAGCTCAAAACAAAATAGGATTATTGGAAGTTGGTGGCTACCTAGCCATTACATGTTAGTTTTCAAATTGTCCAATTAATCTTGGTTGCTTATATATAGTTTTATCTACCCTTGATGATGTTTGTTAAGCAAGATATCTCCAGTTTCATGTTTACCATTATGGAGCTTTTTTAAAGATCACATCATGGTCACATCATGGTCATAAAGCTATCCGGGTACTTTTTTTAAAGATCACCTCATGGTCATAAAAATGTCCGGGTACTTTTAGTTGACCATCTTTGCTCGCTGAAGATGCATGGGAGATTGAATATCTTAAATATTCATGTGCACATTCTAGCACATTAGGGAAAATCGATGCTTCAACTTATGCAAGGTGATCAAACATGGGTGTATATGTTGTGCCAATTGTTTCTACATTTGTCCACGACTACTTTTGGTCAATGGCAGCCTACACATTGGGATTTTTTCTTTGGATATATTGATGGCAGGATCAAGGGATGTCCTTTTGTCTCTCACATGCTTTCTGATTGGAAGGACATACCGTCACATCTTAAATGGAGTGGTAGGAATACTCTTATTGGAGATTCTTTGCGTGCAGAATCCATTGGTCTTACAAGAGCCCCATTGCTCTTATTTCATTCGGTCCAAAGCCATACGCAGTGGTATGGTCTTATATTTCCCTACTACAGTCAAAGAGTTTGGCTTGAGACAGCATGATAGACCTCTCTAGCACATATTGTCCCTAATGCTTCATGATTTTCAGCCAGTATATTGGTAGATGTCACAATTGTAAGCTTGTTTAAGGTTTTGTTGTCTTTGCCTCGAGCTTCTGCTCATGCAAACCACATCTTGTCTCTGACTCGTACTTCTAGGTGGTGGAGCAAAAGATTGCATTAAATTTGGGCTTGCAAACTCCCTCTTCGTCAATAGATTTTCTTTCGGCGAGTTGTACTTCAAGTTCTTCCTTTCGGACAAATCTAGACACGTAGACATTGCCCTAGATATTTGTCGTCGATGCGTGTCTCCGTGTGAGTCAATGCCTCATCTTTGCCCTGAGGCTTGTGATTTCTTATTTTTTCAGCAGCAGTGTCTTCAAGCACCCTTCTTTGGTGCTTGTTTTGACAATCTTTTTTGGTTGATTGGGATTCATCCTATCTAGCAGGGGTATGATATTTTCTTTACTTGGGTACATTATTGGGCACTATGGACTATGGACTCTATGTAAGGATAGAAACCATAGAGTCTTTGGTGACCCACCCCATGCCAAGTATCCCTTCCTCCAAACACTTTTGCGGCAATCGTCGTTTGATGATCTGCATGCTAAAGACCATCCTGGTTATTTGTCATACAATGAGATCTTTTGATGTTGTAGCAACACACCCCTCCTTGGGAATTGCTTTTTGTAATATAAAACCAAATGGATTTCAGCCCCTATAAAAAGTGTGTGCGTGTGTGTGTTTTAGAGAGAGAGAGAGAGAGTGGCAAAAGTAGAGCGAGTAGAATGAGTGTGTAAGTGTGAGCAAAAAATATTTTTTAAAATAAAAAGTGTGATCAAAGTGTGTGTGTGAGTGAATGACAATTTTAATGTGAAAGATTGTGAGTGTGAGCGGAGAAATAGAGGTGATAGGCTAAGAGTGTGAGTGTGAGCAAAGAAGTGAAATGGGTAGGCTCAATGTGAGTGTGAATAGAGAGTGTGACTATGAATGTAAAAGAGTGGGCGAGTGCGCGTAGAAGTGGAATGGGTAGGCTGAGTGTGTGCATGTGAAAAATTGAAATGGGTGGGCTGAGTGTTGAGTGTGAGCAAAGAGTGTATGTGAGAGAGCGGAAAGGCAAAGGGATAATAGCAAAAAGGCCAATACGAGCAAAACTAGAGAAGGCGAAAGCAAAAAGGATAGTAAGAGAAGGCTATAAGCAAAAAGGGCAACATGGGCATAGCACATGTGGTAGAGGCAATAGGGAGAAGTAGGTGACAAGGAGGATCAGTAGCGTTCTTGTAGAGGTTAATCTTATTTGATTTAGGTTACATAATTGTTTAAATTATAATTAAATATAACAATAAATGCCAAAAAAATGTTTATTGCTTTTCATAGCTTTCTTTAGCATTTCTAGCTTACAAGGGACATTTGCTTGTTTCTAGTTCATTCTTGCGTGAAGCTTGCAATTCTCTTTTAATCTTGCAAGTCTCTTTGCTGCTACTAACTATTTGTGCAAAGCTTGCAATTACCTTCTACCCTTTGCTGCTGCTGCTACTGCTACCATTGCAATTTGCACAAGGGGGAGATCTCACCTTCCAGTCACAATTGGATACCTTCTGTTCGCTACATGCAATCGCAAAAGTCCTTGTATGGTCAAGCAGTCTAACATCCCTCAGTTTTCATTTTTCATGTGTAAATATAGAAGTTCTCTTTCTGGTACTTTATGTTGATGATCGTAACTACACCAATAGGTTCAATCAAAGTTTTGGTTGCTCAATCATTTGTATGCCAACATATATTTACCCCCCACTTAACAACAATGCAACAATGCTTAATTACATATAATGATTGTTAAGATGCTACACCTTTTCATGATCCAGCTACCAACCTCTCAAATGACAATTTGAAGGCATACTCTGTTATTACTCATTGCAAATGTTGTCTAAAACAAATATGATCGAAATTGTGAGACTTTGTAACCCTTCAACTAACACTTCTGCATTTCATACCAACACAATATTAAATACAAAATTTGTAATTGATCTCATGTGAGCACAAAAGTTGTTGCCTCTAAAAACATGAATCCGTCTGTCACAAATTTCCTTGACAAAATTCCAAAAATTTGCACCTAGCCACATTTTGCGCAAAATTTGTAGAATGTAGAACCATAAACTAATCCACATGCATTTGCATACTTACATCATGCAAAAGCAAGGTGAAAAGTACTTTATTGCTTGAACAAATTTAAACACTCGTGGTACAAAAGAGAACAGAGCCAGGTAAATGATATACTTAACAGATTAGGCTTAAAAGATTATCTAATAACAGAAAAACATAGCATTACTCAGATACATGGTCAGCTGAAGAGTTCTCTACCATGTATCCGAGTACCTTTGTGACTACCACCATGGGGGTCCCCGACCATGGCATAGAGGGAGCATGGCGTGTTGGGAGAGATCCCAACCGAGAGCAACCCCTAGTCATTCGCTTCAGAGATTCACATGCTCGTCTAGCGACACTCCGACGCCGAGCCTCTCTACGAGAGCATCCTACCCTGTCCATGGACGAGGACTTGACATCACTACAGATTGAGAAGCGACGAGTTCTTCTGCAGCAACGGGATGTTGCCCGCAAGGAGGGGAAATGGGCCGTGGTCCGAGATGGTAGGTTGTTGACCGGCACCCCGTCGGGCTCCCACCCGTACCCCCTAGGGGGACGGGGCCTATGAGACTCAGGTTTTCGAGACCCTAGACTGCACCATTTGGAACTGTAATGGCACCTTATGGTCAGACCCAGGAAACTTCTCGGAGTCTTATACAGGACGAGACATAGTCTTCTACACGGAGACACACCAGAGCCGAGAGCGTCCACTACTGATAGTCAGTGGCTACACATGGGAGTCAACCTTCAGGGATGAGATGAGGGATACAGGAGGAGTCCGAGGATTAGGTGGGGTTGCAATATTGTACAGGTCTTATCTCACTGGAGCCATCTCCATTGAGAGGAAGGACGCACACTCCCGATTCATGTGGATCCGGATCCGACGCACAGACACCCGTGACCTTTTCATAGCAATATGCTACTTCCCGCCAGATACATCCCACTTCGCTAAAGTGGCACGAGAAGAGGGTGAGACATCTCCATATGCACCCTTACATCAGGATATCCCAGACCTTTCAGCCCGCGGGGAAGTTCTCCTTGTTGGGGACTTCAACGCCAGGACGAGTACACGACAGGCACCACTCCTAGACTTCCGAGACGACTCTATCATGCTTCCAGACATGGACCTAGACGGAGCAGGTATGACTAGGACTTCATCGGACCGACACGGGCCTGTTACACCATATGGACACGTGCTCCTTGATTTGGGCAGGATGCATGATCTCATCATCTACAACGGGCTCGACCTATGGCCCTCCTCAGGTGGTTTTACTTGCTTCCCACACGGGGGGGCACTAGTGTAGTAGATTACATCATGGGATCCCCTACCTTCACTTCATGTATCACCGACTTCACCGTGGCACCACTCCCTCCAGGAGCTGATCACACATACCTATTCTTCACTATCGCCACCCCATGCTTAGCCACACCACACACACCACATAGGAAGCACGACACCTACCACGACATACACTTTGATCACAGCTTGTCACCGGCCTACTCTGGACGCCTAAACAGACTCCTAACCTACATCGATCACATACCACTCATAGAGGACCGTGCTGCCCTGATTAGTCGCACACTCCATGAGGCTGCCCTCCAAATCTTTTCCCACACCACACGGTCCACTAGACCATCACCTCTTGGTTCTGTACCCTGCAACAATTGGTACGATGCAGAGTGCAAGGCTTATCGCCGACAGCTCCGACTTGAAACCAGATGTCACCTCCCGAACACACCAGACACGGTATGCAAGTACCGACGTCTCGTACGTCGGAAGAAGCAGGCTTTGCTTCGTCAAAATGAGGAGCTGCTGCACATCTTGTACAGCAACAACTCTAAGGATTTTTTGCGCAGATTCCTTGAGCGTAGGTCCCCATCACCCCTCACCGACACGAGAGTCTAGCACACGTATGCACACCATCTATATGATGTCCCACACCAGCCCACTCCAGACCTCATACACACACCTCGTCCCACCACTTGCATGTTGTTCACCAGAGGGGGAGTCAAGGACGCGACATTGAAACTACACAATGGCCGAGCTAAGGATCACGAGGGGCTATGCACTGAGTTTATCGCATATGGGATCGACATGTTAGCCCCGATCCTGGCAAAGCTATTCAATGACGCTGTTTGCCTTGGCTTCCCCCGCACTTGGACACTCAACACCATCACCCCCATCCACAAGGTAGGGGATCCCATGGACCCGAGTAACTACAGGACTATCATGATTGGACATGTGATGTCCAAGATCTATGTAGCTGTATTGGATGCATCGGTCAGCCTGTTCGCAGATATGAGAGGGCTCAGAGCAGAGAGTTAGGCCAGTTTCAGGCGAGACCATGGGACTGTGGATCACATACTCACACTCAGGAGTGTCATTGAGGAGGCCAGATCACAGAAGGAGAGGGTATACTGTTGCTTTGTGGATTTTCGAAAACTTTTACACAGTACCTCGAGCTCGTCTTATCACACGCCTACAGACACTGGGATTTGATCAAGAGATCATCTGGACAGTCATGGCACTGTATGAGAGAGTCTCAGGCCGAGTTCGTACAGGTGCAGGTTGGACAGATGAGATCCTGAGTACCATAGGGGTCAAACACGGTTGTCCCTTATCACCGACCCTGTTTAGCCTCTACATCGATGAGCTTGAGACTTTCATGGGGACGTTCGGAGGGACCAGTTGCTCACTTGTTGGGATCATCATCAAGATTCTTCTTTATGCAAATGATGTGGCACTCTTGTCGTCCACACCCGAGGGGCTCCAACGACACCTGGATGCACTGCAAGCTTTTTGTTTATCCCATGATTTGGAGGTCAACCTTGGCAAGACCAAGGTCATGATCTTTAACACCTCTCGAGCAAACATGCAATGAAAACAATTTACTTTTACTTTGGGTGGGTCACCAGTTGAGATCGTATCCTCATACACTTACTTGGGGGTCATCTTCTCTGGCCCGATCTTCACGATGAGACTAGCAATGCAGACCAGACTGAGCAAGGGATACGCCTCACTGGCTCGGCTAGATAGATAGTGCTTTCACTCCCACTTCCAGGACCCTCGGACCAAGGCTCTTCTCTTCGACTCCTTGGTTCAACCAGCCGGTATGTATGGCAGCCCTTGTTGGAGCCCTTGTTGGAGGCCTGACATGTCAGAGATAGAGTGGACACCGTTGGAGCGCTTGCAGATCCTCATGCTCTCACGGATGATCCGGGGGAAATCGTCTGTACCACATCACATCATTCAGACCGTGTTTGGTGCCTCTCCACTCCAGCTAGATGCAACCTTTCAGACCATCACATATCTACACCGGGTTAGATCATATGGGAACTGCACATCATGGAGACAGAGGTTGCCATGGTTGGCTCTCGATTCCTCCATGAGGTTGACAGCAGAGGGAGATGAGCGATGCTGGTATGCACTGACTCACAGATGGTTTGTGAGACTAGGGTTCCACATCGATAGGATACCTCATTTTCAGTACAGTTTAGATGCCCCTCCGGTACTCCCACCCACCATTCCGATTGGGCCACATACCAACCAGGTCATTCGAGAGGATCTCCTACAGCTACACACCTTTAGGACCTGGTTGGAGCTGAGGGAGCTTCCAGTGAAGCTGAGTTTCTACAGAGATTACTGTCTTCGCATTTCGGAGGAGGGATTCATCATGCCACCGGGGTACACTAAGCTTCATATGCCTCACTCACTACGGATCTCCATGGGATAGTTTCGAGTATCATCACACTGCCTCCGCATAGAGAGTGGCAGAGCGAAGGGGATTCCTAGGGAGCATCGCTTATGCATATTGTGCGACTATCAGGAGATTGAGTTGGAGGAGCATTTTATTTTCAGGTGCCCAATGTACTACAAGATCCGAGGTCGCTACCACTGCCTCTTCAGAGACAGCTCCGGGCTCCTTTCCAAATTCCTCGCCTACCCAGATCAGAGATGCCTCACGGCCTTCATTCACGAGGAAATCCGACATAGAGAGTACTTACTCAGGCGACGGGGCTTGGCCACATCATTAGACACCTCTCAGAGCAGGATCACAAAGTTCTTCCCATCGAGTGACATTGATCGTCCAATCTCTAGCCACCGACGTGACAGAGACCCCGACCCAACGATTGCAGCACGACACACGAGACATCGAGGGGACACACAGATCACTCTGGGGGACCTCCCATCATTGTTTAGACCCGAGATACGTCCCATGGGGAGTCACGGTGGCTCTGGTCTTGCGTCGAGCCTCGTCCATGAGACCGAAAGGCACGGCACCCCTTGACGAGCACCAACGTCCCATCACCGGCTATGCACCAGCCAGGGGGACATGACATATGGAGGATTCCACTCCGCTCCAGTCCGAAACGCACGGCACCCCTTGATGGGCACCAATGTCCCATCACCGGTTATGCACTAGCCAAGGGGACATGGCATATGGAGGATTCCAGTCCTTTTCTTTTCATTGTTACATCCAAATGTATTTGATTATGTATGATCAGACTTAGGATTCAGCACGGGTGATGATGCTCGTTTCAGTAGCTCCACCCTTACTGTGATTTGTATCGGGTTTTCTTTCAGTCTCATTTTTTTGCCGAAAAAACAGTGCTAATTATATTACTTCGAGAGCAAGATACAAAAGGTCAGCTTGTAGCTGACGGGCTGCGTTCACAAATCGGACACAGCCCTAAGAGGTAACAAAAAATTAATCACTCTCTCACGGAGGGATAAGGCGAGTGTGAATGAACAGCCATCGGGGTGGTGAGTAGCGCCACCGAAGGCCCTGCGAAGTCTGCTCGAAGAAGAGGCCCTGTGAGTCCCAAGCCCGGAGGAAGCGTCTCCACTTCTCCCGACCGGCCCGAGAATCTCCCTGAATCTGGTCCCACTGGCCTCTGAGGGTATGAATAATCTCGCACCAAATATCCGTCATGATCTGGGCAGTCGATAAGGAGGTGCCACCGAGGATCTGCGCGCAACGCGAGGTCCAAATGTGCCACCCTGCGATGCTGCTAATAATCTCCCAGACTGGCTGCCTCTCCTGAACTCCTGTATCAGCCTCTGCTAGGTGCTGCGGGATACCCTCGAGCGGCCCCCACGTCCCCTGTGTGATAAGGAAAGTGGGATCCTGCTGGCATGCCTCGAATAAGTGATGAAGACCAGGTGCGGTGCTGCACCAACAGAATGCGCCCCAAGTGATCAAACCTAGCTCCGATGCTGTGCGAGTAAGAATCCCGAAAGTCCACCTCCATACTTCCTGGGCGCGAGTGCAGCTCCACAGGCAATGTTTTGGTGACTCCTTATCCTCATGGCAGATCTGACAGCATCCGTCCTGGCCTATCTGCCGCAACCAGCTCCCCACTGGAAGACCTTTGTGGGCGAGAAGCCACAGAAGTAGGAGATCTTCCGCGGCCGCCAGCTCTCCCACAAGGCCTTCCAGAAGGCCTGCAAAAAGAACCTGGAAATACCCTGTCCATACCAGCTAGGCCGCTGGGTGGGGGGGCGGCTCTGCATCCTCCCAAGAACTCGCCTGCCCAGAGTCGTGCTGTAGGCAAAGAAGGAGGTCGGCCCCTGTCCTGTCACAATCTCTGGCCAACTCCACTCCCCTGGGTCCCAATCAAGCTCTGACAAGGCCCACCCCTTCCAGAGCCAGAGTCGCCAAAGCTGCATCTGATCCTGCTCAATGCTAGGATCGGTACGCCAGACCTTCTTCAAAAGGCCTACGACCCGAACCCTCTGCCATGGGAGTAGGGGGTCGATGAGCGCATCCTCTCTCCTGAGTCGTCCATCCCCCATAACCGCGAAGAAGGAAATAGAGGAGTCGTCCATACGTCCTGCGACCACCAGTGGGATGCCACGGGGGGTGAACTATCCCAGCCAACGGTCGTCACCAGGCATGAGGATCTGAGGCTCAAGTGGAACCAACCAATCAGCTGGGATCGCGCCGTCGATCTCCGTACGTCTCGCCTGGGCTCCACGTGCACCTCCAGCTGCGTCTACGAGATCAGCCGTCTCCAAATGTCTGTACGTGTCCCTCCAAACTCGAAGGGACCGGGCTGGCCCCCTCATCCAGCCATCCCACCTGATATGTGATCTCTCCCCCAACTGAAGGCCCTCGGCATCTCTGACCTGACCATTCCAGATAAGCGGCTGGCGATCGATCTCCTCCCGACAGCTAGAAGGGGACTGAATGAGACTGAGGCGGAGCCGCCTCCAAATCATGAGGCTACGAACGAGTGGGGAACAGGGCTGAGTGAGCAGAGCGGAGGTAAAGATCCACCTGAGGGACGGTAGCCTCTCCACCTCGACGCGGGACACAAGAACCGACCCCCTGCTGAAGTAGCATCTTCCACGTCTGCCCCCGGGGTCAAACCGCGGATGACTAGCTTGCCTAACAAGGCCTGACTCTGAAGCTCTGGATCGATGACCCCCATGTCACCCTCAGCCTGCGGAAGAATGACTGTCTGCCAAGCAACCCTGGCTCTGGTATCTCTGAGGCCATCCTCCCCGGACCAAAGGAAGTTCCGAACCAGCCTCCTGAGCTGTGCCACGCTGGATCTCGAGAAACACCAACAGGAAGCCACATACCAAGTCGTGGCTAAGAGGACCTGGTTGACTACCAGGGCACGACCTGCAAGGGAAAGCTTAGCAGTGCTCCAGAAAGCCAGCTTCCGTCGGATGGAATCTAGCACCGAGAGAAACTGCTGAGTTGGCGTGATGTCCAGGCCGACCTGAAAACCAAGGTATCTAGCTGGGATCCACCTGAAACCCAAAAACCTCCCCCACTGAGAACACGCCCCAGGGTCTGTGAGAAAACCAACTGATTTGTTCCAGTTGATTTTCGCACCAGCAGCCGAGCAGAAGACCTCCAGGGCCATCCTCACCCTCTCCAGCATCATCTCATCGTCCTGGACATACAGGGCTGTGTCATCCGCGTACTCCGAGTCCAAGAGCTCCGTGTCCTCCCGGAGTGGAAGGCGAACACCCCTGAGCCCTGTAGACCTCGCCCGAAGGTAGTAAGTCATAGCCTTGGCGAAAAAGAGAAATAGGTAAGGGACAAGGGGGCAGCCCTGACGCACTGATCTCTCCAAGCTAAAACGCTCACCCATCCTACCTCCAATGATGACTCTGCTAGAAGCTGTCCTGTACAAAGCTGAAATACCCTGAATCCAACCTACTGGGAAACCTAGCCGATCCAGAGTCCCCTCCAGAAAGGACCAGTCCACTCGATCGTAGGCCTTCTCAAAGTCGAGAAGTAGGATGGCAAGGTGTGATCCGCTGTGCTGAGCCCACTCCGCCGCCTCTGAAAAGGTGAAGACATTATCCAGGATACTTCGATCCTGGACAAAGCCTGTCTGAGTGTCATGGATGAGGTCTGGGAGTAGAGGCCGAACTCTGGCGCTGATCATCTTGGCGAGGATTTTGTAGGCAGTGGTAAGAAGAGTGATCGGGCGCCACTGACGGATCTCCTGTCTATCTCCTCCCTTCGGGATGAGGCAAATCAGTCCCGAGGAGAGGCTCTCTGGCATATAACTGCTGCTGAAAATCCCCTGAAGAGCTGCTAGGAGGGGCTGATGGATCTGGTCCCAGAAGGAGGTGAAGAATGCCCGGGATAGCCCATCCTCACTTGGGCATTTCTGTCCATCGATGGCCATCAAGGCCTCCAGCATCTCATCCGTGGTGAACGGTGCCAACGTCGCCTGCATGCTAGGCTGGACCAGGGATGGAGTGTGCCTCCACACCTCCTCACGGGCATGTCGAGTACGAGGGGCAAGCGGCTCCTGCTGGAAAAGGGTCCTGTAGAAGTCAGTGGCCAACCCCAAGACCTCTCCCGGATCCGTAACGATGTGTCCCTCCGCTGTCCTGAGACTCCGAAGCTGATCACCTGCAGCTCTCTGGCCATGCGTCCTGAAGAACTCCCTGCACATCCGGTCACCCTTCCGGGCCCAAAAGGAGAGAGGCGTGATAGGAAAACTCTGAGCGACGCTGGAGTGTCTCCTCAAGAAGGACTCTGGCTCGAAGGGCCTGGATCCGAAGCTCCTCCGAGCCCGGGAATGCCTGCTGGAGTCGTTGAATGGAGGCGAGGTCCCTCCGAAGAGCTCTCTCTGCCCCACCAATCTTGTCGAACCTGTAGGGCTGCGAGCTGGCAGATCTGGCTGGACTCCTGCAAAGCCTGCGCCACCGAACCAACCAGATCCACGCACTCGCCCCAGTCTCGTTCCAAAGACTGCATATACTGCTGCGCACGTCCTCCCTCGAGAAAATGGAGTCGAAAATCCGACATGAGCGGGGGGAAAGGGCCTGAGCTGCCGAGTCTAATGATAAGAGCACAGGCGCATGGTCAGAAAGTGTCGTCCCTGGAACTATACCCGCCTGACCGCCTCTGCTGATGGCCCAATCACTAACATAAAATCTATCCAGCCTCTCCAGGAGTCTACCTCCTTCCCTGCGGAAGCCCCACGAGAAGTCCAAGCTCCCATGCCAACGCCGGAAGGACGGGTCTCGCCAACTGTCCCTCCTGTCGCAAAGACCCGCATCTACAGGAGTGAGCTGCAGAAAGCTTGTGCTCCTGGAGCAGAAGTACATCCAAACGACCAATCACTGCTGACTGAAGTTCCTGTCTCAAAATGAGCTTCCTAGGACCACGGGTGCCAGAAGAGTGAAACCCGTTCACATTCCAGGATACGAGGTGTAGGCTCATGGTGAGGACTGGGAGGCTGCGAACAACTGTCTGCTCGCGGTCGAAGTCGAAGAAGAAGCTGACATTTCGGAGTGGAGGCGCTGACGCTTATGGAAAGGTTTGGAAGGGGAAGCGGGGTCGTCCTGCCCGTCCTTCAACACCTTCAGCAAAGGCGAGAGACCTTTGGTACCATGAACGAAAGCTTTCTCGAGCCAGCTCGAGATCTCTGAGGTGGACATCCCGTAGAAGGCACGGAGTTTCTGAGGAGTCGAGGCTCTGACATCTTGGGAGAGGGACCAAGACAGGGGAGGCCTGAGGATCACAATCAGTCTGAAGCGTTTGGCGGCGCAACGCCACCGCAGGCACACGTCACCCTCGGACCACTGAGTCTCGAGAAGCTGCCCATCGGACGAGCCTATCCAGGAGCAAACCTGAGCATGTGTCTGCTCCCTGAGAGCCTCCCAGACCGAGTCGTCTGTCCAGGTCTCGGTGCCGTTGCTAAGGAACGTGAAAGCAAAGCTAGGGCCATCCCTAGGGGCCAAGGCGGCTATCTTCCCATCCCCCCCTTTGCGGAGCAGGAAGATACTGATGTCGAGGCAAGCAGGGAAAGTCCCGAGGTCGGCCACATCCAAGTAGTCCCAAGGGCCAGATCTGTAAAAGTCGCGGGGGAGCTCTCTCCTGAAGCTGAGGCCCGTCAGAGTCTCCCACTGAGGGGACAGAGAAGCCTGCTCCGGTGGTGGTGTAGACTCAGGGTGTCTTGCCAGCGAAGGGAGAGGGGGAGGAGGCTGGGGAATAGGCAACTCAGACTCCGCAGGGGGACTAGCGGAGGAGGGGGAGCGGGGGCTGCCCTCGGCTGAGGAACCGTCGGTGCAACTAGCTCTGCGGGAGAGCTAAAAGAGGCGGGGGAGGAGGGATGGGGATGCATCTGAAACTGGGGCTGAGAAGGAAGGGGAGAAGACTGAGGAGGACGAGAGGGCTGAAGCTGCGGGTCGGGAGATATGGGGTGCAGATGGGGGATGGGCTGGGACTGAATGGGAAGAGGCTGGGGAGAGGAGAGGGGGACCTGAGGCTGTGGAGGGCGGGCTACCGTCGAAGAAGATGCTCTCCCAGGTCCCTAGGGCGGCTGCATGTCAGGTCTCCGAGGTGCAGCTGCAGGTTGGGTAACCTCTGCCTCCTTGCCTTAATCAAAAATCTTCTTGTTCTTTCCTCTTTTCCTTCTAACCTCAGTCCAGCTGCCAGCTAACTCTGGTCCGGGCTCCGGCTACCTCTGCTCCTCCTGGCGTGGCTGCCCGGAGGGGGGGGAGGGAGCGGAGAGGGGGAGGGAGGGGGAGGCCGAGAAGAGCTGACGAAGCGTGGACAAACAGCCGCCAGGTGCCCAAAGCCGTGACACCTCAGACACTGTCCTGGCTGTCCGGTGACTACCATGCTCTGGGTGATACTGCCGGCATCTGTCACGATCTCGATCACTGCCGGGAGAGTCGCAGGATCCGCCACAGCCACACGGAGTCCAGGGGCTCCTGCCGTAGTCACCGCATCGGCGAAAGTATCGTGCATAACCCAACCAAAGTGAGAGCCCAGGTCCCTGACAATCGGCCGCAGCTCAGCAACAAGACCTGAAAAAACTAGCGTCACTGGATGGCGAGGTATACGGAACCGAGCATCAAAATCCGTTGCGCTGAATCCACGGTACCACGGGACTATCATAATAATCTTCCCATCCACTGACGTGGGGAGCCAGCAATCAGGTTGCTCGCAGCTTTCGCATTGGAGAGTTTGAGCCAGAAGATGCCCTTTCCCATGAGGGCCACCTCCTCAATATGGCCGTCCTCTAGCATGAGAGTGGACTGGAGCCAGTCCCTGATGGCTGATCTGGAGGGGGAATGTCCAATGACACTGCCATAAACAGAGGTAAGGGCAAAGTCATTGGCAACCTCCTGAACCCGAGATGATTGTTGCTCTGTCAGGATGACGCGGTAGGCATCTGGAGAGGGAGGGTCCGTCTGGGCCTCCGGTTCCGGGCAGGGAGCCGCCATACCGCCAAGACAAACTGCGAGGCTTCCGATGAAGAAGAGGCTGCCACCCCAAAAAGGGGGGGTAGATGCGGGAGGGTGGAGCCTGGGTGTGGCGGGAAGGATGGAGGGCGGAGGACGGAGGAAGCGGGATGGGCGGGCAGGAAGCGGAGGTGGCGCGGGGTGGAGTGGGGTCGGGAAGCGGGTGAGGTGGGGAGGCGGGAACGGAAGCGGGTGCGGGGGAGAGGCGGAGTGGGGCGAGAGGACGGGCGGGGGGCCGGGGGAAGGGGCGGGACGGAGGGGCGGGGTGGAGTGAAGGGGCGGGGGCAGAGGGCGAAAGGGGAAGGCGGGGGTGGAGCGGAGGGGCGGAGAGGCGAGAGGGAGCGGGGGTGGAAGGCGAGGGGTGAGGAGGCGGAACGGGAGGCGGGGGTGAGCGTAGTGGTAGCGGGGTGGGGTGGAGCGGAAGGGCAAGGGGAGAGGGGACGGAGCGGGGAGGGGTGAGCGTAGCGAGGGGGGGCGGAGCGAGGCGGGGGTGAGGCGGGGTGTGAGGGGTGAGCGGAGGGGCTGCGGTGAGGGGGGGGGGTGAGACGGGGTTGCGAGGGGGTGAGCGGAGGTGCGGGGGGGGGGGGGGGTGAGATCGGAGGGCAGGGGAGGCGGAGGTGAGGCGGGAGGGTGGCGAGGGAGGGCGCGGCGGCAGCGGCGGGTGAGGGGAGGTGAGGGCGGAGAGGTAGGGGCGGGAGAGGTCGACGCGAGGAGGAGGGCTAGGGGAGGTAGAGGTACGGAGGGGGAGGGGGAAGCTCGCAGGAGCTCACAGGGTCCCAAATAATGTTTTCTTTCAGTCTCATAGACCCATCGGTCTTCCGAAGACTCTAATAAAATCTCTCTTTCTTTCTTTCTCTCCCATAACCATTCAGAATAGAAGAAATGGAGTTTTGTACAGTCAAAGAGGCACATGACATGAGACACTGCCATGGACAATTAACTTATTTTGAAAGAGACAATTTTGCATCGACCAAAATGGACTCAACAATTTATGACTTCAAATTCAACCCTTGATCTAAGCATCGACCCCTGCAGAGTTCTCAAGCATAGCACTACTCTGATACATGGTGGGCTCAAGAGTCCTCCCTCCCATAACCATTCAGAATAGAAGAAATGGAGTAGTTATGTACAGTCACAGAGGCCCATGACATGAGACTGCTGCCATGGACAATTAACATATTTTAAAAGAGAGAATTTCGCATTGACCAAAATGGACTCCGGACAATTTATGACTTCAAATTCAACTCTTCATCATCCCCTGCAGAGTTCTCAAGCATAGCACTACTCTGATACATGGTCAGCTGAAGAGTCCCCGCTCCCATAACCATTCAGAATATAAGAAATGGAGTTATTTACAGTCACAGAGGCACGTGACATGAGACCACTGCCATGGACAATTGATTTATTTTAAAAGAGAGAATTTCACATTGACCAAAATGGACTTGACAATTTATGACTTCAAATTCAACTCTTGATCGAAGCATCGACCCCCACAGGGTCTGAGATGTATATCTTGATTTGCAAGAGTCACAGAAGTCACAGCATTAGTTAGTCATGTCAAATGGCAAACATCAACCTGTCAAAATGTGAATTGTGAACCTGAGACATTCATCTTCAGGATTGTGCATACCACTCAAACCAATCCTATTCGTAATCTTGGGCAAATTTTGACTAACACAAGTCTCTTCTTTTAATTATTCTCTTTATGACAAAACTGGGCCTGAATGTAGATACTTGAATAAGATATTCATCTCCAGGCTTGTGCTCGTCCCCACCCAAACCCACCCCTCCCACAAAAGAAATAGAAGGGACACAAATTACAATAACATGCTTATCTAGACTCTGTTGTGTGACCTGTAAAAGGCCACTAAATACACCGCAGCATCACTCAAGAGCCCAGTCTTTATGAAACATTGGAGTCCAGAACAAATAAGGAACCATCAATCTCGATGTTACATTTACTTCGGTTAAAGTCCAGAATGCTAAGACTGCAAAGGCTTTCTGTTAAACACAGATCAAGTACCCAGTTTTACTCGTGAGGCTGAGTCGTGAAAAATAGCTTGTGCATACTCGCTTCACCATAGTGGCAGATAATCCCCGAGATTGCATCCCACACAGCGGCCATGACAAGGTCATCATTCTACATTGAAGGTGTTGACTCAACAAGCCGAGCAGATTCTTCAATATTTCCCTTCTTAAAAATTGGATTTTGAATGTAATCAAAAGTCATCCCCACGTGATAAAACTTCCTTACAAGTTGGTCGAAGATAAATAGTGTGCTCAAACTGAGCAACATAGCTTCCCTTCACATCGCATAATGGAGGACATGGCTGCACAATCCATTAAGTATATGTTAATCTCTCTCTCTCTCTCTTGCCCATGCCATACACTACAAAAATATGAATATGTGAGGATTCATGCTTGCTATATACAAAGGCTACATCTGAAATATCTCTTCACTCTTTTGAACCACCTGCTGGGATCACAGGGGTCATGCACTGCAGACGAGCACTCTACCTGATATAAACCCATGAGTAAATAAACTTGTCATGCAGAACTCTCTCTCTCAAACAGACACACAAGCTTAAGGGGTACAAGAATTTGGGTATCTGAAGGTCTCACTCTGACTCAGCTTAAACAAAGACATATTGAACTCACCAAAGTGAAGGAAGCACGTAAAGAAAGCAAATGGGTTGTTTATAGGGATGGACTCGGTCCTAAACTGATGTCATTGAGGCCACTGCATGATAATACTACAATTTAGCAAGCTTAATAATCCGGGGATGAGCTGCTTTATGAGCTCCACCGAATCTCTTGGTTATCCAGATGTAGTAAGTCATTTTTTGGGGGTGTGTACTTTGTCTCATAGGCCCATGACGCCTTTTGCAGACGTACATCTCTCCCTCTCTCTCTCTTTCTCACACAAACACACACACACACAGACACACTATCACGGGGGCGTGAAATTCTAAGTACTTTAATGTACTACAAGACCGTGACAACTTTGGTTTTAAAAGTCCAAGCATGGGCTTAATAATGGGTAATTAAACGCGGCATGGTGCCTAGCACATAAGCGTAATTAATTCCTAGGCCCAAAGGCATTCCAAGGAATTAAAAGAGTGGTTGTTGGGAAATGATGATGTGGCATTTTTAATGGGCCCCCTAGAGGGCCATGTACCTTCAGTGGCCCCCCTAGAGTTCCAGGTGGCTCTAGTGCCTTCTACATGCTCCTTTACCATTCCTGGACCTTCCTGGGCCTTCTAAACTTCACATGTGTGGTTTTCTCTCTCATCTTCTCCCTTTGTTGAGATTTTGGACTGGTTTTTCAGCCTCCTTCAGCTGAATTCCGTTTTTCTTCATAACTCCTCACCCATTTGGATTCCTCGACTTCCGTTTGGCCCAATGGCTTTGCCTCTGCCTCCCCTTCGTAGTGATATGCTTTTCCCTCCGTGCGTTTGGTAGAACGGGCAGAGCTGAGCACTTCTTTTCTTGCTCGAAGTTGCAAAAGTGGCTTTTTCTGGACCTTTTTGCTTCTACCGCCTCCTGGGCCTCTCCTCTTGCAAAGCTACAGCTTTCTGTTGAATTTCGAGTGGTCCCACGCGCTGGTTGACTGGTATTTCTCAGTTTTGGAGGACTTTCCGGCGATGAAACTTCTCCAAAACCTTCTCAATGCATTTCTCTCTGAAGCACGCTTCTTTTGAGCCCAAGAACTCCCATTTCTTCGCGACAGAAGTGCTTCTTTTCGCATTTTTCAGTGGAATTCTTGCTGGTCGGCTCTTGTAAATGCTCTTTCTTCATGCCTTTGCACTCCTCTTTGGCTAAGAATGCAATTGGGCATTGGCTACTATGTCCTCTTGGCGATTGAGGACTTCGTTCAAGTTTTCAGGGCTTGGTGAGTTGTGATTTTGCTGCTGCAATTTCTTTTTGCCATAAGCTATTGGTTGGCCTCGTGTGCCGCCTCTTTCTTGGCTCACAGGTGCCCAGGCAGTGCTACATGATCATTCTTTGGTTGGGTACTTTGCTGATTTTATTTTGGAGCTTTGAAAAGCTTGGTGAATGCCATCTGGAAACCACTCAAAGAGAGTGCAACTGGGGTGCAGTGTGATTGCATCTGGACAGCCAATGGAATTGCACTCGGAAAAGAGAATGCCTTTGGGTTGAGCCTATGGGTTAAGTGCACTTATGTGATGGTGTTCTATGCTTGAAAGCCTTGCGAAGGCTTAGTGAATTGGGGCTGCGTGCTTAGTTGCAGGGAAGGTCTCCCAGATGCAACTTGTAATCATTTCACTATGAAATATAAAGAAATACCGAAAGGGGCGCCACGGTGTTTGGGGCCAATCGGGTGCACTTGTCTATGTTTGTTGAGCAGGGGCATTCTAGCCTCCATCCCTTTTTCAGTGGTTTTGTTTGTGAACAAATGGGTAAATGCCAAATGGTGATCATGCAATGGTTAATGGTTGTGATATATGCTTTGTGAGCTGTAAATAAGTGCTGAAGTGATTAAAGGTTTAGTTCCACTGCCCTCTGAGTGATTAGAGGCCGGTTTCATTGGTTCCATTGCCGGGATACCACACACTCTTTCTCAAGAGGTGGGCCTCGGTAGTTTGGTGGAAGGATATCTTTGCTGCACTTTTTGACAGCTGAATATTACAACCCTAAACATGGTGAGTACCCATAAGCAAGAGAGCTCCACAACTCCTCAAAGGAGAAGGCAAGAAATTCTTAATGATCCAGCTGCAGGGAGCACAACAATAGCCTTTTGAGCAGGCCACACATGAAGCTACAACTGAGCTCAACGGTGATACTAGTTCTAGCAGTGAGTCAGATGATGCTACTATGTTGAATACATAGCTTGCAAGTGCAGTGACTGCTTTAACTCAGCTAACTCAAAATTTGGCTCAGACTGTGCAAACAAATGCCAAGAAGAAGAAGAAATCAAGAAAGCACAAGCACGGAAAGAGTGAGTACACACATGCATCAGCTTCTCATGGTGGACCGCACACTCATGCATCAGTTTCCCATGAGGGACAGCCATCAAAAATGACTCAGAAAGTGACTTCCAAGAGAGAGGAATCACCCAAAAGAGCACTTGAGAAAGAGGTACAAAAAGTACAGCCAGTGCAACAGTAAGAGCAGCCAGCACAAGGCCTTGGTTTGGGTACTTCTACTCCTCAAAATAATAATGTGCAGTCCATAAATGTGGCTCAACCACCTCAGCCATATTTGAGGCAGCAACATTCTATCTTTGATGCTATGTTGATTTCACCGCCAATTGGGCATAGAAAGCAAGCCATGTATGACAATGTGGGAATGCAGCCAGGCATGCAAGCCACAGCACATGCTCCCATGCCTAATGTTCAGCCAAGCATGGCTCTCCCTAGTGAAGGGAATGCTGCAAATATACAGCCATCTTTGGGACAGCCAATAGCAAATGTATATAAAGAATTTAAGGATGGTGGTTCTCATGTCAAGTTTGATACATATAATGGAGTACAGGAGAGGTACAAAGCCCTCACATTCCTTCAACAGTTTGATGCTGCATTTCTTGGGGGTTTGTTTACAGAAGCATCCAAGATGAGGAAGGTTGCCACATTTTTGAACGGCAATGCACTTAAGTGGTACACCAACCTTATGCTTCATGGAGATGCACCTACTACTTGGCTGGAATTTAAGCAAGTATTCTCTTCTACTTGGCTTACTCCAACTTTTGAAGTTGAAGTACTTTCACACTGGCATGACTTGTCATACAAACTTTGCAAGAATCTTGATGATTACACCCAAAGGTTTTGGGATGTTTTGCTGCCATTGAGCTCTTATAGGCATGTTTCTTTGAAAGAGCAAATAGAGAGAAACTGTTGTGGATTGCCTAGTGAGCTACGTGATTATTGCATCAAAACCAAGGTGGATTCTATGACTCAATTAATTGAGAATGCAAGGACAGCATATGCATGGATGCAGGAGAAGAATTTGGGCTTTATGGACAGCAAGAAAGAAGACAACAAACGGGCTGCCAAACACCAGGATAAGGACATCAAATCTAAAAATAAAAATTATGGCAAACGACCGTTTCAAAAGGGAGGAAAAGCCCAATTCAAAGCTAGTCAAAGGCATGGACAGCCTAATAAACAGCCCCGTACCAAGTTATCTGATGAAGAGAAAAAGTCACTCATGGAGCAAAACAAATGTTTTATATGCAAAGGAGAGGGACACCGCTCTTATGATTGCCCATCCAAGAAAAGAGACAGGTCAGATGATGATAAGAATGGTGATAAACAGGCTGATGGGAGGGCAAAAGGCCTAAACCTTCCGCAGGACTTCTTCCACATGTGATTGGGAGTTTGCCACATGCACATGATGAAGAGGAAACGAAAAAGACTGAGATGTGCAGAGCATGGGGAAAAATCAGAAATCAGAATTGTTTGTTTTTCTTTGATTCTGGGGCAAAGGCGAATTTCATAACTCCTGATATGGCAGGAAGGCTTGGCATCAAGCCTGAGGAAATGGGGCCATCCAGCATGTGTGATATGTTAGAATTATAGATATAATTCAGCAGTGACCAATGTAATATAATAAGCTAGTTAGGGGCACTTTTCCCTCTTTAAGAGGTTTTTCCCCCTAACCGCAGTTAGTTCACTAACTATGGTTAGTGACTACTAAGGTTTTGTCACTAGGACAAAACCTGATCTTTTCCTTCAGTGTGTTGTACTCTCACTCTCTTCTATTGCAACTAAGCTTTCAGCTTCCAAGCTTCCAGCTCTCACACTCTCTCTTGCTCTCTCTCACTCACTTTATACTCACATTTGGTATCAGAGCGGGTTCAAGAGCTTCGGGCTCCCTGCTCCCTTCAAGCACCACCCCTTTGCTTCACGTTTCAGCTTGCTCCAACTCGTCCGTACAGTCCGTACGACTGTACGGAATTCGACGTACTGCTGCCGTACATTGTTCGTACTGCCTCCGTACAGCTCCCGTAAAGACTTCCGTACAGGTCCGTTGCAGCGCCGTACATCGTCCGTACATATTCCGTACAGCAACCGTACAGGTCGCCGTACCTGCGCTACAACATCCGTACAATTTGGCCGTACAGTTGGATTCCGTACCTACGCTGACAGTTTCGTACTTGCCGTACAGCCCGTACGTACTGTACCGTACCACCTGTACCCTTCCTAGATTTGCGTACATTTCTGTACTTTCAGATTTGTATTTGCAGATTTACACAGGTTGCCTTCAGCCACAGGTGTTCTTTGGCAGGCACATCTTGCAGAAAACCATAGTTTGGTTCAGTTGTTTGGTAGTACATTTGGGGCATTTGTATATTGCAGACATTGCAATCATTGTGCAGTTTTGGAGCTACATCTGGAGCAAAATTGCAGATTTTGTTTAAAATTTGGGGCTTTTACAGACAGATCTGCAGATCTAGTCTGAAATTTGGGGCTTTTGTTCAAAAATTGCAGATTTGGGGCTTTTAGTAATTTTGCCCCTTTCTGGCTGCAATTTCAAGCCACAAATTGGGGCTTTTGTGTTGAGAGAGCATTTTTTGGAGTATTCAGTACATACTGCCTTTCTTGGAGTGTTTGATGCACTTTTGGCAGATTTTGGAGAGTTTTTTATGCTTGGACAGATTTCTGACAGTGCAAGTACAGAAATCTAAGTTGCATTTACAGCCCGTGCTTGGCTGTGTTTTTTGGAAGTTGTGCATTCCATTCCCAGTAAGGGAATTCAGCTCTGTATCTGCTTCAATCTTTTTCTCAAAAATGGCCCATCAAAATCAGAATGAGTTTCCGTTTGGTGGTCTTTCACAAGAAGACAAGTTGGATGGTACCAACTACTCCCTCTGGAGTTTCATGGTACGTAATATTCTGATTTCTCGAAATCTATGGGATTATGTCAATGGGGATGAGATCCAACCAGCAGATATTGCACCTGCTACCCCTCCTCAGCAAGGAGGTGGAAGAGGTCGTGCACAGGGTGCAGCTGCAGGACAAGTTGTTGGTGCAGCTACAGTCAATACTCCATAGCAGAAGAGATGGGATTCACCGGATGCCTTAGCTTTGTCATGCATCTCTCTTTCAGTGAAAAGATCTATCATTCCGCATATCCGGTCGTGTAAGACCTCCAGGGCAGCGTGGGATATCTTGGAAAGCATGTATGCAGCACGGAATGATGCCAGGGTATCTTTCTTAAAAAGAGAGTTGAGCAATACACATATGGAGGAGGGTGACTCCATGTCAGTCCACCTCACAAAGCTACAGGATCTCAAAGAGCAATTGTTAAACATAGATGAAATTATTCCTGATTCAGAGATGATTACAACCACTCTGAATTCTCTTCCTGAGTCTTATCTCAGCTTTCACACTTCGCTGAACTTATCATTGAGGGGGGGTGCAAATCCCCTCACTTTTCATGAGTTGATAGGACTTCTGCTTCAGGAAGAGCAGACGAGGAAAATTTTGGCTTCACGTGCAGGTGAACAAGCCATGCTCTCAAAATTTAAATAAAAAACAAAAGGACAGGCAAAGACATCAGCAAATCAGCCTTCCAGTGGGTCAGGACAGCCTTCACAAAAGGCTAAAAATGATGCAAGTAAGCCCAAAAAGAAGGGTTTTTGTCACTACTGCAAAAAGCCAGGTCATCACATAGCAGAATGCAGGAAAAGGCTTGCAAAAGAAAAGAAAAACAGCTCAGGTATGGCTGTTTCAGATTCAGCCCCTCATGCATCTGACAGTGGGGATGCTGCAGCCAACTTTGTTGGTCAAGATTATGCCTTTTTATCTTGCATTTCAGATTCTAGATTGGCTGTTCCAGATGCTCGGGATAGTACAGCCTCTTGCAGTGATGATACATATGCATTTTTGACTTGCAGCTTTGACTCTTCTACAGATGCATCTGCTTTCAGTGTTAATGAAACACTGAACACATGGTATTTTGACAGCGGTGCATCCAAGCACATCACTTCTAAGAAGTGTCTTTTTACTTCCTTGCATCCACCTCCTGTTGGTAAGAAAGTCACTTGTGCCAACAACTCCTCATATTCAGTACGTGGCACAGGAGAGGTTGAGCTCACTGCCATTGATGGCTCAATTTTCAGACTTTTAGATGTCTTATATGTGCCTGGCATAACCAACAAAAATCTCCTTTCAGTGTCCACTCTTAACAGAGGGGGATTTCAGGTCATCTTTGAGGATGACAAATGTGCTGTCCGAGACAAGGAAGCTAACTATGCCTTAAGGTTATCTGGTACTCTGCTGCGTGGACTTTTTCAGCTTGATATTTTTGAGAAAAGAGCAGCCCATGCTCTGGCAGTTTCTACCCCTACAGCTGCCATGCAAAATGCAGAATTATGGCATGCCAGATATGGCCACATGCATTACAACAGCTTGATGACACTTCAGAAATTTTCAATGGTTGATGCATTGCCACCTCTTGAGATACCTCCTCCACATGCCTGTGAAGGGTGCATTTTAGGTAAGATGCATAGATTCCCCTTCAAGGATGGTTCAGTTAAAGCTGTTCGCAAATTGCAGCTTATACACAGTGATGTCTGTGGTCCCATGAGGACTCCGTCTTTGGGTGGTCATCTCTACTTTGTTACATTTATTGATGACTACTCCAATTTTACTTGGGTTTATGGGCTGAAAAAGAAATCTGAAGTGTTCACGGTGTTTAAACACTTTTCAGCCATGGTTGAAAATGAAACCGGACTCAAGATACAGACATTA